>NC_086105.1:9871071-10532500 GCF_963921235.1 Mobula hypostoma | reverse complement strand
CCTGGAAGATGTGGAATTGCAGGGTACCTAATGGTCTCTCTGATGACTATCTCCACAACCAAGTGCACCCAACTTCAGCTCCTGATTGACAAGGTTAAGGAATTGGAACTGGAGTGCTTAGGTGTACTTGGAGTCTTTTATGAAGGTGGTCACACCCAGAGTACAGGCTTCGGATCGTAGATGGGTGACCACTAGGAGAAGTAAAGGGAGTAGACAGTTAGTGCAGGGTTTCCCTGTGGCCATACCCCTCAGCAACAAGTATACCACTCTGGATACTGCTGGGGGGGTGGGGGAGGAAACTGGGCAATCAGAGCACAACAGCAGCCAGGCCAGTGGATCTGTGGCCGGCTCTGAGGCTCAGCAGGGAAGGGGAAAGTCAGAGAGTGTGATAGTGATAGGAGACTTGATAGTTAGGAAGACGGGCAAGAAACTCTGTGGTTGCAAAAGGGATGTCAGGATAGCATCACACACAAAAAATGCTGGCGGAACTCAGCAGGTCAGGCAGCATCTCTAGGAAGAGGTACAGTCGACGTTTCGGGCCGGGACCCTTCGTCAGGACTAACTGAAAGAAGAGATAGTAAGAGATTTGAAAGTGGGAGGGGGAGATCCGAAATGATAGGAGAAGACAGGAGGGGAGAGGTGGATCTAAGAGCTGGAGAAGGGAAAGGATCATGGGACTGGAAACCTGGGGAGAAAGAGAAGGGGGGAGAGGACCCCTCCCCTCCTGTCTTCTCCTATCATTTCAGATCTCCCCCTCCCCCTCCCACTCTCAAGTCTCTTACTATCTCTTCTTTCAGTTAGTCCTGATGAGGGGTCCCGGCTCAAGACGTCGACTGTACCTCTTCCTATAGATGCTGCCTGACCTGCTGCGTTCCACCAGCATTTTTTGTGTGTGTTGCTTGAATTTCCAGCATCTGCAGATTTCCTTGTGTCCAGGATAGCATGCTGCCTCCCAGGTTCTAGGGTCAAGGATGTCTCAAAATGGCTGCAGAATATTCTCAAGAGGGAGGATGAGCAGCCGGAAGTCATGGCACACATTGGTACCAATGCCACAGGTAGAAAAGGGGAAGAGGTCCTGTGCAGTGAGAATATGGAGCTAGGGAAGAGGTTGGAGAGCTAGACCTCCAGTGTAGTAATCTCTGGATTACTCCCAGCGCCATGTGCTATTCAGGGCAGGAATAGGATGATAATACAGATGAATGAGTGGCTGAGGATCTGGTGAAGGAGGCTGGGTCTCAGATGTCTGGATCTTTGAGATATCTTCAGGGGAAGGTATGACCTGTATAAAAAGAAAGGTTTACATCTGATGTAGAAGATGCAGAATCCTTGTGAGCAGAGATAAGAAATTGCAAGGGTAAAAGACCCTGATGGGAGATACAAATAGCATGTAGAAAAAGGCAGAGTTCGGATAGTCATGGGGGATTTCAATATGCAGGTAGGTTGGGAAAATCAGGTTGGTGTTGGAAACGAAGAGAGGAAATTTGTAGAATCCCTACAAGCCGGATTTTGAGAGCAGCTTGCGGCTGAGCAGACGCGGGGAATGGCAATTCTGAATCGCGTGACACAAACTTGATTAGGGTGCTTCAGGTAAAGGAACTTTTAGGAGGCAGTGATCATAATAATAGAATTCACCCTGCGATTTGAGAGGGAGAAGATAAAGCCAAATGCCTCGGTATTACGGTGGAGTGAAAGGAATTACGGAGGCGTGAGAGAGGAGCTGGTCAAAGTTTTGTATTTACAAAACGCAATCGAATGCAGAGCAGCAATGGCTGGAGTTTCTGGAGGTAATTGGGAAGGCACAGGAGAGAAACGTCCCAAAGATGAAGAAGTATTCTAAAGGGAGGGTGAGGCAACCGTGGCTGACAAGGGAAGTCAAAGTCAGCAGAAAGGCAAAAGAGGGGCCATATAAACCAGCAGAAATTAGTGAGCAGGTAGAGGATTGGGAAACTTGTAAAACTCAACAGAAAGCAAACTAAAAAATCCATAAAGAGAGAAAAGATGAAATACGAAGTAGGCTAGTCAATAACATAGAAGAGGATACAAGAAGTTTTTTCAGGTAAATAAAAAGTAAAGAGAGAGATGAGATAGGATAGCAGACCACTGGAAAGTGATGCTGGAGAGGTAGTTATAGGGTCATAGAAATAGTGGACGAACTGAATAAATGTTTTTGTGTCAGTCTTCATAGCAGAATGCCAGAAATACAAGAATGTCAGGGGACAGAAGAGAGTGTTGCTGCTATTACTAAGGAGAAGGTGCTTGGGAAGCTGAAAGGGCTGAAGGTAGATAGGTCACCTGGACCAGGTGAGTAACACCGCAAAGTTCTGAAAGAAGTAACTGAAGAGTTGTGGAGGCATTAGTAGTAATCTTTCAAGAATCACTAGATTCAGGAATGGTTCCAGAGGACTGTTTGAGGGATAGAGCTAAAGATGGCCCCAGAGGCCGACTTCTCCTGGCCCATCTGTGAAACAGCTTAACTTCTTCTTCTTTCCAACGCCTCTTCTTTCCTTTTGAGGGTAGCTGGGGTCCTGTCGGAGAGTGTGACCTACAACTGCACTCAAACTGCAGTTCTTC
The DNA here is from genome assembly GCF_963921235.1 of Mobula hypostoma. Classification (NCBI taxonomy): domain Eukaryota; kingdom Metazoa; phylum Chordata; class Chondrichthyes; order Myliobatiformes; family Myliobatidae; genus Mobula; species Mobula hypostoma. Next base: position 10,529,929 of record NC_086105.1, on the reverse strand, counting down.
GTGTAGGTGGGTTTTCATTCTTGGAGCTTGCCGATCGGCCGTGTTTTGACATCTCCAGGAGCGGCCTGGAAGAAGAACATCTTTGTGCAGCGGCTCGGCAGCCCCGTGGACCCAATTTCTTGCTGATGTCTCCAACTGAGGCATCACGGGACATTGAGACAGCAGGGCAGCTGTCAGAGAACCCTCCACTTGACCAACCTCTCCTCTGGAGTCGGAGGAAACTCAAAATGAAAGTGGTGCTGCAGACTGTGATACTGAAGCAGTGAGGTGTTCGTGTCCCCCTCACTGTGGAAGGAATGATATCTCTTTCTCCCTTGTTACTGAGAGAGAGAGAGAGCCTATGGCATGTCAAATTGTTGGGATGAACAGTGGTTTCCGATGGACTGTTGATCATGGTCTCTCTTTGGGAGCTTTGCTGTTGTTTGCATGGTGGGGGTGCAGGTGCTTCCTGTTGAAATGAGGGGGGAGAGTTGATGTTTTTGCTGCCACTTGTGCTTTGGAGAGGGGAGGAGGAGCTTGGTGGTTCTAACATTTTTCTGTCGTTCATTCTTCGGGTTTTTTCTGTTTCATGGACGTCTGTGAAGAATAAGAATTTCAGGATGTACACTATATTGTATACATTCTCTGATACTAAATAGAACCATTGAATTATTGACTGAATTCACTCCACTCTTTTAGCATTATGGGAGGCAGAAGAAAGGAAATTATAGGCTAGTTAGTGGTTGGGAAGATGTTGGAGTCTATTATAAAGAATGAGGTCTCTGGGTACTTGGAGGCATATGACAAAATAGGCCAAAGTCAGCATGGTTTCCTTAAGGGGAAATCTTGCCTGACAAATCTGTTGGAGTTCTTTTAGGAAATAACACGCAGGGCAGACAAAGGAGAGTCAGCAGATGTTGTGTAATTGAATTGAATTGACTTTATTTCTTACATCACATACATGAGGAGTAAAAATCGTCACGTTACAACTCAGTCCAAATGTGCAATATGCAATCACAGTAATTTATAGTAATTTATAATAAATAGAACAGTTAATGTAACATAGAAATACAATCAAATCAGTGTGAGTTAATCAGTATGATGGGCTGGTGGAAGTAGCCGTCCCGGAGCCTGTTGGTCCTGGCTTTTATGCTGCGGTATCGTTTCCCAGATGGTAGCAGCTGGAATAGATTGTGGTTGGAGTGACTCGGGTCCCCAATGATCCTTCGTGCCTTTTTTTCTTTCTTTGTCAATCTTTTTATTAATTTTAAAAAGTACATATATACAAACAAGTTGAGGATTATCTCAGATATCTATATCAATAACAATACATATAAAAGGTAAAATAAACATTATCAAGATTGTACATAGTAATAATCTACAAATGTTGTAATAGGATGTAATAAAAAGTAAGATAATCAATTCTTCTCTTATCATTTCATAAAAAGAGAAAAAGATAAAGAAACTTCTATAATTTTTATATAAAAAACATTTCTCTATAAAGAAAAACAAAAAAAGAAATAAAAGAAAAAGAAAAAAAGAAAAGAGGACTGGGCAGCCCGTACTGAGAGTAAAAACCAGGAAAAAGAGAAACTTCCTGATCAAATCCAAAGATTCGAGAAAGTAACTGGAAGAGCAATAAATCAAACCATATGAAAATATTGAATAAAAGGTGGCCAGGTTTCTTCAAATTTAAAGGATGTATCAAATGTCCGACTTCTTATTTTCTCTAAAGTTAGACAAAACATAATGGAGGAAAGCCAATAAAAACAGCAGGTGGATTAAAGTCTCAGGTCCTTTATTCACACCTGTTTTTGTAAATGTCCTGAATCATGGGAAGTTCACAACTACAGATGCGCTGGGCTGTCCGCACCACTCTCTGCAGAGTCCTGCAATTAAGGGAGGCACAGTTCCCATACCAGGCAGTGATGCAGCCAGTCAGGATGCTCTCAATTGTGCCCCTATAGAAAGTTCTTAGGATTTGGGTGCCCACACCAAACTTCCTCAACTGTCTGAGGTGAAAGAGGCGCTGTTGTGCCTTTTTCACCACACAGCTGGTGTGCACAGACCACGTGAGGTCCTCAGTGATGTGGATGCCGAGTTCTTTATCTCCTCAACCCCAGATCCATTGATGTGAATAGGGGTTAGCCTGTCTCCATTCTTCCTGTAATCCACAACCAGTTCCTTTGTTTTTGCGACATTGAGAGAGAGGCTGTTTTCTTGACACCACTGTGTCAGAGAGGTGACTTCTCCCCTGTAGGCCAGTTGGTTATTGTTTGAGATTAGGCCAATCAATGTAGTGTCATTGGCAAAATTAATTAGAAGAGTAGAGCTGTGGGTGGCGACACAGTCATGGGTATACAGGGAGTAAAGGAGGGGACTTAGGACAATGCCCTGAGAGGCTCCTGTATTGGGAGTCAGAGGGTTGGAGGTGAGGGAGCCCACTCTTACCACCTGTTGGCGATCTGACAGGAAGTCCAGGATCCAGCTGCACAAGGCAGAGTCAAGGTCAAGGTCTCTGTTTCCTGTCAAGCCTGGATAGAATTATGGTGTTGAATGCTAAACTGTAGTCCAAGAACAGCATTCTCACATTGGCATCCTCCTTCTCCAGATGTGCAAAGGCAGTGTGTTGAGCTGTGGCTATTGCATCATCTGTCAATCGATTGTGTTGGGAGGCGAGTTGTAGGGATCTAGTTTGGGTGCTAGCATGCTACGGATGTAGTCCTTGACCAGCCTCTCAAAGCATTTGCTTATTATTGAGTGTGTCGGGATGCCACTCGTTCAGGTCTTTTTTTGGGACAGGGACAATGGTGGATAATTTGAAGCAGAAGGGCATTCTACACTGGGAGAGGGAGAGATTAAAAATGTCAGTAAACACACCTGCCAGTTGTGCTACGCACATCCTGAGTACTCGTCCTCGGATGCCGTCTGGTCCCACAGCCTTGTGACTGTCCACTTGTTGGTAACATCTGCCTACCTCGGCCTCAGAGATGACCAGGTTGCAGGCTGTAGCGGTGGCTTTCCTCAGAGGCCCTCGGAGTGATATCAAACCGAGCATAAAAGCGATTGAGCTCATCTGGGAGAGAGGCCGTGATGTTGGCGGCACCACAACGTTTGGCTTTGACGTCTGCGATGGTATGCAGTCCTCGCCACATGTCACGTGTGCTATTCGTTGTGAATCTTGACTCAATCTTGTCCCTGTATTGTTGTTTCTCAGCCTTGATAGCTTTGCGCAGATTGTAGCTACTTTTCTTGAGCTCCTGCTGATTGCCGGCAATGTAAGCTCTATGTCGTCCAGTAAGTGCTGCTCACACAGAACTAATGATCCAGGGTTTCTGGTTGGGAAAACCCTGACCAACTTCTGGGGGACATCGTCGATGCACTTTCCGGATGAAGCACATGACTCCATCCGTGAACTCCGAGTCATCTTCATCATGGAAGACTTTCCAGTCGACATCATCGAAGCAGTCCTGCAGCATGGAGACTGATTGGTCAGACCAACAGTGGACAGTTTTAACTATGGCCGCCTCTTGGTTCAGCTTCTGCCTGTACGTTAGCAAAAGCACGATCGAAGAGTAATCTGATTTTCCAAAAGCTGGGTGAAGGAGAGCTTTGTAAGCATTGCGGAAGGTTGTGTAACAGTGGTCAAGTATCTGATCTCCACGAGTGCTCACCTGGATGTGCTGACAAAACTTCAGAGAGACTTCTGTCAGTAACGCTTGATTAAAGTTATCGGCGATGATGAAGGCAAGCCTCTGGGTGTGCAGTCTCCAATGTGTTGATGGTCTCGTACAGTTCCTTGAGAGCCAGGTCAGTATCAGCCTGTGGCAGAATGTACACCACTGTGATGATAACAGCAGTGAACTCCCTAGGCAGCCAGTGTGGTCTTCACAGCAGTAGAAGTACAGCCAAGTGATTAGACTTTCTGAAGTGAGGGCATGGTAGGCATTCTTGATAATGGTGTAACAGTGTGTTGTTTCTTCCAGTACTGCAAGTGATTGGTTGTTGATAATTATTTAGTGACCTTTTTCAAGCTGGTCTGGTTAAAATCCTTCAGAATGATGGTGAAGGTGTCAGAATGTGCTGTTTCATGCATGTTGATCCCATTGCTCAGATCATCTAGAGCCTGTTTGACATTGGCCTGAGGTGGAATGTGCACTGCTATCAAAATGATTGCAGAAATCTCCCGTGGCAGGTACAATGGACAGCAATTCTGGTGAGCAGAATTGGGACAACACTGATACATTCATGCACCAAGGGGAGTTGATCATGAGGCATACACCTCCATCTCTGCTTTTGAGAGATTCAACAGTCCTATCCTGACAGTGTACAGTGAACCAGGATTCTGTGACACCAAGAATGCAAGTGGACCTGACGTCCCTCTGATACAGCACCCTAGCTCTGAGATCTTCGATTTTATTTACTAAGGACTGTACATTTGTCAGCAAGATAGTGGGTATTGGGAGCCAAAGCCCCTGCTTTCTTAAACAGCCCTAACCAGCAGCCACATTTCCTATGAGGAGTCTGATGGAATATACAGCAATGAAGGGAAATGCATGGCCATGCACTTTGCCAGAAGAAATAAAGTAGTGGACTATTTTCTAAATAGAAAGAAAATTAAAAATTATATGTGCTGATTGGGTCTTGCGAGTCCTTGTGCAGGATTTCCTAAAGATTAACTTGTGGGTTGAATCAGTGCTAATGAAGACATGTGCAATGTTAGCATTCACTTTGAGAGGGTGAGAATACAGAAAACATGGATGTAATGCTGCAGCTTTGGTCAGACCGCACTTCAAATATTGTCAGCAGTTTTGGGTCACATATCTAAGAAAAGATGTGCTGGCATTAGAGAGAGTCCAGAGGAAGCTCATGAGAATGATTCCAGGAATGAAAGGGTTAACGTATGAGGAGCATTTGATGGCACTGGGCCTGTACTCACTGGAGTTTAGAAGATTGAGGAGGGATCTCCCTATCGAATGTTGAAAGGCCTAGACAGAGTGGATATGGAAAGGGTGTTTCCTATAGTGGTGGGGTCCAGTGCCAGATGACACAGCCTCAGAATAGAGGGGCATCCATTTAGAACAGAAATGAGGAAACACTTCTTTCGCCAGATTCTGGTAAATATGTGGAATTCATTGCCACAACAGCTGTGTAGGTCAAGTCGGAACTTGATAGGTTCTTGATTAATCACGGCACCAAAGGTTACAGGGAGAAGGCAGAACAACGGGGTTGAGAGGGATAATAAATCAGCCATGATGGAATGGCAGAGCAGACTTGATGGACTGAATTGCCTAATTCTGCTCCTATGTCATGGTCTTAAAGTTGATCCTTATCCTTCTAAGGCAGTTCAAAAGTCTATCCTGGACAAGGTAAGTACAATATGATGCACGTTTACCTCACATCAGGACAGATTTTCTCTGAACAAAACAAAATTCTGTAGCTGGGTCTTGCTTTAACTGCACGAAAGGTTATTTTGCCTTTGGTGGTCAGAACAAATTACAGCCACTAGAGGGAGCGCTCTCACAACCTGAATTGCTTCCGTTCCAGCATCTCAACTGTTCTGTGCTCTGATTTATTCCCCTTGCGGCTTATCATTGACCTCTTAGAGATTTTGACCAAACCCACCGACAGGCAGCTGTATACAACTTTACAGTCAAGACACATTTGGAGTACTGTCAGTTCTTGTCGCAGAAGGAATGTGGTTACTTCAGAGGTGATACAGAAAAGATTAACCCGGATGTTGTCTGGATTGAAATGCATGAGCTGTAAGGGAGGCTGGACAAACTTGAATTGTTTTCTGCAGACTGAGAGGCAACCTAATAGGAGTATATAAGATCATGGAGGCTTAAGTAGGGTAGATGGTCAGAGTCTTTTTTCCCCAAGGTGGAAAAGCCATAGCTTGAAGGCGAAATGAGCAAAATTTAAGAGATTTACAAGTTAAATTTATTTCACACTGAGTGCAGTAAATGCCTAGAACATCCTACCAGGGGAGGTGATAGAAGCAGATATGACAATAATACTTAAGAGACATTTAGTCGGATACCTGTACAGGCAAGAAATGGATAGAAGCCGGCCATGTGGAAGCAGGTGATTGCACAGAAGTGATGGGCTGAATGGCCTGTTCCATTGCCGTACTTTTTAAAGTGTAAGTGATAATTCAAAACAAATTATCCTGCTTTCTCACATTTCCTTGCAACAAAGAAGCAGGCCATTCAGCCCATCATAGACCAGTCCACTAGTTCCATTTCATTCATTTATTTCCCCACAATCTATCTTTCTCAATTTGCCATCCCCCTGTCTATCCTACCACCCAGAGCATGAAAGGTATTTCGTTCATTTATTTGTCATGTGCTGTGTTGAATGATGTAGACAATCGTTGTCTTATCCATGATCATAATTGTTCTTGGTAAATCTATCTACAGAAGTGGTTTGCCATTGCCTTCTTCTGGGCAGTGTCTTTAGAAGACGGGTGACCCCAGCCATGATCAATACTCTTCCAAGGTTATCTGCCTGGCGTCAGTGGTGGCATCACCAGGGCTAGTGATAAGCACCAGCTGTTCCCACAGCTTCACGTGATGCTGATCAGGGGGCGAAGCAGGTGCTACACCTTGCCCAAGGGTGACCTGCAGGATAGCGGAGAGAAGCCTTCCTCTTCCTTTGATAGAGACATATCTCCACCCTGCAACCCAGTTATTTACAGTAACTAATTAACATGATATAGTTCTGGGGTCAGGGGAGCAAGCAGGAACATCGAAAGGAAGCCCAGAAGTGCAGACACTACACTGACAGCGTCAGAGATCGGAAATGAACCAAGGACGGTGGAAATGTGAGACAGCAGCACTATTTCACTAATCAAACTTTTCTGTTTTCCTGCTGTTTTTCTGCTACTTTCCTGCCCTTTGGATAGTTTAGAATCTGCACGATACTTGATTACTACTTCTAATATAGTGTGCTCTGCCACTCAATTTCTGTTCCTGAAATGCAGTAAGGATATTCCATTTGATAACCTCCCACATTTTATTATATTTGTTTTTATTTCAGCGTTCTGATTGTCGGTGTTATCTATTGATCTTCCTTCAATCCAGCTGTACCGTTGCATTTTTCAGTTTCCTGAACATCAGTGGTTAGTTGGGCAAAGACACACCAGGGGAGAATAAGCCCACAGGGAGGTCAGAGGCACTACCTGGAAACTCTAATCACAGAAAGTTCAGATTCAAATTTTCACTCAGTGGCCACTTGATTAAGTACCTGCTCACTAATGTGAATATCTAATCAGCCAATCACGTGGCAGCCATGCAATGCATAAAAGCATGCAGGCATAGTCAAGAGGTTCAGTTGTTGTTCGGACCAAACATCAGTTTGGAGAAGAAATGTGATCTAAGTGACTTTGACCCTGGAATGGTTATTGGTGCCAGATGGGGTGGTTTGAGTATTTAAAAAGCTGCTCATCTCCTGGCTTTTTCATGCACAACTGTCTCTAAAGTTTACAGAGATAGCTGTGAAAAACAAAAGACAACCAGTGTGGCAGTTCTGTGGCAAAAACACCTTGTTAATGAGAGCGGTTAGAGGGGAATACCCATACTGGTTCAAGCTGACAGGAAGGTGACAGTAACTCAAATAACCACGCATTTCAGCAGTGCTGTACAGAGATCAAATCTGAATTTGCAACACGTTGAATCTTGAAGTGGATGGGCTACAGCAGCAGAAGACCATGAAAATACATTCAGTGGCCACTTTATTAGGTACAGTAGGGAAAGTTCCAGATTCTTCTCATAACTGTGTCTAATCACTGGGAGTTAGAAACCATTGGACAAGTGTAGGAGAGGGCCTGAAAACAGACTGGTGAGACACTGAGGATATTTGGATGCTGGAGGTAAAAGAGCCACATATCTGATCTGACGATTGTTACTTGCAAGTGCTTCAGATATTGAGGAACTTCTCTCTCATTCAACTGAATAAAATGTTGTGTTGTGGATTTCTATGGATCTCAATGTATGTCTAATGGAAGAAAGAGGTCATTGTTTGATCTTCTACCTCAGTTTCACTTTGCCTCACTGTCGCCATATCCCTTGATTCTCTTAATATCCAGAAACAAATTTTGAATTAATTCAATGGCTAAACCCACACTGCTCTCCATTGTAGATTATTCCTCAAGTGAAATAAATTTCCTGCAGTGAATAAGTATTTCCCCGTTTTGGTCCCAATTGGCCTATCCATATTTGAACAATAGGCTCTCTGAGTTTAGACTCCGCTGCCAGGGGAACTATTAGCTACTCGGACTTCAACTACTGCACAGAGTCTTGTCATCTTTAGAAGTTTTCTGATGACTCTGCCATAGTTGGATGCATCAGCAAGGGAGATGAGGCTGAGTACAGGGCTACGGTAGGCAACTTTTTCAAATGGTGTGAGCAGAATTATCTGCAGCTTAATATGAAAAAGACTAAGGAGCTGGTGGTAGACCTGAGGAGAGCTAAGGTACCGGTGACCCCTGTTTCCATCCAGGGGGTCAGTGTGGCCATGGTGGAGGATTACAAATACCTGGGGATACGAATTGACAATAAACTGGACTGGTCAAAGAACACTGAGGCTGTCTACAAGAAGGGTCATAGCCGTCTCTATTTCCTGAGGAGACTGAGGTCCTTTAACATCTGCCAGACGATGCTGAGGATGTCCTACGAGTCTGTGGTGGCCAGTGCTATCATGTTTGCTGTTGTATGCTGGGGCAGCAGGCTGAGGGTAGCAGACACCAACAGAATCAACAAACTCATTCGTAAGGCCAGTGATGTTGTGGGGATGGAACTGGACTCTCTGACGGTGGTGTTTGAAAAGAGGATGCAGTCCAAGTTGCATGCCACCTTGGACAATGTCTCCCATCCACTACATAATGTACTGGATGGGCACAGGAGTACATTCAGTCAGAGACTCATTCCACCGAGATGCAACACAGAGCGTCATAGGAAGTCATTCCTGCCTGTGGCCATCAAACTTTACAACTCCTCCCTTGGAGGGTCAGACACCCTGAGCCAATAGGCTGGTCCTGGACTTATTTCCTGGCATAATTTACATATTACTATTTAACTATTTATGGTTCTATTACTATTTATTATTTATGGTGCAACTGTAATGAAAACCAATTTCCCCCGGGATCAATAAAGTATGACTATGACTATGACTATCATCCTTGCATCCAGTCTGTCAGTTAACAACATTGTAAGTTTTGATGAGTCTTCCTCTCAGCTCTCGAACTCTAGAGTGTGCAGTCACGTCTATACAATCTTTCCTCACGGAGCAAATCTGCCATCCCTACAACTAGTCTATTGATTCTCTGCTACACTTTTTCTCTGTGGCAATATGTATGAGGACCAAAATTGCACACACTACTCCAGGTATGGGCTCACCAATGTTCCATGTAATTGGAATAAAACTTTCTTACTCCTGCATTCGAAGCCTCTCTTAATAAAGACCAACATACCATTTGCCTTCCTTGTGTAGAAGAATACCCTACATCAAAGGCGAAGTAAATTTATTATCAAAGTACATATATGTAGTAGGCATATACTACCTGGAAATTCATTTTCTTGCAGGCTTTTACAGGAAAATAAAGGAATATAACAGCATTTATGAAAACTGTACATGAATAAAGATTAGCAAGCAACCATTGTGCAAATGAAGACAAATGTGCAAATAAAAAAGTAAGTAATTTTAGAAACATGAGTTGTAGACTTTGTAGACACCTTCAAAGTGAGTCTGTAGATTGTAGAATCCATTCATAGTTGAGGTGAATGAATGTCTCTTTGCTCATCGACACTGCCCACTTTCTATTCATTTAACAGGTACTCTGCTTTCCTGTTTGGTGCCACAAAGTAGATGTTTAAACTTTATAGTCTATCTCTTATGTTTTCTCTGATCCATTCAGCTTCACCATAGCACTTCGACTCCCCTTTACATTCTGTACTGCACTTATGCTCCAACCTGATATCAGACAAACTTGGAAACATGACATCTTGTTCCCATAGTAAACTCAACGATTTGTGAGTAACTGTGGTCCAAGCATCAACCACTACAGAGGCACATTGTCACAGCCCACCAATCTGAGAACAATGTGTTTATTCCACGCTTCTTTTCTGTCTAATAGCTGGTTCTCAATCTATATCAGCATAGTGTCCCAAATTCATGCTGTATAACCTTGTTGACCAATTACTTATGTGTGACTTCTTCAAAAGTTTTTCAAAGATCCAAGCTCATCACCTTCACTCTATCAAGCCAGACCTCAAACTCCAATACATTAGTTAACTATGATTTTCATAACAAAAAACCCATGTTGTCCCTCTTTCATCCTGTTATTCTATTCAAACTATCTGATCTTGCATCCTTCATTATAGATTCCAGAGTTTGCCTTGTCCACTGATGTTTGGTTATCAGGTCAGTAATTCTGTTTTCTTCCTTCTTTCCAAATTATGTTTGGTCATATTTTCCACCCCTTTTTAGATCAATAGGGATCTTTTTTTTCTTTTTCACCTGTTTTCTTGTGATTTGCTATTTCATTTTTATAGATTTCTTGCTGAAGATCAATTCCATGGAGCTCCATTCCATCATTCCAATGATGTTTCTTTATGAGTGTGATTGGACACTGAATGTTGGGGGGATATTTTCTCACGGAGGAAAAAGCACATGACTTCCAATTCTGTTCTAAGCTTCCATTGACATGCATATGTATGAGCTGATAAACAATAAACACCCAGACTAATTTCCTTCCCCACACTTGAGATGCATCAAACAAATTATAACAATCTTGCCTCAGCTACTGATTAGCTGAATAACCTTGCAGTTTCTCTTGTATATATGCGATATCTTCCCAATAACATTATTAGGCTTGAAAGTTGGTATTGGGTTTCCCATGAAGAAATGCTATACATATTAGCTGGTGCAACTAGATGAGGGGAAATATTTTAAAATGACACTTAGAGTAGACCTGGAGATATCTTCAGTGAAGAGGCTCTGCACTATGAGTGCATTACATGAGATTACTTTCCACATACTGGATGAATGACTCAAAGGCATTATACATAGTAATAATCCAAGGAAGTAAACCCTTTCTCATTGAATGGAAAGTTAATGATTCAGCCAGCTCATATCTTCTTGACAGTGCAACAGATCCATAATTCAGAACAGCATTCGGAGCAGATGTGGAGCCTGGCAAGTATAACTATCCAGACCTCCTTTTAATTTACAAAGAGCACATTGACTGTAACTGTGCTGGGTAGTTTTACATTATTACTACAGCCATTTATATTTTGATTAAGGGCAGCACTTACTGAGACAGGTCTCAACTAAATTACCTGTGTATTACTCATTGTGTAATATGATTACGGACAGTGAGGCTATTGCAGTTTCTTTGCATTAATGTATAAAGATTATACAGCAAACACAGTGGGAAAGTAATCTGAGCTGTATTGAACCTTTTGAATACTGCTTTCATCAGGTTGCAAAACAAAATTTATCTGGAAATCATAGCATTGGAAATTTATAAGGCATAATGGATCCACGCCAGGTGATGTATGAAGTTTTATTAACCCTTAGATTTCCCCTGTAAAATAAATTAACTTGACCTCAGTAAGTCATCTGGAGAAGAGTAAAAATTGGCAGATTGCATGTGCATTAATTACAGTAATCACTCTACATAACTTTCTTTACACTTTCCCTTCATTCGCCTACATTTATCCCCCACCCCATTCCCATCCTCTTTACCTAAACAACCGTATCAGTGAGTTAATATTACATCTCAGGAATGTGCCACCTCATAATGTATGGTGCTGAAATGGCAGAATCAGCAATTATATGCAGATTAAATATGATAACTGCTAACTTTGATTAATGAGCTGACAATGCACTGGGCTATATTAGTCAGACAAATGGAGAGTTAAAATGAGAGTAGTAAATAAGACATTTACTGTGAGTTTACTAGTCCAGAGCATGTTGTTAATGGAGGCGCACACAAAGTTGCCACCGCCCTGTGTAATAGGTAGGACTTTACCTTTCCCCCATTGAGATTATTAAGGGATTGGACACGCTGGAGGCAGGAAGCATGTTCCCGCTGATGGGTGAGTCCAGAACCAGAGGCCACAGTTTAAGAATTAGGGGTAGACCATTTAGAATGGATTTGAGGAAAAACTTTTTCACCTAGAGAGTGGTGGATATATGGAATGCTCTGCCTCAGAAGGCAGTGGAGGCCAAGTCTCTGGATGTTCACAAGAAAGAGATGGATAGAGCTCTTAAAGATAGCGGAATCAAAGGTTATGGGGATAAGGCAGGAACTGGAGACTGATTGTGGATGATCAGCCATGATCACAGTGAATGGCGGTGCTGGCTCGAAAGGTCGAATGGCCTACTCCTGCACCTATTGTCTATTGTCTATTGAAACATCTCTCAGGCCATTGTGCTCCAGGATTCATGTTGTATTTACTAATACCGCAAGGCTCAGTGCTGGGACCCCAGTTGTTTACAATATATATTAATGACTTGGATGAGGGAATTAAATGCAGCATCTCCAAGTTTGCGGATGACACAAAGCTGGGTGGCAGTGTTAGCAGTGAGGAGGATGTTAAGAGGATGCAGGGTGACTTGGATAGGTTGGGTGAGTGGGCAAACTCATGGCAGATGCAATTTAATGTGGATAAATGTGAAGTTATCCACTTTGGTGGCAAAAATAGGAAAACAGATTATTATCTGAATGGTGACTCGTTGGAATTTAGAAGATTGAGGGGGGATCTGATTGAAACGTATAAGATCCTAAAGGGATTGGACAGGCTAGATGCGGGAAGATTGTTCCCGATGTTGGGGAGGTCTAGAACGAGGGGTCACAGTTTGAGGATAGAGGGGAAGCCTTTTAGGACCGAGGTTAGGAAAAACTTCTTCACACAGAGAGTGGTGAATCTGTGGAATTCTCTGCCACAGCAAACTGTTGAGGCCAGTTCATTAGCTATGTTTAAAAGGAAGTTAGATATGGCCCTTGTGGCTACAGGGGTCAGGGGGTATGGAGGGAAGGCTGGGTTCTGAGTTGGATGATCAGCCATGATCATAATAAATGGCGGTGCAGGCTCGAAGGGCCGAATGGCCTACTCCTGCACCTATTTTTCTATGTTTCTATGTTTCTAACTAAAATGTATTTTGTCTTTCTGTACTCTCATTTAAAAGATGGGATTAAGATTTGCTAGTTATTTACCTAGCAACTCACAGTAAGTGTCTTATTTATTGTCCCCCACTCCCAATTTAGCTTTCTAATTATCTGATTAATCCAGCCCAGCACACTGTCAGCTCATTAATCAAAAATATAAAATTTAATTTGCTTATAATTGCTCAGTCTGCCATTTCTACACCGCATTCTAAGACATGGCCCATTCCTGAGATGTAATATTAACTCACTATCACAGTTGCTGAGGTAACGAGGATGGGAATGAGGTGGGGGAAATGGTAGGAGGATGAAGGGAAAGTGAAAATAAAGTTATGTAAAGTAGTTACTGTAATTTACTATAATTAATGCTTGAACAATCTTCTAATTTTGTATCTTCTCCAGATGACACACTGAGGTCAAGCTAATTTATTTCACAGGGGAAGTCTAAGGGTTAAACTTCACACGACACCTGGCGTGGATCCATTATGCCTTATTAATTTCCAGTGCTATGATTTCCAGATAAATGTTGTTTTGCAACCTGATGAAAGCAGTATTTAAAAGCTTTAATACAGCACAGATTACTTTTCCACTCTGTTTACTGTATAAACTTTACAGATTAATGCAAAGAAACTGCAATAATCACACTGTCCGTAATAATATTACACAATGAGCAATACACAGGTAATTTAGTTGAGACCTGTATTATTTGGATTTAATGTCTGTTAGGCATAAGGTTAGGATTTCAAGGCCTACTCCAGAACTTGTGCACAAGGTTTGGCTGTGCTGGCAGACATTAGTGAGGGCAAGCAATATTAAAGCATTAGTCTAAGGATTTTTAAATATTTATGATTGGATTCTTTATCGTCACATGTACGTTGAAACACTGAAACACACAGTGAAATGTGTCATTTGCCCATAACTTACTAACTCTAAGCTGCGCGTCTTCAGAATGTGGAAAGATTCAGTGTGCCACAAGTCAAAGCCAGCCAGCTTCAGATATTGAGGAACTTCTCTCTCATTCAACTGAATAAAATGTTGTGTTGTGGATTTCTATGGATCTCAATGTATGTCTAATGGAAGAAAGAGGTCATTGTTTGATCTTCTACCTCAGTTTCACTTTGCCTCACTGTCGCCATATCCCTTGATTCTCTTAATATCCAGAAACAAATTTTGAATTAATTCAATGGCTAAACCCACACTGCTCTCCATTGTAGATTATTCCTCAAGTGAAATAAATTTCCTGCAGTGAATAAGTATTTCCCCGTTTTGGTCCCAATTGGCCTATCCATATTTGAACAATAGGCTCTCTGAGTTTAGACTCCGCTGCCAGGGGAACTATTAGCTACTCGGACTTCAACTACTGCACAGAGTCTTGTCATCTTTAGAAGTTTTCTGATGACTCTGCCATAGTTGGATGCATCAGCAAGGGAGATGAGGCTGAGTACAGGGCTACGGTAGGCAACTTTTTCAAATGGTGTGAGCAGAATTATCTGCAGCTTAATATGAAAAAGACTAAGGAGCTGGTGGTAGACCTGAGGAGAGCTAAGGTACCGGTGACCCCTGTTTCCATCCAGGGGGTCAGTGTGGCCATGGTGGAGGATTACAAATACCTGGGGATACGAATTGACAATAAACTGGACTGGTCAAAGAACACTGAGGCTGTCTACAAGAAGGGTCATAGCCGTCTCTATTTCCTGAGGAGACTGAGGTCCTTTAACATCTGCCAGACGATGCTGAGGATGTCCTACGAGTCTGTGGTGGCCAGTGCTATCATGTTTGCTGTTGTATGCTGGGGCAGCAGGCTGAGGGTAGCAGACACCAACAGAATCAACAAACTCATTCGTAAGGCCAGTGATGTTGTGGGGATGGAACTGGACTCTCTGACGGTGGTGTTTGAAAAGAGGATGCAGTCCAAGTTGCATGCCACCTTGGACAATGTCTCCCATCCACTACATAATGTACTGGATGGGCACAGGAGTACATTCAGTCAGAGACTCATTCCACCGAGATGCAACACAGAGCGTCATAGGAAGTCATTCCTGCCTGTGGCCATCAAACTTTACAACTCCTCCCTTGGAGGGTCAGACACCCTGAGCCAATAGGCTGGTCCTGGACTTATTTCCTGGCATAATTTACATATTACTATTTAACTATTTATGGTTCTATTACTATTTATTATTTATGGTGCAACTGTAATGAAAACCAATTTCCCCCGGGATCAATAAAGTATGACTATGACTATGACTATCATCCTTGCATCCAGTCTGTCAGTTAACAACATTGTAAGTTTTGATGAGTCTTCCTCTCAGCTCTCGAACTCTAGAGTGTGCAGTCACGTCTATACAATCTTTCCTCACGGAGCAAATCTGCCATCCCTACAACTAGTCTATTGATTCTCTGCTACACTTTTTCTCTGTGGCAATATGTATGAGGACCAAAATTGCACACACTACTCCAGGTATGGGCTCACCAATGTTCCATGTAATTGGAATAAAACTTTCTTACTCCTGCATTCGAAGCCTCTCTTAATAAAGACCAACATACCATTTGCCTTCCTTGTGTAGAAGAATACCCTACATCAAAGGCGAAGTAAATTTATTATCAAAGTACATATATGTAGTAGGCATATACTACCTGGAAATTCATTTTCTTGCAGGCTTTTACAGGAAAATAAAGGAATATAACAGCATTTATGAAAACTGTACATGAATAAAGATTAGCAAGCAACCATTGTGCAAATGAAGACAAATGTGCAAATAAAAAAGTAAGTAATTTTAGAAACATGAGTTGTAGACTTTGTAGACACCTTCAAAGTGAGTCTGTAGATTGTAGAATCCATTCATAGTTGAGGTGAATGAATGTCTCTTTGCTCATCGACACTGCCCACTTTCTATTCATTTAACAGGTACTCTGCTTTCCTGTTTGGTGCCACAAAGTAGATGTTTAAACTTTATAGTCTATCTCTTATGTTTTCTCTGATCCATTCAGCTTCACCATAGCACTTCGACTCCCCTTTACATTCTGTACTGCACTTATGCTCCAACCTGATATCAGACAAACTTGGAAACATGACATCTTGTTCCCATAGTAAACTCAACGATTTGTGAGTAACTGTGGTCCAAGCATCAACCACTACAGAGGCACATTGTCACAGCCCACCAATCTGAGAACAATGTGTTTATTCCACGCTTCTTTTCTGTCTAATAGCTGGTTCTCAATCTATATCAGCATAGTGTCCCAAATTCATGCTGTATAACCTTGTTGACCAATTACTTATGTGTGACTTCTTCAAAAGTTTTTCAAAGATCCAAGCTCATCACCTTCACTCTATCA
Organism: Mobula hypostoma; assembly: GCF_963921235.1. Taxonomy (NCBI): domain Eukaryota; kingdom Metazoa; phylum Chordata; class Chondrichthyes; order Myliobatiformes; family Myliobatidae; genus Mobula; species Mobula hypostoma. The sequence continues at coordinate 10,513,446 of NC_086105.1, read as the reverse complement.
AGCCAGACCTCAAACTCCAATACATTAGTTAACTATGATTTTCATAACAAAAAACCCATGTTGTCCCTCTTTCATCCTGTTATTCTATTCAAACTATCTGATCTTGCATCCTTCATTATAGATTCCAGAGTTTGCCTTGTCCACTGATGTTTGGTTATCAGGTCAGTAATTCTGTTTTCTTCCTTCTTTCCAAATTATGTTTGGTCATATTTTCCACCCCTTTTTAGATCAATAGGGATCTTTTTTTTCTTTTTCACCTGTTTTCTTGTGATTTGCTATTTCATTTTTATAGATTTCTTGCTGAAGATCAATTCCATGGAGCTCCATTCCATCATTCCAATGATGTTTCTTTATGAGTGTGATTGGACACTGAATGTTGGGGGGATATTTTCTCACGGAGGAAAAAGCACATGACTTCCAATTCTGTTCTAAGCTTCCATTGACATGCATATGTATGAGCTGATAAACAATAAACACCCAGACTAATTTCCTTCCCCACACTTGAGATGCATCAAACAAATTATAACAATCTTGCCTCAGCTACTGATTAGCTGAATAACCTTGCAGTTTCTCTTGTATATATGCGATATCTTCCCAATAACATTATTAGGCTTGAAAGTTGGTATTGGGTTTCCCATGAAGAAATGCTATACATATTAGCTGGTGCAACTAGATGAGGGGAAATATTTTAAAATGACACTTAGAGTAGACCTGGAGATATCTTCAGTGAAGAGGCTCTGCACTATGAGTGCATTACATGAGATTACTTTCCACATACTGGATGAATGACTCAAAGGCATTATACATAGTAATAATCCAAGGAAGTAAACCCTTTCTCATTGAATGGAAAGTTAATGATTCAGCCAGCTCATATCTTCTTGACAGTGCAACAGATCCATAATTCAGAACAGCATTCGGAGCAGATGTGGAGCCTGGCAAGTATAACTATCCAGACCTCCTTTTAATTTACAAAGAGCACATTGACTGTAACTGTGCTGGGTAGTTTTACATTATTACTACAGCCATTTATATTTTGATTAAGGGCAGCACTTACTGAGACAGGTCTCAACTAAATTACCTGTGTATTACTCATTGTGTAATATGATTACGGACAGTGAGGCTATTGCAGTTTCTTTGCATTAATGTATAAAGATTATACAGCAAACACAGTGGGAAAGTAATCTGAGCTGTATTGAACCTTTTGAATACTGCTTTCATCAGGTTGCAAAACAAAATTTATCTGGAAATCATAGCATTGGAAATTTATAAGGCATAATGGATCCACGCCAGGTGATGTATGAAGTTTTATTAACCCTTAGATTTCCCCTGTAAAATAAATTAACTTGACCTCAGTAAGTCATCTGGAGAAGAGTAAAAATTGGCAGATTGCATGTGCATTAATTACAGTAATCACTCTACATAACTTTCTTTACACTTTCCCTTCATTCGCCTACATTTATCCCCCACCCCATTCCCATCCTCTTTACCTAAACAACCGTATCAGTGAGTTAATATTACATCTCAGGAATGTGCCACCTCATAATGTATGGTGCTGAAATGGCAGAATCAGCAATTATATGCAGATTAAATATGATAACTGCTAACTTTGATTAATGAGCTGACAATGCACTGGGCTATATTAGTCAGACAAATGGAGAGTTAAAATGAGAGTAGTAAATAAGACATTTACTGTGAGTTTACTAGTCCAGAGCATGTTGTTAATGGAGGCGCACACAAAGTTGCCACCGCCCTGTGTAATAGGTAGGACTTTACCTTTCCCCCATTGAGATTATTAAGGGATTGGACACGCTGGAGGCAGGAAGCATGTTCCCGCTGATGGGTGAGTCCAGAACCAGAGGCCACAGTTTAAGAATTAGGGGTAGACCATTTAGAATGGATTTGAGGAAAAACTTTTTCACCTAGAGAGTGGTGGATATATGGAATGCTCTGCCTCAGAAGGCAGTGGAGGCCAAGTCTCTGGATGTTCACAAGAAAGAGATGGATAGAGCTCTTAAAGATAGCGGAATCAAAGGTTATGGGGATAAGGCAGGAACTGGAGACTGATTGTGGATGATCAGCCATGATCACAGTGAATGGCGGTGCTGGCTCGAAAGGTCGAATGGCCTACTCCTGCACCTATTGTCTATTGTCTATTGAAACATCTCTCAGGCCATTGTGCTCCAGGATTCATGTTGTATTTACTAATACCGCAAGGCTCAGTGCTGGGACCCCAGTTGTTTACAATATATATTAATGACTTGGATGAGGGAATTAAATGCAGCATCTCCAAGTTTGCGGATGACACAAAGCTGGGTGGCAGTGTTAGCAGTGAGGAGGATGTTAAGAGGATGCAGGGTGACTTGGATAGGTTGGGTGAGTGGGCAAACTCATGGCAGATGCAATTTAATGTGGATAAATGTGAAGTTATCCACTTTGGTGGCAAAAATAGGAAAACAGATTATTATCTGAATGGTGACTCGTTGGAATTTAGAAGATTGAGGGGGGATCTGATTGAAACGTATAAGATCCTAAAGGGATTGGACAGGCTAGATGCGGGAAGATTGTTCCCGATGTTGGGGAGGTCTAGAACGAGGGGTCACAGTTTGAGGATAGAGGGGAAGCCTTTTAGGACCGAGGTTAGGAAAAACTTCTTCACACAGAGAGTGGTGAATCTGTGGAATTCTCTGCCACAGCAAACTGTTGAGGCCAGTTCATTAGCTATGTTTAAAAGGAAGTTAGATATGGCCCTTGTGGCTACAGGGGTCAGGGGGTATGGAGGGAAGGCTGGGTTCTGAGTTGGATGATCAGCCATGATCATAATAAATGGCGGTGCAGGCTCGAAGGGCCGAATGGCCTACTCCTGCACCTATTTTTCTATGTTTCTATGTTTCTAACTAAAATGTATTTTGTCTTTCTGTACTCTCATTTAAAAGATGGGATTAAGATTTGCTAGTTATTTACCTAGCAACTCACAGTAAGTGTCTTATTTATTGTCCCCCACTCCCAATTTAGCTTTCTAATTATCTGATTAATCCAGCCCAGCACACTGTCAGCTCATTAATCAAAAATATAAAATTTAATTTGCTTATAATTGCTCAGTCTGCCATTTCTACACCGCATTCTAAGACATGGCCCATTCCTGAGATGTAATATTAACTCACTATCACAGTTGCTGAGGTAACGAGGATGGGAATGAGGTGGGGGAAATGGTAGGAGGATGAAGGGAAAGTGAAAATAAAGTTATGTAAAGTAGTTACTGTAATTTACTATAATTAATGCTTGAACAATCTTCTAATTTTGTATCTTCTCCAGATGACACACTGAGGTCAAGCTAATTTATTTCACAGGGGAAGTCTAAGGGTTAAACTTCACACGACACCTGGCGTGGATCCATTATGCCTTATTAATTTCCAGTGCTATGATTTCCAGATAAATGTTGTTTTGCAACCTGATGAAAGCAGTATTTAAAAGCTTTAATACAGCACAGATTACTTTTCCACTCTGTTTACTGTATAAACTTTACAGATTAATGCAAAGAAACTGCAATAATCACACTGTCCGTAATAATATTACACAATGAGCAATACACAGGTAATTTAGTTGAGACCTGTATTATTTGGATTTAATGTCTGTTAGGCATAAGGTTAGGATTTCAAGGCCTACTCCAGAACTTGTGCACAAGGTTTGGCTGTGCTGGCAGACATTAGTGAGGGCAAGCAATATTAAAGCATTAGTCTAAGGATTTTTAAATATTTATGATTGGATTCTTTATCGTCACATGTACGTTGAAACACTGAAACACACAGTGAAATGTGTCATTTGCCCATAACTTACTAACTCTAAGCTGCGCGTCTTCAGAATGTGGAAAGATTCAGTGTGCCACAAGTCAAAGCCAGCCTGTTTGTTTTAGATGGATCCTTAAGGTGCCATATTGATAAAATATCTAATATTTCAATAACACAAGAGATTCTACAGTTGTTTGAAATCCAGAGTAACACCTACACAATTCTGGTTGAACTCCACAGGTCAGGCAACATCCATGGAGTGGAATAAATAGCCATGGTTTCAGGCCAACACCCTTCATCTGGGCTGTTATTTCAATTGTTGATGACATTATGTTGCATGGGAATAAATGCTATGTAGAACACATGAAAAGGAAATACATTTCTACACTTTCAGGAATGTATACAGTCCAAAGTATGCCAGGTAAATACTTTCAGGAAATAATTATCCCTTCCCCCTCCCCTTTCTACTATTCCCCACTCTGGGCTCTTCCTGATTCTCACCTCCATATCACCTTCCCTGGGTTTGTTCTTCCTTCCCTTTCTCCCATGGTCCACTCTCCTCTTCTGTCAGAGTCTTACCTCTCCATGCTTTATGTTTCCCACCCACCTGGCTTCACTTGATACCTTCTAGCTGTCCTCCTTCCCCTCCACCCAACTTTTTGTTCAGGAATTTTACCCCTTCTTTTCCAGTCCTGGAGAAGGCTCGGCCAAAAATGCCGATTGTTTATTCATTTCCATGGATGCCACCTGACTACTGAGTTCCTCTAGCATTGTGTGTGTTTTGCTTTTAGGAAATAGTTTGTTTTGTTATGGAGGGAAATAATCTGTCAGTATGTGTGCAGCAATGTCACATAATGAGGTAAATCCACCTAATCCAGTGTTAGGGATTATTAGTCATGGGACACCTTTCATTCGTTATGGAATAGGGGGTAGTGGCTAGTTAACTCGAACAAGAACCAGTCTTCAAACAAAACCTCTTTAGGTGTAACCTGGTCACAATCATCAAACAGACACCATTGTCTGCTAAGAATATAGGCCTCTGGTTCACCACGAGAAATTGCATAAGATATTGGCTTTGGAAACTGACAAGACAAATTCTTCTATTAATGCTTGTGCAATAATACGGTATCAAACTAATGAGATTAATTTAAATGGGCATCATTGGGAGCATGGAAATGTTGGTTCGAAGGGCTTGTTTACATAGTGTGTTACTGTTCTGCCTTTCAGTTAATTGGTTTAATTTTACTATATGATTAAGCACGTTCAGTTTTAATTTTGAAATGAGCAGTTTCAGATCTGTATTAGGTCATTTCCTGTGCAGTCAGGAAGTAGTGAGTAAGAAAACACATTGGCTGTCAAAAAGCCAGAGGTTTATGCTAGGACCAACAGATGTTTCTATCTAAAGCCATCCTGCTGTTTCATCAACAGTTGATGTTACATTGTTTAGAAGTTAATCTAAAGGTATCAATAAGCTTTTGCTGAAATGGAATATTATTTTTTCAGTTTATTAGACACTAACCTAGATGTTAATGGTCTGCACATACTATATAATTGTGACATTAATTTGTCAGAATCTTATAATATTTACCTGCAGGAAACTTAACTAAGTTCTTACTTATCTGTGAATATTTACTTGTGTGAATGGAACAACATGGTAATTGTGCAGTATTTTGTTGTTTTTCATTTTCACTCGTTATTTACTCTGGCATTGCATTGAATCTTCAGTTAAAAAAAAAAGAAGCTAAGAGACTATACCCTGACTCTTATATAATTTTTCAATGGTGTTTGGCTGACTCTCTAGTTGATGTTACAACACCTCAACAAGGACAGTATAGTTACTCTATGACTCTAAACAATATAAACACTGAAACTTTGAGGCCATTGGAACCAGTCGTTGAATGTACAGCATTCTGGTTCTGCACCATTGTAAATATGCAGGAAAAGACAAAAAAATAAATACTTATGGTAAGTGGCCCTCATTGATATTCAATGTTCAAAGTATATTTATTATGGTATTTGTTTGTTATTATTATTATTTTTTATTATCACAGGGTAATGCTTGCCTTGAAGCCCCTTGGCAAGATCAGGGAAAGCATTAACTGTCCATCTTCTGTGTTAATAAATTGTTGAAGACATATCTCTGACGCTTAATAGCACTGCAACAGATGTCAGTATTGCAGTTGGTAAATATTCTAGCTGTTTGCCTATCCAATGAGCAATCCCTCAACACTGCAATAAAAGTTGTATATTTTGGATGTCTGGTGTTTTTTGCTCAGAACCCCTCAGGGCTGCCTGCAATACTTGAATATTCAAAGGTAAGGAACTGCTAGGGTAAAAAAAACGCTGATGGGAATGGTATACAGACCCCCAAACATAGTAGGGATGTGGCCTACAAATTACAACAGGAGATAGAAAATGCATGCCAAAAAGACAATGTTACAATAGTTGTTGGGGGGGGGGCTGCTTCAACGTGGAAGTAGATTGGGAAAATCAGATTGGTGCTGAATTACAGGAGGGGGAATTTCTAGAGTGCCTACAAGATGGCTTTTTAGAGCAGCTCATGTTTCAGTCCGCCAGAGGATCAGTTATTCTAGACTGAGTGTTGGGCAATGAACCAGAATTAATTAGAGAGCTTAAGATAAAAGAACCCTGAGGAGTAAGTGATCATAATTTGATTGAATTCACTCCGAAATCTGAGAAGGCAAAGCTAAAGTCAGATGTGTCAGTATTAGAGTGGAGGAAAGGGAATTACAGAGGCATGAGAGAGGAGTTGGCAGAATTTATTGCAAAAGAACACTGGCAAGGATGATGGCAAAGCAGTAATGGCTGGACTTTCCAAAAGCAATTTGGAAGGCACAAGATATATACATCCCAAAGAGGAAGAAGTATTCTAAAGGAAAAATGACACAACCATGACTGACAAAAGACTTGATAGGCCGAATGGCCGACTTCTGCTCCTTTGTCTTAAGTCAAAGCCAACATAAAAGCCAAATATGGAGCATATAATAGAGCAAAAATTAATGGAAAGTTAGAGGATTGGGAGACTTTGAAAATCCAACAGGAGGCAACTAAAGAAGTCATTAAGAAGATAAATATGGATGCTAGAGAGGTAGTAATGGGGGAGAACAAAACGGCGAAAAAAATGAATAAGTATTTAGCATTTCTCTTCACTATGGAAGACACTAGCAGTATGGTGGAAGTTCCAGGTTTCAAGGGCTCTCAAGTGTGTGAAGTTACCATAACTAGAAAGAAGGTTCTTGAGAAACTGAAAAGCCTGAAGAGAGGTAAGTCACCAGGACCAGATGGTGTATATCCCAGAGTTCTGAAAGAGATGGCTGGAAAGATTGAGAAGGCATTAGTAATGATCTCTCAAAAATCACTAGATTCTGGAAAGGTTTTGGAATATTGGAAAATTGCAAATGTCACTCCACTCTTCAGGAAGGGAGAGATGCAAAAAAAAAAGGAAACTTTAGGCCAGTTAGTCTGATCTCAGTGTTTGGGAAGATGTTGGAGTCGATTATTAAGAATGAGGTCTCAGGGTACTTGGAGGCACATGATAAAACAGTCCCTAGTCAGCATGGTTTCCTCAAGGGAAAATCTTATCTGACAAATTTGTTAGAATTCTTTGATGAAATAACAAGTAGGACATTCAAAAGAGAATCGGTTGATGCTGTGTACTTAGATTTTCAGATGGTCTTTGACAATGTGCCACTCCATGGTATCACAGGAAAGATTCTAGCATGGATATAGCAGTGGCTGATTGGCAGATGACAAAGAGTGAGAATAAAGAGATGCTTTTCTGGCTGGCTGCCAGTTATAGGTGGTTCTCCACAGAGGTCTGTGCTGGGACCAACTCTTTTTAAATTACATGTCAATGATTTGGATGATGGAATTGATGGCTTTGTTGCACAGTTAACAGATGATATGAAGATAGCTGGAGGGGCAGGTAGTTCTAAGGAAGTCAAGAGGCTACAGAAGGACAGACAGATTAGGAGAATAGGCAAAGAAATGGCAGATGGAATTAAATGTTGGGAAGTGTATGGTCATGCACATTGGTAGAAGAAATTAAAGGGTTGACTATTTTCTAAGTGTTGAGAAAATACAAAAAAACTGATGTGCAAAGGGACTTGGGAGTCCTTATGCAGGATTCCCTAAAGGTTAATTTGCAGGTTGAATCTGTGGTGAGGAAGGCAAATGCAATGTTAGCATTCATATCAAGACTAGAATATAAAAGCAAGCATGTAATGTTGAAACTTGATAAAGCCCTGGTGAGGAATCATGGAGTATTGTGGGCGGTTTTGGGCCCCTTATCTGAGAAAGGATGTGCTGACACTGAAGAGGAGGTTCACAAAAATGATTCCAGGATTTAATGCACAAACACGAGGAAATCTGCAGATGATGGAATTAACATAGAAACATAGAAAATAGGTGCAGGAGTAGGCCATTCGGCCCTTCGAGCCTGCACCATCATTTATTATGATCATGGCTGATCATCCAACTCAGAACCCTGCACCAGCCTTCCCTCCATACCTCCTGACCCCCGTAGCCACAAGGGCCATATCTAACTCCCTCTTAAATATAGCCAATGAACTGGCCTCAACTGTTTCCTGTGGCAGAGAACTCCACAGATTCACCACTCTCTGTGTGAAGAAGTTTTTCCTAATCTCGATCCTAAAAGGCTTCCCCTCTATCCTCAAACTGTGACCCCTCGTTCTGGACTTCCCCAACATCGGGAACAATCTTCCTGCATCTAGCCTGTCCAATCCCTTTAGGATTTTATACATTTCAATCAGATCCCCCCTCAATCTTCTAAATTCCAACGAGTGCAAGCCCAGTTCATCCAGTCTTTCTTCATATGAAAGTCCTGCCATCCCAGGAATCAATCTGGTGAATCTTCTTTGTACTCCCTCTATGGTAAGGATGTCTTTCCTCAGATTAGGGGACCAAAACTGCACACAATACTCCAGGTGTGGTCTCACCAAGGCCTTGTACAACTGCAGTAGTACCTCCCTGCTCCTGTACTCGAATCCTCTTGCTATAAATGTCAGCATACCATTCGCCTTTTTCACTGCCTGCTGTACCTGCATGCCCACTTTCAATGACTGGTGTATAATGACACCCAGGTCTCATTGCACCTCCCCTTTTCCTAATCGGCCACCATTCAGATAATAATCTGTTTTCCTATTTTTGCCACCAAAGTGGATAACTTCACATTTATCCACATTAAATTGCATCTGCCATGAATTTGCCCACTCACCCAACCTATCCAAGTCACCCTGCATCCTCTTAGCATCCTCCTCACAGCTAACACTGCCGCCCAGCTTCGTGTCATCTGCAAACTTGCAGATGCTGCATTTAATTCCCTCATCCTAGTCATTAATATATATTGTAAACAACTGGTGTCCCAGCACTGAGCCTTGCGGTACCCCACTAGTCACTGCCTGCCATTCTGAAAAGGTCCCATTTATTCCGACTCTTTGCATCCTGTCTGCTAACCAATTCTCTATCCACATCAATACCTTACCCCCAATACTGTGTGCTTGTCTCGGCCCGAAACATCGACTGTGCCTCTTCCTAGAGATGCTGATTGGCCTGCTGCGTTCACCAGCAACTTTTGTGTGTGTTGCCAGGATTGAATGGTTTGTCAGATGAAAAGTGTTTGATGGCTGTAGGCCTGTATTCATTGGAATTCAGAAGAACAAGAGGTGATCTCAGTGAAACCTATTGAATGGTGAAAGGCCTTGATCGAGTGGATGTGGAGAACCTGTTCAAAATAAAGTGGAGATTGAATTTTCAAATTCTCTTTATTTCATCTGAACAATGAACTTGTTTAACTGAAGAAGTGTGCTGCTCATTGATGAGGTACTACCAGCAAAACAAAAACAACCTGTTCATACAGAACCAGCTGTAGCCTTGTGGGTGACAGCACTGGAGAAATGAACAGCTCTTCCTGGATTTTGTAGATGATTAGAGGGCAAAGCAGATTGTTTATAGTAAATGAATCTTCCATCGATCATTGTCTCAATTGTTGATATTAATATGGAGGAAAAAAGTTTGAGGAGCTTGGACATGGTTTAATAAAACAGGATATCACGTTTATACACATGTTTCAACATGTGAAAGTATTTCCTGGCGCATTTCTAACAATGGTCAGGAATGCAGAAACTGTTTACCTTCGAGACACCAGTATACAAAGGGCTGAGGATGACGGAATCTGTTGGGAGAGAAGATCAACATCATTCCCATTCTCACCCCTCCCTCATCTATCACCCACTCACCTGGATCCACTTATCACCTCTCAACTCCTCTTCTGTCAATACTACCTTGATGTCAATGTTCCCTCTAAGATGTGCACACATCTTTTGCTACTAGTGCACAAAGGAGTTTAAACTGTGTACAAAAGGTTATCACCCTCTACCTCATTGGCATGTTAATTATATTCACAATCGTACACAATCACATTTTCTTTTCCAGTTTCTGATGCAGACAGTGTTGACAACATGAAACTTTGCAATGATTTGTGTGCAGATTTTAGAACTGGCTTATTGATACTGCTTTTAATGAAGAAGTTATTCAGTGCGCTCATGTTGTTGTCACTGGGCAAAGAAATTGCACAGCACAAGATTTTTGAGCACACTGGTCATTGTAAATTAGAGTGAACATTGTTTGTTGTCTGGTTCCATGCCAAGGAGTCCCTTGCTCCCACTGATGACCCCTTTGCCTTTTCCCAAGAAGAAGAGGAGTCCAACATGCCTCTTCATCTTGAATCCTCCTTCTGGCCTTTCAGCCTCTGTTAACCTATTCATTTCCAGTTGCCAACAAATCATCCACATTTACTTCTCCACTACCTTCACCAACTCCAATCATAAGACTATAAGACCTTAAGACATAGGAGCTGAATTGGGCCATTCAGCCCATCATTTTATCATGGCTGATTAGCTTTCCATTTTAACCCTACTCACCCTGTAATTCGGGGTTCCCAGCTTTTTTTTATGCCATGGATCCTTACCATTAACTGAGGGCTCCATGGCTCCAGTTTGGGAATGGCTACTGTAATCCTTGATGTCTTTACAAATCAAGAATCTATCAAAAAACAATTTTAAACTTACCCAATGACTTAGCCTACATGGCTGTCTGTGGCAATCAATTCCAAAGGTTCACAACCTTTTGGGATGTCCTTCTGTTTTGAGGCTGTGACCTCTGGTTCTACATTCTTCCACTATTGGAAACATCCTCTCCATTCACTCCTCATCAATCCCAATTTCATCATCATCTCCTGATCCATCCATGTCCTCATTCTCACCCCCCCTTACCACCACCCTCCCCACAATAATTCCCTGTTTCCTTGTTTCTCATCCTTTTCCCATCAAGTTCCATCTACTCCTCACCCTCCCACTTTATCCACTCATTCCTCTCCCCTCACTATTCCCCTTCTACCAGCATTCTCCCTTATCTGGTTCCATTCATCATTCATCACCTTCTTCCCAAATCAGATTCCACAATCTGCAGCCCTTTGTCTTCATATGTCACCTCCCAGCCTCTGTCACTACCTCCATACCTCCCTCCAACACCTGACTCTATCTGCCCAGCTCTCGTCCTCACCTGGATCCACTTATCACCTGTCAGCCCCTGCCTCAACCCTCCCCCTCACCTCATGCACTATCTCTCCTCTACACTCTTGGTCCTGATGCAGGATCCTGACTCAAATGTCAACTATTCCTTTCCATCAACAGATAGGGTTGACCCACTCAGTTCCTCTAGCAGTATACTTTTGCAAGCACAATTAGTGTATGGTCATGACCTGATGCTCAAAGTGGAATCATGAAAATTTATAGTCTACTTCACCTGGCCCCACTTCCTGCAAGGATTTAAGCTCTATGTTTCAATGGTAACAAATTGCAAAATCATCTATTATTTAATTCTCCAACTCTATGACTTGTTGAACCTCATGATTGTCTTTATCAAACTTTATTTCCAGAACCTTCCAGTAATTAGCATCCCCTTTTCATAATGGTTCCTTGAAACATGACTCAATAAGCCAAGGATCTGTAAATATCCTACTGCACCCAACAAACAGTTCAATGCTCTTAAACATTGCGTCTCTAGACCTGTACTCTCAGATCCTATGAACTCCACCTCAGTACATGTTTTTTTTCTCTTTTTGTACTACTTATTTAATTTACTTTCATTATTAGTTATTGCAAAGCACTGCTGCTGTATTACAACAAATTTCACAACATCTGCCAGTGATATTAAACCTGATTCTGGTTCCCAAAGACATCCCCACTACCAACAAATATTGATAATCTATGTTCCACCTGAAACATTACCTCTATTTCTCTTCCCACAGAAACCACTTGAATATTAGCAACTAATAACTTCCAACCCATCTTTTTATATAGGCTTGTCTTAATTGACACTTCAACAATCTAGAATTTCATGAATCTCTCAAACTTACTGCCCCTGCCACTTCCTTTAAACCAGGGGTTCCCAACCTTTTTATGTCATGGACCCCTACTGAGTCCATGGACCCCAGGTTAAGAACCCCTGCTTTAAACAGTGCCTTATATTACTTTGATCAAACTTTTGGTCATCTGTCCTTATGTGATTTACAGTCAAGCCTTGTTTAATAACTTCTTGGGATATGTTATGATGTCATATAAATTCAAAAGAGTGCTGCTATATCACTCTCACCTTTTCAAAAGGCATGCAATATTTGTGACTCTGCTGTCATTTAGTAGAACACTGGTTTGAAATTCTTGGAAAATGGTGATTAGTTGTTCTGCATTATCATTGCAGTCTGAATTTCAATTGACTCCTTGAAAGACATAGTGCCAGAATGTTACTTAATAGAATCACTCAACTCTGAAGAAGAAATATTTGAAACAAGCTGCAAACAGGCAAATGGTGAAAAAGGTGGCAATAGTGTCTTGTTGAGTGCCAGGTAATAATAACTGGAATGTGCACATGTTAGTTCACTTCATGCTTCACATATTTACTTCACATGGAAGGGCCCCATTTTGCCAATGGGGTGTTTGGCTGGCTCTCAAAGTAATCTCATCAGTTCTTTTCCCCAGTAAACTGCTCTCACATGTCCGTTAACTCCATCTGAATCATCTATCCCCCACTAACATTTTTCTTTTGCCCATTATGCCGCTGGCATTTTGGGAAGCAATGAAAGCCCTCCATCTCTGGTGATGTCCACACCTTCCTTTGTCATGTCAGTAGTTTCCTCTCAGTTTATTGTCAGTCATGCAAGTCCCAGATGGAGACTCAGAAATACCATCACACTCAGATGTAGAAGGATTCTTCATTGCTGTTTCCGCAACAGTTTTGTTTGGCAATTCATAGTTGTTAGCCGTGAGCTGAACTCCCGAACCTGGAGGACCAGTGGATCACTCTTAATCTGACCTCTACCCTTTGACCTGTTTGGCAAGAATGACCATACTATTAGCCAAGGCATGAAGCCCTGGCTCCTGTCAACAGAGCTCTCTGGGTTATTAAGGCATGCAAGCCTACAAACTATGGCAAGGTTGTGGTCCTCTTGGAGAACCCACTTACATACTAGAGATAATTCAGTTCCCAATTAGTGTATAATTAGCAGGTGGGAGTCCACAGCGGGCCCATGCAGTCATTGTAAGAATGTGCAAGCTCCATGCACATTCAGGGTCAGGGTCAAACCCTTTTCACAGGAGCTATGAAGCAGTAGCATAGCCTGCTTCACCAAATAACACCTTATGTGCCTTTCAATTCAGGAGAAAAAAATGTCCATGTCTGATGTAGAATCGTATCATACTTTCATTCTGAAAAGTAGTGGAAGCACTATCCAGTTTCACAAAGATCACGCAAATAGCAGCAAGATAAATGGACCGGGTTTTTCATTGATCCAATCAATGTGGGTAAATGCCCTTCAAGACGCTTGTACTGTTGAAATCATATCTCCATGTTGTTGAATGGATGTACCTGCCCAATTTTATCTTAAATGCTGAAATCAAACATTTCAACATTCCGTCAATCAACATTCATCAAATAACACCACACTTCTGCTGGCAGCTCATTCCACACTCCCAACACCCTCTGAGTGAAGAAGATCCCCCCCACTCTTAACCCATGACCTCTAGTTTTATTCTCACCTAACCTCAGTGGAAAAGCCTGCTTGCATTCACCCTATCTGAGCTCCTTACCATTTTGTATACCTCTATCAAATCTCTATTCATTCTCCTACACCTCAGGGAATAAAGCCCTGACTTATTTAATCTTTCCCTATAACTCATCCTTGAAGTCCTGTCAACATCCTTATAAATTTTCTCTGCAGCCTTCCAATCTTAATGACATCTTTTCTGTAGGTAGGTGACCAAAGCTGCACACAGTACATCAAGTCAGGCCTCACCAATATCTTATATAATTTCAATAACCATCCCAACCTCTGTACTCCATACTTTGAATTATGAAGGTCAGTATGTCAAAAAGCTTTCTTTACAGCCCTATCTTCCTGTGACACTACTTTCACGGAATTATGGATCTCTATTCACAGATCCCTCTGCTCTAATGCACTCCTCAGTGCCCTACCGCTCTCCATGCAAATTCTACCTAGGTGTGTCCTCCCAAAGTGCAAAACCTCACACCTCGCATTAAATTCCATCTGCCATTTTTCAGCTTATTTTTTTCCAGCTGGTCCAGATCCTGCTGCAAGTTTTGATAGTCTTCCTCACTATTCACAACACCCCTAATCTTGGTGCCATTAGCAAATTTGCTGATCCAGTTTACTACATTATCATCTAGATCAGTGATATAGATGACAATGATCTAGGTGTTACCACAGACCCAGCACCAATCCCTGCGGCACTCCACTAATTCTGCAGTCAGAGAGGCAACCATTTACTACCATTCTCTGGCTTCTCCAGCAAAGCAAATATCAAATCCAATTTACTCCTCCTCCTGAATGACAAGTTATTGAACCTTATTGACCAAACTCCTTGTCAAAGGCCTTGCTGAAGTCCATGTAGACAACATCCTTTGTCTATCCAAATACTTACATATCTGGTCCCTAAGAATAAGGGGTAGGACATTTAGAACGGAGTTGAGGAAAAACTTTTTCACCCAGAGAGTGGTGGATATATGGAATGCTCTGCCCCACAAGGCAGTGGAGGGCAAGTCTCTGGATGCTTTCAAGAAAGAGATGGATAGAGCTCTTAAAGATAGCGGAATCAAAGGTTATGGGGATAAGGCAGGAACTGGATACTGATTGTGGATGATCAACCATGATCACACTGAATGGCGGTGCTGGCTCGAAGGGCCAAATGGCCTACTCCTGCACCTATTGTCTATTGTCTATAACTTACCCACCACTGATGCTAGGCTCACCAGCCTATAATTTCCTGACTTATTCTTAGAGACTTTCTTAAACAACAGAACAACATTAGCTGTCCTCCAATTCTCCAGCACTTGAACTGTTGGTAAGGATGTTTTAAACATCTCTGCTAGGGCATCTGAAATTTCTGCCACCCACAAACTCTGTGAGAACATCTTGTCATGACCTGGAGATTTATCCACTCTAATTTACATCAAGGCAGCAAACACTTCCTCCTCTGAAATTTGGATATGGTCATTGTAGAATGACCACACAAATAGCACAGAGATAAATGGAATTAGCTTCTGATTAATCCAATCGATGTGGGTAAAATTCCTTCTAGATGCAAACAACCCTATTCTGTTGAAACCATATCTCCATTTTGTGATCTTATTGTATTCTTTATTTGCTCTTTATGTTTTTTTTTCTGGTGCCTGATTTTCCTTTTTAGTTATTTCTAATATCAGCTTTACACCAAAACAGTTTTTAAGAATTCTCCTGATGGCTCAGTAAATGTATCGAGTGAGAAATAAATCATAAAAGAAAACAATACCCTGCTAACCATCACTGTCAAAAAATGGTAAAGTAGGCCAGGGGAATATGAATTCCAGAATGGAGATGAAAGGAAGAGGAAAAAGCAAAGTAAAGAGAATGGGTGGAACTATTGTTTGCATTCCACTTATGGCAGGAACTTCATAGTCTCCAGCCATCAAAGCTGTATAGTACTGCACTGAGAGTCACAAGGAAATAAATTATTTATTTGTTGCTGCTAGTTATTTGGTTTCTGCCATTCTGAAAAGGGCCAGCCATTCTACAACCAATAAACCCTCTTGCTGCTGTTGTTTGCACTTGGCCTCCATGTGTTGCAATTAGAGATATTCAGATTACTTCCCAGATGTTTCTCCACTTTTGAGTTGTCATGGGCCAAGGATTCCTATGAGTCGGTGAGGACGTTACCATTGTTCACGTAAGTTTTGTTTCCAATCTTTTCTTCACAGTGTTTTCTCAGACAACCTGTAAATTGCTTGCTGTGCTTGGAATATTGAGTTTGTTTCAGGAATCTGATGTCAGTTGTGTGGATAATGTGACCCATTCACCACAGCTGACTGAGCAAGGTTGAGAGCTGATATGGGAGAAGATGTTATATTGGTCTATCTTGCTCATGGATTTTGTAGAATTATGTAAACACATCTCCAACACTTTTAGGTGTCTACTATATATTGGCCATATCTCCAACTTCTAGAGCAGGCAGGGATTGCTCCTGGTTTGTAGTTCATATACCATCAAGGAGAAGCCGCCTGAAGACACACACTTAACATTTCAGGAATAGCTCTGCCATCAGATTTCTGAATGGACAATGAACTCATAAATATTTTCTCAGAATTTTTCACTCTCTCCTAGCACTACTTACTTATTTTTTATATATACTTCCTATTGTAATTTATAGTTTTTCTCTCTATGTATTGCAATGCACTGCTGCGGCAAAGCAACACATTTCATGACATATGCTGGTGATATTAACCTGATTCAGATTATAGTTTTGAGTTTCCTGAGTGTTGCTAAAACTGTACTTATAGGGAGTATTCCATCATAGCTGTGACATGAACTTTGGTCAGGCTTTGGTGACTTAGGAGATGAGTTACTCCATCAGTCCTTTGATTTAAACTATTGCAGCAGGAATATTGCTGGGGATAAGATGAAGTATTGAGACATACTGTACCTTATCTCAATGATACTGTCTTGTTGGACTCTTAAGTACACTGGGGTTTGGTCTGTGGTGAATTGTGATATGTATTCATCAAACTGACAAGATGGTGACAAATTTTTGGAGACAATCAAGTTTAAGAAAAATCCTCTATAATCCCTCTCTAACTTTGAAGTTCAAGAACTTCATGGGTCAAAGAAAGCTATATGAAGTGACAGTACTATTCCTCATACATTCCTTGGATTTGTCAGATTGTGAAAATCATGTCTATTGTGTTTTTTTATGGGCAGAAACTACATTGAGACTGTGGAAGGAAATTCACATCTACTGAGAAGATTTTTTCTCTTTGAAGGTTGTCATAACTGTGACTTTTCTGTGATTCCCTGCATGTCTTCTCTTTACAGGATCATGAATTGACATTTAAGGTACTTCTCCACCCTGTTTACATCAATATTTACTGAGGAAAAGAATGAGGGGGTGTATAGGAAGATCATTGTGGATCATTCTAATATTCTCGGTATGTTGAAATAAAGAAGGAGATGGTAAATCCTAAACACAAGAAATTCTGCTTGCTGGAAATCCAAAGCACCATACATAAAATGGTGGAGGAAGTTTATAGGTCAGTCAGCATCCATGGAAATGAACAGTCAACATTTCAAGCCAAGCCCCTTCTTCAGGACTGTAAAGGAATAAAAAGGTGGGTGGAGGGGAAGAAGGATAGCTAGAAGATGATAGGTGAAGCCAGATGGGTGAAGAAGGTAAAGGGCTGGAGATGAAGGAATCTGATAGGAAAGCAGAGTGGACCATAGGAGAAAGGGGGGGGGGGAAGAGAAGCGGGGTGAGGTGATAGGCAGGTGAGAAGAGGTAAGAGATCAGTGTGGGAAATAGAAGGAAAGGGCAGGGGGAGGGATTTTTTTTACTGGAAGGAGAAATCGATGCTCATGTCATCAGGTTGGAGGGAACCCAGACAAAATACAAGGGTGAAGAAGGAGGTGTATTGAGTTTCTTAAAGAACATTAAGGTGCATAAGTCTCCAGGGCCTGATGTGAAATATCCCAAATTACTGAGACTGACAGGAAATGAGATTGTTGAGGCCTTGATCAATATATTTGCATCCTCCTTGTATTTAAATAGAGAGGGGTAAGTTCAGAGGAGATGTACAGGGCACTTTTTAACATAGAGAGTGGTGGGTGCCAGTGGAGATGGTGGAGACAAATACCATAGAGGGGCTCAAGAGTCTCTTAGATTGGCACAAGAATGTGCAGGAAATGAAAGGATGTGGACATTGTGTCTGCATAAGGAAATAGGTTAGTTGAGTATTTGATTATAAATTTCATTAGCTTAGCATAACATTGTGTGCTGAAGGATCCGTTTCTGTATTCTATATTCTATATACTACTCCGACCAAAATTATTCCCACCTCTGTGTATTCAATACTTTTGGCATTTCGAGACCATGCCCTTCCTAAACTTTCTTACATGTATAATCAAATGGATTGGAGCATTGCAACTCAGAGTTTTTAAACAGAAATGTACTTCAGTCAAGGTCAATTGAGAATGATATGGCTCGGCTATACCTAGATTCAGTTAAGATGGATGGTCATGAGAAATTTGTGAGCTTGAAAAATGATGAGAATTTCAGTAGCAATTTCTGAAGCTGGAACTGACATTTAGCAGTTTCCTTCTTGGCATTTTGCCTGGTCTGACTTCTAGCACACTGCCACTGGGAGATGCTTATTTTATCCAATCCCCATCGAGATCTTCTAAGAAGCAGATGTGCCATTCTCTATGGGGGAATGTTTTCACTATTGCAGAGAAAGAATGAAGTAAAATCATACAGTATGGAGGATGGACCCACCAGGATGGCCTTCCCCACCGTGGCCAGACAAGGACACTATTAAGGTAACATTATTCAGAGGAGCACACACCATGAAAGATGCATTAAGACAAATCTATTATCTATTTCTTGAAATCATGCAGTTGGTTATATATTCTTCAGATATGACTAGATAGTTACAAATGGAATCTAGTGCAGGTACTCTATTTTGGTTGGACATAGTTCAGTAGTTCTTCAACAAGTTTCCAAGTGTAGGCTGACCTCCTGAATTGAGGTGCTGTCATAGTTAAGACTCATGCTTAATCGAATCACTAGCTCATTGGCGACTTAGTCGACTTCCAACTTAGTTTATATATAGGCATCTGTTAGTCTCGTGAGACCATGGATTTGCACCTTGGAAGGTTTCCAGGGCACAGGCCTGGGCAAGGTTGTATGGAAGACCAGCAGTTGCCCATGCTGCAAGTCTCCCTTCTCCATGCCACCAATGTTGTCCGAGGGAAGGACTTAGTTTAAACTTCCATTAATGCCAAACTTTGTCGAACACGAATGGAAGTCAACTTACTTACCTTGAGGACCAAGGCCTCATTGCTGTCTAAATAAAACTTTTGTGTCTCCTTGGTGTGATGCAAGGGTCAACTTTAAAATAAATGATCATTACTCATGTTCCATAGGAGCACTGTGTGACTGATAAGTCCCTTGTTTTTGGCTACACCTTTGAATTTGTAACAGGACCAGTTAGGTGTTCGGTAGTATCAGCCCATGTGTGTAGGGTCCTAGTAAGTAAATTAAGGATTCAAATTTCAATTCCAGGAATTTCTGGTCAGATACCTCAGCTAATAATTCAGTGCTCAACTGAGGGAGAAGTACACCGTCAGATATACATCATTTCAGATGAGAGTTAAAACACAGCACCATCCTTAATCTGGTAAATATATATGGTCCTATCGATTTACTAAAGAGAGAGAGAGGAGCTATCTTGGTGATTCTTAAATCCAAATCTTTACTTCATACTCCTGTTCCATTCAATTGTTTGGATGAGTGGGGTGGGGGGGGGGCATCTGCACCTTGCATTACTACCTTAAATGGCTGCAGGTATTAGCTTTCCACTGTGCCTGAAATTCCATCTCTATGGGCTCTGTGCTATAGTGGAAATTATCAGTTCTCAGATTGCAAAGCACACACTTCTTAAGTAAGACTATCCTGGAGATTCTGATGAAATTGACATAATGTTGACATATTTTTGTTAATCCATATCTTTGCAATCCCTTTCAGAAACGTAAGGGGCTTGTATACAGTTCTGAGCATGCCCACTGCAGCAATAAATTAAATCAGCCATGACTCCACTCTTCTCAACAATGCATCTATATAATTAACATAAATATAAGGGATAAAACAAGGTTTATGCATTTTGTTGCTGCAAGTTCCCTTAATTTTGCTTCCAATGAAAAGCATCCCTTAGAACCTGCAAAAGGACGGTTCCATATTGGGGAAATTCCAGTTGTGGGATGTCACCATAAATATTTAGGAAGTCACAGACTAAACTGGTGCCAGTCCTATTTCCCCAACCTCAATATCTTTCATAGTGGAGGCAGGCAGCCTCCCTGTGAGCTCCATAGTGGTTTACTTTGGAGACTGTGTGGTGACTGAGACTGCAGATGCACCTTCCTCCCCACATGGACCTCACTAGCATGCCACACCATTTTCACTCTAAATCAGATATGTCCCATATGATTGACCTATATGAAATGAAGACTATGTAAATCAGCAAGTGCCAAAATGGGAGGGAAGATGGAAGCAAGAGACATGATGTTTCTAGTCTTTTAAAGTGGAAGAAAAAGTTTCACGGCTGTTTATGCTTATAATTGTTCTAAAAGAAGTGTGTGGTTGCCTATAAGCTTCTAGGTTCTCTTTACCAAGAGATCAAAGTTCAAAGTAAATATTATTATCAAAATACATATATGTCAGCATATACAACCCAACCTTGAGATCCAGTTTCTTGTGGGAATACTCAATATATCTAAAGAATAGTAACTATAATAGGATCAATGAAAAACTGCCCAACAGTGGTGTTCAACCACATTGCAGAAGGCAAGAAGCTGTGCAAATGCAAATATAAATAAATAGCAATAAACAAGGAGAACACAAGAGGAAGAGTACTTGAAAGTGAGTCCATTGGCTGTGGGAACATTTCAATAATAGGGAAAATGAAGTAGATTGAAGTTATCCCCTTGTGCATGTTCTGTTTTATAGTTGTTATTTTTAGTGGGTTCTCAAAGTATGAGAAAAGAAGTTGGATGGCATTACTTCAACTGCCCTGCTCCTATTGTACCATGTTCCTGCAGTCCTGGGGCTAAAGGTTACAGCACCACATCTCTCCCCTTGACACTTGGCTATTTCAGTAGGCTTCCTACTACTCACATTTAGCATTTTATCACCTTCTGTTATGTTACTGTGAATGGCATGTCTTGGTCAGAATCAGAGTCAGGTTTGTTATCATCAGCATGTGTCGTGAAATTTGTTAACTTAGTAGCAGCAGTTCAATGCAATACATGATAATATAGAAAGAAAAAATAAGTACAGAAAGTATGTATGTATGTGTGTGTGTATATATATATGTGTGTGTGTGTGTGTATTGTATAGATTAAAAGTAGTGCAAAAACAGAAATAATATATATTTAAAAAGTGAGGTAGTCTTCATGGGTTCAATGTCCATTCAGAAATTGGACAGTAGATGGGAAGAAATTGTTCCTGAATCGCTGAGTGTGTGCCTTCAGGCCTCTGTACCTCCTTCCTGATGGTAACAATGAGAAGAGGGCATGTCCTGGGTGATGGGGGTCCTTAGTAGTGGATGTCATCTTTCTGAGGCACTGCTCCTTGAAGATGTCTTGGGTATTATGAAGGCTAGTACCCAAGATGGAGCTGACAAATTTTACAATGTCCTATAGCTTCTTTCAATCCTGTGCAGTAACACCACTCCCACCCACCCCATATGAAACAGTGATGTGGCCTGTCAGAATGCTTTCCACAGTACTTCTATGGAAGTTTTCAAGTGCTTTAGTTGATAAACCAAATCTCTTCAAACACCTAATGACCTACACCTGTAAAATATTAGCATCTGTTTTGTGCGGGATGCATCTGAAATGCAATTTTTCTTTGTATATAAATCTCTTGCTACAAGTGAAGATTACATAGAGCATAGAGCATTAAGTACATTACAGGCTCTTTGGCCCACGATGTTGTGCCAATCTTTTAACATACTCTAAGATCAATCTAACTCTTCCGTCCTGTATAACATCCCCTTTTTCCATCATCCATGTGCCTACCTGGTAAATAGGAATCACATAACGTGAAGAACATTTTGAGACCCTCCATATTCTTCCCTCCACTCATCCCTAACGTTCTCATATATCTTGGTGAATGCCAAGAACATTAGAGCTTGCTCTCTGAGTATAAACATACAAAAGCTACATCTACAGACTGTAGACTCATAACTCAGATCCTAAAATGTTGATTCTAGAATGCAAATGAAGAAAACTGAATAGTTTTCAGCTTATGCTTGCAACAGATCCAAACAACCTGTTGGTTGTGTAGGCCAAATCATTTGGGTATATTTAAAGAGGCTTAAAAATAGGTTCTTGATTATTAAGGGTGTCAAAGGTTATGGGGAGAAGGCAGGAGAATGGGGCTGAGAGGGATAGTAAATCAGCCAAGATGGATTTGATGGATTGAATGGCCTAATTCTGCTCCCATGTCTTATGGTCTAAAACAATTTAGTTTATAATTAGATTCTGAACCTCCTGTTCATTCAAAATAGTCCTGGGGTCTACTGGTAGAGAAACCAAACATCTCTGGATGGCTATAAATCACAACAGGAAACAAACTGATTCTGCAGCTACTGTTGGTTGGTTGTTGTCACATTGTCTGTGCAATACAGGCTGAGCAGAGCTTTCTTCCTGGGGACTTTACACCCTTCGATATGGATCTTACGGAACCAAAATGAACAGTATGTCTTCAACGTTATTAATGATGAGAATTTGCAAAGTGTAGTGATGCAGGGAGGTGGCAGTGATGTAGGTGGAAGAGAGAGAGAGCTGGTGCAGAAATAGTGAGTGCCCCATTCAGAGATGAATTGGGAAACTGATCATATTTCCGAGCTTGACTTAAAATCTGGTGCTCTGTAACGTTACTGCACCTCCAGAACGTCAAAATAAAATTGTAGAAGTTGTAAATCCAAAATAAAAATAGAAAACGCTAGAAAGAATACCTCAGCAAACAGCAGCATTTGGCAAAGAGAAACATTTCAGGTCAGAGACCCTTCTTCAAATTAGGATCTTTACAGGTGCTTCCTGATCTACTGAAACATTTTCAGGACTTTCCACTTCTATCAATGTATCTCCTACCTGTTACACTTTACCATCCATGTTGAGTGTCACATTTAGATTACCGGATCACACAGGAGAAAATAATTAGAATCAGGTTTAATAAAACCAGCAAGTGTCATGATATTTGTTGTCTTTGCTGCAGCAGTAAAATCCAATACATAATAATAATAAAATTAAAACTGTGAATAATAGTTAAATTAAATAAGGAGTGCCAAGCGGAAATTAAAAAAAAATGAGGTAGTGTTCATAGGGTCAATGTCCATTCAGAAATCGGATGACAGAGGGGGAAAGAGATGGCCTGGGTGCTGAGGAGGCTAGTGTCCGTGATGGAGCTGACTAAACTTACAACTCTCCGCAGCTTACTTAGATTATCTGTAGTTAGCCCCCACACCCCCTTCCCCGCCCCATACCAGACGGTGATGCAGCCAGTTAGTATGCTCTCCACTGTACCTCTATAGAAATTTGTTAATAAATGTGATCATCTACAGGTCTGTAGACCATGAATAATCCACGGTTGAGCCCTGACCTCAGTTTTCACTTAGCAACGAGACGTTGTGACTTTACAACGACACTTTAAGTAATTTAGTCCTCATCCAACAATTACTCAGAAGATTCCATGATTTAATCATGGGAATTTTGTTGGCGCTTTAAAAATTACACAGAGCTGGAAAGCTCAGAGGAAAAGGTGGGGGTGGGAGGGGGTGTGGAAGGTGGTATCCCTGTCGCACCGAGTGGGAACTAACTGCATAATTGCAGAAACCACTGACCTAGATCCAAGTCCGATGCTTATTTTGTGCAACTGGGGGGTTTCAGTGGGACTTAACTTAATTTCTCACATCCCATTAGCTTTCACATTCTGAGTTCATATTTAGAAATAATTTATGTGGTTTCCTATCTCCACTGGCAAGACGAGTATTAGGCTGTATTTAGGGCTTCTTAACAGAACCGCGAAATGTGTTGCGAGGGCCTATTAATAACAGCTGACGACGCGCGGTGCGAATTTCTACAGTATTCTGCAACTGATGCTCCGCTGAAGGAGCGGGCCCCACAGAAACTGAGCCACCATCACGCGCGTTCACAAAGTGTGGGATCAAATGCATTGTACAGGGCGAATCCTTTATTGTAATACCAGCGCAGGCCGCCGCGAGTTGGCAACAAGACTCACCTGTAGCTAGAGGCCGCTTTGCCTCCATCTGTTGAGCGGGCAGTCTGGTGCTTGGGAACTACCAAAGTTTAACACTACCGGTCGCTACAGGGTTAACACACATTGTTTTTAATATTCTGATATGTGCTAAGCGAGACTCCCGACATATATCGTTGTTTTAATTCATATTTTGGTGGAATCCTCCATTGACGGTTTTCGCGTGAATCGGCTGCGGTTTATACAGTCATTGCAAAGGGTAGTGAAACACTGGCGTCTTACACAAATAATGCGTGTACCTCGATAGGCAGTTTAGGAAGCGGGTGTCTCTCAAGAATAGACCGCGATCTCAGAGGTGAGCAGGAGTGATTGGTAGTGGAGGGAAGGGGGTTAACGAGGGGGGAAAAAACGTGCGTAACGGTCTCAATCCAACAAGTTGTCGGGTGTTAGTTCAGCTTTGACAATAGCCCGGATACCAGGCTTTGTGCAACCAGTATTATTATTTTTTTTCAACAAAAAATGCTTGGTCCTCTCTCTGCACCCATGCTCGCATTGTCAGCGACCTTCAGAGGCAATTTGTAAATAACAGGAAGAGGTGATGCTAAAACATAACACCGAGGCATTACGTGGGCTTCGGGAGCAGGGTGTTGTCTGCTGCCTTCTCCCTGCAAGGAAAACACGGTCACGTACTTTCAGAAAATAAGGCGATCACTTTCCTCGCTCTTTCACTCTCAGAGGTCGGTCGCACTCCCAAGGAGGGAGGAAAGGGAACTGGTCAATTCTGAGCAGCAGTGTCATTTCGTTTGCCTTCACCAGCTCGCCTGGCTGTCTGCATGCGGCGACCGGGAACGCCACAGAAGGGGGCTCAGCGTTCAGCTTTGCCATCGATTTGGCCCTGGTTTGCCGCGGGAAAACATTAACAGGCGAAAACAACAACAACAACAACAACAAAAAATCCCATTCACCCCTCCCCATTCCAAAGAAAAAAAAAGAGAGAAAGAAATATTTCACTGCAGCGGGTCTCTTTTTCCGAGTCATGTCTGAGCCGGAGAGATGGGCAAGATCGAAGGGAACGAGAGAATAGTTCTCAACGTGGGGGGAACTCGGCACGAAACTTACAGGAACACGTTAAAAACCCTTCCCGGGACCAGGCTAGCGCTGCTCGCCGACTCCGATGGGCAAAGCAACCCCGAATATGACCCCAGAGTGAACCAGTATTTTTTCGACCGGCACCCGGGGGTCTTCGCTTATGTCCTCAACTACTACCGGACGGGCAAACTGCACTGCCCGGCCGATGTGTGCGGGCCACTTTTCGAAGAGGAACTGGCCTTCTGGGGTATTGACGAGACCGACGTGGAACCTTGTTGCTGGATGACTTACAGGCAACACCGGGACGCCGAGGAAGCCCTCGACATCTTCGAGGCGCCCGATCTCCTGACCGGGGAGGTTCAAGACGGCGAGGACGAAGAGGAACTCAACAAGCGACTGGGCATCGAGGAGTGCAGTCCCGGGGGCGGCGGTAAGATCAGCCGCTGGAAGAGGTGGCAACCGAGGATATGGGCACTTTTTGAGGATCCGTACTCTTCCAGAGCTGCGAGGGTAAGAAACAACAGGGAGAGGGAAACAGCTGAATAGGGACGGGTTTGGGGAGGGCAAGGCACAATTTTCCTGCCGATTATTGATTTAATTATTATTTTGTCTCAGTGCTTGAAGAGGTTGCCCAAAGCTAAACTAAGCAGTGTTTACGCTAACCTGGCCGGGTATTTTCGTTTTTCCTCAATGGAAAGTGTTACAGGTTGCACGGCCATTCATGTATGCAAACTCAACACCGGCACTGAGATGCTACACTTGTTCGTGTTATTGCGCCCCCCCCCCCCCGCGCCGCCGCTTCACTCGCGCAGTTTGATGCCATTCAGCTTGTTCCGTATTCCTTTCTCCATTTGTGCACGGTATTCGCAGATCCTGATTGGCCTTGAGAAGGTGGCGCTGAGCTAGTTTCCTTGCTGTGTTGTGAAGGTACTCCCACCATGTTGTTAGGTAGGGAAGTCCAGGATTTAGATGCAGCCTCCATGAAGCAATTGCAGTAGGTTTCCAGATGCTGATGGTGTGCGGGTTGATAGCCTCATGAACCTCAGTTAAATATTTGGGAAGTTGAGTTGAAGGGGATCCGCCGGGGCGCCGCAGTGCCTCGGGCGGGGGGCGCACACGGAAGCCGGAGGAGTGAATAATTAAGAATTGGGTTGCATAGACCTGGATGGTATTAAACTTTCTGTGTGTTGTTGGAGTTGTGTACATTCAGACACGAGGAAATAATTCCACCACACTCCTGCCTTGTGCCTTGGTAGATCTATAAAGTCTTTGTGGAGGCTGGGCATGTTCAGCCTTTGACCACAATAGCAACAGCAGGTTTTTTTTTGTTTCGTCCAGTTAAGTTTGTACCAGTAGTGAGTTCTGAGATGTTGATTATGGGCTGTGGGTGACATTGGATGACTTGGGGGGAGGGGGAATCTGTCGTTAGACTCCCTATTAATTGCGGCAATCTAAACCAGCTATATTTGGAGAAATTTACCGTATTTAATTTGTACTGACTATTCTAATCAGCATGTGCTGATATAATACGCTATAATAAGCACAACCACTTTATTTTTGAAAGCGATTATAACTACCTAGCAAAATTATTTGAGATCTTCCTCAAAGAAGTTGGACGAATTCTTACTTCGCATTGCATATTCGTATCTGGAAAGCTAAAGAACAACGTTGCCTATAAATAGTCTTGATTCACTTTTTGATCCAATAGTCATATTAAATCTGAGCTGTTTTCAGGGGCGATTGCAATGGCCGCAGTTTCAATTTGCGATTCATGGGTGGCAGATAACAATTACTTCTGCGACCGTTCAATGTTTATTAAGTAGATTCTTCGATATGGATCTGCAGTTGCAACCTGTTGCAATAGGACTTTCAGAAGGGGCAGTGAGCTCTCTTTAACAAAGCAGATTTAAATCACGGCGATCATGGTAATTGCAAAGAAAGTCCCTTCACTCCGGGCAGTAGATATGTCATTTAATTAAGAGGAAGACGCACAGAAGAAGAAGAAAACTGTATATCCTAACATCTCAGAAGTTGAGTTTAGAAATTTCTGAACTAATATCAAACACCGTAACACCTCACCTCATGCAAAGGTACCGTTGTGAGTATTAATATTATCGACCTGATTATGCCAAACAAGAATGGAAGATGGGGATATTATCAAGAATCTTTTTTCCTGGTTTCACGTTCACAGTCTATTGATTGTATCTTGCTAGAAGTCTTTCCCGGTAAAGCTTAATTGTTGGCTCGGGAATGTCACCTTTTAGTCACAACGGCAAATTAATATTAATTCACTGTTGATGAACGCCGATAACGTAGAGTAGATAGAGTAGAAGCGGTTTTTGTTTTTACATTGTGAGGATGAAAGGCGGTTCCGAAGGACGTGATTGGAGTGTTCCTTTAAGGGGAATTTGTAAAAGGAAGTTAGCAGACATAATATTTAACCAACCGAAGAAGGGGCACTGGAAACAGTGACATCCATGCACGTATGAAATGTCGCAGAATTTACATGGGAGACAAGTCAGCCAGTGAAGAGCAATAGCTTCTGATTATGGGGGCCGGGGGGACGTTTACACTTTATTTGCGTGGATTTAATGTTCACGCTATTTCAGTCAGTTCGATCAGTAAACACGTGGTTATGTAATAACTGCAGCAACAGTTTCAGTGACCGGATAACACAATCACTTCAGGAATATTTGATGGCGTTTTGCCCCCCATTTATTTGCGCCTCCAGAGGAAACAGTTTTGCTGCATTAAAAACTAATTTTGGTGGAAAGGCACGCTGTGATTGACAGGGAGGGGGCCCAAGTGCACGCGTGGTCACGCGCCGCTTCCCTCGCGCACGCGCTTCGCTTGGCTGCGCAGCTCCGGCTCGGGTTGCCATGGCGACCGCCATCTCCTTTGCTCTGAAATCTGGTCTCTTGGCTGGCTGGTGCTACCCGGTGAGTCAAAAAAAAATGAAAGGGAGGAAACGGAAAAAAAATCCCATGCATTGCTCAGTACCATTTTAGGAACTGTTTTTAAACCGTTTATTTCCACGCAAATCAAAGGGCTCCCTTCTTGCCATGAATGTTCTGGTTTATATCATGGTCCCGTGCTGCTGAGGTAGCTCACAGTTTTATTTCAGAATGTAAACTCCTCTCCCATTTTATAATGTCTTCCCTCCTGGCAACAAGATGTGTACAGGGCATATGTGCTCCTTCCTATACACCCTCGTGGCTGCAACCTACAGCTAAACAGATCAATTGAAACTGCACCGTTTAAAACTTAAAATTGATGATTTAACACTTTCAGGGTAATCTTGATTTTTAAAAGAAAATATTCTGATGTTTTGTTTGCAACGGTTGTGGGTATTTAC
Organism: Mobula hypostoma; assembly: GCF_963921235.1. Lineage (NCBI taxonomy): Eukaryota > Metazoa > Chordata > Chondrichthyes > Myliobatiformes > Myliobatidae > Mobula > Mobula hypostoma. Next base: position 10,484,803 of record NC_086105.1, on the reverse strand, counting down.
TGGTCGGCATTTATTAATGTTAGCTAATACCAAAACGAATTGCTTCTCAGTCCATTACATAAATCAGTTAAGAGCCACATATAGAATGGGTAAAGATCGCAAGATTTCCTGAAAGATGTTAGTGAAAATACTGTTTATTTTTGACAATCCAGTTGTTTCATAGTCACCTATGCTTTTTTATTAGCACCATGGATTTGATTATTGGTTTAACTCCCCAGTTGCAGAGTGGAATTCAAGTTTATATAACAGCACAGAAACATCCATAGCCATCTGAATATTTGAAGTAAATCTGCTCAAAGCAAGATAAATGAGTTAACAGGGATTCAGTTCCAGCAATCAATTTGGACCACTGCCAAAATGCTTAATCTCGTTTAAGTAAATGAAACTATGAAGTTGTAACTGAACATATTTTAATGGGATTCTTAACAAGGGAAACAAAAATGAAAGCTAATTAGAATAGTAATCAGTAAACTGGTCACTGTGTAAACACATGGATTTAACTTTGTACAATCTTCATTTAAAGTCACACATCTTCAGTCTATTCCTAATTGAAGTTGACATGTTCAGAGCTCATTTCATGGTTTAACCCAGAGCTGTTCTACATTCCCACGGGGAATGCCAGTCAGAGAAAATAGATCTTGATGTTAGCACGTGGTTATTGAAAATAAATTGTCAACGCTCATAAGGGTGGCTTCCAAGCTTAAAGACTGAAGGTTCATTTCACTGACATACAGTTAATAAATAAATCATACGTTCTTTTTGTGGACATTAATTCATCCTGACTTTTCTCATTTATGTGCAATTGGACATTTGACAAAACCAATGGTGCCACTGGAGTTGTAAATTATTCTAAATTTTAACTAATCTTTAATAATTATGTCAGCTTATAAAACAGCAACATAATATAAACTAATATAAAGAAATGAGAGATAGATTAAATTAATTCAGTGTGGTAGTGTTCAAGCTACAGTACCAGTGTTGAATCCCAGAATTCAGTAATTCAAGAGACCATCTGTGACAAAATGCAAAATGCTAATTACCTTTTCGCATCTATTTGACGTAGTTCAGTTAAAGGTCATTTACAAAATACACCCTTTACCAGTCCACAGTTAACACTTGTTATTCTGTTTGATGTTCTAATATTGTTTTCCAGAAGACTCTATATTATCTAGTGTTATCATTTTGGAAAGAACAGATGGTGCTGTGAGTAGAAACCATCACAGTAATGCTATTAAACTCACCCTAATCCATATTGCTCTCAGTTAAAATTAAAACATCTAATTTTTGACAAGTTATTTCTTTGTTCAACATGCGTATATGAGGAGATGCCAAGAAAGATGATCAGCTTTGTAACTGAGAACCAGGGAATGATTCATGACTCACCTGTAGTTTTATTATTGGTATGGTAAGTTCTTGCATGGGGGAAAAAAAGTGTTTCATGATTCCTCATTATATATACCAGCGCTATTTCATCTATTGTGGGTGGATTAGGACATAGAACAGTGCAGTACAGCAATCGGCCCTTCGTCCCACAATATCTCTGCTGAATCAGATTCAGAATCAGGTTTAATATCACCGGCAGTTGTCATGACATTCATTAACTTAGCGGCAGCAGTACAATGCAATCCATGAGATATATATATATATATATCTGTTAAATTAAGTAAGTAGTGCAAAAACAGAAATAAAAAAAATAGTGAGGTAGTGTTCATGAGTTCACGTCCATATGCTGCCTTTTTGAGGCACCACATGGAGATATTTTCAATACTACGGAGACTAGAGGCTAGTGCCCATGATTGAGCTGACTAATTTTACAACTCTCCACAGTTTACTTCGATCCTGTCCAGTAGCCCCCCGCCCCCACCCCCTGCCACTGCCACCTCCATACCAGATGGTGATATAGCCAGTTAGAATGCGCTCCATGGAACATCTGTAGAAATTTGTGAGTGTGTTAAGTGATGTACCAAATCAACTCAAACTCCTAATGAAATATAGCCGCTGTCTTGCCTTCTCTATAGATGCATCGCTATGTTGGGAACAGGTTAGAGACTCAGAGACATTGACACCCAGGAACTTGAAATTGCTCGCTCACTCCACTTCCGATCCCTCTATGAGAACTGGTGTGTGTTTCCTTGTCTCACCCTTCATGAAGTCCACAATCAGCTCTTTGGTCTTTCTGACGAAGAGTGCAAGGCTGGTGCTGTGACACTACTCAACTAGCTGTATATCTTCTCTTCTAATATTTGTGTATTTGAATATCTGTGCACTTGTAATGCTTCTGTGACACTGTAATCTCCTTTGGGATCAGTGAAGTATCTATCTGTCTATCTCACTCCTGTACACCCTCATGTCATATCTGAGATTCTGCCAACAATGGTTGTATCATCAGCATGCTAATCTAAACTGATCCCTTCTGTATGTACTGTACAAGATCCATATACCTCCACTCCTTGACTATTCACATACCTATCCTCTTAAATGCCATTGTTGATTCTGCTTCCATCACTCTCCTGGCAGCGCATTCCAGGCACCTGTCAGTCTCCATGTAAAAAGTGAGATTTATCAGCTAGTTGAGTGGCGTTGCAGTGACAACCTTGCACTCAATATCATTAAGACCAAAGAGCTGATTGTGGACTTCAGAAAGGGTAAGATGAGGGAACACACATCAGTCAATTTCAAGTTCCTGGGTGTCAAAATCTCTGTGAGGACCAATCCTGAACCAAACATATCAATGCAGCTACAAGGAAGGCATGATGCGGCTATATTTCACTAGGAGTTTGAGGGGATTTGGCATGTCACCAAAGGTACTCACAACTCGTCCCATAGGGAGCATTCTAACTGGCTGCATCCCTGTCTGGTATGTGGGGTAGGGGACTACTGCATAGGATCGAAATAAGCTGCAAAGAACTGTAAACTTAATCAGCTCCATCATAGGCATTAGCCTCCATAGTATCTGGGACATCTTCAAAGAGCAATGCCTCAAAAAGACAGCATACATCAGTAACGACCTCCATCATCCAGGTCATGTCTTGTTTGTATTGTTATTAGCAGGGAGGAGGTACAGAAGCCTGTAGGCACACACGCGACGATTTGGGAACAGCATCTTCCCCTCTGCCATCTGATTTCTGAATGGACATTGAACTCATGAACACTATCTCATTGTTTCTTTTATTTCTGTTTTTGCACAACTTACTTAATTTAAATACATATATGTGGGTGTGTGTGTGTGTGTGTGTGTATGTATATAGATGGATATATATACACACACTATGAATCAGATTTAAATTAATTGACTTTATTTCTTACATCTTTCACATACTTGTAAAAATCTTTATGTTACATCTTCATCTGAATGTGCAAATTATAGTAATTTGTAATAAATAATATGTACAGTAAGATATACAACAGAACAGTCAATATAGCTTATAAATATAATTGTGTCAGAGTGAATTAATCAGTTTGATGGCCTGGTGGAAGAAGTTGTCCCTGAGCCTGTTGGTCCTGGCTTTAATTCTGCGATACCGTCTCCCAGATGGTAGCAGCTGGAACAGTTTGTGGTTGGGGTGACTTGGGTCCCCAATGATCCTTCGGGCCCTTTTTATGCACCCGTCGCTGTAAATGTCCTGAATAGTGGGAAGTTTACATTCACAGGTGCGCTGGGCTGTCCACACCACTCTGCAGAGCCCTGCGATTGAGGGAAGTACAGTTCCCATACCAGGCAGTGATACAGACAGTCAGGATGCTCTCAATTGTGCCCCTGTAGAAAGTTCTTAGGATTTGGCGACTCCTGCTGAACTTCATCAACTGTCTGAGGTGAAAGAGGTGCTGTTGTGCTTTTATCACCACACAGCTGGTTTGAATAAACTAAGTGAGGTCCTCAGTGATGTGTATACTGTAGAGCTTGAAGCTGTTCATCCTCTCAACCCCAGATCCATTGATGTCAGTAGGGGTGAGCCTGTCTCCGATCCTCTTGTAGTCCGCAATGAGCTCCTTTGTTTCTGTGACATTGAAGGAGAGGTTGTTTTCTTGACATTGTTTTCTTGTGATGACATCTTTTCTATTATTATGTATTGCTTTGTACTGCTGCCACAAAGACAACAAATTTCATGACATACGCTGGTGATATTAAACCTGATTCTGATTCTGAAAATCTTGCTCTGTACATCCCCTTTACACTTTCTCTTTTCCATCTTAAAGTGAACTGGCGAATGCTAGGTACAAATTGAGGCAAAATGAGCCAAAGCTTTGTAGAAAGTGCTGTAAATTCAACAGCAAATTGCTGCTATTTGCCCTGGGGCCAACCAAGACCTCGCTCTTTAGATCCAGAATATTACAGGCTGGCAGTGATCTGTTTCACAGACGTAAACTGTGTTGAAAGTGGAAATGAATGTACCCCAGAGGTTCAGCCCATTGATATTTAGGCTTGAATCCAATTTGACTGGTTGAATGAAAGTTTCCTGCATCCATTAGCTGAAAGGATCCATTAAGAAATGGAGGGACAGAATATTGTATTGAAAATAGTCTTGATAGCTTGGTAGCATGTTTGGAAAACAGTTCGGAACATGGAAAGGTTGGAGCCATTATGAACTGATTGTACAGAAACAAGTAGGGAAGAACATGATAGAACTGAGCCATAAAACAATAGGTGTAGGAGTAGGAGTACGCCATTCGACCATCTCAGCCTCACAATCTGATTTATTAACACTGACCTATATGACATGACATCTATTGTCTGCCATCCATTTAAATGATTATATTGAATGGAAGAGCAGGCTAAACTTATTGCCCCATTTCTGTTTTCTCCCCATAATCTCTTGAACCTTTCAGTTATTGTTTTTCTATATATAACTCTTTTTTTGAATATATTTATGAATTTGTCATCTGTACCTTCAGTGATTGAGAATTCTCCAGGTTCAGCACTCACTGGATGATGAAATTTCTTCATCTCACCATCCGAAATGGCCAACCAGGTCCCCAGGTTAGTGCTGGCTAGAACTAACCCGTGTCCCAGCAAGGACCTGGACCCACTGCAATTTCCCTATAGCCACAATAGGTCCACAGCAGAGGTGATCTCACTGACTCTTCACGTGGTCTTGGATCACCTGGGTAATACAAGTACCTATGTCAGGATGTTGTTTATTGACTGCAGTTCAGAGTTTAGCACAATCATTCCTACAGTTCTGATCATTGAGTGTGAGCTTGAAGGCACACACTTAACGATTCAGGAACATCTTCTTCCCCTCTGCCATCCGATTTCTAATAAACATTGAACCCAAGAACACTCCTTCACTATTTTTATTTTTGTGCTACTTATTTAATTTAACTATTTTATATGTGTTTGTGTGAGGATGTGTGTATGAGTAATTACTGTAATTCTGTTTCATTTTTCTCTTTTGTATTGCATTATGCTGCTGCTGCAAAGACAACAAATTTCACATATGCTGGTGATATTAAACCTGATTCGGATTCTGAGGATGTGACTCCTGGTTCTGGACTTCCCTGCAATATTCTAACTCTCTCTGTCTGTCCAGCCCTGTCAGGATTTCATGACTTCCAATGAGGTGCCTTCTCTTTCTTCTGAACTCCAGTGAAGATGAGCTGAAATGTCCAAATCTCTCCATGCGTCAATGCTGCCATTCCAGGAACTAATACGATGAACATCCACTGCTCTCCATTACAAAAACATCCTTCCTTAGATAAAGAGACCTAGAACGAAAACAATAGACAAGGGGAGGTGGCAGAAGAGACTAAATAATTTCAGTTCCTTTCCATCCCGCTCTACTCTGAATTTTAAACCTTAATTTATTTCTAAAGGCAAATATTCTAGGCAAGATGAGCAAATACTCACTGACGAACGGTTACTCATTAGTGAAGATGCAATCTATGATACTGATACTAAGACACAATAACACTGATTAGATACCTTCCAATGAGTTGCTTATAATGTAATTAATCTTTACATTTTTTTTTAGATAAATGGAAAAATGAGGTCTGGTTGGGCATATGAAAGGGAGTAAATTGCAGAGTTACAAGGAAAATGAGGGGAATTGAGGTGGAGAGAAATAAAGAGAGAAAGAGTGAGAATAAGGCAATTGCATAAAGACTTGATGGGCTGAATGGCCTCCTTCACTATCATAGTAGGAGGAAAGGTAGATGTATGTTTGGTGTGCAAAATAAAAGCTGACTGACGGGCACAAAGAAAAACAAGCTGCTGAAGGGATTCATTCAGACAGTCAGCCTCTGTAAACAGAAATAGATGGTTAACATTCCGAATTGAGATCCTTCATCTGGACTGGTCACTTGAGTTTAACCCTGCTAAGGAGGTTCCATGAAACAGAGCAGTATAAATTTATTTCCATCAAACCTAGTCAGTGCCTCAGTTGCAAGAGCTTGCTAATGACAAGAATGCTTAAAAGATTGAATAGTGCCCATAAAGATTTGTTAAAATGAAGGGATGCTGAGGACCCATAAACATTTTGTTCAAGGGCATTTCACACAAGGCCAATCAAAAAGAGAAGACATAAGAACCTAAAATATCCTCTCCCTCCCCCTCCCCCTCCCTCTCTCCCTCTCCCTGTCCATCTCTCCATCTCCCTCTCCCTCATTTTTTTTTGCTCTTTGAACACACTGCTTAAACCTTGTAATATTCCAAGTTGTTCTGTTCTTTAATAAGAATTTGACTTATTTGGGCAAAAATGGCTTTTTAATTTGCAACTTTGTTTATAATTCTACATGATGCAGCTGTAATTTATTTCAATTCCAATTTTTATATTTGGTGATTATAAGATCAAAGACAAAGCTTTATTCCGGGGGAAAGAAGAGAAATGGAACAACGAAAAATGAATCATTGGATAATGGAATAGTTGCGGGTTTAAATTTGTAGGTAATGTATTGAGTGAAGATGGAATCCTCGTCATTTTTATGACTTTAAATTTTATTTAATTTCATCTTCATCACTTTATTGTCAAACCGTGTTTCTTCCAATGAAGTCATTGCAACTTCAAATTATATTTTCTTTCTAATGTTCAGATTAAGATATACTGTAGTTTAATAATGGAATCACATTCTTCAATATGGCTACTTTCCACAAATTACTATAAGCAGTTTTCCTAAATTTGGTTTGATTAATTTATATTTTAGAACTTCACATTCCAGTTAGGGAGCATCATGTGGGTCAGTGTTCAGAGTAACATCAGTTACTGTGGACTTTTTCCAGACTTATGGTTTTCATATTTTGTGTTTTTACACCTATTTCTATCCATTCTGTTTGTGCGGGGAGGGGTTGTTTGGGAGTCAATATTTTTGTTCTTTTTGTTGAGGGAGGGGTTTTGGGGGGGGTTGATGCTCTTGTTCCACTTAGTACAGGGGAAGGGAGTTTGGGGGCTGATGATAGGGATACTGTTCTTTTTTGTGCGGGGGTGGGGTTGATGTTTCTCTTTGAACAACTCTCATGTTCTTTCTTTTTTTTCGTGGCTGTCTGTAGAAGACGATTTCAGAGTAGTATATAGATACGTACTTTGATAATAAATGATCCTTTGAATTAGATTAAAACTATCCATAGGAAATACATTTTACACACTGAGCTGAAGTGTTAGTGTTTCCAAGCGATAATTTTCACAGGTTACCAAATAATACACCATGTTGCTATATACAAGGTGGACACCAAGATTCAGAGGTAGCTGGATGCAAATCCAGGAAAAGTAGTTGGATTGTAGTTCTCCACTGGCGACTATATCGATCCAGTAAAAAAACAAATTTCATCAGTTTTGAGCTGGGTCTTATGGACGAGTAGCCAGTAAGTGAAACTATTCAGACTCAAATTTGAAATGGGGACTTAATATGTGGGTAGAAACTTATTGTATTCATTCATATGATTAATGATTTGAGGCTTACTTTAGATATGGGTTCCATGAAGCCAGTGCAATATGTGGGAAAAGAGCAGAGTCTGGGGTCAGTAGACAAAGATCAATAAAGGCAATTAGGCACATGTTGCTGGCTGTACCAGTTAGTCATACTATTAAAGCCTGTCAATTAATGCCAGTAGGTAGATAGCAGATTATCACTGTTCTCTCTTATGCTTGCTCAGTAATGAAATTGAAATTCACTGTCAGGTACCACACTGAGGAACTGAGACAAAGAAAAGAATGACTTGATTAAGAGAAGAAGGAAAAACAAAAAAATATATATATACAGCACTTCCTTAAAACACTTCACAGTCAATGGATTAATTTGGAACTGTTGTCACTGTTCTGTTTGCAAGTGAACCTGACAATTTGTGTGGAGTTGAATACAAGACTAACGTTTTTGTGAGAATGTGGGGTTGGATACTGACCAGGGTACTATATCAATTGAGAATGTTATATGTTCCTTTTTAACCACCTGAACAATTACAACAGGGGCTTCTGTTTAACATTCCATCCTAATGTAGCACCTGAGTTTTGGAATGAATTGTCAAATGAAATGATGTCCCTAGTTTTGGAATGTACTCGGACTGACAATTTAGATCATCAAAGAGCAGATCAGGACAAGATTAGACTTTTTTTTGTTAAAACAATCATATGCAAAGCTCTATCCCATATGGTGTAGTAGGTTATCTAGACTTCCCTGTTGATTGTTAGTGTGAGCCCTGGCTGTCTCAGTTTTGTCAGTAGTTGGGAATCACTTGGCAATTTCTTGTAATAGAGGAGATAATGGAAACACAAATTTGATAAAGGGTCAAGTGGTCTCCTGATGAATATGATGAATAAAATCTTCTCACATTTCAAGCCGGGTACAGGTATCGATTATAACTGTTGCTTTGATGACAAACTCTGCCATCTTTTTCAGAGATGGTGCCCGGTTAAGTGATATTTACACTCCTGTGTCCATCCCTTCTGGTTGGTTTGTCTTATCCAGTCAGGTTTCCACTCTTTCACCTTTTTTACAATCAAAGTCCAGTTTTTACTTAGAGCAAGACCTTCATCTTTGTTAAAATTCTTTTCCACTAGTTTTATGTTAATGGCTTCCTTTACCAGGTGGTTCCAATAGCCATTGGCACAGCACAGTAGTCTTGTGCCATCAAAGTTAATGCTTTGGCCATTGCGAATGCATTGTTCTGCTACTGCTGATTTCTCTGGATAATCCAAACGGATACACCTCCTGTGCTCCTTGATGTGGGTTTCCACTGTGCATCCCTTTTGGCTGATGTATGCTGCTCTGCATTCACAGGGGATCCTGAAAACACAAGCCAGCCTAAGTCCCAGGTCATCTTTGACCCGCATAAACTGTGACTTAAGCTTCTTTACGGGTTAATACCATCCACAAATCATTTCAATCTGACCTTTGTCTCTTCAGAAAAACCTTCACCAAAGAGCAAAATATGTAGATGAAAGCCGCAAGAGTGATTGAAGTTGTTTTTAGTTTTGTTATAGTCTATGAGGTACCACTCGTCCCAATGTTCCTACTCCTTCCCTGGGCACAAATACCAATACCCCTCCCCACTCATTCCCTACCAAATCTTGGATCCCTATACTGCCTTGCCATTCTTATTGGCCACCCTTCATGTCACCCTCTCGTAGTACACTACAAATGTTGGGTTTGTATATAGTATAGAATGATATAGTTAATCCAGTAACAAAAGGTTCTGAACTTAAAGAAGGATAACTTTGAAGGTATGAGACGTGAATTAGCTAAGATAGACTGGCAAATGATACTTAAAGGGTTGACGGTGGATATGCAATGGCAAGCATTTAAATATCGCATGGATGAACTACAACAATTGTTCATCCCAGTTTGGCAAATCAATAAACCAGGGAAGGTAGTGCACCCGTGGCTGACAAGGGAAATTAGGGATAGTATCAATTATAAAGAAGAAACATACAAATTAGCCTGAAAAAGCGGCACACCTGAGGACTGGGAGAAATTCAGAGTCCAGTTGAGGAGGACAAAGGGCTTAATTAGGAAAGGGAAAAAAGATTATGAGAGAAAGCTGGCAGGGAACATAAAAACTGACTGTAAAAGCTTTTATTGATATGTGAAAAGAAAAAGATTGGTTAAGACAACTGTAGGTCCCTTACAGTCAGAAACAGGTGAATTGATCATGGGGAACAAGGACATGGCAGACCAATTGAATAACTACTTTTGTTCTGTCTTCACTAAGGAGGACATAAATAATCTTCCGGAAATAGTAGGGGACCGAGGGTCTAGTGAGATGGAGGAACTGAGAGAAATACATGTTAGCAGGGAAGTGGTGTTAGGTAAATTGAAGGGATTAAAGGCAGGTAAATCCCCAGGGCCAGGGCCAGATCCCCAGGGTCTGCATCCCAGAGTGCTTAAGGAAGTAGCCCAAGAAATAGTGGATGCATTAGTGATAATTTTTCAAAACTCTTTAGATTCTGGATTAGTTCCTGAGGATTGGAGGGTGGCTAATGTAACCCCACTTTTTAAAAAAGGAGGGAGAGAAAACCCGGGGAATTATAGACCGGTAAGCCTGATATCGGTGGTGGGGAAAATGCTAGAGTCAGTTATCAAAGATGTGATAACAGCACATTTGGAAAGCGGTGAAATCATCGGACAAAGTCAGCATGGATTTGTGAAAGGAAAATCATGTCTGACGAATCTCATAGAATTTTTTGAGGATGTAACTAGTAGAGTGGATAGGGGAGAACCAGTGGATGTGGTATATTGCCCCGGGATCAATAAAATATGACTATGACTATTTGGATTTTCACAAGGCTTTTGACAATGTCCCACGCAGGAGATTAGTGTGCAAACTTAAAGCACACGGTATTGGGGGTATGGTATTGATGTAGATAGAGAATTGGTTGGCAGACAGGAAGCAAAGAGTGGGAATAAACGGGACCTTTTCAGAATGGCAGGCAGTGACTAGCGGGGTACCGCAAGGCTCAGTGCTGGGACCCCAGTTGTTTACAATATATATAAATGACTTAGACGAGGGAATTAAATGCAGCATCTCCAAGTTTGCGGATGACACGAAGCTGGGCGGCAGTGTTAGCTGTGAGGAGGATGCTAAGAGGATGCAGGGTGACTTGGATAGGTTAAGTGAGTGGGCAAATTCATGGCAGATGCAATTTAATGTGGATAAATGTGAGGTTATCCACTTTGGTGGCAAGAACAGGAAAACAGATTATTATCTGAATGGTGGCCGATTAGGAAAAGGGGAGGTGCAACGAGACCTGGGTGTCATTGTACACCAGCCATTGAAAGTGGGCATCCAGGTACAGCAGGCGATGAAAAAGGCGAATGGTATGCTGGCATTCATCGCAGAGGATTCGAGTACAGGAGAAGGGAGGTACTACTGTAGTTGTACAAGGCCTTGGTGAGACCACACCTGGAGTATTGTATGCAGTTTTGGTCCCCTAGTCTGAGGAAAGACATCCTTGCCATAGAGGGAGTACAAAGAAGGTTCACCAGATTGACTCGTGGGATGGCAGGACTTCCATATGATGAAAGACTGGATCGACTAGGCTTATACTCTCTGGAATTCAGAAATTGAGGGGGTATCTGATTGAAAAGTATAAAATTCAAAAGGGATTGGACAGGCTGGATGCAGGAAGATTGTTTCCGATGTTGGGGAAGTCCAGAACGAGGGGTCACATTTTGAGGATAAAGGGGAAACCTTTTGGGACCGAGATGAGGAAAAACTTCTTCACACAGAGAGTGGTGAATCTGTGGAATTCTCTGCTACAGGAAACAGTTGAGGTCAGTTCATTGGCTATATTTAAGAGGGAGTTAGATATGGCCCTTGTGGCTAAAGGGATCAGGGGGTATGGAGAGAAGGCAGGTACAGGGTTCTGAGTTGGATGATCAGCCATGATCATACTGAATGGCAGTGCAGGCTTGAAGGGCTGAATGGCCTACTCCTGCACCTATTTTCTATGTTTCTATGTTATGCGATATGTTTGGTTTGTGAGGCTCAAGAGGTAAAGGTTTTATTTTGGGAGTTGAGGTCCAATGCTCATTGCTTATCCAGAAATAAAAAATCTTGGTATTGTGAATATCATTGAAACTTTTGGAAACATTTTGACATGTATTTAAATCTTTATTCCCTCACATTTTCCTCATCTATATTTTAATGAGTTCAGTCCTAATTTTCTGAGGAAAATCATCTTCATAAATATTTATCTTTCAGAAGAACCAACAATTTGCTTAAAGCAATTTCATCTTGTACATGGTTTAGTCATCATACTGACTCAGTATTAATGATAGTATAGCCTCTTTGGTAGTTTTGCAACTTTTGTCATTTGCTTTGTTGGCTTCCAAAGTATCTAGTGGCACGTGAAAAGCTAATCAGAAAGTCTGATATTCAATTATCACGTGGACCAGACTATGTCTTGAAAACTCTTTAATTATTTTTAAATGGTATAGATTGTTGGAGTCATGAGCAAAGAGGACTTGTGACCTGACAACAGGATATATTCACTGAAATGGTTTCACTAAATGAATATGAAAGCACCTCATGGACAGAATAGAATTAAAAGTAGAAGTTTTTCATAATTGACTTTTTAAGCACAGGAATTTAAACTTACTAGACAGATTAGTATGTACAGTAAATGAATCAGTAAGCATAATAATTTTATAACCTTGTTTGTAATTGATAGAAGCAGACATTTTTACTGACTGGTGAGTTATGGTTGGGCTCCTTTCTAATATTGTACTTATTATCAAGAGTTATCATCAAAAATTTCCCGAGGCAACTCGTATCTTTCCAAGCACCATTCACAGTACAGAGTGCATTTGTAAAAAGAAATGTTTGTCAAACCTTATTTCTTCCTTTTTAAACTGTGTTGTGGAGATAAATGAATCATATCAAATGCATTGACACATCCCTTGTTCATGACATCGTCATAGCAACAATTACCTACAGATTTTCTGAAATTTATTCTTGATGAAAGAATAAGATTAACTTTGGCAGAGATTCCCATTTGGTTTGTGCTTTGACTAAAATGATTAGGCCAACGTCACTTTCTGATGATGAATGCAAATTTCCTCAAGTGTTATCCTTACTGAATCATCTTACACAGCCAGCAGGTTTTAGCACCAAAAGTTGAATGACAAAATGGAAATAAATCCCAAAAGTAGGAAATGTATATTAAGAGATTAAAGCATCTTGATTTACCTTGAGTAGGTTCATATTAAAAGTTTTCCAATGGTTCAATAAAAATGTAAGTAAGCATTATTCTTAAGTAATATATGCTTGTATTAAGCAAGCAATAACAACTGTATTGTAACTTGTGTAGGACACATAGTTATTGAATGGTACTCCTTAGTTAGGTGTATCATTAGTAATCCAACATTGTTACAGATTGATCAGTGAGGAATCAAATCATATCTTCAGCCAAGCATTTTTCTAAATACTTCACACTCAGCTTTTACCCTGACCCTATTTTTTTGTGATTTCCTCCACTATTTATAAGATATCTGATAATTGTTTGTACGACATCCTTTGCTGGATGAACAAAATTCATCTTGTCCCCAGTCAGCGATTCCGTTGCTTTCTCTGGCAACCATCTGAAACAAAACCAGATGGTTCACAACCTTGCTGTCATATTTGACCCTAAGCTGAATTTTGGACCTCACCTCCCTGCCATTGTTGAGATTTCCTGTTGTCAACCTTGCAATATCCCTCAGTTCATCTGCTTCTGAAACTCTCATGCATGCTCTGTTATATATAATTTGCCTAATCCGGTACATTTCTAACAGGCCTGCCCATTTCTGCTGCCTGTACTTGTGAGCCAATGCTGGTCCCGAGCTAAGCCATACTGTAAAAACTTCCATCATTGTTTTTAAATCCTTTCTGTTTTCACATCATCCTATCGCAATAATCCCTTATAACCCTTAGTTCTCTGAAATACAGCCTGGTGTAGAAACACCAATGCCCTTGAATGGAAAATCCTACAAAAAGTATTGGATAAGGCCCAGTCCAACACAGGTACAGCCCGCTCCACCATTAAACACATCAATATGAAATGTTGTCGTAAGAAAGCAACATCCATCATCAGGGATCCCCACTACCCAGGAGATGCTGTCTTCTCGCTGCTGCCATCAAGAAGAAGGTACAGGAGCCTCAGGACTCACACCACAAAGTTCAGGAAGTTATTACCCCTCAACCATTAGGTTCTTAAACCAAAGGGGATAACTTCTCTCATCCTCACACTACCCCATCATTGAAATATTCCTACAGTTTATGGACTCACTTTCAAGCATTCTTCATCTCATGTTCTCAATATTTATTGCTTATTTATTATTACTTATTATCTTTTACATTTGTACAGTTTGTGCCTTTTGCGCACTGCTTGAATGCCCAAGTTGGTGCAGTCTTTCATTGATTCTACTATGGTTATTATTCTATTATGGATTTATTGAGTATGCCTACAGGAAAATTAATCTCAGGGTTGTAAATGGTGACAAATAAATTTAATTTGAATTTTGACTGCATTCTTCTCATCCCAGACCATCAAAACCACCCCCCTCCCCCGCCAAATATAACTGATTTACACTGGTTGCCATGCCTTAGGCCTCTAAGGCCTCAAGCATTAGAATTTCATCCTAAACCTTTTTGCTTCTTTTGTTCATTTAAGATGTTTATTAAAATCTAACCTTTTGACTAAGCTTTTATTTATCTACCCTAATATTGCCATTTGTAGTTTAGCATTGATCAAGTTGTTTCACAGTGTTCCTGTGAAGCACCCTGAGATATTTTATCAACACTAAAGAGCCACATACACTCAGTGGCCACTTTAGTAGGTACTTCCTATACCTAATAAAGTGGCCACTGAGCGTATGCTCGTGGACTTCTGCTGCTGGAAGACCATTGGCTTCAAGGCTCGACGTGTCGTGCGTTCAGAGATGCTCTTCTGCGCATCACTGTTGTAACGTGGTTATCTAAGTTATTGCCATCTTCCTGTCAGCTTGAACTAGTCTCTCATTAACATAGCGATTTCACCTACAGAACTGCTGGTCACAGAATATCTTTTGGGTTTTTTTGCACTGTTCTCTGTAAACTCTAGAGACTATTATAGGTGAAAATCACAGTTTCTGAGATACTCAAACCATCCTGTCTGGCATCAACAATCACACCACAATCAAAGTCATAAAGATCTCATTTCTTCCCCATTGTGATGTTTGGTCTGAACAGCTGAACCTCTTGACCATGCCTTCATGCTTTCATGCATTGAGTTGCTGCTATATCAGATACTTGCATGAAAGAACAAGTATACAGCTGTACCTAATAAAGAGGCCATTGAGTTGTTGAACAAACTTAGCCAGGCACTGATATAATGAACAAATGAATGAATTGTATTTAATTCTTAGTCATAGTTGCTAATTAAAGTGTTTTAAAAGCATATTGCTTTACCACTATTTGGAATATGGATCGCTAAAGGTAATTTGATATCAACTTCTTTGCCACTTTGCTATTATTCATTGTAATGGGCATTGAGCAGACAATCTGGTCTGGACCATTTCATCATATCTACTGAAACAGAATATCTGAAGTTAAGTGAGGACAAATGTTGAAGGAAATGATAAAAGTTTGCTTATCAAAGGAAAGCAAATAGCATCAAAAATGTCTATGCAACATTAAACAAATATAAAACATCCTTATTTAGTGAATATCAAGACCAAAAAAAAATCCTGGCACTCAAAATCTAAAATAAAAACAGAAAATACTCAGCAAATTGGGCTGTATCTATGTGAAGAGAAACAGAGGTGGAAAGATTCAGTTCAAAGACTTTTCATAACTGGGATGGACAAACTACAGTGGGATCAGTCCCTCTGGTAAATTTGTCTGGTGCATTTTCAGATACCCTCATTCCAAGCATTTGGATCAATCTATTGATATTGGGAAAAGTAATTGTGGATTATAGATAGACAGATAGATCCATCTATCCACGAGTTTATAAATTGGCAACTTATTCAATTCTCTTTGGACCCTTAGAACATGTATTATAAGTCTGTAATGATCAAGTTCAAGTTTAATTGTCATTCAATCATAGGTGGATAGATAGACAAATACTTTATTGATCTCAGAGGAAATTACAGTGTCACAGTAGCATTACAAGCTATACAATATCAGAAGAGTAGAAAAAAGAATAAATTACCACAAGCAGCCTAACAGGAGGGGGCATCAATTCCCCTGCTATAGGTTGACTATAGCCTCACATAGCGCTCTTTGGAGCAGTGCAGTTGTCTTAATCTATTACTGAAAGTGTTCTTCTGTTCAGCCAAGGTCGTATGCAGAGGGTGAGAAAGATTGTCCAGAATTGCCAAGGTTTTCCATAGTCACAGCCTCCAGTGTCTCCAGTTTGACTCCTATAACAGAGACAGCCTTTCTAACACATTTATTGAGCCATGTGTTGGAATCACCCATGTTGATGCCATTGCCCCAGCACGGCACTGCATAGAAGATTATACTGATGCAACAGACTGGTAGAACATGTGAAAGAGAGGCCTGCATACTTCAAAGGACCTCAGTCTCCTCAGGAAGAAGAGGTGACACAGCCTCTGTGTTTGTGATGTGTTCAAGTCTGTCGTCCAGGTGCACCCCCAGGTACTTGTAGGTCCTCACCACATCCACGTCCTCCCCATCAATGGTAACAGGGCACAGTTTAGGCTTAGTCTTCATAAAGTCCGTCACCATCTCCTTTGTGTTACTGGTGTGAATAGCCATATATAAATACCCATAAATACAGCCAAATGAAACAGTGTTACTCTGGGACCCAAGGTGCAAAACACAGTACCACCAGTTGTACACAGCAAAAGGCACAAATATCAAATATAAGATGGTAAGCACATATAAAATAGCAGCAAAATACAATCACAAAAAAATTACAGTCCCAAGTTCCTGAGTCTATCAACGTTGCAGCAGTCTGCAGTTGAACACAATACAACTTGATTTCTGCTTAGTGAACATGGGGGAGGTTAAGTGGGGGCAGCACACTGCCTCCAGTACTCTGGTGGAGTACCAGAGCATGGCTTAAGGCCTAGTTCTCGCTACAACTGAGGCAATACAACTCCCCCACTGTGTGACCCCACCATTCATCAATAAACCAATGATTTCAACTTGCAGCATTCCACACCACCAATGTCCAACAGGATCTTGCAAGTACAAGAAAAGCAACTAAGACGATCCCTTGCTGTTGGACTGCGTACCTCCATGCACTGATGCCTCTGTTGAAGGCTGCATCACAGTCTTCACCGTCTATCTCCTTCAAGTTCTTCGCAAATTAGCAACTTGTTGATGAGGTAGGCCCTCAGTACTTCAAGTTCTTAATGTCCAGTAGAGTCTTGCACTTGTAAAGAATATATTTAAAAAAGACAATAACATCCTTGGTTCTTTGGTCGACCCCATAGCATGCCGATATATTACCGGAAAATGTGATTATTTTGGGATGCCCTCTTTTCTGGTAGACCCATTACCAGAAGTGAAAAGTAGGGGCTTATTCTTCATGGTTTTAAGAGAGAGTGATTAGCTTTATTTGTCATATGTACATCAAAAAATTGTTTGTCTCAATTCCATTTAAATTAGATCAGTTTTCAAGTGATACCAGTTTATTTTCCAACACACTTTGCCATCCACCCTATATGAACACAGTAAAAATGTTTTTTATTTATTTAGAGAGGCAGTGCGAAACAGGCCCTTCCAGCACAATGAGTTGTACCGCTCAGCAATCCACCTATTTAATCCTAGCCTAATTATGCGATAATTTATAATGATCAATTAATTTACTAACTGGTGCGTGTTTGGACTGTGGGAGGAAACCCATGTGCTTATGGAAAGGACATACAGACGGTGTTAGAATTGAACTCCAAACTCCGATGCCCCGAGCAGTAAGAGCGTCACACTAACTGCTACACTGCCTCGGCACCGATTTTATTATGAGTATAATAAGGATATTCTTGGAGATAATTGTTAGTTTAGTAAGCAGGCAACTGACACAGCACAGTTGAAAGATGATGCACCACTTGGGTCATTTGCAGTTGTTACTCAGCCTTCAGCTATAGCATTGCTTTTTTCCCCCACTATGCATAGGACTGAAGGTTGTCCAGACTGAGCAGGGTGATTCACATGCACAGAGGCTCTTGCATGTTCTTCATTTTCATAACTTTCCACTGATAACTGCACAGTGTTCAGTTCTTTTCATTTTCTCTTAAACACGAGAGGGCACAGTTTTAAGGTGCTTGGAAGTAGGTACAGAGGAGATGTCAGGGGTGAGTTTTTTACGCAGAGCGTGGTGAGTGAGTGGAGTGGGCTGCTGGTGACAGTGGTGGAGGCAGATGGAAACTCCGTAGAGAGCTGGTCCTGGAGCTGCAGTATACAGACGACTGTGCTGTTGTGGCCCATACTCTGGAGGATCTTCAGACTGTCCTTGCTGTGGTGGTGAGAGCGTACAGCAGGATGGGGCTGACTGTCAATACCACCAAGACAGAAGTAGCTTGTCAATGGAGTACCAGTGTCCCTCCCACTCTACCTGCCTTCACTGTTGGTGATGAAAAGCTGTCAGCAGTGCCATCTTTCAAATATCTGGGGAGCATTCTCTCTGAGGATAGCGGCATTGACAATGACATTCAGAGCTGCATTAAACAGACATCAGCTGCCTTTGGGAGACTTCGGCGTAGAGTCTTTCAGAACAGGAGCCTTCGTCCCTCCACAAAGGTCGCCGTATACCAAGCGGTCTGTGTCACCACCCTCCTTTATAGCTGTGAAGCTTGGGTAACCTACAGCCATCACATCAAGTCCTTGGAGCGCTTCCACATAAGCTGCCTCCAGCGCATCCTGGGAATTACCTGGCGTGAGCGGGTGCCTCACACTGAAATACTTGTAAAGACCAACTGCAGAAGTATTGAGGCCATGATCACCCAGCGTCGGCTGCAGTGGCTGGGGCAGGTGATAAGGATGCCCCCATGTCGGCTACCCCGCAGAGTGTTATACGGCCAGCTACATCATGGTTGATGCTCAGCTGGAAGGCCAAAGAAGTGCTATAAGGATCAGATGAAGAATGCTTTAAGGAAGTGCAAGATCAGACCCGAGGACCTGGAAGAGGTTGTTGCTGACCATACCGCTTGGCGACAGCTGTGTAGGGACGGGGTTCGTATTCTGGAGATGGAAAGAACAACCAGAAGAGAGCCAGGAGAAATGTAGCCACGGTTGCCGCCACTACTACATGTACATGTCCCACCTGCAATAGTGCTTGGAGGTCCATGATAGGACTGTAGAGTCATCAAAGATCTCGCCGTTAAAGGAGTAGATGTCGTCATTGGATTTCGATGGGCAACCGAAGAAAGTGAGTGAGTGGGTGAGCTGCCGGTGACAATAGTGGAGGCGGATACAATATGGTCTTTTAAGAGACTCCTGGACAGGTACGTGGAGCTCAGAAAAATAAAGGGCTCTGGATAACCCTAGGTAATTTCTAAGGTAGGGACATGTTTGGTACAGCTTTGTGGGCTGAGGGGCCTGTGTTGTGCTGTAGGTTTTCTAAGTTTAAATGAATCTGTCCACAGAGTATATTGTGAAATCTGGACAACATTTCAGGCATTAGCTGACAATTAATAGCTAACAATTATGCCACATTAGTATCAGACAATTAGAGTATCTAACAACCTTCAGTAACAGCAATGAATCTCACAAAATGTCACAACTGTGTCACACCAATCTTGACTTGAAACTTGTTCTATACTTGAACTCCCTCCCCAACTGTATTGTGTGATGTATGACTACTATGAATCACAAATAGCTGCAATGGCTCACAAAAGCGGGTTATCATATATTCTTGAGGATGGTTAGGAACGCTGAGGCTGTAGATATGATCATAAGTGGGCCGAAACTCCTGAAGACAGGTGGCAGATCAACTGATGATCCCACTGGTGATAGCACAGGACAGTTAACATCTTAGTCCACGTGTATTTTTTTTAACTTGCCTCTCCAACAGTTTTCCATTCCATATCCCTCTACTGGCATGACAGGCAATGGTCATGACCAATCGAGTAATGAAAATTCATATGCACGGAATGCATAAATCACTACTCAGTAGTTAGAGATATGGAATAAAATTCACTCTTAAAAAATCGTGAAAAATAGTAAATAAATATACTATATTTCTTGAAGCACGAGCAGATGATGAGGTTTTGCTTCATGGAGAAACAAAATAACTTTTTTAGGAACGCAACCCACCATCTCCCCTTCAATAACATGGGTGTCACCTATAATGCATGAGGTGCCATGGTAGAAACATGGTCATCCACACTATCGGCTAGCCCCATGCATTCAGTGAGCGCTTGTAGACTACTGGATAAAATGGTTTGTCTTCGCTAATGGATTCTATCATGATCCTTTCACCGATTTCAAATGCAATTAAAATTCTTGTAAATATTCCAGGAAATTATAGAGCATTATAGCTAGGATGGAATTTTGATGTAATGGGTTGCTTTCAGCCCTCACCTGATAACACAGCTTCTCACCTCCCCTTTTCCTCCAATTATGACGAGAATCTAGGATCTATAGTAAATAGGCTTGAGATTGTCAATGGGTTATTTCTGTGAAGTAAGTTGTAATAATAGCAGTTTGGTTTACAGTGCCAGGAATTGTTTCACGGAGTTTTTATTTTGGAGTTTCAATGAGGAGATTAGATAGGAATGGTTCTGATCTAGTCACAATGGTATTGAAACAGTTTAACAGGCAGTTTTAAGTTTCTGATATTGTTACGTGATCGGCAACAATGAATATATCGAGTCACGATTTATAAACAAACAAGCATTTATTAAACCCTGATAATGAAAAAAACGAAAGCCCTAACCAGAAGTAAATGGCTATGCGGCCATTCAGTAAACTGCTACTCAGTACTAGTTCTTAAGGCGATAAATGCGAAACCAGTTCTTAAAGTGATAAATTCAAACACAGTTCATTGAATGGTAAATTTTAAAGTCCAAGAGATTTATATAGTCAATTAGGAGAGACTTTCATGAAGTAACGAATTCCTTGAAGACACAACGTCACTGCCACTCCCAACCAGATCCTGCCTTGTCCACAGGATTCACGACGACGGAAATAAAATGGTTTTAAAGGCACTGACCTTCCTCCTCCGTAGAATAGATCCTGCACAGCCTTTTCTACCCCTTTTAGCAGAGGCTATCATGCAGATCCCTCTTTCTTGAACAAATTCAATAATGGTCGATCCTTTCCAAACCTGTCGAATGTCTCCTTCAAGGTCCGGTCTTCACTCTCCAATGTTACTGAAAAGATACATTAACAAACCTGGCAGCGGTTGGTCAAACTGGCGGCCCAGACTTCTGTACCTTACAATAGAACATAAAACTCTGTTTTAAATCAAAACTGCGTCATAATGCAAATACGCAGCAGAGCAGAGTATCTCATTGGCGTTCTAACTGGAAAACTAACTGCGTCATGGGGGGTCTTCCCTTTTATACCCATGGTGAACATGTCATCACGTGACTTCACATCGGCAGGAAAATTACATCAGGTGACCTCCAAAAGACCATTGCATCATTCGCACAAGAAAGTCACAAGATCTCCATGAGGTATGTAACAATATGTTGAAGCCAACTCTGTAAAATGATGTTAGATCAATTCTGGCAGCATATGTCTCCCTTATTAGTGAAAGGTTACTTAGCTTATTGAAACATATTAAAGAGATAATGGAATATTCAGTTTAATTAGCTATCCCAATTTTTAAGTTATACCAAAATTCAAAGAAATGGATAACACTTAACATGAAACAAAATAAATTTAGCAGGTGGATTTGTTAGTTTCTGGGATTACTGTACTGTAGATAATCTGAATGGCTACTAACCAGTTGCAACCAAGTGTAGTGTCTGCATGAGTGTAGGAATTGATGAGTAAGGAGGTAATTTCATTTTAAACTGTTCAATCTCTCAACTTTCAGCAGTAAACAAGCAGTTATAAAGCAGCAAACAACCCTGTATCCAGCCAGGTAATTATCTAACCTGCTGAAACTGGTTAAATGAAATTTGCTGATTCAATTTGCGGAACCTAGGAAAGTGTTTGGTGTGCTTCAGTGGTGGTAGGAGTTCAAGGATGAATCTATTTAACAACACTGTTTCTATTATAGACCCTGCTATAGATATCGTGAGTGTGTGAGTAACTGGGAAGTGTATAATGATGCAATAGTGATCAGTTAAACAGGTATTTCAAATTGTAGGCCAGACATTCTTGATATTGGACAGCAACAATTAAGACTGCAGGGTCCAGGCTTGTAAATCCAGTTCTGATGGGTCCCTGCCCTTGTTGGGGTTGAAGTAAAGAGGTGGTTGACATTCTAGCCAAGCAATAACTTAAAATTAAGGATGTAGATGTAGTCACGAAGGGTCTCGGCCTGAAACATCGACTGTACCTCTTCCTAGAGCTGCTGCCTGGCCTGCTGCGTTCACCAGCAACTTTGATGTGTGTTGCTTGAATTTCCAGCATCTGCAGAATTCCTCATGTTTGCAATGTAAATGTAGTGGTGGCTTTGTGTAAAAAGGAAGTGACAGCCATAATTAAAAAGTCTATTTGATCATTGTGGCAACAAAGTTGGGATAAGGAAAAGAAAGGAAAGCATTTGACAAGAAGTGGTGCAGCATGTATTGTTTGAATGCAGTTCCTATGAGGTGCAAAGTAAACCTCTATTTGCTAAATTGAGATCTTTGGGACAGACATGGTTTGACATGGTAAGTTTTTTAGGATATCACTGCCATCATAATGTATATTAGTGTGTATTTGAATTTCTGAAAAACATTAGACTTTGATATTATGAGTTTATTTGGGGGAGGAGGAATTTAGTGGGTATATTTCCTGTTACTTTGCTCCATGCTCCAACTGAGTAGGTAGTAGTAATGCACCTTGTGTTGGTCTCCCAACCGCCGTTAAACTTTACAAGCAGAAGAAGCAGAAGAATTTGTGGAACTGGGGGATTTCAGCCTGGATTCTTCTAAGGTACAGCATGCATTTTCTTTTAGATACAGTGTACATAGGGTGTTAACTTTGAGTGAGGACTTACTCAATAGCACTGAAAGAATATAAACAATTTGAAGTTTACAGGTTTAAACATAGTCACAAAAGTAATATCTAGATTACTAACTGTGTCAATTGCAGATAGTGTTGGATCAATAATGGCAGAGAGCAGACTGGTGTGGGAGAAATGAGTTTACATTCGTGGGGCATTGGCACTGTTACTGGGGAAAGAGGAAACTTGTGTTGGAATATATCAGTGAAGTTAATAACTAGGACCGTAGTAAAGGCTTCCACCCAATTCTTTGGGGGTAGGGAGGAGAAGGTTCTGGTTTAAGAAAAAGGTTAAGGTAAATGGGTAATGATAACCAATCTAAGGAACAGGGCAAGCAACCATGAGAGTGAGCATAACTCCATTTAGTGGAGCAAGGAAAAATGGTTTAAAAAAAAAAGACAAACTAGAATATTCTGTATTTGCATGCATGCTGCATTCATATCAGGATAGATTAATTTACGGTACAAGTAGAAATAAATGGGATTGCACAATTATTATTTAAATATTTGACAGGCTACAAAGTGTCCCATATTGGGAATTAAATTAACCAGAAGGCTTGACATTTAGAAGAGATGGTCTAAAACAAGAAGGCTAGTCCTGATAATAAAGGATGAAATAGGAAACAAAAAAAAAATTGGAAATTAATTAGAATGGACCTAAGAAATAGCAGGACAGAACCCATTATTGAGAGTTCTATATATACCTCCAAACACTAATGGTAAATGGGGCAAAGTATAACTCAGAAAATCAGTGGCATATACAACAATGATGTTACAATAATCAGGTGTCCTTTAATCTACATATGGACCAGATAAATATGATTAGCAATAATTTATGGAGCATAAGATCAGTATGTTGAGGACCAAAACGGAACAGTCCATCTTGATCTTGTGCAATAATAAAGGGTTAATTAATGATCTGGAAGTTAAGAAGCCTTCAGGGAAGAGTCATGATGATAATGCAATAGAATTTTATATAAAAATTGAAAGTTATTTAATTCCACTGAAGCCAGAGCTGTACATCTCAACAAAGCAAACTCTGGAGGTATAAGATGTGGGTTGAATGTGGTAGACTGAGAAATCTTATTAAAAGTAATGGTAGCAGACAAGCAAAGGCTAGCATTTAAGGAATTAATTGTTTTGTGTAGAGGAAATAAATAACCCTTTTAAGGTTATTTAACCCAGCAGGGAAAAGCCTTGGCTAATTAGTGAAGTTAATGATGATAGTAAATCGAATGCAAAAGCTTGTAATGTTGCTTAAAGGAGCTGTAAGTTTGAGCATAGGGTGTGTATAAGGGATTGTCAGCAGAGATCGAGTCAGCAAAAAGGGACCAAGAAATAGTAAAGAAAAGGGAAAAGAACTGAAAACATGATAAGTATTGAGGGGTATAGAAACTGTGGGAGGGTGTAGATTTAAAAATAACTCAGGACAAGGAGAGGGCAAGATTAAAGGCCAAATTCAAAGTCTTGTATAAGTATATTATGAGCAAGAGGGAACTGGAGAAATAATAGGGCCCATTAGAGATCAAGGGGGCAATATTAGTGTGGAGCCAGAAGGCATAGATGAGGTCTTAAATTAATACTCTTTATCGTGGTTGGAGGTTTCAGGAGGAAGGGGGTGCAATTCCAGACATACTAGCTTTACAGAAGAGGAGAGTTCAGTGTTTTTAACAAGTTTAAATATGGATAAATCTCCAGGGCTTGATATAATATATACTGATGGTGCAATGGAAAGCAAGAGAGAAGACAGTGGGAGCCCTAACAGGGAACTTTAAAGACTTTATTGGCTATAATTTAAAGCTCAGTAAAATGTGGGCAGTTTTGTTCAAGAGCAAAGGGGATAAACCAGTAAATTACTTTCCTATGGAGTCTAACATTAGTTGTAAGAAAATTATTGAAAAAATATCTCCAAGGACAAGATTAATCTACATTTTGAGAAAGTATGGATCAGTCAGAATATCCAGCATGGATTTATTATGGTTTCAGGCAGTTCTTACCTTTGTTCCTAAAACTTTTTTTGATAGAATAGATCCTATAATCTTATATTTGGAATAATAAAAATCCTAGATTGCGTAAACCTTTGTTACAGAAGTTTAAAAAAAAGATGGTGGTATGGCTTTGCCAAAATTTAGAATGTATTATTGGGAATTAATATTTGATATACTACTTTTTGGATTCATTACTCAGACATACATGAATGTCCTTCATGGTTGGATTTGGAGGAAAACTCGGTGAAGGGGTTCTCTTTGGCCTCTTTACTGGGAGCTCCTCTTCCCTTTTTGATTTCCAAGATTAGTAGACAAGACTTTAATCTAATTTAATTTAATTAAACATACTTTAAGAATTTGGTTTCAATTTCGTAGATTTTTTCAGTTAAATAATTTTGTTCTTTCTAGTAATACCCATTTTAATTATTTTTTTAGACCATCAATTTTGGATGAGACCTTTTTAATTTGGAAAACCAAGGGAATAACAACTTTTTCAGATTTGTTTTTACGGAACTGTTTAATGTATTTTTCTCAGTTAGTGGATAAATATAGTTTACCTAATGTACATTTCTTTAGATATTTACAAATTAGGAATTTTTTATGTGGTTTGCTGCCAAATTACCCTTCTGCTTATCCACCTAATATGACAAATGTTCTTTTTCAACTTAAACCACTTCAAAAAGGGTTGATAGCTATAATTTATAAATGGATATTGGATTTATACCTTATACTTTATTGTCGCCAAACAATTGATACTAAAACGTATAATCATCACAGCGATATTTGATTCTGCTCTTCGTGCTCCCTGGAGTACAAATCGATAGTAAATATTAAAAATTTAAATTAAATTATGAATCATAAATAGAAAATAGAAAAGGGAAAGTAAGGTAGTGCAAAAAAACTGAGAGGCAGGTCCGGATATTTGGAGGGTATGGCCCAGATAATTACGAATGATATCTAACGATAAAATTAAACGTGCTGGGAATTGGAAGTTCAAGAGTCATTTTCAGATAATCAATGGAGTAAAATTCTTCATTTGGTTAGTAGCTGATCTATTTGTTCCTGTCATTCCTTGATACAGTTCAAAGTAGTAGCACGTATTTTTTCCAACATCAGTTCTATTTATGACAGACGTAATAGTGAGGTGGCCACTTTATGGTGTTTGGCCTATCTGAACACTGATAGATTTTTTTGAAGTTAACAGTATCCGTTGATGAGAGTGCATGTTGATGTAGTGTGTGTTGTATATGGATTTCAGTGAGACATTTGGTATGTTTGGCATGCTTCCATACGATGGTCCAAATGTTTAGAGCTGATAGCATCCAAGGCAAGATTGCAAATTGTTTACAAAATTAGCTTGATGGTACAAGATAGGAGGTGTTTTTATGATTGGAAATCTGTGAACAGTGCTGCACCACAGAGATCAATGTTGGGTCCTTTAATATTTGCCATATACATTCATGATATGGATATAAATGTAAAAAAGATTGTTTTAAAGTTTCAAGATGACATGAAAATTATGGGTATTATTCAGTGGGGATAGTTTTGGGTTACAGGGAGACACTAATCAGTTAATAAAATGAGCAGAATAATGACAGCTGGAATTTAGGCATACACTCGAGAATGGGAGGGCCCTAGAGGGTATTGAAGAGCAGAAGGATTTGGTGAACTAGTCCAAAAGTCTCCATAGGTGGCAGCACAAGAAGATAATTTGGTGAAGAAAGTGTATGGGACATTAATGTTCATTGAGGTGGGAGGGGGAGACAACATTGAATGCAAGAGCCAGGGTATTATGGTGCAGATTTGTATCATATATTAGTAAGGCCACAGCTATAAGACCTTAAGACATATGATAGCAACAGAATTAGATCATTTGGCACATTGAGTACACTCCATCATTCCATTATGGCTGATTCGTTATCCCTCTTAGCCTATTCTTTTGCATCTGCCTTTACTAATCAAGAGCTTATCAACCTCCACTTTAAATATACCCAATGATTTGGATGTCATGCACTCTTCTAAATTCCAGTGGGTACAGGCCTAGAGCCATCAAAGGATCCGCATATTCTAATTGTATCATACCCAGAATCATCCTTGTGAACCTCCTCCGGATCCACTCCCATGCCAGCACATCTTTTCTTTGATAAGGGCCAAAAACTGTTCACAGTACTCCAAGTGCAGTCTGACCGATGTGTTATAAAGCCTCTGCATTATACCCTTGCTCTCGAAATAAATGATAACTTTGTAATTGCCTCCTTTACTGCTGACTCAACCTGCAAGTTAACCTTTAGGGAATCCTGCACAAGGACTCCCAAGTCCTTTTGCACCTTTGATTTTTGAATGTTCTCCCTATTTACAAAATAGTTAATGCCTTTGTTCCTTTTACCAAAGTGCATGACCATGTACTTCCCTACACTACATTCCATCTGCCACTTCTTTGCCAATTTTCCTAATCTAAGTCCTTCTGCAGACACCCTACTACTTCAACACTACCTGCCTCTCTACCTATCATCAACAGACCTGGCCACTAAGCCATCAATTCCATTATTCAAATCATTAGCATATAATGTAAAAGAAGCAATCCCAACATGAACCTCTGTGGAACACCTCTAGTCACCAATAGCCAACCAGAAAAGGCACACTTTATTCCCACTTCTTGCCTCCTGCCAGTCAGCCAATCTTTTATCCATGCTAGTATACTTTCTGTAATACAATGGGCTCTTGCTAAGCAGCCTTAAGTGTGACACCTTGTCAAAGCTTTCTGAAAATCCAGGTAAACAACATCTACTGAATCTCCTATGTCTGTCCTGCCTATAATTTCCTCAAAAAAATTCCTCAAAATCTTTGTCAGGCAAGATTTCCCCTTCAGGAAACCATGCTGACATTGCTCTATTTTATCATATGCCCCTAGGTTCCTGAAACCTTACCTTTAATAGTAAATTCCAAACCACTGATGTCAAGTTAATTGGCCTATAATTTCCTTTCTTCTTCCTTCTTAAAGATTGGAGTGCCATTTGCAATTTTTCAGTCCTCTGGAACCATTCCACAATCTAGTGATTCTTGAAAGATCATGACTAATCTCTTCAGCTACCTCTTTCAGAACTCTGGGGTGTAGTCCATCTGGTCCAGGTGACTTATTTACCTTCAGACTTTCAGTGTTCCAAATACCTTGTCCTAAGTAATAGCATCTA
Organism: Mobula hypostoma; assembly: GCF_963921235.1. NCBI lineage: Eukaryota > Metazoa > Chordata > Chondrichthyes > Myliobatiformes > Myliobatidae > Mobula > Mobula hypostoma. Next base: position 10,456,607 of record NC_086105.1, on the reverse strand, counting down.
AACTCATTTCACTCTTGAATTTTGGCATACTGTAATGCTGCAATGAAGGCAGATCCAAAATACTGATTGAGTTCATCTGTCATTTCTTTGTTCCCTATTACTACTTCTCCAGCATAATTTTCCTGTGGCCTGGTATCTACTCTCACCTCTCTTTTACTCTTTATATATCTGAAAAAAACTTTTGATATCCTCTTTTATATTATTGGCTTGTTTACCTTCATATTTCATCTTTTCTGTAGTTTAAAATCTTCCCAGTCCTCTAACTCCCCACTGTTTTTTGCTAGATTATATGCCCTCTCTTTTGCTTTTATGCTGTCTTTGACTTCCTTTGTTAGCTACAGCTGTGTCACCCTCCCTTTAGAATACCTCATTTTTGGGATGTATCTATCCTGTGCCTTCTAAATTTCTCCCAGAAACTTCAGCCTTCGCTGTTCTGCCATTATCACTGCTAGTATCCCCTTCCAATCAACTTTGGCCAGCTCCTCTCATGCCTCTGTAATTCCCTATATTATACTGTAATACTGATACATCTGATTTGAGTTTCTCCTTCTTAAACTGCAGAGTGAATTCCATCATAATATGATTACTACCTCCTAAGGGTTCCTTTACTTTAAGCTCCCTAATCAAATCTGGTTCAGTATACAACACCCAATCCAGAATTGCCTTTTTCATAGTGGACTGAGCCGCAAGTCACTCTTAAAAAGACATCTCTTAGGGATTTTTACAAATTCTGTCTCTTGTGATCCAGCACCAACCAAAATTTCCCAATCTACCTGCATATTGAAATTATACAGGTCATACCTTCATCAAAAGAGATCTAAATGAAAGAAACCCTGCCCCATGCATCCAGTTCCTCAGCCACACATATATCTTACCCTCAATAGCACATGGCAGAGGCAACAATTCAGAAATTATTATCCTTGAGGTACTGCTTTTCAGCTTTCTACCTAATTCCCTTTATTGTCTCTTCAAGACCTTATCTCTTTTCCCATCTATGCCATTGGTACCAATATGTACCAAGACTTCCACCTGTTCATCTTCCCTCCTTTAGAATCCCATGGCTCCATTATGAGATATCCCTGTGTTAGCAACTGGGAAGGAATATACCATCTGGCTGTTTCTTTCATGTTCATGGAATCTCCTGTCTGTTCCTCTGACTATGGAACCCTCTATCACTACTGTACTCCTCTTCTACTTCCTTCCCTACTGATCCACAGAGCCAGACTCAGTGATTGCTGAGCCATCCCCCTTCCCTCCCCCCCCCCCAACAGTATCCAAAGTGTTATATTTACTAGTGAGGGGAACAGCCACAGGGCTACTCTGCACTGGTTGCCTATTCACTTTCCCTCTCCTGACAGTTACGCAGGTATCTGCCTCCTGCACTTTAGTGATGACTATCTCCTCTTTAGCTCCTAACTGTCACCACCTCTTTATCCCATATGAGTTGAATATCATCCAGCTGCAGCTCTGCTTCCTTAACACAGTTTCTAAGGAGCTGTAGTAATTTTTTTTAGATTATGAAGACATGCAGTCCTCTTTTATTGTCATTTAGTAATGCATGCATTAAGAAATGATACAATATTTCCTCCGGTGTGATATCACAAAACACAGGACAGACCAAGACTGAAAAAACTAACGAAACCACGTAATTATAACATATAGTTACAACAGTGCAACCATACCATAACTTGATGAAGAACAGTCCATGAGCACAGTAAAAAGTTCAAAGTCTCTCAAATGACCCACATCTCACGCAGACGGGAGAAGGAAGAAAAACTCTCCCTGCCATGCCTGACCACAGTCCAACTCTGAGTCATCTGAAAACTTCGAGCCTCCGATCAGCCCTCCAACACCGAGAACCGAGCGCCATCTCTATCCAAACGATTCGACCTCAATCTCGGTCGCCAACAGCAGGCAAAGCCGGGGATTTTGAGGCCATCCCTCCGGAAGATTCTCGATCGCGCAGTAACAACAGTGGCAAACTGGCATTTCAGAGATTTCTCCAGATGTTTCCCTGTGCTTTCATGTCTGTCGCCATCAAATCAGAATTGTCCATGGCCCCTATTTAACAGAAACGATATCATTTTCACCGGAGGGCTGCACACCCGTGGCGCGCTGCTCTCTCTTCTCCCGCCATGGCCATTCTTGGCTATACTATATATAAGAGGGAAATGATTGTGCTGGAAGTGGTGCAGAGGAGAATGTTGCCTTGATTGGAGCATTGGGTGTGTTTTTCTTGGAGCAGTGGTGGGGGAAGAGGTTAAATTAAACTGATAAAGACATACCAAGTTATCATGAAACTTTTCCCTTAATAAAGGTGTCAAAAACTAGAAGACATGGGTTTTGGGGAAGGGAAAAAATGCTTAGAAGGAATCTGAGGAAGAACATCTTCACCAGAGGATGTCTGAAATCTGCAACACAATGTCTAAATGTTGGAACATTGCTGGAAGTATTGACAGCCATCAAGTACTGTATAAACAAACATTGCAATGTGTAGGGGACTACCAGCCAGGTAGGATCAGCATGATGGGTAATTAACTATTGCACCATGTCAGTACGGATATGGTAGGCTAAAGGAACTTATACTGTGTTGTGACTCTATAACTCATAATTAAACAAGAGTTTATTTAAAAAAACTCAAAAGGTTTATTGTTTTTTTACACCTGTCTTCTTGAAAGATGATATAGAAGAGTTCCTGGAAATTTCTCAACTGAATATGGAGTTGACGGGGACTGGTGTAAACTAAATACATAAAGTATTCGAGGCATGGGACTAAAAGCTAATAAATCTGGACCAGATGACTTGCATTCTAAGTGGCTTTGGATATATTGGGTCCACTGTTTGTCATTTTGTAAACTCCCATCGGGTCAAGAAGCTCCAACAGATTGAATGCAGTAAATCTGCAGTAATCACACTCCTTTTTTAAGAAAAAAGAGGGGCGGATTGTGATTGAAAAAAATATACCAGTCAATGACCCTGCCATCAGTAGTAGACAAAATATCTTTTATTTTTAGTGCTTACAGTACACTTGAAAAATAATAGTAGGTTTGAGAAGAGTCAATATAAGTTTATGTAAGGGACATTGTGTTTGATAAGTCTGATGAAGTTGCCTGCATTTATAATCTGCAGACTGGATAAGGGAGAACCATTAGGTGTGGTGTATTTGGACTTCTGGAAGGTCTTTGATTAGTGCCACAAAAGAGGTTATTAAACATAATTAAATTATTTGTGATTGAGTAAAAAATCCTGGCATATAAGGAGAATTAGGTAACAATGAGGAAAACAGTAAGATAAATATTTTTTTCAAGTTGGATGGCTGTGACCAAAGAGAGACAGAAGGGTTTGGTGCCGGGAGACCCAGCTAATCTCAAACTACATCTGTGATTTGTATGAGGGGATCAAGTGTAATGTACCGTACTTAAGTGTACTGATGTTGCAAAGCTGGAGAGGTGTGAATTACGAAGATAACACAGAAAGGCTTCAGTGGGATGTTGGCAAGCTAAGAGAATGGAGCTCTTCCTGCTGGATAAGACTGTGACTGGCCACAGAGAGACCCCAGCTTGGTCCTGTACTGATGCTTAATCCTCATAAGGCCTTTTCAAACAATCAGAAAGGTTTCGAAATATTAAAGTAACAAGAAAAACTTTTATTGGATAATATATTTAGTCAAAAATTCTGATGCTGTTGCTAATTAATTAAAACAGATACAGATAGTAAAACAAATAAAAGATAGATAGATAGATAGATATTTTATTAATCCCGAGGGAAATTTAGTTTCATTACAGCCGCACCAACCAAGAATAGAGCGTAGATATAGCAATACAAAACCACCAACAATCAAACAACAAAATGCAAACTATGCCAGATGGAAAATAAGTCCTGGACCAGTCTATTGGCTCAGGGTGTCTGACCCTCCACGGGAGGAGCTGCACGTTCAATGGCCACAGGCAGGAACGACCTCCCGTGCCACCAAGTGTTGTATCACGGTGGAATGTGGCCGAAGTCCAACAGTAAAAATTCGATATCCAGTCTGCAAACACGTTCCTCGATCGTAATATGCCCCGGATTGCACCATTCGCTGTTAACCAGATCAGTAAGCACCCAACTCCTTACGCTTACCGCTCTCAGTGCACGTCTGGTCAGCCGGAACGGTATTACCCACCGAACTCCTCTTTTCTCTAAGTCTCTTGTTGTCTCGACCCGGTCCTCTTTCCTCGACTTTGTGATCCCCCTCTGCATCCTCTATGTGTTTTCCTCTGGATTTCAGCAGGGGTGTCCGCCGCTCTGCTCGCTAAACCAGCCAGCATTAGCTGGTTTCTGGAATACACAATGCGACCTTGCTTCTGTCCCGCGTGTCGGGATGTAACCATTTCTAGCGCTAAAAAAGACCCAAATAAAACTCTCTCTACCAGCATGTTAGAGAGGGTGCAGCTTCGACGTGTTACCGTGAGAAAAAAAATACAAAAAATAACGTAAATTAAAAAGTAAACGTAACAATAAACATAGCTAAACTTTGGAAAGAAGAGTGGCCATACCAGTGGAAGCCATACATAGTGTAAAGCTGAAGGGTCAGATACAAAAATCTATTTGGCTTTTGAGAACGTACAAAAGATCATAGGACAGTATAGCATAAGAAGAGACCCTTTATCTCATGATGTCTGTGGTGACCTTAGAACCAATTAAAAATAATCCCATATGCCTGCACATGGCCCATATTCCTCCATTCCTTGTGTATTCATGAGCATGTCTAAATATTTCTCAAATGTTTCTATTGTATCTCCTTCCACCATCTCCCACTGCAACACACTCCAAGCACCCACCACTTTTTTTTTGGTAAGAAGAACTTGCCTCACAGATCTTCTTTAAATATTTCCCTACACGCCTTAAATGTATACCTTCTAGTAACATTGTAACACAGTAAATTGAATACCCGACTTTTACTCTTTGAGTTAAAAACTCCAATTATCTAATGGTTCTCACAATTTTATGATGCATAAGAACAGAATTAGATCATGTGGACCATTAAATCTGCTTCACCATTTAGTCATGACAAATTTATTTTACATCTGAACCACATTCTTCAGCCTTCTACCTAAAACTTTTGACACTCTTACTAATCTAGAACCTATCAACCTCTGCTTTAAATATACCTGATGACTTGGCCTCCATGGGCATCTGTGGCAATGAATTCCACAGATCTACCAATCTCTAGTTAAAGAGATTCCTCCTTACCTGTTTTAAAGGAACATCCTTTTATTCTGAGATTCTCAGATTCTCCCACTTTTGGAAATATCCTTTGCATGTCCACTCTATCCAGAACTTTCAATATTCAGTATGTTTCAATGCCTATCATTTAATGTTCTAACTGGCCTGTAATTTTCTGCCTTTTACCTTCCTTCCTTTTTAAATAGAAGAGTTACATTTGCAATTTTCCAGTCCTCTGGAAACATTCCAGAATCTGGTGGTTCTTGGAAGTTCACTACCAAAACCTCCACAACTACTTCAGCTATGTCCTTCAGAACCCTGGGGTGTAGTTCATCAAAAAAGTTGACTTATCTACCTTCAGACTTTTCAGCTTCCCAAGCACCTTCTCCTTAGAAACAGCAACTATGCTCAATTCTGCCTGCCCCCTGACATTCTTACATTTCTGGCATGCTGCTGGTGTCTTCCACAGTGAAGACTGATACAAAATACTTACTCAGTTCATCCACCATTTCTGTGTCCTGCATTACTACCTCTCCAGCATCATTTTCCAGTGGACTGGTGTCCACCACCTCCCTCCTCATTCTGGCAGCACTGGCCCTCACCCTCATTAATTTCTCTTTCACCCCCTCCCAATTTCTCCCAGCTCAAGCTGTAGCCTTGGGCACCCACAATGCCTGCCTTTTCCTTGGCTACATGGAACAGTTCCCGTGCCAAGCCTTCCCTGATAATGCTCCCCAACTCTTTCTGGGCTACATTGACGATTGCATCGATGCTGCTTCCTGCACCTATATAACCATATAAACCATATAACCATTACAGCACGGAAACAGGGCATCTCAGCCCTTCTAGTCCGTGCCAAAATCTTACTCTCACCTAGTCCCACCGACCTGCACTCAGCCCATAACCCACCATTCCTTTCCTATCCATATAGCTGTCCAATTTAACTTTAAGCGACAACATCGAACCTGACTCAACCACTTCTGCTGGAAGCTCGTTCCACACAGCTACCACTCTCTGAGTAAAGAAGTTCCCCCTCATGTTACCCCTAAACTTTTGCCCTTTAACTCTCAACTCATGTCCTCTTGTTTGAATCTCCCCTACTCTCAATGGAAAAAACCTATCCACGTCAACTCTATCTATCCCCCTCATAATTTTAAATACCTCTATCAAGTCCCCCCTCAACCTTCTACATTCCAGAGAATAAAGACCCAACTTGTTCAACCTTTCTCTGTAACTCAGGTGATGAAACCCAGTTAACATTCTAGTAAATCTTCTCTGTACTCTCTCTATTTTGTTGACATCTTTCCTATAATTTGGTTACCAAAACTGTACACAATACTCCAAATTTGGCCTCACCAATGCCTTGTACAATTTCAACATTACATCCCAACTCCTATACTCAATTGTCTGATTTATAAAGGCCAGCATACCAAAAGCTTTCATCACCACCCTATCCACATGAGATTCCACTTTCAGGGAACTATGCACCATTATTCCTAGATCCCTCTGTTCTACTGCATTCTTCAATGCCCTACCATTTACCATGTAAGTTTTATTTTGATTTGTCCTACCAAAATGTAGCACTTCACATTTATCAGCATTAAACTCTATCTGCCATCTTTCCACCCACTCTTCTAATTGGCCTAAATCTCTTTGCAAGCTTTGAAAACCTACTTCATTATCCACAACTCTACCTATCTTAGTATCATCTGCATACTTAATCATTCAATTTACCACCCCATCGTCCAGATCATTAATGCATATGACAAACAACATTGGACCCAGTACAGATCCCTGAGCCACACCACTAGTCACCGGTCTCCAATCTGACAAACAGTTATCCACCACCACTCTCTGGCATCTCCCATCCAGCCACTGCTGAATCCATGTTACTACTTCAATATTAATACCTAACGATTGAACCTTCCGAACCAACCTTCCGTGTGGGATCTTGTCAAATATAGAAAACATCCACCACTTTACCCTCGTCAACTTTCCTAATAACCTCTTCAAAAAATTCAATAAGATTTGTCACCCAAAGGAGCTCCTGAATTTAATCAATTTTGCCTCCAATTTCCACTCTGCCCCTTAATTCGCTTGGTCCATTTCTGACTCAGCTCTGGCCTTTCTTGAACTTCCTGTGCCATTACCGGAGACAAACTGTCTAAATATCTTTTATCAACCCACTGATTCCCACAGCTATCTTGACGATACCTCTTCTCAATCTGTCTCCTGTAAAAATGACCTTTTATCGTTCTTTTATTTCCACTGCATCTGTTCCCAGGATGAGGCCTTCCTTTCCAGGACATCAGAGATGTCCTCGTTTTTCAAAGAACGGGTTTCCCTTCCTTCACCATCGATGATGCTTTAACCCGCATCTCCATTTCCCAAACATTCGGGCTCACACCATCTTCCTGCTGCTTTAACAGGGATAGAATTCCTCTTGTCCTCACCTACCCCCACAATGAGCCTCTGCTTCCACCACATTATTCTCTGCAACTCCTGGCATCTTCAACAGGAACCCAACACAAAATATATCTTTACCTCCACACCCTCCCCATCCGGATTCTCTGTTTCTTTTTCCGCACAAATCACTTCCTCCACGATTCCCTTGTCCATTCATGTCTTCCCACTCATCTCCCTCTTGGCATGCTTCCCTGCAAGTGACAGAAATGCTACACATGCCCACTTACCTCATCCCTGACTTCCATTTAGGGCCCCAAACAGTCCTTCTGGGTGAGACAACACTTCACCTACAGATCTGTCGGGGTAGTCCAGTGCTCCTGATGCAACCTCCTCTGCATTGATGAGACCCGATGTAAATTGGGCAAATGCTTTGTCAAGCACCTCAGCTCCATCCACAAAAAGTGGAAATTCCCTATGGTCAACCTTATCAATTTCTTTCTCCATTTGTGTTCTGACATGTTGATCCGTGGCCTTCTGCCACAATCTCAGTTTGGAGGAGCAACACCTCATATTCCGTCCAGGCAACCTTCAACCTGATGGCATGAACATAGATTTCTCCAACTTCGGCTAATTTTTTCCCTTTCCTCTCCGTTCTTTTTCATTTCCCCATTCCGGCTTCTCCTCACCTCCACCTAGTGTCCCTCCTCTTTCCCTTTTTCCCATGATCCACTCTCCTCTCTTATCAGATGCCTTCTTCTCTAGCCCTTTACCTTTTCCACCTATCACCTCCTAGCTTCTTACTTCATTCCCCATCCCCCAACCACCTGGCTTCACCTATCGCATTCTAGTTTGTCCCCAACCTTTTTATTCTGCATCCTCCCCCTTCCTGTCTAGTCCTGATGAAGGGTCTCAGCACAAAAAGTTGATTGTTTATTCATTTCAATAGATGCTGCCTGACCTGCTGAGTTCCATCATTTTGTATGTGTTGCTCTGAATTTCCAGCATCTGCAGAATCTCTTGTGTTTATGATGTCTACTCTTACCTCTTTTTTCCTCTTTCTATATCAAAAAAACTTCTGGTATGCTCTTTTTATTATAGAATGCTTTAGCTTACCTTCATATTTCATGTTTTTTCTCCTTATTGCTTTTGTTTTTCTTGGCTTTTGTTGGTTTTCAAAAGCTTCCCAATCCTCTAGCTTCCCACTATTTTTTTCTATATGGTATGCCTTTTGCTTTTGTCTTTGATTTCCCTTGTTAGCTATAGTTGCCTCATCCACCCTGCAGAACACTTTTTCAATTCAGTATGATGGCGACATGTCCAGATGCAGTGGCCTCTCTGGGCCAACCAAATGTGTTTTTGTTTTGTGTTAACATCTTTTTTATGATTGCAAGACAATGCTGTACATTAAGTACTCCAGGTCTACCTCAACAGCAACCTGCTTGTTGGTGGAGGACTTGGATTTGGTGTGAACACAGTACTGCCTGCCATAGAAAAGCATCGGGGTCGGTGCGCGAAATCGGTCTAACGTTTAATGTTGAGTGATTATCTTAGACATTTCTCTCGCGATTGCAAGACCCGGTTGGACATTGGTAATGTAAAATGCTTCAAGTCTGTTTCCTTTGGTTTATTGGTGAGACAGACATCAGGGGAACCATCAGTTGTAGCAAGCACTAAGTCTCAAGCTGCAGGCTTGCCTGTTGCAGCAGTCCAGGAGAGGAGACACTAGAGGCAGTGTAGCATGGTGTCCATGCTAAATTTGGGACTGAGCCATCGGTCAGTGCTGCCCTCCAGTGTTTGCTCAATGGTAGACAAGCTAGATTGCATGCTTGTTTGTGCATGTTCAATTGCAGACTGCTGAGAACTGATTGTTCTTGCCGATAACACCCATGCACCATCAACTTACAGGACCTGGGCTCTATATATATCATCTTTTGTGTGACTGTATGTTTACTGGAATCTTACATATGCTTTGTTCTGTGCATGACTGTTGGTACTGTGTTTGGTACCTTGGCACCAGAAGAATGCTGTTTCATTTGGCTGTATTCATGAGTATTCATGTGTGGTTGAATGACAATTAAACTGGAACTTGAACTTAATTTTGTTTGGGATAAACTGATCCTACTCTACTGTTCTCCCTGTGCCTTGCAGAATCAGGTTTAATATCGCTAGCATATGTCAGGAAATTTGTGGAAACTTGTCCCATCAACTTTTGTCAGTTCCTCCCTTGTGCCTCTGTAGTAGGTTTTAATTGACTGTAGTACTCATACATTTAATTTAGCTTATCCCTTTCAAACTACAGAATGAATTCTATCATATTATGATCACTGCCTTTAAGGTTCCTTTACCTTGAGCTTTCTAAACAAATCTAATTTATTACACAACAGTCAAAGTTTGACTCCATAGACCATAAGACATGAAGATGTAGGAGCAGAATTAGGCCATTCAGCCCATTGAGTTCACTCTGCCATTTCATCATGGCTGATCCTGGATCTCCTTCCATAAGACCATAAGACATAGGAGCAGAGTTAGGTCATTTGGCCCATCGAGTCTGCTCTACCATTAAGTCGTGGTGGATCCTTTTTTCCCCTCCTCAGCCCCATTCCCCAGCCTACTCCTCGTAACGTTTGATGCAGCATCCAATTAAGAACCGATCAAGCTCCGCCTTAAATACACCCAACAACCTGGCCTTCACAGCTGCCTTTGGTAATAAATTTCACCATTTCACCACCCTCTGGCTAAAGAAATTTCTCTGCACTTCAGTTTTAATTGGATACCCCTCTACCCTGAGGCTGTGCCTTTTTGTCCTAGAATCCCCTACCATGGAAACATCCTTTCCACATATATTCTGTCTAGGATTTTAAACATTGTAAGGTTTTACTGAGATCCCCCCCCCCATTTTTCTAAATTCCAGCAAGTATGGACCCAGAGCCATCAAACGATCCTCATGTGATAACCCTTTCATTACTGAATCATCCTTGTGAACTGCCTCTGAACCCTCTCCAATGCCAGCACATCTTTTCTTAGATGAGGAGCTCAAAACTGTTCACAATTTTCAAGGTGAGGCCTCAGCATCACGTCGCTGCTCTTGTATTTCAGATCTCTTGAAATGAGTTATAACATTGCACTTGCTTTCCTCACCACTGACTCTACCTGCAAGTTAACCTTTAGTGTGTTCTGCATGAGGATTCCCAACTCCCTCTACATCTCAGATCTCTGGATTTTCTCGTTGTTTGGAAAATAGTTTGCACATTTATTTCTACCTCCAAAGTGCATGACCATGCATTTTCAAACGTATTTTATTTGCCACTCTCTTGCCCATTCTCCTAATCTGTCTAAGTCCTTCTGCATCCTACCTGTTTTCTGAACACTACCTGCCCCTCCACTAATCTTTGTATCATCTGCAAACTTGGCAACAAAGCCAGCTATTCCATCTTCTAAATCATTGATATACAGCATAAAAAGAAGTGGTCCCAACACCGACCCCTGTGGAATACCTCTAGTCACTGGCAGCCTAGCAGAAAAGGATATTTTTTTTCCCATTCGGTGCCTCCCAGCAATCATCTGCTGCTCTAGCCATGCCAGTAACTTTCCTGCAATGTAATAGGCTCTTAACTTGGTAAGCAACCTCATGTGTGGCACCTTGTCAAAGGCCTTCTGAAAGTCCAAAAATACAACATCCCCTTTATCTGTCCTTTTGTTATCTCCTCAAAGAATTCCAACAGGTTTGTCAGGCAAAATTTTCCCTTAAGGAAACCATGTTGACTTTGTCCTATCTTATTCTGTGTCACCAAATACTGTACTCCATAATGTCATCCATTATGATTGACTCCATCATGTTCCCTACCACTGAGGTCAAACTAACTGGTCTATAATTTTCTTTCTGCTGCTTTCCTCCTTTCTTAAAGGGTGGAGTGACTCCTGATGGACCTGTCGTCCAACTGCCAGCATAAGGTGGCTGAAAAAGTTCTATCATATTCGACCAGGAAATGGCTACTAGCTTCTTTCTGTGCTGCCTTCCAAGGGCTTTCCTTTGTATAAACATCTCCATTGCGAAATAACTTGTCTGAATTTACTCATTGGTTCCATATGTCTGTCTGAATTATCACTGATTAATATTATGCCTGGCTGAAACATCAAGATAAGAATTTACTTGATACAATTTTTAATTTGAATCCCTTTCATAATGGATCTATATCTAATATTTATGGTATGTTGTTGCGAATGAGAAATATTCCTTTAGACAAAATTAAAAATCTCTAGGAACAAGATTTACAGATTCCAATTTCTGAGGATACTTGGAATGAAATTTTTAAATTAGTTAATACCTCATCGCTATGTGCCCGTCACCCCCTTCTACAATTTTAAGTGGTTCATAGGGCCCACAGGACTAAAGATAAGCTCTCTCATTTTTATTCGGATATATCTCCCTATTGTGATAGATGTAACAATGGAGAAGCTTCACTAATTCATATATTTTGGACTTGTCTGAGTCTTGAAAAATATTGGAAGGAAGTGTTCCAAACTTTTTCAGTGCTTTTTAAAGTAAATTTTAATCCTAATCCTTTGACTGCCTTATAACCATATAACAATTACAGCACGGAAACAGGCCATCTCGGCCCTTCTAGTCCGTGCCGAACTCTTACTCTCACCTAGTCCCACCGACCTGCACTCAGCCCATAACCCTCCATTCCTTTTATTTGGTATTGTTGGAGGAAATGATATTATTTTGGAGTCACATGATTTGCATATTTTGGCCTTTATGTCTCTTATAGCCAGGAGGGCATTGTTGTTTAAGTGGAAGGATGCCACTCTGCCTAATCATCCTCATTGGTGAAACGATGTTATGTCATGTTTACATTTAGAGAAGATTCGCTCTTCAATTTCTGAACCTAGACAAGATTTTTTAACATTGTGGGGACCTTTTTTGAATTATTTTCAAAATTTTTGATTTGCTATTAAGCACAGATGTTGGCTAACAATATGTTTTATTATATGATAAGGATTTTTTCCTTTTCTTTTTGTTTTAACCAAACAGCTGTTTTTTTTTCAGGGAGTGGGTTTAGATTTTTTATTGTATAACAAAGTATATCTTTTCAATATTTTTAAATTTACTGTATACAGATATGGGGTAATGAAACTATATTTGTGATTCCAATATATTGTAATCGATATATATTGTATATCTTACTGTACTCTGTATTTTTTTATATAAGAAATCAATAAAAATAATGAAAAAGAAAGATAACATCAAAGCAATCTATTAACAAGAAAATAATTGCACCTAGAGAATAATGGTACACTTGTTGAGATATAGCAGTTGATTTTAAAGTTATGAATTGCAAGGAGTTGTGGCACCTTAAATCTAAATTGGATCTTCATTAATTTGGAATTAATATTCTATGTTAGATCTTGAGAGGAGAAGGTGGCGCGACGCAGCTCGCAGCAGCCACTCCGGAGATGGATATCTGTTATCTGTCAAGTAGGGTGTTGTGCACAATCCTGATTTGATGGAGGCAGACGTGAGAGCATGGAGGAACATCTGGTGAAACTTCTGAAATGCCTGTTTCGCTGCCGCTGCTACTGTGTGATCCAGAATCTCTGAAGGAGAAGGCCCTGAGTCCTTGGCTTTGCTTGTAGCTCGGCGGCCGGGGCGGGGTCGAAGTGCTCGGCAGAGATGGTGCTCAATGCTCGGTGTCGGAGGCTCGAAGTTTTACAGACTCAGAGTCGGCTGTGGTCAGGTGCTTCCAGGGTGCTGCATCAGCATGTTTGCGGCGCTGGAGGTTCATGGCAGGGAGGGTTTCTCCCTTCTACCGTCTGCATGAGATGATGGGCTATCGAGCCTTTGAGACTTTTTTTTACCATGCCCATGGTCTGCTCTTTATCAAATTATGGTATTGCTTTGCACTGTTGTAACTATATGTTATAATTATGTGGTTTTTGTCAGTTTTCGTCTTGGTCTGTCCTGTGTTTCTGTGATATCATACTGGAGGAACATTATATCATTTCTTAATACATGCATTACTAAATGACAATAAACGAGGACTGAGTGTGCTCATAATCTAATATCTGGCAAAGCAAGTTTCAGACATTCTCAGCATTTATTAAACTCTCCAAGGAATACATTTTGATGAAGGTATTTTAATCTCTTGGATCATTCCTATCTATGTAGTTCTCAGTCTAATGCTTCCAATAATTTGATGCGTCTTCCTGTATCTATACAATTTTTAATTACTGCACAAATCTGTCTATTTTAGTTTTGAACGCTATGAACTGATATTCTAAGTCATGAAAATCTGGGGTGGCACCAGCAAAGATGGTTTTATTTATTTTATTTAGGGATACAGCATGGAACAGAGCTTCTGGCCCACCAAGCTGCGCTGCCCAGCATCCCACTGATTTAACCCTGGTCTAATTACAGTGCCAATTAACCTACTGATTCGTATATCTTTTATACCATGGAAGGAAACCAAAGCACTTGGAGGAAATACACACACACACGAAGAACATACAAGCTTTCTTACAGAGGATGCTGGAAATAAACTGCTAACTCCAATGCCCCCAGCTTTAATAACGTCATGTTAACGGTATATCATTTTCAGGAGATCAAAGCCTCTTTTGACCTGTTTGCCTACGTCTTTGCATAATCATGTGTTGTAAATCAAAGAAGAGATCGAACCATATAAGCGAGGATTACTAAAGTACTAAAGTCAAATAATAACTCAATATGCTTAAAGAATCAATTATCCAATGATTTGAAATAAGGTGAAAGTTAATGAAAATAGTGAATTATCAAATGATTTCAGTGGCATTTTATGTGGTGGATTCATTACATTATGGCTGATATTGTTATGTTTAGGCAGTGTAGCAGAAGATGGCAAATGTGAACGGTCAAATGGGGCACCAGCCATTTAGTTAAATGACTTCTATGCTCAATCCCTTGCCATGGGCATAGCCTCAGATGTCCATTGACTTAAGTGGATGCAGGTCACCAAGCAGCTGTAGTCGAGCCTCACAATTGTCTTCTAGTCTTTCACCAGGAGTGCCAACATTACAATGAAGGTCAAAGCTTATATTGCAGTTGTTTGAACATTCTTGAGAGAATTAAGTTGAACTCTGTGTCAATCACGGTAGGCTGGCCTGGTGCCAAACTGAAAGTTGATACTTATATTGTAATGGACTGTGGTGCTAAGGAATAGTTATGCACATCTGCAGTAATAATGGTTACGGACTCCTGCACTGTCATTGACGGACCGATGAAAGGATTTGGCACATTTTTAAGTGCACCAGAAATCAGATGTGTGCAGATAGTGTTCTTAGATTTAGTTCTGACCTTGAAGATCCAAATCTCTGTGAGTTTTGCTGCAAAGAACAGCTATAAGTCTATGATTCGGAATAAATTTCCAGCTTCTTTTCTATTACCATCATCTGCTGTGCATTCTCTGTGCATGACTCAAAATAATCAACGGCCATCTCTGGGAGTCATTCTAGTACAGATACACAAAAGGAGTGAGACAGGGTGCTGACTTCATGGACAGCATTGTGATTTTCAATTGATTCATTTGGTGAAATAGGATTGAACAGTAAAATACATTAGAACAGGGCTGGAAGAAGCAGCATCTGTGCAGGAACAAGAATGGTTGTTATTTCAGGTCTATACCCTGCATCACTTTTAGCAAGACCTGAAAATTTACATTCAATGGATCCACTCTGCAGCCTTTTCCTTTAATACCCTTGGTTCAGATCCCCGGAGTCCCAATGATTTGTTTGTTTTTAGCCTTGTAAATTTATTTAATATTTTGTTGTGATTGGAATTTATATCTATTCCTGTGTTTTATTTGAAATGAACACTTCAGTTATCTTAGGAATATTTTACTTTCTTTTCAGTTTAACTTTATTCTTGGCTGTCCACCTGGACAGCCCCAACTCTTATGTCAGAATGTTGTTCATTGACTTTAGTTCGGCATTGAATACTGTGATCCCCTCCAAGCTGATCGCCAAACTTCGCCAGCTTGGTATCAGCTCATCCCTCTGCAATTGGACCTTGGACTTTCTGACTAACAGGTCCCAATCAGTTAAGTTAGACAACCTCTCCTCCTCCACTCTCACCCTGAACACTGGCGTGCCTCAAGGCTGTGTGCTGAGCCCTCTTCTGTAAAGCCTTTTCACCTATGACTGTGTTCCTGTACACGGTTCTAACTCCATAATCAAGTTCGCAGACGACACCATGGTGGTTGGCCTGATCAGAGGGGATGGCAAGACGGCCTACAGGGATGAGGTCCAGCACCTGGCCGCGTGGTGTGCCGACAACAACCTGGCCCTTAACACCCAGAAGACCAAGGAGATCATTGTGGACTTCAGGCATGCTAGGAGCCACACTCACGTCCCCATCTACATCAATGGAGTTGTAGTGGAGCGTGTATTAAGCTTCAAATTCCTCGGTGTCCACATTTCTGAGGATTTCACCAGGTCCCTGAACTCTTCCATCCTGATCAAAAAGGTGCAACAGCACCTTTATTTCCTGCGGAACATCAAGAAAGCTCACCTCTGTCCCAGGATACTGACGGACTTTTACCGCTGTACCATTGAGAGCACACTGACCAACTGCATCTCAGTGTGGTATGGCAATTGTCCCGTATCAGATCGCAAAGCACTCCAGCATGTGGTGAAAACTGCCCAGTGGATTATCAGCACCCAATCCCCCACCATTGAGAACATCTACCAAAAATGCTGCCTGGGCAGGGTGAAAACCATTATCAAGGATGCATCTCACCCTAACCATGGACTTTTTACTCTTCTCCCATCTGGTACGCACTACAGGAGCCTCCGCTCCTGCACCAGCAGGCACAGGAAGAGCTTCCTCCCCGAGGCTGTGACCCTGCTGAACCTCACATCACAGCGCTAAGCAGTATTGCACCCATATTGTATAGTCTCAGTACTTTTATATTAGTGTGCTGTAGCACTTTTTATTTGCAGTTATTTTGTAAATAACATTATTCTTTGCATTTCTAGTCAGATGCTGACTGCATTTCATTGGCTTTGTATCTGTACTCGGCACAATGACAATAAAGTTGAATCTAATCTAATCTATTAACCGCAGAATGCCTCTCTCATGAAGTTCCTAACTGTTCATACTGAATCTTATGAACCAATTTTAATCATCAGCCACTTTTTGGCCCAAAGCAACCATACCAACTAAGGTGCCTACCAGTGCTAGCCCCATTGCCTATATTTGGCCATATCCCTCCTACCCAGGGGTTCCCAACATTTTTTTATGCCATGGTCCCTTATCATTAACCAAGGGGTCCATGGACCCCGGGTTGGGAATCTTGCTCTAAGCCTTTCCTATCCAAGTACCTATCCAAATGACTTTTAAACACTGTAATTGTGCATACCTGTACCACTTTCTCTGGCAGCTCATTCCGTATACCTAATACCATATATATGGCAAAACTTTCTCCTTAGATCCGGTTTAAAGTTTTGCCATCATTTTAAACCTATGCCCTCCAGCTATAGATTCTCCTACCACATGAATGTGATTATCAACCATGTATGCCACTCGTGGTTTTATGAACCCAGGTATAGTCACCATTCAGCCTCCTTCACTCTGGCAAAGATAGACCCAGTTTATCTAATCTCTCCTTATAACTCAAGTCCTTCAGTCCCAGTAATATCCTTGTATATCTTTTCTGTGCCCTCTCTAACTTGCATCCTTCTTGTATCCTGCTGAGCAAAATTGCTCACAATAATCCAACTGTGGTCTCACCAATATCTTTCATCTAATGACACAAGTCTCAGCTTATTTTCCCAGACTATTTTAGACAACTTCTTCATACCATTGTGGCTGTCCTCATTTAAACTGAAGACATTGTCACTGGTCATTTTCCATCACAATAGATTGGAATCCTTTCATATGTGATCATTACCTCCTGGAGAATCTTTCATCTTTCTTTTTTAACTCATGACCAAATCTACAATAGCCTGTTTCCAGGTAGATTTTATTACATACAGTTCCAAGAAGCAGTGTCTGATGCATTCCCCATCCTCCATGAAGTTTCTCACTTTGCACTTCTGTCTATACAGGGAGATGTAAACACATACTTGGACAAGGACAATGGCTGAAGCTCCTTTGGAACTAGCTTCTGGATCCCTCTATCTTCCTCTTCTGGAGCCACACCATTCTGTCCTTGGCTATTTGCCAAGTTAGTGATAGTTAATCTAAGGAGTGTGACTGCCAGGGTAATCTGTACGGAAGTGGTAGAGTGCTAATGAGAATAGTAGAATGAAAAAATAGTATTAATGTAGCATTGGTATAAATGAGTATCAGTAAAGACTTGCAACACACATCAAAGTTGCTGGTGAACGCAGCAGGCCAAGCAGCATCTATAGGAAGAGGCGCAGTCGACGTTTCAGGCCGAGACCCTTCGTCAGGACTAACTGAAGGAAGAGTGAAGTCCTGACGAAGGGTCTCAGCCTGAAACGTCGACTGCGCCTCTTCCTATAGATGCTGCTTGGCCTGCTGCGTTCACCAGCAACTTTGATGTGTGTTGCTTGAATTTCCAGCATCTGCAGAATTCCTGTTGTTATCAGTAAAGACTTGTTGAGTTGAAGAGTGTTTCCATGTTGCACCTCTCTGTGACTCTGACATTATGGCTTAGTGAATATAGCCCACTACCATTAGTAAGGCCCTCTCCTCCATTGAACACATTTACGTGGAGCGCAGTCACAGCAACGCAGCAGCCATCATCAGGGACTCCTACCGTCCAGGTCATGCTCGCTTCTCGCTGCTGTCATGAGGAAGAAGATACCGGAGCCTCAGGACTCACACTATCAGGTTCAGGAACATTTATTACCCGTCAACCCCAGCTCTTGAACCAGAGTGGATAACTTCACTCAATTTCACTTGCCCCAACACTGAACTGCTCCCACAACCTATGGACTCATTTTCAAGGGCTCTTTATCTCATGTTTTTTATATTTTTCTTTCTTTATTTATTATTATTTTTCCTCTTTTGTATTTGCACAGTTTGTTGTTTTGTGTGCATTGGTTGTTTGTCTGCCCTGTTGGGTGTGATCCTTCATTGATTCCATTATGGTTCCTGGATTTATTGAGTATGCCTACATGAAAATGAATCTCAGCAGTGTATGTGGTGACATATCTCTCCCATCCACTACATAATGTACTGGGTGGACACAGGAGTACATTCAACCAGAGACTCATTCCACTGAGATGCAACATAGAGCGTCATAGGAAGTCATTCCTGCCTGTGGCCATCAAACTTTACAACTCCTCCCTTGGAGGGTCAGAAACCCTGAGCCAATAGGCTGGTCCTGGACTTATTTCCTGGCATAATTTACACATTACTATTTTAACTATTTATGGTTTATTACTATTTATTATTTATGGTGCAACTGTAACGAAAACCAATTTCTCCCGGGATCAATAAAGTATAACTATGACTATATGTACTTTGATCATTGAACTTTTTGAACAGAAATTTAAGTTAATTAATATTAGTAAGGAAAATGTACCATATAAATTATTAGGACAAAGCCAAGAAACCCACTGGCTCTGATGGTAAGTTCTTGAATTTTAAGAGGTGGCTATAGTAATAGGGAACAACTGTCAGGAAGTTGAGTCAAAAACAGTGGAGACAATTTAGCAGTTACCAATAATTTTAATAATCAACTGCAAAATATCAAGCCTTGAGAGGCCACAAAACGAGAGATTAAATACTAAACTCACAGGCAACAATTAACTGAAAACTAGGAGCAAATGGTTGGGGCTGGCTGGTTCGAAGGGTGAACAAGGACTGGATGAGAGCTGGCTTTAAGTAGACTGCAGGTGATGACTTGGACACGAGTGGCGATGACTCCTGTTAGCTGGATGGAGACTGGGAGGTGCCTGCCTGTGCCGGCCTGACAGAAATCCCCTCCTACAGCTGGCATCCAGTAACCCAGGATGAGTTGGATTAGTCTGATGGAACTCCTCAATGAACAACGAATCAAAAATGAAGCTGGCTGGCACCCACGATCCTTCCTCCAAGCTACACCCTTCCCAGTCGACCAATTACTGCACATCACGTCCATGACAATGTGAACCCATCAACGCGTGAACTGTGTATGCAGGACCAGCTTCCACCATCCTAACCTTTGGAGGTTCAGGCTCAGGTGGGTCGAGTGGTCCATAGACAATGGGCTTGAGGTTGAGGCAGGACACCTGGAAGGTAGGTGTGATCCTGAGGGACAGTGGTAGCTAGAGACGGTAAGTGACTGGATTGAAGTGAAGGATGTGAGCTTGTAGAAGTTGGTGCGCAAGGGTAGATCGCGGGTGGATAGACAGACATGGTCCCCAGGCCAGAGTAGTCTAGCTGGGCACTGCCAGTGGTTGGCCTGGCAATAGTAGGCTCAGTGGACAGCTAGGGTGGGCCTCTGTGCCCTCCTCCAAGCATTCTGGCAGAAGCAAATCAGGGCCCTGGCAGACGAAACTTTCCGCCATGCTTCTGAATTCTACGGCGTAACCCAACACTGAGCATGAGCCTTGATGCAGGCGAAGTATCCAATCCACTGCGCTCCTTCCACTTCCTGGATGGAAGAAAACCTGACGACAACTTCTGGGTGAATTCCTTATGTATGTTGCAAATGGTGGTTTTATTGTTCCAGTTACTGGTAGTCCAGGTCAGAACTTGGAGAAATGATGAAGGGAATTTTGGCTCTATCCGTAGAATGCAGAGCTGGCTGGAGCTCGAGGTGCAAGACCCACTGGGACAGAAAATTGCAGCGTGTGGTTTGGAATCCGTCACATTGTAAGAGCACCATAATCCAGGGCTCAGGGAGGAGGTTAACTGTCATACAGTTGCTGTATTGAGATGGAGGGTTGGAAGACAGCGGCGAGCAGATGGTTAGTGATTCTCTGCTGCTTCTGGATCATGTGCGCATGCCAACAGTCAACTTCCTCTAGGCAAGCATCCTCTGCTGGGTCAATCAATGGTTCACCCGCCCTGTCAGGAAGTGTAGAGCAGGACCCAAAAGCAGATTAGTGGAGATGTGGTGATTGATAACTTCAATAAAAACTGCAAAATAACAAGCCACAAGTGGCCATAAAACAAGATAACAGGTACTAAACTCGCAGGCAACAAGGTAACTGAAGTTTAGGAACAACTGGTTGAGGTTGCTGGTTTCATGAGTGAACAAGGATTGTGAATGAGAGCTGGGTTTAAATAGGCTGCAGGTGATGAGTTGGAAATGAGAGGCAGGTGACTCTTGTTAGCTAGATGGAGAATGGGAAGGGCCTGCCTGTGCAGGCCTGACAAATACTGGTAGTAAACTTGCAGAATTCCTCGGTAGTTCTCATTTGATAAAAGAGGGAGAGAGAACTCCCTAATATCATTAGGGAAAGTGCTTGAATTTCTTATTAGGCAAGTGGTTCAGAAACCTGGACAACATACCGACGACAACTGAAGGCACTTGAAAAGTTCCATCAATGCTGTCTTCGAAACTTCTTAAATACCAGCTGGGAAGATAGAAGAACCAATGTCAGTGTGCTAAATGAAGCAAAAACAACAAGCATTGAAGCCTACGTCATCAAGAACCAGCTAAGATGGAGCGGTCATGTTGTTCGGATGAAAGACGAACATCTGCTAAAACAACTCTTTTACTCCCAGCTTAAAGAAGGCAAACTTAAAAGAGGAGGACAACAGAAGAGATTCAAAGACGTCTTAAAAGCCAACATGAAGAAATGTAACATCGACATCAACAATTGGGAAACCAATGCCAAGAACAGGAAATTCTGTCAAGCCATCCTCCGAGAAGGAACAGCAACTTTCAAAGCCAACAGATGTGCTGAATTAGAAGAAAAGAGAAGGAAATGGAAAGAGAGGCAGCAACAACCAAAGCCCGATTCAGGAACTACCTGTCCTGAATGCGGAAGAACTTTCAAAGCCAAGATTGGACTCATAAGCCACTTGAGAGCCCATATGTAGGTCAACAGAATGAAGACCATCAACCTCGAGCTCAGGGGATAGCCATGATGACGAATAGTGTACTTGGAAAACAATATAAAAAAACAAAGTCAATGCTGTTTAATGAAAAGGAACCCCATTTTAAAAAATGGTGTTTAGGTATAGCTTGTAGGGTGTTTATGTTTGGCTTTGGAATTGGTTGATTATTGTCATGTACTGGGATACAATGAAAAGCTGCATGGTGGCACATGCTCTCAAGCTTTTGTATCTCCTACCTGATCGGAGGGGGATAAAATAAGCAGAATTCTAACAGTGACAACATTTATTATCCATCCCTCTTTTAGACCTGACAAAGGAATTAAGAGTTAAAACACAATGGTGGACTGGGGTTACATACAACCATACTGGTTAAAGTTCACAGATGACCATTCCTATAAGGCATTAGTAAATGCCAGGTTTTTTTTATGGTGAAATGATGATTCCCTGCAAGTCCATTATTGACACTTGGCTTTGTTAAGTTCTGTATTGAAATAGTTAAATTCACTAACTTCTTGGTGGGATTTGAAAATGTATCTCTGTAACAATGATTGCCAGTCTAATAACCTACTACAAGGCTGTTGTATCTCTAAGTGAGGGTGTTGGATTTTTAAAAAGCATATTGCAAGTAATATTGTTGAATGACATTAGGGTTCATGAGATTGGAAGTATCATTATCTATTGTACTGAGGGCATCTTTTAAAATATTACTGAACTAGAAGGAAATAGAATGGAGGTAAATAGGTCACCTTTGGGTTGGCAAGTCATAACCACTGGATGTCACCAGTTTGTGACAGGAGCTATTTACAGTCTGTATCAATATCATGCATTGGCCAATCTAGTATGTGGTATCCAGTTGACCTTATGATACAATGATAACTTGAATACAAAACTGTGATGGGAACAGAAAGAGAGTGCAAAAAGAACACAAAGATTTATTGAATGACAGGAGGTGATTTAGTATAATGTATGGAAAGTCCATGAATAGTTCCAGTATGGTAGGAAAATAGCAAGATTTATTTTTAATTTTGTAAGACTAGTAAATTAATACAACTAAGGGAATTGTGACTGCTTTTATACATCTTAGAAAATTAAGGTATGGTGAGTTTTATCCCTTCCAGCAATTATAGAAGAATTTTTGTGAGGCCGCAGTTGGAGTATTTAATGTAATTTTGATCACCTTACTTGAAAAAGAATGTATTTGCTAAGTTGAAACAAAGATGGAATTACTGTTTGAAAAAAAATTCGAGTGAAGTGGATTTTTTTTTAATCCCTGAGGCTTAGAAAAGCCACTGTTGTTGTCATTGAAACATTTAATATTAATTGAGGTTCTGATGTAGTCAATGTTCAGCAAGACATTCTGGAAACCAAGACCATAATTTTTAGGATATGGGGTTTGATTACTTAGGAATGAAATGAGAAAACATTTTTTAAAATTCAGAGTACTATAGATATTTAGAATGTCTACATTCTGTGGAGATGAGTATAACTAATGCTCACACTTTAAACTTTTTTATTGGCTTTTTCTGTTTCAATAAACCCTTTTGTTACGTCAGCAAATTTTTCTTCATGGCTCCAGCAAATCCTACTATATCACTGCAAAAAATGTCATAAATTATTACATAGCTGTTCCTTATGTAAGTAACATTGAGGGTCAGATTCAATTAAAGGGGTTTTGCTGATGTACACAGAGTATTTGTGCTGTACTCTTGGCTTATCATGGCAATGACATGCCTAAATTATCAGTAGTATCCTAGCTCATACAGAATCTTCTATTCTACATATAATGATATAAATTAAAAGTTAAACATGAAAATCAATAAATCATTTAATCTTCTTATGAGTCACCTTTTAACACAGTATAGACTATGATGCACACCCACCATAGTGCTGATGAAATCCAGCAGTGACTTAAGTATAGTCAAGGCCCAAATGAACAAATTTGGCATGGAAACAAATTTCAAATAAATTATTTTCTTTTTAAGAATCTAAGAAGTAGGCCTGGCATGGGACCAATTGAACATTTAAAACTTGCTGAAGCCCATGGATGATTTTCTATTTTGATTTCAAGTTCCTATTTTATTCTTGTGGCACCTTTTATATGCGAAATTCGATTTGTGCCTGCCTTTAATATATCTTATAACTAAGCAAATATGATTCTGTGTAGTAGAGAATTCTGATAATTCATAAACATTTAAGTAGGAAATGTTTCTACTCATCCCAGTTGTAATCCCTTTAAAGGAATTTTGATACTTAGTTCTGACCTACCCATCACAGGTAAGATCATCGCAGCATTCAGAAACCCCTTTGAGAATTTCATATGCTGCAATGTGATTTAAGAGAAAGCAGACCTAGCTTTGAAGTCTATCATTAATACACAATTACCACATTAGACATGCATTTCACTCCTGCTGAAGCAAGTTTATTCTTACCTTGGGGAAAGAGAGGAAATCTAAAAAAAAGTAGAAAAAATATTGTGTGTAGTCTCATTAAAGCTCTGTATTATTGTGGTAAGACTTTGGTAAACCTTGCACTTTAATTCTTTTTTTAAATGGTAATACTCTATTTGTATATTTGGGTGGCAGGGTAGAGATATGTCTCTACCAAAGGAAGCGCATCCCCGCCTGGATGTGACCACTGACACCAGGCAGACAACCTCTGAAGAGTATTGATAATGGCTGGAGTCACCCATCTTATAAAGATAATGCCCAGAAGAGGGAAATGGCAAACCCTTTGTGTAGAAAATTTGCCAAGAACAATCTTGGTCATGGAAAGACCATGATTGCCCACGTCACACAGAAGCTTGGCACATGATGAACTATTTGGATATTAGCCTTCAGTAACTGATGTGTGCTGATGTGGCAGGTCCCTGTGTATACCACCACCGTAAGAAATAGAGTAAATAAGAGCAGAAGGAAGACACTTGGCCTTGAATCCTGCAGCACCATTCGATATGACCATTGCTGAACTGCTCAAGGCTTCCTCCCAACTTCTGTGTCAGCTTTCCATTGCCTTCAATTCCCTGATCTTTCATAAATATAGCAACTTCCTCTTACCATTAAATCTTACAGCCTCCATGACTTTCTGGTGTAGAAAATTACAAAGATTCAGGACCCTCTGAGAGAAAATTCCTGTAAATATTTGTTTTTAAATTGCCAGCCATGAATCTTGTCTCTCATTTGGGATTTTCCCGGAATTGGAATCATCTCAACATCTACCCTGTCTTGCTGCCTCCTGATCTTATATGTTTCAAAAAGATCATATCTTATTCTAATAACCAGTATAGATCTAATTTCTTTAACTATTCTTGATGGGGCAGCTATCTCATCCCAAGAATTTGTCTGGTGAATCATGCCCATCTTCACTCTGGAAGCCACCAGGAGTATGCCAGAAATTCAGGGGTGTCAGGGCCGAATGAGAATAGTATAGGTGATATTACTAAAAAAAAGGTGGTGCTTCAGAAACTGAAAGGTTTGAAGGTAGATAAATCACCTGGAGCATATGAACTACACCCCATGATTCGGAAAGAAGTAACTGAAGAGATTGGGGAGGCTTTAATAGTGATCTTTCAAGATCATGAGATTCTGGAATGGATCCTGCGCAATGAAAAATCACAAATGTCATTCCACCGTTTAAGAGGGGAGGAAGGCAAAACACAAGGAAGTATAGGCAATTTAGCCTAACTTCAGTGGCTGGCAAGATGTTAGAGTCCATTATTAAGGGTGAAGCTTTGGGGTATTTGGAGGCACATGATAAAATAGGCCAAGTCAACATGATTTCCTTAAGAGAAAATCTTGCCCGACATATTTGTTGGAATTCCTTGAGGAAATAACGGGCAAGATAGACAAAGAGGAGTCAAGAAGGCCTTTAACGGGATGTTGTACATGAGGCTGATAAACAAGACAAGAGCCTGTTGTATTACTGGAAAGATACGAGAGGGCTCTCTTTTATATTATTGGCTAGCTTACCTTCATATTTCATCTTCTCTCTCCTTGATGCTTTCACTTGGTTTCTTTTGGTTTTTAAAGGCTTCCCAATCCTCTAACTTACTACTAATTTAGCTATATTATATGCCTTCTCTTTTAATTTTATGCTGTCTTTGACTTCTGTTGTCAGCCATGGTTGCCTCATTCTCCCTTTAAAATGCTATTTCTTCTTGGAATGAATCTATACGTACCTTCCAAATTGCTCCCTGAAACACCAGCCATTGCCATTCTGCCATCATCCCTACTAATCAACTTGATGCCCTTCCAGTCAACTTGACCTGTTCCACTCTCTTGCCTCTTCTTCCTAATTTCCCTTTACTCCACTGTGACTAGTGATGTTGCATAGGGTTGTGTGTTGGGTCTACCACGTTTCAGGTTATATATTAATGAGCTGTATGATGGAATTAATAGCACTGTGGCCAAGATTTTGGATGATCCAAGGATCAGTGGAGGGGCAGGTAGTATTGAGGAAGCAGGAAGTCTGCAGTAGGACTTGTAGAGATTAAGAAGGAATTTTTTGGCTAGACGGTGGTGAATATGGGGAACCGGCAGGAGAATAGAGTTGAAGGGAAAATAAATCAGCCATGATCAAATGGCAGAGAAGCCTCATTGGGCTGAATGACCTAATTCTGTGCTTATGGTCTTTTGGTCTCCTCATTACTACCATCAGGGCGGAGGTACAGGAGCCTGAAGATGCACACTTAACATTTTAGGAACAGTTTCTTCCCTTTTCCCATAAACACTATTTTATTTTTGCTTGTTTCTGCGTTTGCCATTTATTTATTGATTTTTTATATTTTTCGTATGGTAACCTAAGGTTCATTTTATGTCTTGCACTGTACTGCTGCCGCAAAACAATAAATTCCATGACATATGTCTGCGACAATAAACTTGATTCTGGCAGTAAAGACCTGCACCCACCTGCTAATATTTTGCAATTGAATATCTGGATCCCTCTGCACTTACTCATGTGCTGTCATTTTCCATTTAGATGATAGTCTTGCTTTAGATTACTCCTACCAAAATGCCTGACCTCAGCTGTTCTCTTGTTCAACTCCATTTGCCAAGTTTTTGCCATCAACATAATGATATGTGGAGTCCAAATATCCTTCATGCAACATGCTCTCCAGACTAATTTCTTGTCAGTTTCTGGCCATTTAATATCATTTTCATGTGGCTTTTAGAGTGGGTAGCAACATTTCTTTCTGTATTATTTATTTATATATGTATATATTTATTTATTGATTGATTGATTGAGATACAGCGTGTAATAAGCCCTCCCAGCCCTTTGAGCCATGCTGTCCTGGAATTCTCTCCCTAATCACAGCACAATTTAAAATGTCTAATTAACATTCCAACTGGTACATCTTTGGACTGTGCAAGGAAACTGGAGCACCAAGGAAACCAATATGATTACGGGAGAATGTACAAACTCCTTACAGACAGCGTGGGAATTGAACTTGGGTTGCTGGTGCTGTAAAGCATTGTGTTAACCATTATGCTATTGTGCGGCCCCATGATATCATCATGATGATATATCATTTATGATAAAGGTACATAAGATAATGAGGGTGAAAGCACATGGTCTATTTCTCAAGTAGAGAGTTGATAGGTGCAAGCAGACTTAGCTTGAAGTTCAGAGGTACAAGATTTAAAAGGGATGTTAAAGACAGCTCCTTCACATGAAAAGTAGAGTATATACGGAATGAGCTTCCAAATATAATGGTTGAGGCAGGCACACTAGCAACATTTAAAAGCTTACGGGGCTGTGGGCCAAACTCAGGCAAATGAGGCTAACCCATTAGGCAACAGTCGCGTGGATAAGTTGGGCAGAAGGACCTGTTTCCCTATTGTGTGACTCTGATTATCACCAATTTTCTTACCCTGTTGCTACCCCTTTGTAACCTCTTTATGTTCTTCTGACAATTTATTTGTTCAATTAGTCAGCAGTACTTGGATACATGACCTCAGTCTCTGATCTAAGTCATTTATTTAGATTGTGAATAGCTGAGGCTCAAGTATTGATTGCTGTACCTGACTTATCACAGTCTGCCAGCATCAAAGTGACTCCTCTTTATTTCTGCTCTTTTTTTTTGTCAGTTAACTAATTCTCAATTCATGCCAATATCTCTGTCAGTCCTATTGTGGAAGTAAGTCTTTTTGTGTCACTTCGTCAATGCCTTTTGAAAATCCAAGTGTACAATATTTACTGGTGTATCCTAAGTAGCAGAAGCATTTTCACCAAGATGAATCACTTATGAATCACTCTTTTACCCTAAACCTCATCATTCTTCACAATAAACAAATAAGCACCCAGCTCCTCTTCCTAGAATCCATAATAGATGATCATGTTAACAACTCTCCCTCTGAGAGTTGTCATTTTTTTTCAAACCTGCTATTGTCATAGTCTTTTGAAAGTATGGTTCATGACACCCTCCCCCCCCCCCAATCCTCCTAACCTTCTTAATCAGAACTTCAATGTTCAAAGTAAATTTATTATCAAAGTACATATATGTCACCATATACATTTTCTTTCAGGCATACTCAATACATCCAATAACCATAATAGAATCAATGAAAGACTGCACCAATTTGGGCATTCAGCCAGTGTGCAAAAGACAAAAAACTGTGTAAATACAAAAACAAAGAAATAATACTAATAAATAAATAAGCAGTCACTATCAAGAATATGAGATGAAGAGTCCTTGAAAGTGAGTCTATAGATTGTGGGAATAGGTCAGTGATGGGGCAAGTGAAATTACCTCCTATGGTGCAAGAGCCTGATGAATGATGGATAATAACTGTTCCTGAACCTGGTGGTTCCTGTACCTTCTTCCTGAAGGCAGCAGAGAAGAGTGGATGACCTGGGTGATGGGAGGCCGTGCTGAGGAATGCTGCTTTCCCGTGACAATACTCCATGTAGATATGCTCAGTGGTGGGGAGGGATTTACATATTATGATCTTCCTTCCCTACCCTGATATGAAAATGGCCATAATCATTTATCAGAATTATGTAATGACATCCTTTGAGATCATGACAAATTACATCCTCCATCCTTGTTCTTAATTGATCTGCGATCTCTACAGCTTCTTTACAATTGCAATGTAAAGGCAGAATAAATCAAAAAGGGTGAATACAGAACTAAATGTGATACATATGAATGCACGCAGTATATGGAATAAGGTAGGTGAACTTATAGCACAGTTATAGATTGGCATGTATGATGTTGTGGGCGTCAGTGAATAGTGGCTGGAAGAAAATTATAGCTGGCAGCTTAATGTCCAAGGATACACATTGTATCAGAAGGACAGGCAGGAAGCCAAAGGGCATGGGGTGGCTGTGTTGGTAGAAAAAAAAGTTGAAATAAAATCATTAGAAAAAGGTGACATAGGATTGGAAAGGGTAGAATCGTTG
Source organism: Mobula hypostoma (assembly GCF_963921235.1). NCBI lineage: Eukaryota > Metazoa > Chordata > Chondrichthyes > Myliobatiformes > Myliobatidae > Mobula > Mobula hypostoma. The sequence goes on along the minus strand of NC_086105.1, from coordinate 10,427,602 downwards.
TGTGTAGAGCTAAGGAACTGCAAGGGAATAAAGACCCTGATGAGAGTTATATACAGACCTCCCCCCCCACCCCCCCCCGCAAACAGTAGTAAAGGTGTTGTCTCAAAGTTACAATGGGAGATAGAAAATGCATGTCAAAAGGGCAATGTTACAATAGTCATGGGAGATTTCAATATGCAGGTAACTTGGGGAAAGTCAGGTTGGTGCTGGATCCCAAGTTGGTGACTCTCTAGAATGCCCACGTGCTAGCCTTTTAGAGCAGCTTGTGGTTGAGCCCACTGGAGGATCAGCTATTCTAGAGTGGGTGTTGTGCAATGAACTGGAATTGATGGGAGAGCTTCTGGTAAAGGAACCCTTAGGGGACAGTGATCATAACATGATCAAATTCTCCCTGCAAATTGACAAGGAGAAGCTAAAGTCAGATGTATCGGTTTTGCAGTGGAGTAAAGGGAATTACAGAGGCATGAGAGAGGAGCTGGCTAAAATTGATTGGAAAGGAACACTGGCAGGGATGACGGCAGAGCAGCAATGGCTAGAATTTCTGTGAGCAATTCGGAAGGCACAGGATATATACATCCCAAAAAAGAAAAAGTATTCAAAAGGCAGGATGATGCAACCATGGCTGACAAGAGAAATCAAAGTCAACATAATAGGGCAACAATTAGTAGGATTTTAGAGGATTTTAAAAACCAACAGAAGGCAACTAAACAAGTCATAAATACAAAGGTGAGCTAGCAAATACTATTAAAGAGGACACTAAATGTTTCTTCAGATATATAAAGTGTAAAAGAGAGGTAAGAGTAGATATCAAACCACTAGAGAGTTAGTAATGTGGGATAAAGAAATGGTGGATGAGTTGAATAAATAATTTGCATCAGTCTGCTCTGTGGAAAACACTAGCAGTGTGCTGGAAGTTTGAGAGAATCAGGGACAGAAGTGAGTGAAGTTGCCATTACTAGGGAGAAGGTTCTTGAGAAAGTGAAAAGTCTGAAAGTAGATAAGTAACCTGAATCAGATGGTGCATACCCCAGAGTTTGGAAAGAGGTGGCTGAAGAGATTGTGGAGGCATTAGTAATGATCCTACGAGAATTAATTGATTCTGGCACAATTCTAGAGGAATGGAAAATTGTAAACATCACTCCACTTTTCAAGAAGGGAAAGAGGCAGAAGTAAGGAAATCATAGGCCAGTTACACTGACCTCAGTGGTTGGGAAGATGTCGGCATCGATAATTAAGGATGTGGTTTCAGGATACTTGGAGGCACATGATAAAATAGGCCATAGTCAGCATGGTTTCCTCAAGCGAAAATCTTGCCTGACAAATCTGTTGGAATTCTTTGAAGGAATAACAATCCAGTTAGGCAAAGGAGAACTGGTGAATGTTGTGTACTTAGATTGTTAGAAGGGCCTTGACAAGTTGTCACACATGAGATTGCCTTAACAAAATAGTATAGGATAGATGCTAGCATGGGTAGAGCATTTGCTGATTGGCAGGAGGAAAACAGTGGTAATAAAGGGAGCCTTTTCTGGTTGGCTGCCGGTGACTAGCGGTATTCCTTGTGGTCTTGTATATTTATTTTGTATTTATATTTATTTGTATATACAGGTAATTATATTTTGTATTTTTATTCATTATGGGGCTACGTGGGATTTCATGTTTTGCAAGCTACGTTCATATGCATGCTGTCATGGACAAAACCTACTGTGGCTTCTTTTCCCACCATTACCCTTTGTTTCCTTCTCCCCCTCCTCTCAACCCCCATTGAAAGATCTACCTAAGGCCCTATCTAATTTCCAGCTGCCTACTGCTCAAGGAATACTAAGCAAAACAAATGTCAGTTTGAATATGTGATAATATTTAACTTTACTTCACCATCTTGGATGATTCATTGCCTTGAAATTATCAGATTGCTTGCACTGAACAGGTGATAATTTCCTTCAAGACATTGCCCTACTAGTATATTAGCTCAGAATACTCAAACACAATACCTCCTTCATCGTATCTTTGTGATCACCTCTCAACCTTAGTATTTTCTAAGATCTGTGCTTCTCTGATTCTAGTTTCATGATCAAGGTAAGTGTAATTGCTGCACCAGTCATCATCATTATTCTGTGCCATGTTGTATGACATCGGCAATCATGGTTTCATGACCATGACTGTTCTTGGCAGTTTTTTCTACAGAAGTGGTTTGCCATTGCCGCCTTCTGCGCAGTGTCTTTACAAGACAGGTGACTCCAGCCATTATCAATACTCTCCAGAGATTGTTTGCCTGGCATCAGTGGTCACATAAACAGGGCTTGTGATGTGCACTAGCTACTCACATGACCATTCGTCATTTACTCCCATGTCTTCAAATGACCCTGCTCAGGAGGTTAGGCAGGTGCTACACCTTGCTCAAGGGTGACCTGCAGGCTAGCGGAAGGAAGGAGCACCTTTCACCTCCCTTGGCAGAGACTTATCTTCACCCCACCAACTATGCACCACTAGTAGGCAACATTTTAAACTGCTAAGGTACTAATCTGGGAAATAACTTCCCTAAATCTCTGTACCTCTACATCTCCCTCTAGATCTAAAGTTTTCCTTAAAATCACCCTTTCATCACGCTTTGGGCATCTGCCCCATGTAGTTTAGTGTCAGTAGCTGTTTGATATTGCGGATGTGAGTTGCCTTGGAATGTTTTGCGATGATAAAGGTGTTATTCAAATGGAAATTGTTGTAATTTACAAGCAAGGTGCAATCTTCAGAATAGCATATGTTCCACTCTGAAACTACTGCTTTCAAACCTGTAGTAACACTGCAGCCAAAATTACTTTAACATTTCCCCTGTAGCCTATCAATTCACCTGGTAATTTTAATTTTAGCCTATCTTTCAAATACAGTTTTCATTAAGGTCGGTGTGAAAATTGAGTAGTTAAATATAATTGGAGATTCATTAGTAATTTTTTTTCATTAATATTAAAAATTACCGTGTGAAATTGAAGTATGTTGGTGGCAAGAGGCATTTTGAAATATGTCAGCTAACACTGGCTCAGAGATTATAGTTATCTTAATTTTCAAACCTATTTGGTGTGACTACTTAAACTTACAAAATAAATGATTAACTGTAAAATATTAAAGTGGTAAAATATTTATCATGTTCATACAAATTTAACAATTTAACAAGATGAGCCATTTGCCTTTTCTACCTAAAACACTTTCTTCAGCACTTTAGAAAAAAGAGGATAAGTGGTTTTCAATTGAGCCGCTAGTTGGGAAAAGCTATCATAATAAATATAAGCTATAGGCTTTGCTTCTTCACATTTTCACTTGGGTAACAAGCCAGACCCAGCAACCAGCAAAAGTATGTTTTCTTGCTTTGGGCATTTCTCAAATTAATAAAAGCAATCTTGGTATTAAAAGATAAAATATAGTTTCAGACTATGTTTGGAAAGTTGCAAGAACATTTTCTACTCCAATATATTGTTCCATCTTCAGAGCCAGAAATGAAATTGAGTTTGGAGCTCAATGGATCAAGTTCTTACTGGAGTACTGATACATATTGAATCTTTTTAGAGGAAAGATTAGCATGCTAGAACAGTGTTATAAACACATTTACAAGCACTTCGATTAAGGTGCTGCTGAAGTGTCTCTAGATCAAGAAAATAGACATTAGGCCACTGTAGTTTTGGAAATTTGTCTGCTTTTTCAGGCTGAAAGGAACTCCTAATAAATGTAAGCAATGGGGGACATTCTCCTGTCCCATAATGTTACCATAAAGCACTATTAACCTCTGATCTTACATTTCCCTCTCATAGCCCTATCCCTCTCACATCATGCTTTAACAGGATCGCACCAAGTCAACGTTAATCCATGCTTTCCAGAACTGGTGTATCCTCTCTGATGGTATATCCTATTGAGGTTAAAAATGCAATATTGATTGGCTTTTGCGGCTACCCTTTTCCAGCAGAGCAGCTGTGAAACTGTACACACCAGGCCTATGCTTTTCTTTTATCAGTGATGGTAATTGCAATTTACAGTAGCACAAGTATGATTTTAATTACATTAATAAGTTTGAATTTTACTGCACAGCTGGTATTACAGATGGGACAACTTATTACAGAAATTTCCATATCTTTATTAAAAGCATTAAAAATGAGATCTGAGCATTTCTGAAGGATGATTGATCAGCATTACCCTCAACTTCACACCAAAATGACAAGCTGATTTAGTTTGCTAAGTTATTCATCAGTCGGCAAATAACAAGCAGTCCCATGTGAGGGCTTGTCAGTCAATGCTCGCACTTTCCATTAAGTCCATGGATTAGCTTTTAGGAACGAGGCCAAAGCTACTGTACGACTGAGGTATCATTGGATGCCAGTGATATGACATTCACAATTTGTATATACATTTTAACAGTTTGAATTTAGGAAAAGTAAGAAAACATTTTCAGTTCTTACTCTAGTGTTTAATTTTCAGTACAACTGTTTGATGCTCATCTTTAATACAAAGTATAAATTGGGAACAGATGATCTCAGGGAAATGTATGGCAGAAGTGTGGCAAATATTCAAGGGATATATGCATGACTTCATAGGTATGTTCCAATGAGACAGGGAAAGGATGGTAGGGTACAGGAACCGTGGTGTACAAAGGCTGTTGAAAATCTAGTCAAGAAAAAAAAAAAAGCTTACAAAAGGTTTAAAAAAAGTAGGTAATGATAGAGATCTGGAAAATTATAAGGCTAGCAGGAAGGAGCTTAAGAATGAAATTAGGAGAGTCAAGGGGCCATGAGAAGGCCTTGGTGAGCAGGATTAAGGAAAACCCCAAGGCATTCTACAAGTATGTGAAGAGCAAGAGGATAAGATGTGAGAGAATAGGACCAATCAAGTGTGACAGTGGAAAAGTGTATATGGAACCAGAGGAAATAGCGGAGGTACTTAATGAACACTTTGCTTCAGTATTCACTACGGAAAAGGATCTTGGCGATTGTAGGGATGACTTGCAGTGGACTGAATAGCTTGAGCATGTAGATGTTAAGGAAGAGGATGTGCTAGAGCTTTTGGAAAGCATCAAGTTGGATAAGTCACCAGGACCGGACGAGATATACACCAGGCTACTGTGGGAGGCAAGGGAGGAGATTGCTGATCCTCTGGCAATGATCTTTGCATCATCAATGGAGATGGGAGAGGTTCTGGAGGATTGGAGGGTTGCAGATGCTGTTCCCTTATTCAAGAAAGAGATAGCCCAGGAAATTATAGACCAGTGAATCTTACTTCAGTGGTTGGTAAGTTGATGGAGAAGATTCTGAGAGGCAGGATTTATGAACATTTGGAGAGGCTTAATATGATTAGGAATAGTCAGCATGGCTTTGTCAAAGGCAGGTTGTGCCTTAAGGGCCTGATTGAATTTTTGGAGGATGTGACTGAACACATTGATGAAGGTAGAGCAGTAGACGTAGTGTATATCGATTTCAGCAAGGCATTTGATAAGGAACCCCTTGCAAGGCTTATTGAGAAAGTAAGGAGGCATGGGATCCAAGCGCAACTTGCTTTGTGGATCCAGAACTTGCTTGCCCACAGAAGGCAAAGAGTGGTTGTAGACAGGTCATATTCTGCATGGAGGTCGGTGACCAGTGGTGTGCCTCACGGATCTGTTCTGGGACCCCTTCTCTTCATGATTTTTATAAATGACGTGGATGAGGAAGTGGAGGGATGGGTTAGTAAATTGCTGATGACACAAAGGTTGGGGGTGTTGTGGATAGTGTGGAGGGCTGTCAGAGGTTACAGCAGGACTTTGATAGAATGCAAAACTGGGCTGAGAAGCGGCAGATGGAGTTCAACCCAGATAAGTGTGAGGTGGTTCATTTTGGTAGGTCAAACACGATGACAGAATATAGTATTAATGGTAAGACTCTTGGCAGTGTGGAGGATCAGAGGGATCTTGGGGTTCATGTCCATAGGACACTCAAAACTGCTGCGCAGGTTGACTGTGTGGTTAAGAAGGCAAACGGTGCATTGGCCTTCATCAACCGTGGGATTGAGTTTAAGAGCCAAGAGGTAGTGTTGCAGCTTTATAGGACCCTGGTCAGACCCCACTTGGAGTACTGTGCTCAGTTCTGGTTACCTCACTACAGGAAGGATGTGGAAACTATAGAAAGTGTGCAGAGAAGATTTACAAGGATGTTGCCTGGATTGGGGATTATGCCCTATGAGAATAGGTTGAGTGAACTTGGCCTTTTCTCCTTGGAGAGGTAACCTGATAGAGGTGTATAAGATGATGAGAGGCATTGATCATGTGGATAGCCGGAGGCTTTTTTCCAGGGCTGAAATGGCTAACATGAGAGGGCACAGTTTTAAGGTCCGTGGAAGTAGGTACAGGGGAGATGCCAGGGGTAAGTTTTTTTACGCAGAGAACGGTGAGTGCGTGGAATGCGCTGCTGGTGACGGTGGTAAAGGCGGATACGACAGGGTCTTTTAGGAGACTCCTAGATAGGTAGAAACATAGAAACATAGAAAATAGGTGCAGGAGTAGGCCATTCGGCTCTTTGAGCCTGCTCCGCCATTCAGTATGATCATGGCTGATCATCCAACTCAGAACCCTGTACCAGCCTCCCCTCCATACCCCCGATCCTTTTAGCTACAAGGGCCATATCTAACTCCCTCTTAAATATAGCCAATGAACTGGCCTCAACTGTTTCCTGTGGCAGAGAATTCCACAGATTCACCACTCTCTGTGTGAAGAAGTTTTTCTTAATCTCGGTCCTAAAAGGCTTCCCCTTTATCCTCAGACTGTGACCCCTCGTTCTGGACTTCCCCAACATCAGGAACAATCTTCCTGCATCTAGCCTGTCCAATCCCTTTAGGATTTTATACGTTTCAATAAGATCCCCCCTCAATCTTCTAAATTCCAACGAGTATAAGCCTAGTTGATTCAGTCTTTCATCATATGAAAGTCCTGCCATCCCAGAAATCAATCTGGTGAACCTTCTTTGTACTCCCTCTATGGCAAGGATGTCTTTCCTCAGATTAGGGGACCAAAACTGCACACAATACTCCAGGTGTGGTCTCACCAAGGCCTTGTACAACTGCTATAGTACCTCCCTGCTCCTGTACTCGAATCCTCTTGCTATGAATGCCAGCCTACCATTTGCCTTTTTCACCGCCTGCTGTACCTGCATGCCCACTTTCAATGACTGGTATATAATGACACCCAGGTCTCGTTGCACCTCCCCTTTTCCTAATCGCCCACGGTACATGGAGCTTAGAAAAATATAGGGCTATGGGTAACCCTGGGTAATTTCTAAAATAAGTACATGTTTGGCAACGCATCGTGGGCCAAAAGGCCTGTATTGGCGTGTAGGTTTTCTATGTTTCTATGTTTAATCTTTTTTTTTGGTGGCCATAATGAGTGAACTTGGCCTAGATCAAAGTTATTAAGCTTAAATTTGATGCAGTATTTTTGTTGCTACCCCCTTCATGATCTCACTAAACTAACAGCATAGCTGCCCTTTAAAATTAAGATATTAAAAGGAAATTTTCTTTTTTTTGGATTAAATAGAGTGGGAAATAAATAATGGAAATTGTGTGAGTATGGGCCAAAAAATTTGATCATATGGTCCAACCCAATGTTGGTTAACTTTCAACTTGTACCTACAGAAAGAGGAGCTAAGCTGCAGTTCCCAAGAGAGCAACACACAAAATGCTGTTGGAATTCAGCAGGTCAGGCAACGTCTATGGAAATTAATAAACAGTCGATGTTTCAGGAGCAGTCCCTTCACCAGGACTGGAAAGGAAGGGGAAGAAGCCAGAATAAGAAGATGCAGGGAGGGGAAGGTGCGCAAGGTGAAGACAGTAAGTGGAGAAAGGCGGGGGTGAAGTATGAACCTGAAAGGTAATAGGTAGAAAAAGTAAAGGGCTGATGAAGAAGGAAGAGGCCTCAACAGGATCCTACCACCAAAGACATATTTACCTCCCCCCCCCCCCATTCTCCACTTCCTGCAGAGATCACTGCTTGATTCCCTTGTCCATTTGTGTATCCTCACTATTCTACTTTCTGGCACTTATCCTTGAAAGCAGAAGTGTAACACCTGTCCATTCATCTCCTCTCTCACCTCCACTCGTGCTCCCAAATAGTTCTTCACTTGTGAATCTCTTGGGGTCGCCTACTGTATTCACTGCTCTCGATGTGGCCTCCTCTTCAATGGTGGGACCTGATGTAGATCAAGGAACCGCTTTATGGAGCACCTTTGCTCCATCTGCAATAAGCAGCATTTCCTAGAGGCCTGCCATTTTAATTACAATCCCCTTTCCTGTTCTGTTATGTCAGTCCATTGTCTCCTCTAATGTCATAATGAGGCCTCTCTCAGGTTGGAGGAGAATTGCCTCATTTCCGACAGGGTAGCCTCCAACCAGATGGAGTGAACATGGATTTCTCTAACTTCTGGTAATTTTTCCCTTCTTCCCTCTTCTTCAATTTCCCACTCTGGCTCCCATCTTCCCTGCTTTCTTCTCTCACTGGCCTATCACCTTCCCCCTGTACCCCTCCTCCACCCCTTTCTCCTCTCCTATTAGATTCCTTCTTCTCCAACCCTTGACTTTTTCCACTTGTCACTTCCCAGCTTCTTACTTCACAACCCTTCCTTATTCACCTGCTTCAGCAATCTTTAGCTTGTTGTCCTTCCCCTCCCCCCATCTCAGTACTCTGGCTCTTTCTCCCCTCCTTTCCAGTCCTGATGAAAGTTCTCAGCCTGAAATGTTAGTTGTTTATTCATTTCCATAGATGCTGCCTGACCTGCTGATTTCCTCCAGCATTTTGTGCGTGCTGCTCTGCGTTTCCAGCATCTGCGGAACCTCTTGTTTGATTTCCTGAGAGAGACTGTGACTTGATCATTCTATTTGTTTCAAATTGACTTTAAGACATATGCAGTCACAAATGTAACACAACTCAGTTTCCATGCAGGTCAGTGTTATCATAATAAGTCATTATACACCTGAACTTAGTTATTTAAGGCACATCATGGCCACTTTATTTGGAGAAACAAACCCATACATCATGTTCCCTATGGAAAGTTTTAACAGGTTCTTTTTCTTCTTGGTGCTTGGTGCTTCATCTCGACCCTTGTTTTGTCACTGGATCTAGATGGGAATTGGGAAGAGAGAGTGAGGCTGACGCTGCGCAACTCTCCCTCACTTAAATCCAAATCACGCGATAGTCTCGACACCATCATCATCACAATGGTGTCGAGGTCTTCATCGACGACGACGATGGACGAACAGCCTGCTTTGTGGTAAATGTTTTGTGTCACTAGTAATTATTTTTAGTTAAGGTGGGTCAGTGAAATAGTGGAGAAACAAGAGCCTGAAGATACTGTAATCAGAGGCAGCAATCAATATTCTGGATGAACTCAGCAAACCAAGTAGCATCTGTAGAGGGGGATGAACTGCTGAAGTTTTGGGCACCCTTTTATGCACAAAATCGCTAAAAAGATTTTTCCGGGGTTAGATCATGCTACTAATCACTTCCATATGAAACTACAACCATTGGGATACTGGTCCAGGTATTTCTGTATGTAATTGCCTTCACAAGATAGGCGTCTTCCTAATGAATTCATGGACGGCATAAACTGAGAGCAACCTACTAGCTTCACTGAATACTCTTCTCTGAATACTGAATGCTCTTGAAAAAACTAGTAGCACTTCATGCCAAAAGTCTTCATCTGGACTGAAAGGTAAAAGGAAGATAGCCACTATAAAAAGGTGAGAGAAAGGGACAATATTATACTTTATACTTTATTGTCGCCAAACAATTGATACTAGAACGTACAATCATCACAGCGATATTTGATTCTGCGCTTCCCGCTCTCTGGATATTCAGCTCTTGGCTTTACCATGTCAGAAATTGTGGAGCCTTATAATCTCCACAGTCAGAATTTGTGGACTTCAACTTCCCTAATTTGGATTAGGAGCTTCTTAGTACGGAAGGTTTAAATAGGGCAGTAATTGGTAAGTGCATTTAGGAGGGTTTCTTAAATCAATAATGGATTGTCCAACAAGCAGAGGGGTCATACTGGACCTGGTGTTGGGTTGTCGGTGAGTTTAAAAGAGTAATTTGCATCAAATAGAAGGACTTAGAGGCTACGGAGATCAGTATGAAGAATAATAATTTGCTAGGATATTTCAAGATAAAGAAGATTTGGGTCACTTGAAGAACATGAAGGTGGTAAGTCCTCAGAGCCCCATGGGATATAGCTGAGGTTATCGAGAGAGGCAAGGGATGAGATTGCTCAGACCTATGGAAGACAGAGGGTAATGACCAATGAGACTTATTCTGACTGGAGGGCTGTGACTAGTGGTATTCTGCAGAAGACAGATTGAAAAGAGCTTTTGGCACACTGGCCATCATGTCAGGGCATTGAGTATAAACACTTGGAGGTCACATTGTGTTTGCACAGCATGCTAGTGAGGACCCACTTGGAGTATTATGTTCGGTTTTGGTTGCCCTGCTATAAGAAATATGTTATTAAATTGAAAAGAGTAGAAAAAGTTTTACAAGAATGCTGTACACAGCTTTAAACCACCTGGACAACACAAACACATATGTCAGGATGCTGGTCATCGACTATAGTTCAGTATTTAATACTATCATTCCCACAATCCTGATTGAGAAGCTGCAGAACCTGGCCCTCTGTACCTCCCTCTGCAACTGGATCATCGACTTCCTAACCGGAAGACCGCAATCTGTGCAGATTGGTGATAACATATCCTCCTCACTGACGATCAACACTGGCGCACCTCAGGAGTGTGTGCTTAGCCCACTGCTCTACTCTCTCTATACACATGACTGTGTGGCTAGGCGTATCTCAAATGCCATCTACAAATTTGTTGACGATACAACCATTGTTGGTAGAATCTCAGGTGGTGACGAGAGGGCATACAGGAGTGAGATATGCCAACTAGTGGAGTGGTGCTGCAGCAACAACCTGGCACTCAAAGTCAGTAAGACGAAAGAGCTGATTGTGGACATCAGGAAGGATAAGACAAAGGAACACAGCAATCATCATAGAGGGATCAAGTGGAGAGAGTGAGCAGTTTCAAGTTCCTGGGTGTCAAGTTCTCTGAGGGTCTAACCTGGTCCCAACATATCGATGTAGTTATAAAGAAGGCAAGACAGTTGCTATACTTTTATTAGGAATTTGAAGAGATTTGGTATGTCAACAAATACACTCAAAAACCTCTATAGTTGTACCGTGGAGAGAATTCTGACATTCTGCATCACTATCTGGTATGGAGGGGCTAACGCACAGGACCGAAAGAAGCTGCAGAAGGTTGTAAATCTAGTCAGCTCCATCTTGGGCACTAGCCTACAAAGTACCGGGGACATATTCAAGGAGTGGTGACTCAGAAAGGTAGCGTCCATTATTAAGGACCTCCAGCACCCAGGGCATGCCTTTTTCTCACTGTTACCATCAGATAGGAGGTATAGAAAAGCCTGAAGGCATTCACTCAGCGATTCAGGAACAGCTTCTTCCCCTCTGCCATGCAATTCCTAAATGGACAGTGAATCTTTGGACACTACCTCACTTTTTAAAAATATACAGTATTTCTGTTTTTGCACATTTTTAAAATCTATTCAATATGTGTATACTGTAATTGATTTGCTTGTTTATTTATTATTATTTTTATTTTTTCTCTCTCTGCTAGATTATGTGTTGCACTGAACTGCTGCTGCTAGGTTAACAAATTTCACATCACATGCCAGTGATAGTAAACCTGATTCTGATTCTGATTTAGGAGATGTTTGTAGAGAGAGGATGGACGGCTAGGACTTCATTCCTTAGAGCGTAAGAGGTTGAGAGGTGATCATTTAGAGGTATATAAAATCATGAGGGCATAGATTGGGTGACTCAGTCTTTTTTTTTCTGTCAGAACTAGGGGGCTTAGGTTTAATGTAAGGGGAAAAGATTTAAGAACTTGAGTGGCAACTTAATTACACAGAAGATGGTATCAATGTCGATTCAGCTGCCAAATAAGGTGGTTGAGAAAGGTACAGTAACAACTTTTAAAAAACAGTTGGACAGGAAGGGTTTAAAAGGTTATGGGCCACATGCTGGTAAATGGGGCTTGCTTGAATGGAGCATGTTAGTTGGTATGGACCAGTTAGGCTGAAGGGCCTGTTTACATGCGTAAAATTCTATGAATCGGACCCTTATACCACTGCCCTACCCTCGATCCTACTGCCCATTATGCCGCTGGAGTTTATGGCAGCAATGAAGGTTCCCCGTCCCTGTTTGTCCGTACCGTTGCACACAGATAAATAAGGATTCTTCATTGCTGTTTCCTTAACAATTTTTTTGCCTATTGAGGGTTGTTAGCCCTGAGCTGAACCCCCAAACCTGGAGGACTGGTGGACCACTCTTAGTCTGGCTTCTACCCTTTGTCCTGTCCGGCATGGGTGACCCTACCAAATGCCAAAGCACAACATAGCTGTCTGGGTCACTGAGGCATGCAAGCCTTCAAATTCTATGACAAGTTTGTGGTCCTCTTGAGATGTCCTTGATCCACCACCCCAAAAATATCTTCCAGAAAAATTCATTTGTACTGCATATTACTTGTGTATTACGCATTTTCCAGTTTAATGGACTGTATTTGTTACAATATTACTTCCTCAGTCTCATAAAGACAAAGCCAAGCTTAAATTTTAGTTCACATGCCATTTTATTTTTCTATCTCACTTCAATTTTGACCTTTCTGTCCTTGGCAACTTGCACTGTAACGAAGAGATTTGCTTCTTCAACTTTCAATTTAATATGTTACTCATTACTCACAATACGTCACTTTTGAGATCACTTTCTGAAATGTTTCCTTTTGGTCTGCAAGTGTGACCCTGAACTTCTGTCATCTGTCTCGTTAATTGTCAATTCCATTCCTATTCTGTGCACTGTCTTCAGCCTCCTGCAGTGTTCCAATAGACTTAGAATAACTAGAAGCATTGCCTCAATCCTTGGAGTGAACACATTAGGTCTTTTGCATCCAGTATTTAAGTTCAAAAAGATTAGATAAGAATTCCAGACTATTCTTATGTATTTGATATTTCCATTACTTTCTTTGTAACTTCAGATATTGTTTTGCTTTCTGTTAATTCATATCTTCCCTGGATCAATCTTTTCTTTCTTTTCCCATTCCATTACCACAGCCTTTGCCTTGCAATGTGGAACATGGAACATTTAAGAAGTATCCGTAAGACTACGGACCAAATGCTAGTAAATGAGACTAGTACTGGAAGGATAGTTATTGGTTGGTCCATCTCTGTGCTTAAGACCCTCTTCATCCTGTGCTATACTGTTCTATGATCTATGTTTTAATTGGGTTTGTAGATATTCTGCAAAAAAATGATGGTGGTTGCTTAACTGGATTCCCCATTAAGTCATGAGTTGTTTTGGAATATTTCTTGAGAAATATTTGCCTACTTATGGATCCTCCTGTTTTAGTGCTTATAGATATTCTAACAACCAATAGGTTCTCTCTAAATATATAATGAAATAGACTGTAACGTACCTTTAAAATAATGCTGTGATAGATTGCACACAGAATTGTGCACTAAAGCTGAACCCATGTAGTTCCCTCTGGGAACTACATTAGTAGTTTACAACTATTTTTACCATGATGATCATTTGGAAGAGCATCAGACCTTAATACCAGATGCACTATAATAAAGTTACATAAAACAGCTGTACAGGCAGCATCTACTTGGCCTGAAATGTTGACTGTTTATTCATTTTCATACAAGCTGTCTGCCCTGCTGAGTTACTCCAGCATTTTGTGTGTGTTGCTTTGGGTTTCCAGCATCTGCAGATATTCTTGTGTTTATAAAACAGACGTATGTCTCATTTTATTCCATGGCCACGTCTAGCCCGACACCTCTGCAAGGTATGGCAAGATCAACAAGGAAGAGATTGTGGTATACAGCTGTCATGTTAACTGTACAATGAGTCAAAGATATAACAACCACAGTTCAGGTTTCCATTATCCTGAACATTGAGAGCTGAGGCAGGCTTACAGCAGTGCCAAAGTGAAAATACCTATTGGCAGTTTCAGCATAAAGTAATTCTAGTTTTTTTGAATAGTGTTTAGTGAAGTGAAGCGAGGAGATTGCTCTCAGTTGCTCCAGTTTATGCTGCCAATGAATTCATTAGGGAGGCACCTACACCTATCCTGCTAAGGCAAGCAAGCACAGAAGTACCTAGACCAGCATCCCAATAGTTGTAGTTTCATATGGAAGTGATCGCTAGCATGATCCAACCCGGAAAAAAAAATCACTTTAGTGTGATTTGTGCCTAAAAGGGTGCCATTCTAAGCTTCATAGCTTCCGGAGGAACACCGTGGAATATAACCTACAAATGGAATTAATACTCTGCTGGTTAATGTTTTTGAGGAAAGTCAGCCATCTAAAATACATTTAGAAATTTTGTATAAGATTAATAATGTACATGTATGTAATAACTGTAGACTGCATAATATTAGGCCTAATACACTGTGCTGGGTCATCTGACCCACTGCTGCTCACATAGGTCTGGCCTTCATTTTGGCCATTCCTGAAATCTCTGCTCTCCTGTCTGGCCACACCTGGCCTTGCTTTTTGACCACTAACTCACAGAGTCCCAGCTTAAACACAAGAGATTCTGCAGATGCTGGAAATCCAGAGCAACACACACAAAATGCTGGGGGAACTCAGAAGGTGAGACAGCATCTATGGAAGTGAATAAACTGTTAATGTTTCAGACCCTTCATCAGGACTTGCATGGTTTTGCCCAGACACCATGAACCAAACTAATTACCTCTCTGCACTGGAACAATGAAATACAGCATACCTAGAGATATATATTAAATTTAAAATAATTACTAAGGTAAAATATTTCACAGATGTTCGTATAACAGCATGCTTTACATGTTTTAAAATATGTAAGTTATAGGTTAAGCTGCATCCTCTCACATTTACCTTTCAGTACACCTGACATATTTTCTGTTATGTTATCCATCTTTTCTGCAACTCAGTTGTAATTTTTTGAAGTTCATACTGTAGCTTTGATTGTGCCTTAGTGATAAAGCATTCCATTGAATAAAAAGACATGCAATGGCACTGAAGTTTTGTCGGGAGTTGTTGTTGAGGAGAGTAATAAACCAAGGAAAGGTTTGGAAGGGATAAATATTTTGAATTTAAAATTTAAGAGTGATTAATTATGAGAATTACAGAGAATGCATAGGTGCTGTAGAACCAATGGTATATTTTCTTTGAAAGAGGTGGGATTGGTATATTCAATTGTCTTTTATTGTTGGCCTATCGTTTTCATGTATGGATCCCACTGGGTGATTCTATTGTGTTTCTTGTACTTACTGTGATTGCTGCAAGAAAATAGATCTTAGAGTTGTATATAGAGACATGAGTATAGGTATATATATTGAATCCACATTATCTAGAACTCAGCCAAGATCTGTGCTTAAAGCTGCAGGGACAAGTATGAGTAATAGTAATCTGTTTAGTTTGCCAGCACAATCTAAACCTTGGTGTTATTAATAGATTCTCACAGTTTTCGTACATAGCTTTTAATATCATTATAAATTGCCTAAACTCTGGAGTCTGTACATGATCAATTTGCTACCAATTTAAATCCTTTGATTTGTTGAAGTATGCTAATCATTGCTTCAAGCATCAATTATACCAGGAGTCATTTTTAAAATATATATTTTGATTTACTTCTGAATATATATTAAAATACACAATTAAAATCAATTTAATTACATTCTTCTTTAAATCTCTGTTAAAGTAGGAGCCTATCTGTTTTGAGCTTTGTTGTCTTTCCATGCCACAGGGCAAGTGGTCACAAAGCTGCAATGTATTTATGGAATTTCCCTGCTAATGCTATTAGTCTTTAATTTTGGAATCTAGTTATTCTTATTGCCATGGTAACAGCCTGTTCATTCCGTCTCTGCATCAAATTCCAGATAAAAGACCACTGCACAATATATACGATGTAGTGTCACTACGTGTTATATTTGGCTGTATTTCAGGAGAGACTTGTCACATCAGAACCTATCTTCTATATTCTGGGAGAAATGTGGCTCAGCTAATGATATGGAAGTACATGATAACTGAAGTATCATAGCACAATCCTTTTTGTTTTCCAACATAAAGTAACCAGTAGAAAAGCATTTTGTCAGTTCAGAAACTCTACATATTATTTCTACTGCAAAACACACAAGATGCCGGAGGAACTCAGCAGGTCAGGCAGCATCTATGGAAATGAATAAACAATCGACGTTTTGGGCCTTCTTCATGTCCTGAAGAAGGGTCTCGGCTTGAAAGGTGAACTATCTATTCATTTCCGTTGATGCTGCCTGACCTGTTCAGTTCCACTAGCATATTGTGTGTGTTGCTTTGGATTTCTAGCATCTGCAGAATTTCTTGTGTTTATTGTGTCTACTGTTTGCTACCATCTTATGTAGGTAATAGCCCTAACATTTAGACAAGAGAGGGGATAGATGAACTGGATAGAAACAGCTAATTTAGACATGTAGTTGTCCTACTATAGATGCTGCCACTAGCTTTCCCCAGATCTCATTGGTTCCTTTATTCTATTTTTTTTTACTTGGGAGCTGGCACAATGGCAGGCTACTTTGCTCTAGTGGGGATGGGAGAAGGTGAATGGTGAAGAAATGGAAACTGGTGGCAGAGAACTCTAGGAGATTATGGACTAAAATGAACAGTGGAGTTAAGAGGCTGTGGGCTGGATTGGATCACTGAGCAGTTTGCTTATCGGGACATGGGGCCTTCAAAGTTCACTGATTGTGACAGAGGCTCAGGAGGATATTTGGGGTACCATGTTTTTTGAAATGCACCATTCAATAAACTGTACCTTGGAAAAATCAATAATGGGTCGGTCGTTTATCCTTTATACAGTACATAGTAGGAAGTGAGCTCTGATAAAACAAGTATTTTTTTGAAATCGAGCCAAATAAAATATTTCTATAAAATAACTCTCCCTTCTACATCAGTCTTAGCATATCAGTCCTCTTTGTTCAAAGTGTTGATTTAAATTTGTGCATTCTATGAGCAGAAATACTCTTGTATATCATTCTGTTCGAAGCTCCAGCGATCTCTTATATTTCTTGGATAGTTATGTAATAATACAAAGAAATTTGGCCTGTCCCCTAAAACCCTCACTAATTTTTATAGATGCACCGTAGAAAGCATTCTTCTAGGGTGCATCACAACCTGGTATGGAAGTTGTCCTGTCCAAGACCGGAAGAAGCTGCAGAAGATCGTGAACACAGCACAGCACATCACACAAACCAATCTTCCGTCCTTGGACTCATTTTACACCGCATGCTGTCGGAACAGTGCTGCCAGGATAATCAAGGACATGACCCACCCAGCCAACACACTTTTCGTCCCTCTTCCTTCCGAGAGAAGGCTCAGGAGCTTGAAGACTCGTATGGCCAGATTTGGGAACAGCTTCTTTCGAACTGTGATAAGGCTGCTGAACGGATCCTGACCCGGATCTGGGCCATACCCTCCAAATATCCGGACCTGCATCTCGGTTTTTTTGCATTGCCTTACTTCCCATTTTTCTATTTTCTATTTATGATTTATAATTTAAATTTTTAATTTTTACTGTCGATTTGTAATCCAGGGAGCGGAAGCGCAGAATCAAATATTGCTATGATGACTGTACATTCTAGTATCAATTGTTTGGCAACAATAAAGTATAACGTACAAAGTGTATAAAGTAATACTCATCTGAGAAATCATCAGTAGCACTCAGGGATTCCGGTCAATAACAGAATATCGATATCCACCTTCCATTTAATAGATATTCAAAAGAACATTTTAAATGAAAGCTCATTGTGTAAGCCTAACACTGTTGACTAAGAGGTATAATTTTAAATACACCTATGCAAGACCAGTAAAGGTTAAACCAAGCACAATTTTGTTATGCAATTTTTCACATTACAGATTTCCATCTGTGTATTATTTTATTGGTTCATGTACCAGGCTGTTACAAACACTCAATGGCCATTTTACTAGATACATTTGTACACCTGCTCATTAATACAAATATCCAATCATGTGGGAACAATACAAGGCATAAAACCACGCAGATATAGTCAAGAGGTTCATTTGTTCTTCAGACCAAACATCAGAATGGGGAAGAAATGTGATCTAAATGACATTGACTGAGCATTGATAGTTGGTGGTGTAAGTAACTCAGCAACTGCTGATCTCCTGAGATTGTCCCGCACAATAGTCTCTAGAGTTTAGAGAATGACGTGAGAAACAAACAAAAAATCCAGTGAGTGGCAGTTCTGTGGGCGAAAATGCTTTGCTAATGGGAGAGGTCAGAGGAGAATGGCCAGACTGGTTCAAGCTGACAGGAAGGCAACAGTAACTCAAATAATGACGTGTTACAACAGCGGTGTGCAGAAGGACATCTCTGAACACACAACACATCGAACCTTGAAGTGGTTGGGTTACATTAGCAGAAGATCACACTGGGTTCCACTCATTTACCTAATAAAGTGGCCAGTGAGAGTATGCTAAAGATAGATTTAGAGCTTCAAAATTTTATATCACACACATTGTTGCATTATTGAAAATGCTAACAGGTAGTAATTGGTGGGCAGTTTACATGCAATTTCCCACTATTCACTGCACATTTTGAGCATTGACAGAATAAAAAATCATATTGACCTTCTATTATTTTTTGCTCTAGGAGCTTTTAGAGTCTGTTTTGAAGTATGTGTTCAGGCTTTCTAGCTCTTTAATTTGGCATTAGTGCTTGCAGGTAATTTCCCTAAGGATTAACATGTTGATGATAAATAAAAATCTGAGAAGTAAGCCACTGTGATCCATTTGAGGTCAATTTATACACATGCAAGATGCATCATAAGGACTGTTGTGTACATACATCTACTGATGCCTCTGGACACATCTTCAGTGATGATCCTGGAATCATTGGGTGTTTCGGGTCTTTCAACATCATACACCCTCCTCCAGGTGACCCAGCCGGGGCTGATCAGACCCCAGCTTGTGTCCAGATGGCTAGCTACTTATGACTCCATGGCTCCCCTCTTTTGAGCCACAGCCATCTTGAGGCCATCTCTGTCGCATCGGTGGTACTGCGGATGGCTCTCCTCTTCCTCTCTCCCTCGATGCCCAAATTGCTGAAGGCTCTAACTAAGGAACGGGCTGCGAATCCCCTACAACCAACCTCCAGTGGAAGACACCTCGCTCTCCATCCAGTCTGCTGACAGTTGCTGACCAGTCCTGTGTACTTGGAGAGCTTCCTTTCAGTAAGGTTGCACCATCAATTTGTGGGAGACTTCTGGGAGAGGTGGGATGTCTGCAATTGAGTAACTCCTTAGCAGCCAGCCAGCTAGTTTAAATAACGTTAGCTATGCTAATGAATGAATGACACCTGTTAAACTCACCTCAACATGTCTTTTACAGTCTTAACCCACCATGGGCAATAGAAAAATCACTGTTGCAAACAGTGCAGTGACCAACACTGTCATTATTTTTTACGCAAACAACAGGAATTCTGCAGGTGCTGGAAATTCAAGCAACACACATCAAAGTTGCTGGTGAACGCAGCAGGCCAGACAACATCCCTAGGAAGAGGTGCAGTCGACGTTTCAGGCTGAGACCCTTCATCAGGATTATATTTTACCCCTATTAGGCAGGGGTACACTTTAGTGTAGTCTGGGGTGACGTACGTTTTATATTTTCTTTTTTTTTTGGAACACTCTGCCATGTCGCACTCTCGCTCTCTCTCTCTCTCGTGGTCGCTCGCGCGTTCTCTCACGCTCTCGCTTGCTTTCTCTCTCGCTTGTTTTCTCTCGCTTGCTCACTCTCAAAAAAATTGATTTCCGTGTGATATTGTATATAATTTGCAGGCATCAGGGAGCCACTATTCAAATGCGGGAGACTCGCGGAACTTCCGGGAGAGGTGGGATGTCTGCCTTTCAAAGGCCTCTTCCCAGTGATCTTCCCATGGGACTGTCAGCTCCAGCAGCAGCACTTGCTTAGTAGACACAAGGACAATGTCTGGTCGCAAGGTGGTGGCTGCCATATGGTTGGGGAACTTCAGCTGCCGTTCGAGGTCCACAAACAGCTGCCTAAAGTATATACAGTATAAAACCCCTATGGCACAATGGCTGGTATCTCTATGATCTGTACAAATAATGAGTAAACCTGAAGCAGAGAATGTAGAGAATAAATCTTCACAAATTGAAAGGACCAGAAGCCACCTTCAGTGCTGGCACAGTTTTATACTTGCGTATATTCCTTTGCTACATCTACATATAATCAGCAGATCTTGACTCCCTCTTAAATGTTGTGTGTTCTTTGTCCCCTTTATTTTGTTAGGCCAAGATTAACAGTGGACTCCAAATGAGATAAACTGCTCTCATCATTTACAATTAAGTAAAGGAAACTGTGTGGTAGAGCATAGCTGCAATGCAATCTACCTACTTTATTATTATAAGCAGGACAAGAACTCAGAGCAAAGACTTAGAAAAAAAGATGCCATCAAAAGAAATGGCTATACATTTCCAGTACTAAGACAACTGTTACTTTTAACAAACCAAAAGGAATATTACTTGCAGTAGACTCTGCTTCTTTTTAGTGAATCAGATATTCACCACACCTAGTATGTTGTGTGGTGAATATATGAGGGGAGTTCTGAAAACAGCATGGTAATAATTTAAGTTCCAAAATGTTTTCGATCATATTATATTTTTAACAATAAATGTGATAACAAAAGTCTCAAAAGAATTTTGTTCTATTTAGTAATATTTTCATTTTTAAACAGTGCTATATTAACTTATTAGGAACATTCAATTGCTACACATGTTTGTCAGTACAGGGGCAGTTGAATAAAACGGAACATTTTATAGTAGACTACTTTAGATTCTTGGGTCATTAGGACCAGTTCTAAGTCAGGTGGTCACATGATGCATTACATTTCTGCTAAAATCGTGGAATTAATTAAAAAAACTATAAATGCCCTGAAGACATTTTGGGGCAGAAAATAGTAGCATTGATAAAATGAACTCTTATATCTACTGGAAAAGACAAATCAGGTGAATGATCAAGGACAGAATCTATTTTGTTGAATTCACATGCTGAACATGAGCCATGCTAACAAGACTTGCATTTATTAACCACCTCTTATTATTCTCAAGAAGGTGATGGAAAACTGTCTTTGAACTAGTGCAGTTGATTTCACAATGCTGTTATACTGGCAGTGACTAGATCTGGTGCCCAGAACAAGGCAGGCACAGCAATATTTCAAAGTTCAAAGGTTGTATATGGCACTATATACTACCCTGAGATTCATTTTTATGTAACCATTCACAGTAGAACAAAAAAATGCAACAGAATCAATCAAAAAATTACACACAAAAACCTACAATCAATGTGCAAACGACAAACTGCAAATACAAAAAAAATAGTAAAGAATACTGAACACATGAGTCATAGAGTCCTTGAAAGAGAGTCCATAGGTTGTGGAATCAGTTCTTCAATTTGGCTGGATGTGTACAAAGAGCAGAAGTTGGATTTTGAAATGCCCTAGCTTCCATTGTCCTTTTCAGAGTCATGCTCTTGGCATAGGAAATATTATCAAAATTGTTGTGGCCAATAATAGCAATGCATTTTATTGCCAAGCCATGCTGAAGTCATGGTCTGTCACCACTCCATGTGTTTCTATGTAAATTAGACTGGTCAATGGCTTTAGTTGTTAACAAGCTCTATGAATAAATTAATTATGGGTTTAAAAATCATTCTGATGGATAATACTTGATGCAGACAGTGATCCATGTAATTGTTGTTGGATTAACTGTCTAATCATTTTCTGTATGGCTTAGTTGAATTGCTGTATTTGTTTTTGCATTGCATTTTCATATTGGAATTTGCAGGTATAAGACCATCTTATTTTAATACATTCAATTATAACGTAATAAATGATATCTTCTTGAGTAGATAGCCCAGTCCTTGTATGTATTTCCAAGTGGTGATCGGCTGTTTGGCCTTATTTACAATTACAGAATTATTGCCTTGCTTGACAACGGTAAATCTCTGTTTGCCCTGTATATTCCAGTATGGCATGCAAGTGCTCAGTTAAAGACAAATTATGTCCATTATGGTTTAGCATTTCATATTTTGTGATAGATCCTCTCATTATTTGTGTCTGGTTGGTCAGCATCTGATATTCTGGAGGAACATTGTATCATTTTTTAATACATGCATTTCTAAATGACAATAAACGAGGACTGAGTGTCCTCATAATCTAATCTAATCTAATCTATTTCTAACAAGATGCCTTCAGTGAATTATCTCTTCGAATCTGTTCAGATGGTATATTCTGTCAATGTTGATAAGTGATAATCTGTGGTGAGATGATGGAAATTTTTTGTAAATATTTTACTTTCATCGTCCTTCCACTAGGAGAGATGTAGGTTTGTCCAAGTTAAAAGGTACTTGACTGACTCTTTCAGGACATATATTACAGCACTAGCATTCAAGATTACCGGTAGATTTAAAAAATACTTCTTCGCCATACTTGACAGAATATCCGCTGACTTGATGATAAGAGTTGAAGTCACCTGTATGATGTTGATTGACAGGAATGTGATGGATAAAAGGTGACAATGATTATGAACTCAAAACTGAGCAGAACATCTGGGCTGTATACAGAGAGGGTTACTGTCTCCCTTGACAGTTCATGCCAGATCGTGCCTGATGAAACTAGAGAACCAGAAGTCCTGCAGGCAGAGAAGGAAAAGGCAAGTGCATGGAAATACAGAAACTTAGGAAACAGCATTTGTAAGTTATTTTACCCTTTGGGCCTGCTTCCCTATTTGCCATGATTATGATGGACTAGCCTCTTTGTTCCTGTTTTCTCCCCATGTCTCTTAGCATCAACAAATATATCTACCTCCCAAACATGAAAAATTTGCAGATGCTGGAAATCCAAAGCAACACACACCAAATGCTGGAGGAATTCAGCACGCCAGGCAGCATCAATGGAAAAGCGTAAATAATCGACGTTTTGTGTTGAGACCCTTCATCGGGACTGGAAAGGAAGGGGAGGGGAGAAGTCAGAATAAGAAGGTGGGTGGAGGGGAAGGAGAAGTACAAGGTGGCAGGTGATAGGTGAAACCAGGAGAGGGTGAAGAAAAAAGCTGGGAAATTGATGAAAGAGATAAAGCGTGGTCTTAACGTGGCAGTAGGGGAGTTATAAGGTGTTGCTCTTCCTACCTATGTGTGGCCTCATCATGGCAGTAAAGAACTCTACTGCTACAAAGAGGCCACACTCAGGTTAGGGGAGCAGCATCTTACAGTATATTCTGGCTGGGTAGCCTCCAATCTGATGGCATGAACATCGATTTCTTGAAATTCCAGTAATTGGTCCCCTCCTCTCCTTCTCTAATCCCCATTCTTCTTTCCCTCTGACACCTTCTCTCCTTACCTGACCAACACCTCCCTCTGGTGCTCCTCCCCCTTCCATTTCTTCCATGGTCTTCTACCTTCTCCTATCAGATTTCAGCTTCTCCAGCCTTTTATTTCTTTCACCAATCATCTTCCCAGCTCTTTACTTCACTCCCTCCAATCCCACCCCACTTCCGGTTTCACATATTACCTACCACCTTGTTCTTATTCCTCCCCTCCCTGCACCTTCTCATTCTGACTTCTCTTCCTTTCAAGTCCTGAAGAAGGGTCTCGGTCTGAAACATCGACTGTTTACTCTTTTCCATTGATGCTGCCTGGCCTGATGAGTTCCTCCAGCATTTTGTGTTTTGCTATATCTGCCTCCTTTGTGGATGTATTTAATGGCCAAGAATTCTGCAAGTTCATTAATTTCTGTCTGAAGAAAACTCTCCTGATCTCAGTTCTAAACATCACACTTTGTATCCTGAACCTGTGATGCCTGGTTTTGGACACCACAGGTTGGGCTAATATTGGAAGTGGAAAAATTAGATTGATTCAGGACAAATGTGTTCATGTTTAATAAGTGCTCAGTACTAGTCGAAGGAAAATCATTATTGATGTGGAGATGAATATTTGACAGATTAGGAAATTAAAGGTTTATGTGAATTGGCACAGGAGAGGATTGCAGTCAGCATAGATCAGTCGGGATCATATTGAATGGCAGGGCAGAATTTCTTACTTTATCATAATTGACCTTTACTTGGGTCAATAGCAATAAATTGATATAATGGCTGGCATTACACCTTCCTGATACCCTCCTTCTTAATGTTACAAGTTTAATCTCATATTTATGGTCTTCCTTGCTGTCAAGCCTCCAATGATATACTTGGAGTCATAGACAGATAGAGCACAGAAACTTAATTCAGCCCATCAAGTCTGTGCTAATACATTTAGCATCATCCTCAAAGTTCACAATTAAAAGCAAATTTATTATCAAAGTGCATTTATGTCACCATGTACAACCCTGAAATTCATTTGCTTGTGGGGCAAATCCAAAAAGTACAATAGAATCAATGAAAGACCGCAAATGCGAAACAGAAGTAATAATAATAAAGAAATAAGCAATAAATATTGAGAACATGAGATAAAGAGTCCTTGAAAGTGAGCTCATGGGATGTGGCAACAACTCAATGATGGGGCAAGTGAAGTTCAGTGAAGTTAATCCCTCTGGTTCAAGAGCCTGATGGTTGTGGAGTAATAACTGTTTCTGAACATGCTGATGTGGTTGCTGAGACTCCTGAACCACCTTCCTGATGGCTGCAGCAAGAAGAGAGTATGGCCTGGATGGTGGGGGTCCTTGATGATGGATGCTGTTTCCTGCAAAGGTGTTGTGTGTAGATGTGCTCAATAGTGGGGAGAGCTTTACCCATGTTGTACTGGGCTGTCCTACCTTTTAATCTTCTCACATTCTCAACAACTCATTTATATATTAGGAGCAATTAAACCTGGCTAATTAACATGCCAACTGACTCATCATTGGTATGTGGATAGAAAGTAGAGTATTCGGGGAGATTCACTTGTTCACAGATAGTACATGCAAATTCTATGCAGACTGTACTAGTGGTCAGAATTGAGCTGGTGTTTCTGAAGAGATGAGACAATCATTCTACAGGTTGTGATTGTGATGACTACTGGCAAGTGACCAGCGCACCCCTTCCTGACTGCAGCAATGATCTAAGCATCAACAGTTTCAAATAAATTTCAGTATGAAACCAGAGTTGCTTTGGCCACCGTTGCTACCTTTCTGCTTCTTCTGTATTTCCTACAGCCTATAACTTGTTTCTGAAAGTTCTTTTTAGCCCTCCTCGTTTTACTGCAGCTAGTAAGGCCATAACAGAATGGCAGAACAAACTCAATGGGCTGAATGGCCTCATCCTGCTCCTATGTTTAATGGTCTTATGGAAGTTTAATAGATGACCATAAATCTGCTTTTACAGTGCCCCGCCTGACCCTTTTAGTTCACTGTTTCTTGCTACAAGTTTAGCCACAAAGGATCTGAGGCCATCCATCCCAAGGACCCATGTTTGGCTACACTTCCGGCTGTACCACCACTTACTGTGTTATGCCTTGTCTTGTTTGCTTTCTTAAATGCATTACCTCTCATTTCTATTTAAATATTTTTCTTGCCCACAATCAACTGCTTCCTTCCTCACACTGGCAAATAAACAGTCATGCAAATTTAAACCCTCCCTTTACAATATATGCTGTGAAAAGCTAGGAACCTGGCACTGAGCATTGCCAATTTCAAATATCCTAGGGGCCTTTATTTTTTAATCAGACGGCTGCATAAATAGCCTTAATACAATCTACTTGAACTACAACAATCTTTCCTCCTTGTTTAATGCTAACTATCCTTAATTATTCTGTGCCTTTCTAAATGTTTATTTGAACTGTTTTTGTTGGAGTTAGGTAGGTGCATCATGGCTAGAGAGCAGGAGGTGAGTTGGAGTGAGTGATCAGCAGGGTGTCCAGAGAGCTGGGTACCATATATGATATCGGCAAAGGATCATGGATGCACATGAGACATCTGACCTATTAAAGTGAGATTTGTTAATGGATGGGCAGAGTAAATTGATCATTGAGGGTTTGCCTGATGCTTGAAGGGATGACTCAAGTCCGAACGAGAATCAACGTGACAGGTAAGCATTTAACAAAAAGAAAAGTTCTGTGCAAGGCAGGTTTCCAACATACACTGTTACATACTGAAACCTGATTATTCAACTCTCTGTTAAAATTACACCAAAGCAGTCCTTGAGATTCTATATCTTGGAAATTGTATCACACATGCAGTGCCTGTTAAAATGACAAACGTTATGGAATTAGAAACAAATGCACAGTTTTCCTTTGCAGTTGATTCCTCATTGAAGTTCAAGTTAAAATTTAATTATATTTTCCACCATACATGAATACCCATGAATATAACCAAATGAAAGTTAAGAACAGAAGCAGACAATTCAGTCCCTCAGGCTTGCTCTACCATTGAATTAATACTCAATTCTGCATTTCTAGCTAACCATGATAACCTTTCACTCTCTTATTTATCAAGTGTCTTATCTTTGCCTTAAAATATTCAATGAGTCAGCTAACTCCTGCCCTTTAAGGAAGGAGGAAATTCTTAAAAGTTCAACCCTCTAGGAGAAGGATTTTCATCCTATCTCCGTCTTAAAAGGGCGAGCATTTATTTTTAAATGATAACCCCTTGTTCTGGATTAATTTATGAGGTGAAATGTCTTCTCTACAACTGCTCTGTATATATAAAAAAGAGGATCTTGTATGTTTCAATCCTCTCTCACTCTTTTAAATTGTAGTGATATAGTCTGCCCACTCCAATGACGAGACGAGTAAACATTCTCTGAACAGCTTCCTTAAATGAGGAAAGAAGTACTACACACACTACTCCAGATATGGTCTCAGTAATGCCCTATATAACTGAGCATGACCTTACGACTTGTGTTCAATTCGCCCAGCAGCTAATACAGGTCCTTCCCAGGTTATGAGTGCCCAGTTTATGTATAAAATCCTGTATAAAAGAAAAAGCATTTGGGGGTCTGGTGGGATGGATTTTCTAGCTGCTGAGGCACTATAGACGCCTTCTGCTGGGTGGGAACTTGGTTCGCAGTCACATTTTTGATTTGTGAATTAGCCGTGTTTCGGACAGTTCATAGGAGTGAAACCATGTAAGCTGGCGAGGATCTATAATAATACCTATTACTTTTCCAATCACTTGCAGTTATGTGTCCTGTCCTTTTCCAAATCATGCCTAAGGACACCCAGATCTCTCTGCATCTCAGAGTTCTTTAATCTCTCACCACTTAGATGTTTTTGTTTTTTTCTGTCAAAAGGGGCACATATACATTTTCTCATTTGCCAAATTTTTTCTGCTTGTGAAGAAAAAACTGAGGTACCTGAACTGACGCCAGTGGCAAGATCAACTATTACATCTAGCTAATCTTAAACAGATCATTGTAAGTCTGCTCTCTGGACAGCCAATCTTCTGTCTACAGCTATATGCCTTAAGAACAACAGATCCAGTGGACCCCTCTACTCACAGCTGGTGTTACTTCTTCACATGTCTCCAAAAGTCAGCCAAATATTATTTAAGCTATGTTGACTTTGCCTGGCTACTTTGAATTTCCTAAGTCTATTGTATCATTTAATGATAGGTTTTGACATTTTTCCTAAGCTACTTGACTGTAGTTTTTAGCTTTTTGTCTCCCTCATCTTTTATATAAGGGAGTTACATTTGATGTTTTCCAATTTTTACAGAAATTTTCCTAATTTAGGAAATTAAGGAAATTTAAAGGCAGTGCTTCAGCAATCTCTCAAACCACTTCTTTTAAGACACTAGAATGAAGAACCTTTGAAACTTGCTAGCCCACAACTCCTTACTTACCATTATTAATTCCCCTAGGCTCACTTTCAATGGGACCAATACTCACTCTGTTAACTTTCTTTAATATCATTAAAAGATTTTACATTTTCACATTTCTGTCTAATCTTACCACAGTTAATATTTTTTCCTGCCTTAATAATTTCTTTAGTCATTTGTTATTTTTTAACTTACCAAAGTTCTGACCTTCTACCCACTAGATATTTCATTATCCTAATTCGTACATTTGTTATTTTTCTTAAAGCATTATTTTTAGTTACCAGAGATATCATGTCCTTTCTTTTGAATTTAATATCAAATTTTTAATCAGTATATTTTTAAACATATTTCCACAGTTGTTTTTTTAATAAATGTCCTGGGAGATCAGTGTAAAACAGGTTGATATGCTGGAACATGTTAACATTAAGATAGAGGATATGCTGAAACGTTTGAAAAACCTAAGGATAAATAAGACCCCAAAGTTGGATTGGATACATCCTAGATTACCATGGGAAGCGAGGGAAAAGATTGTTGCACCTTTAGTAATAATCTTTGCATACTTACTGGCCACAAGAGTACCAGAAGATTGGAAGTTAGAAATTGTTAGACCTTTGTTCAAGAAAGGTGATAGGGATAACCCTAGGATTTATAGTGTGTCTTACGTCAGTGGTGGCCAAACTGTTGGAGAGGATACTTAGAGACAAAATTTACAAGCATTTGAATAAGCATACTCCGATTAGGGATAGTCAACATAGCTTTGCAAGGGGCATATCATGCCTCAAGAGCCTGACTGAATGCTTTGAGGAAGTGACAAAACAAATTGATGACGGTCAAGCAGTGGATGTGATGTATGTGAATTTTTGTAAGGCATTTGACAAGGTTCCCCATGCCAAGCTCATTGAGAAAGTTAGGAGGCATAGGATCCAGAGAAGCAGTTGCATTAATTCAGGATTGGCTTGCCCATGGAAGGCAGGGGTGGTAGTAGATGAATGCCTGGAGATCAGTAACCAATAGTAACAGGGATCTGTTCTGGGACCCCTGCTCTTGTGTATTTTTTCATAAATGACATGGATGAGGAAGTGGAAGGGTAGGTTAGTGAGTTTGCAGATGACACAAAGGCTGGTGCAGTTGTAGATAGTGGGGAAAATTACTGTAGGTTGTAGCAGGACGTTGACAGGATGCAGAGCTGGGCTAAGAAGTGGCAGATGGAGTTCAATCCAGAAGAGTGTGCAGTGATTGGAGGAATCTATAGGGGGGATGTCAGAGATAATTTATTTTACAGAGACTGGTACATGCATGGAATGTGCTGTCAGGGATTGTGATAGAGTTAGATACATTAGGGACATTTTAGAGATTCAAAGATGGATGAATAAAAATGGAGAGCTGTGTGGAAGGAAAAGGTTAAATTGATCTTGGTGTGGGTTAAAGGGTTGGCACAACATCATGGGCCAAAGGGCTTGTACTATCTAATATTGGTTCTATCTAATATTTTACTATCTTCCACCATAACAACTTCCCTCTTGTGAACTGGCTGATGCAATCCATTTATTTGGATTTATATCTATTTTCCACCTTCACATGTTGGTTACCTTTTTAATCTCTAAAAGAGCTTACTTTTCTTTTGTTAACCTTTTTCTCTTTATGTATTTGGGGATTTCCTTGCCAACTTACTTGCCAGTATTTTTTCACTCATACTTTTGCTTTTTTAAAATGTGCTTATTTAATTCCACCTCTGCACTTCTATTATACTCTAAACTTTGTGCAATGTTAAACTCTCAGTATTTGATGTAAGCTTTATCCTAAAACACATGTTTCATAACATCCAGTGATTTAGGAGCCTTGTGACTGTTCCTCATAACCTAATGCACATACACTAATACTTCCACACGTTCTTAGTGGAAACACATTTGCATACCCTCCTGATTTCTTTGTTGAATGTCTCCCACTGCTCTGACATTGATTCAGCTACAAATAGCTGTTTCCAGTCATTTATCTTAAAACCTGTATAATTCAAAAGTACATAGCCAGGGTGGAGCTGATTGGGTAATCCCCTGTCAAATGAATAAGACTCCAGTTAATCAGTGTAAGACTTGAGATTGTGGCTTGCAAATAATTTATTTGTAACCATCCTTCACTTGTTGTATTTTCCTAGATAAATGACCCAGATTTGACTAAGTCTTTGCTGTAGTTGGTTTCCTTTACACTTTAACTCAAACATTTACTGAGTAAAGCACAAAATGCTGGAGGAACTCAGCAAGTCAGGCATTGTCTATAGAAATGGATAGTCGAGGTTTCGGTTGGAGACCCTTCTTCAGGACTGAGAAGCAAGGGGGAAGATGCCAGAATAAAAAGGTGGAGGGAGGGGAAGGAGGCTAGCAGGAAGGTGATAAGTGAAGCCAGTTGGTGGGAAAGGTCAAGCGCTAGAGAAGAAGGAATCTGATAGGAGATGAAAGTGGACCGTAGGAGAAAGGACCATTGATCTTTCCCACGCACCTGGCTTCACCTGTTGCCTTCCTGCTAGCCTCCTTCTTCTCCCTCGTCACCTTTTCATTCTGGCTTCTTCCCCCTTCCTTCTCAGTCCTGAAGGAGGGTCTTGGCCCAAAACCGACTACCTATTCATTTCCATAGATGCTGCATGATTTACTGAGTACCTCCAGCATTTTGTGTATGTTGCTTTGGATTTCCAGCATCAGCAGACTTTCTCCTGTTTATTTAGATTAGATTAGATTAGGTTATGAGGACATGCAGTCCTCTTTTATTGTCATCTAGTAATTGTTGAGTAAATTGACTATTTGCCATGAGTCATACTATCTACCTTCAACTCACTGGCTGAAACAAACAGGTCTTTAATAAGGAACACCAATGATACAACAATAGAGAATGAAACCCTTGACCTACTGTCTTGCAGGCTGTTGACTTCTGGCTTTATCAAAGGAGTTAACACCTCTCAGGTTCCAATAGAATGATGTTCTGTCCAGATTTGTGATATGATCATCTTTTTTCCACTACATTACTGACTATCCACAACCAGACAGGTGGCTTCAACCATCAAGATCAGCAGAGGGGATATTGTGCCAAGTTTGGCAAAGAAATACTTCTTATCAGCAGGCAACCTTGTGTGCTGGAGCTTTCATATACATTCTGAAGGAATTACATACCTTTTAACTTCTGGTATCAAAACACACCTGCGGACCTAGGTCTCTCTTACAGGAAAGATGACTCATATCAAATAAATGATTGGGGGGTGGATATGGAAATAAAATGAACCACCTCTTTTTAGAGATGGTCGGTGATCCTTCAAATGAATGGGGCCGTTATTGGATGGACCATCTTTGACTGATACAACAGTGAATGCAAGACATGAAGTGTGAGTCTGGAGTGAGAGGTAGGTTAGATATTCCTACATCTAACCTCCTACTCATGCCATATCTCCACTCAACAGTTGCAAGTACATGTTCAGAACATTCTAGTGTGGGCTATGCTCATTGGTAATTTGGTTGCAAAGCAATAGAGTGTGAAAAAGCACACTACAAACTTACAAAGAGTGTTGACAACACACTGCAAAGCAGACATGCATGCAGTATTAGAACTTATGGACACAAGAGATTCTGCAGATGCTGGAAATCCAGAGCAATATTTACAAAATGCTGGAGGAAAGTGTGGTGTACTGTTGAGGTGTGGTGCATCGCCCTGTACTTTGCTGAGGTCAGACGGCAACTCTGATACCTCCTCTTACTTACCCCTTGAAAAGTACCCCGATCCAATTCTATCAAAAAAATACAGATCCTACCACTGCCAACTCTGGTTACAATGACCTTGGACACCTTCATGCCACGAATTACACAACCTCTAGCTCCAGCTCCACCTGGACCTCGGCTGCCATCACTTCCAGGCTGAGACTTTCTTCCGTATTGCTGGAGTCCTAGGTTTCCTTTTCCCGACCACCACTCTGTAATCCCAGGTCTCTCAGCCCCCCGTCACCTCTAGGGTCATCAGAGTTTCCATCCCCCTACCATTCCTGAACACCCCAACTCTCCCCACTCCTTTGACGCCTCTAACTTTTTTCCCTCCTCTGATCCCAGCTCTAATACCTGCCATGTCTTCACCATTCCTTCGGACCTCTCTCAGAGGCAAAAGGTTCTGTCCTCGGCAGGGGTTTTCCTTTTGTTCCCCTTCACCGCCACAACACCAAACTCTTCTACTTTCTCCGCCTCCAAGTCCACTTCTTTGGCAAGAATTCCCCACCCTCACCGATGTCGCCTTTCCCATCTCCAGCCCACCTCTTCTTCTTGCACACCCCGCTCTGGTTCTCTGCCGGTCCCGGATCTTTTCATTTCTAGTTGCCCATGAGACATCAACAAGCTCGATTTCAGCACTTCTGATTCCTCCTCGAATTTTACACCCTCTGAACATTCTGCCTACCACTCTGTCCATACTCTCTCCAGCTTACCATTAAGCCTGCAGACACAGGGGGTGCTACTGTAGTGTGGCGGACTGACCCCTACCTTCCAGAGGCCAGGCAGCAACTTTCAGACATGTCCTCTTACTTACTCCTTGTGAAGAATCCCACTCTGAACCATCAGAAAATTGTCCAGCATCATCACTAGCCTCACCAACTCTGGAGAACTCCCATCCAGTGCCACCAAGCTCATAGTTCATTACCCAGGATCCATAAATCTGACTGTCTAGCTAGGCCCGTTGTCTCTGGCTGCTACTGCTCTAGTGAACTTATGTCTCTATACTTGGACTTCATTCTATCCCCCTTAATTCAGACTCTTTCTGCCTACATCCACAGTACTTCACATGCTCTCAATCTCAACAAATTGCAATCAACTGGCCCTGACCACCTCAATTTCACCATGGATGTCCAGTTCTTATACATTTCTATTCCCCATCAAGAAGGCCTTAAAAATCTCTGAGCCACTTCCCTCTACCACCACGCACCTCTGTCTGGCAGAACTGGTCCTAACCCTCAAAAGCATTTCCTTTGACATCTCCCGCTTTCTCCAAACTCAAGGGGTAACCATGAGTACTGGATGGGCCCCAGCTATGCCTATCTTTTTGTTGTCTACGTGTAACTGTCTATATCCAAGCCTTCCTTCGTAATGCTTCCCAACTCTTCTTGCACCCACGCTAAGCTCATCAATTTCATCAATTTTGCCTCTATCTTCCACACTGCCCTTAAATTCACCTTTCCCCTTTCTCGATCTCCCTGTCTCCATCTCTGGAGGTAAGCTAAAGTCAGTATTAGAGTGTAGTAAAGGGAATTACAGAGGTACGAGAGAGGAGTTGCCAGAATTGATTAAAAAAGCACACTGGCAGGGATAATGGCCGAGGAGCAATGTCGAATTTCTGGAAGCAATTTAGAAGGCACAAGATAAATACGTTCCAAAGAGGAAGAAGTATTCTAAAGGAAAGATGACACAATCGTGGCTGATAAGAGAAGTCAAAGCCAACATAAAGGCCAAAGAGAGGGCATATAATAGAACAAAAATTAGTGGGAAGTTGGAGGATTGGGAGGCTTTTAAAAATCAACAGAAGGCAACTAAAAAGCCATTAAGAATGTAAAGATGGAATACGAAAGTAATCTAACCAGTAATATTAAAGGAGATACCAAAAGTTTCTTCTCATTCATCAAGTTGTAAAAGATTGAAGAGAGTGGATAACAGACTGCTGGAAAACAATGCTGGAGAGGTTGTAGTGGGGGACATTACAATCATGCACCAATGTTCACTGTGGAAGACACTAGCAGTATGGTGAAAGTTCCATATGTCAGGGATCATAAAGTGTGTGAGATTACCATAACTAGAGAGAACATTCTTGGGAAACTAAAAAATCTGAAGGTAGGTAAATCACCTGGATCAAATAGTGTACACCCCAGAGCTCTGAAGGAGGTGGCTGAAGATATCATGGAGGCATTAGTAATGATTTTCAAGAATCACGAGATTCTGGAATGTCCCTGGAAGACTGGAATATTGCAAATGTCACTCCACTCTTCAAAAAAGGAGAAAGGCAAAAGAAAGGAAACTAGAGGCCAATTAATCTGACCTCAGTGGTTGGGTTCTTAATCCTTCAGATCCTGTACTTCGATAAAGTCTTCACTCTCCAATACTACTGAAAAGGTACATCAACAAACCTGGCAGAAATTGCCAGTCCAGCACTGTTGTACCTTACAATAGAACGTAGAACTCCGTTTTAAATCGAAACTGCGTCATAAAAAAACACGCAGCAGAGTGGAGTATCTGGCTAACGTTATAACTGGAAAACTAACTGCATCACCGGGGTCTTCCCGTTTATACCCGTGGTGAACATGTCATCACGTGACCTCACATCGGTGGGAAAATTACATCAGGTGACCTCCAAAAAACCATTACATCATTCTCACAAGAAAGTCACAAGATCTCCTTGAGGTATGTAACACAAGTTATTTAGTGTATTTAAGGCAGAGATTGATTAATTCATGATTGGTAAAGGGGTCGAGGGGTACTGAGGGAAGGGACGAAAATCAGAATCAGATTTAGTATCACCGACATATGTTATAACATTTGTTAACCTTAAGGCAGCAGTGCAATGAAATACATGATAAATATAGAGAAAAAAATTGAGTTACATAGTATATTATGTCAATTAAATAGGTAAGCTGAAATAAGTAGTGCAAAATATCAGAAGTAAAAAAGTAGTGAGGTAGTGTTCATGGGTTCAATGAATAGGAGTAGTTATGGGGTTTCAGTCAGAAGTAAAGCAATGTAGGTGGGTTTTCCTTCGTAGTTGAAAAGGAATAGTACCTGCTATATAGAGTAGACTTGATTTTATTTTATATATTTTCTGTGTTTCACTGCTGACTGTCTTTCTCAGAGGATAAGAAGTTGCAGGTAAGCCAAAATTCAAGAGGTCAATTAATCCTCCATAATGCTTGCTTAAACATATAGGTTATGAAACAAAGGTCAAACCATGTGACACAAAGCGTATTTCCACCTGTAAGCATCCAACAAGTCTACAGTTGAAAAACATAAAATCCACCTGATTTTCTGTTGCTTTATGCTAACCTAAAAAAATAAGTTAACGCTATTCAAGAGCAGAACAAACTCTTGCAATTTTTTGTGGCAAAATAGAATCATATGTAATAATATTGTTCAGAAAGCCATTTGGCCTATCATAACCATGGCTCTTCTTGATGATAATAGCTCTGTCCAATTAACTCTTAAACTACTCCATTCAAAAAAGGACAATCAGCTCCTCTGATGCCTTCAAAGAACTCAATTCTCTCAAACATTTTTGCATTTGCAGTAAGACCTCAACATCCTTTTAAAATTGCCGTTATTGAAATTGAACACAATACTTTACAATTAGAAAGACTTTGGTGGCTGTGTATCCAATGCCCCTATTATTAAGTTAAAGGCATGATTTACTTCCACAAAGCTTCTCCACTTCTCTGACCAGTTTGAAAGATTTGTGCACATATTCCTCCATTCCTGCAGCACTGTTGAAATGGTGCTATTTTGTATGATCACCTTCCTAGAAGAGTAAATTATTAACTCCCTCTGTTAAACTTATCTCTCATAATCTGTCTACATACTTCAGTAATCCCTAATTGTCTGCGCAGTCGCCAGACCATCTATGTCAACTCATCTCACAAGGCTGTATATCTGTCCATTTCACCTGACTGTTTAGTTTATTATATTCCTCTAGTTTCTACATCTGTAAAGTTTAAACTTTTGACCTAGACATAAACATAATCTTGATCAAAAACAACAATAGTCCCAATAGCATTCTCTGGGAAACAGTTTGTTCCTGCCTGATAAACAACTATTCTCTGGTGCTCTCTCTTTTTGGCATTTAGGTATTTTTATACCTTTGCTGCCATGGTTCCATTAATCCATGAGTTTTAAGTAATACACACAAAATGCTGGAGTGGCTCAGCAGGTCGGGCGGCATCTATGGAAATGAATACACAGTTAATGTTTTGGGCTGAGATCCTTCTTCAGGACTGGAAAGGAAGAGGGAAGTGTCAAATAAAAAGGTGGAGGAGCGAAACAAGGACTAGCTAGAAGGTGATATGTGAAGCCAAGTGAGTGGAAAAGGTAAGCGGCTAAAGAAGGAAGCTGATAGGAGAGGAGAGTGGACCATGGGAGAAAGGGAAGAAGGAGGACCACCAGAATGAGATGACATACAGGTGAGAAGAACAGGTAAGAGGCCAGAAAGGAGAATAGGGAAGGGGAGGGAAAACAAATTGCCAGAAGGAAAAATCAATGTTCATGCTATCAGGTTGGAGAGTCCCTAAATGGAAAATGAGGTGTTGTTTCTCCACCCTGATAATTTCTTCATCATGGCAAAAGAGGTGGCCATGGACTGACCTGGCGGAATAGGAATGAGGACAGGAATTGAAATGGTTGGCCACCAGGAAATTCTGGGTTTGGCAAATAGAGTGAAGGAGCTAGATGAAGCAGTCCACTAATCTACATCAGGTCTCACCAATAAAGAGGAGGCGCCATTGGATACAATAGACGATGCCAACAAATTCACAGGTGAAATGTTGCCTCACCTGGAAGGATTCTTCGAGGCCCTGAATGGGGGTAAGGGATGAGGTGAATGGGCAGGAGCAGCATTCCTTTCACTTGCAGAGATATATGCCAGGCGGGAGATTAACGGGAGGGATGAATGGACAAGGGAATCACAGAGTGACAAACCCTGCGGAAAGTGAAGACTGGGGGCGGAGGGTTAAAGACGTGATTGGTGGTAGGATCTTGGTGAAGATTGTGGAAGCTGCAGAGAATGATGTACTGGATGCAGAGTGTTACACACCTCATGGATATCTTGTTACCGTCTTGTGAGGATGATGTAATGGTCTTGCAGAGGTCACATGATGACCTGTTCTCACCAGGTATATAAGTGTAGACCCCTGGTGACGCAGTTAGTTTTCCAGTTAGAACGTCAGCCAGATACTCCACTCCGCTGCGTATTTGCTTTATGACGCATTTTTGATTTAAAAGAGTTTTATGTAAGGTACAAAAGTGTTGGGCCGGCAGTTTAACCAATAGCTGCCAGATTTGTTGATGTTCCTTTTCAGTAGTATTGGAGAGTGAAGATGGGAACCTGAAGGAGTTGTTCGACAGTTGAAAGAATCAACCATTATTGAATTCGTTCAAGAAAGAGTGATCTGCATGAGATAGCCTCTGCTAAAAGCAGCAGAAAAGGCTGTGCAGGATCTAGTATCCAGAGGAAAAGGTCAGTGCCTTTAAACCGTTTTATTTCTAGCGTCGTGAATCCTGCGGACAAGGCAGGATCCGGCTGGGATCAACAGTGACGTCATGTCTTTGAGGAATTCTTTACTTCAGGACAGTCTCTCCTGATTGACTGTATAAATCTGTTGGACCTTCGAACTTACCATTTTAAGAGCTGTATTTGACTTTACCGCTTTAAGAACTGTTTTCGCATTTATTGCTTTAAGAACCAGTACCGAGTGGCAATTTGTTGAATGGCCGCATAACGGTTAACTTCCGGTTAAGGTTTTCGTTTTTTTTTCTTGTTTATCCGTGTTTGATAAATGTTTGGTTGTTTTTATATAACCTGACTCGATTGATATTCATTGTTGCCGGTTACGTAACACTTGGTTGGCCTCCACAGCCATCTCAGACAATGAATTCCATAGATTCACCACTTTCTGGCTGATGAAATTCCTGCTTATCCTTATTCTAAAGGAATATCCCATTATTCTAGCACTGCCCTCAGGTCTTAGACTGCTACTAATGGAAACATACTACTCTATCCAGACCTTTTCAGTGTTGAGTAGGTTTCAATGAGATCACTCCCTCATCTTTCTGAGGTCCAGAGCTATTAAATATCCCTCAAATTTCTGAGGTTGTTTTGGCTTTGTCAGTTGCCACTGCTACCTTGCCTTGCCTTCACTGGCAAGTTGCTAAAAGCCAGGTAAACCTTCAGCTGAGCTGTTAAGTGAAGAAACAATTTGAAACTTCCACGCAATCTGAAGCCTTTGTCAGTTTTGATGTCCTGTTCATGCCATTGCTTATTGAATGTTGTTTAGCTTAATACCCTGAAGTATTTGAATCGTTTCAAATACTCTCCCCATCACTAAGCTGTTCCAATGACCTATGGACTCACTTTCAAAGATTCTTCATCTCATGCTCTTAATATTTATTATTTATTTATTTATTTATTTTTTAAACTTTCTGTTTGTACAATTTGTTGTCCATTGCACATTGATTGTCCATCATGTTGGGTATTGTCTTTCATTGATTCTATCATGTTTCTTGGATTTACAGTGTATGCCCGTAAGAAAATTAATCTTGCATATGGCGACATGTATGTACTTTGATAATAAATTTACTTTGAACTTTGAACCTTTATTTTTCGTTCACATTTTTTCAGGTGTTACATCGCATTATAATAAATTTTTAAGTTAGTTCGATAAGTTTAAACAGGAACTGTTGGAGAATAGAATACCAGAGTTTCCCTCTATCTCTTTCACATGACATTAATTGCAATTTTCGAGGCACCACAGTAGCGTAGTGATTAGCATGACACTACTACAGCTCAGTGCGTCGGCATTCGGAGTTCAATTCTAACGTCTGTAAGGAGTTTGTACTTCCTTCCCATGGAATGCTTGGGTTATCTCCATGTCCTCTGGTTTCCTCCCACAGTTCAAAGGTGTACCACTTAGTAGGTTAATTGGTCATTGTAAATTTTCTCATGATGAGGCTAGGGTTAAATTGTGATTGCTGAGCGGTGAGGCTTGAAGGATCTAAAGGGCCTATTACAGGATGTATCTCTAAAGAAATAAATAAATTCGCAAAACGCAACTTACATTGTTCTGATATTAATTTGCTCGATTGTTTTCAGAAAACATAAAGAGCAGGTACCTGGTCGTTACACTTAGTTAGCATACAGTCTTGAATTTAATTTCACATAATCCTTCTATTTACCTACCATCAGTATTTGTTCAAATTAATGATAAATTTGCTCTTAATGTCTAACTCTCCAGAACAGATAACATTAGTAACTCAATTGGTACTGCACAAATAATTAATGTGAAATACTATTCTGGCCCAAATCCAATTGTCGGCAAAACAAACTCATTGTAATGAATAATATCAATGCTGTATTTAAATAAACAAATGAGGTAATTAACATTTTAAACATAGTTGTACCCCTTTATAATTGTTACTTGCCATACTTAAAGGTTACTTCAAATGGGGTTTCAGTCAGAATGTAGGTGGGTTTTCCTTCGTGGTTCTGCTGCACGGTATCTGGAGATAGTGTGGGCACTGAATCTTTATTGAGAGTTCAGATGTGTATACCACGTCATTATCACGGCCATGTCGCTTTTCAAAGTGCATTATCAGAGGCATTTAGATACTGTGAACTGTCAGAAGGCCATCTAAGTGGTCTATGTGTGCGGGCCTCAGTTTTTCCTGTACCTTGTGGAAGAGTGACAACAACAATATTGGCAATGCATTGAGAGCTGCAGAAATGAAAAAAATATATAATATATTGCTGCAGGGAGGCCATGGATAATGACCTTGAGAAAGAGCTGGCAGCAGCAAGATTTGGCTGAATATCAAATCTGCATTAACCTAATCATTCTGCGAAGATCGGCAGTGGATAATATTACTTGAAGTACATTAACATGCATTCGTACTATTATGTCTTGAAGAAATAAATGCCTTTTGGACTTCAGATTTTTCATTTTATTTGATAAAGTTGGTAAAAACAATCCCAGAAGGCCTTCTCAGAAAAGTTTTTCCTCCATTGACAGAATTCTGACTACTCCCATTTGTCTGGAGATATGCCAGTCAGTGGCATGTGAACAATGGAGAAAGCATGGATAGAAGTGGGGTGAAAAAAAATCTATACTAAAATGATGGCTTTGTTCATATTGTTTTTTCTAAGATATTAGAATGCCATGTCACTCATGGGAAATTTTGTGAAACTACTTCAAATCTCAAAATGTTCAAAAGTTTGAAATAAACTTATTATTAAAATACATATACAGTATGTCACCATATGCAACCCTGAGATCGTAGGCATAAACAGTAAATACCAGCAACACAATACAATCAGTGAAAGACCACACATAACATGACAGACAACCAATGTGCAAAAGACAACAAACTATGCAAATACAAAAAGAAAAAAAGAAATAATAAGAATAATCAATAAGTAAGCAATCACTATCAAGAGCGTGAGCTTATGAGTCCTTGAAAGTGAGTTCATAGATTGTGGAAACAGTCCATTTATGGGGTGAGTGAAATTATCCTCTCTAGTTCAAAAGCCTGGTGGTAGAGGGGTAATAACTGTTTCTGAACTGGTGCTGTGGGTCCTGAGGCTCCTGTACCTTCTTCCTGATGACAGCAGTAAGAAGAGAGCATGGTCTGAACAGTGCAGCTCCTTGCTGATGGATCAAGTCAAGTCAAGTGAAGTCACTTTTTATTGTCATTTTGACCATAACTGCTGGTACAGTACACAGTAAAAACAAGACAACGTTTTTCAGGACCATGGTGCTACATGAACAATACAGAAATACACTGAACTATGAGAAACAACACAAAACTACACTAGACTACAGACCTACCCAGGACTGCATAAAGTGTACAAGACAGTGCAGGCATTACAATAAATAATAAACAAGACAGTAGGCACAGTAGAGGGCAGTAGGTTGGTGTCAGTCTAGGCTCTGGGTATTGAGAATTCTGATGGCTTGGGGGAAGAAACTGTTACATAGTCTGGTCATGAGAGCCCGAATGCTTCGGTGCCTTTTGCCAGATGGCAGGAGGGAGAAGAGTTTGTATGAGGGGTGCGTGGGGTCCTTCACAATGCTGCTTGCTTTACGGATGCAGCATGTGGTGTAAATGTCTGTAATGGTGGGAGGAGAGACCCCGATGATCATCTCAGCTGACCTCACTGTCCGCTGCAGGGTCTTGCGATCCGAGATGGTGCAATTTCCGAACCAGGCAGTGATGCAGCTGCTCAGGATGCTCTCAATACAACCTCTGTAGAATGTGGTGAGGATGGGGGTGAGAGATGGACTTTTCTCAGCCTTTGCAGAAAGTAGAGACGCTGCTGGGCTTTCTTTGCTATGGAGCTGGTATTGAGGGACCAGGTGAGATTCTCCGCCAGGTGAACACCAAGAAATTTGGTACTCTTAACGATCTCTACGGAGGAGTCGTCGATGTTCAGTGGAGAGTGGTCGTTCCGTGTCCTCCTGAAGTCAACAACCATCTATTTTGTTTTGTTCACATTCAGAGACAGGTTGTTGGCTCTGCACCAGTCCGTTAGCCACCGCATCTCCTCTCTGTGTGCTGACTCATCGGGATCGGGAATCATCAGCATGCTGCTTTGTTGCGACAGCACTCTGTGTAAATGTCCTCAGTGGCAGGGAGGGCTTTACCCATGACAGTTCGGCCGTATCCACTACCTTTTGTAGGATTTTTTGTTCAAGGTCGTTGGTGTTTCCATACCAGGCTGTTAGGCAAACAGTCAATATACTCTCCACCATACATCTACATTAACCCAAGCAGTTAACACTTTTGCTTAGTGAAAACAAATCAAATATAGTAAATGTTAAGATCACTTTAGGTCCTAAACCTGGTACACTGCAGAGTGGTCAAATAAAAAAAAACAGCATCAATGACAAAATTTATTACTTCCCAGAAAGAAGCGGAGCTGAAGTCAATCTTCATCAAGTAAATGGCAGGGGTCCCTTATACATGATACTCTCTAATCAGAGGAAGTATAATTGAAATTATGGAATAACTTCACCAAGCTTGGAGAATCAGTGCACAGACGTCTCATGATAGCACATAAATTTGTAATCATTCTGAGTAAGTTGCACCGATACCCACCATCTGAGATTCCTACTAAATACATTTTACTACCTATAGCTTTCGCAATAATTACAGTTCCAGTTCCTTCAGTCATACAGCACAGAAACAGATCTTACTGCCTCACTAGTCCATGCCAACCAAGGTGCCTCTATCCCTCTGCATGTAACTTTTCCTATCCATGTAACTTCTCTTTCAAACATGGTAGTTGTACCCACCTCTACCACTATCTCGAGCAGCTCACCTTCTGTGTGAAAACCTCATTCCTTCAATCCTCTAATTTTTTCCCCCTCACTTTAAACCAGTGCCCTCTAGTTTTATACTCCCCTAATTTGGCAGAAAGACTGTTGACCGTTCACTTTTTCTATACTCATGATTTTCGAAGCCTTTATAGTCATAGTCATAGTCATACTTTATTGATCTCGGGGGAAATTGGTTTTTGTTACAGTTGCACCATAAATAATAAATAGTGATTGAACCATAAATAGTTAAATTGTAATATGTATATTATGAAATAAGTCCAGGACCAGCCTATCGGCTCAGGGTGTCTGACCCTACAAGGGAGGAGTTGTAAAGTTTGATGTCCACAGGCAGGAATGACTTCCTATGATGCTCTGTGCTGCATCTCGGTGGAATGAGTCTCTGGCTGAATGTACTCCTGTGCCCACCCAGTACATTATGTAGTGGATGGGAGACATTGACCAAGATGGCATGCAACTTAGACAGCATCCTCTTTTCAGACACCTCTCAACTCCGGGCAGAACACTCACAAACTGTCCAGTCTGTACTTGCTACTCAAGTCCTTCAGTAACATCTTTGTGAATCTTTTCTACATCTTCTCTTGCTTAACGTCATCCTTCCTATAATATGGCAATCGGATCTGCCAAGTGCAGTCTCACTAACAACTTACACACCTGCCAGCTGACTTCCCAACTCTTATACTCAATACCCTGGCTGATGCAGGCAAGCACACCATGCACATTCTTCATCACCCTGTCCACCTACATATGTTACCATTGTCAGGGATTTATGTATCTCTGAGTCCCACTGTTTTACAACACTCCCCTGCCATTCATTGTGCATGCCTATCCTTTGTTTAATTTTCCAAAATGCATCATTTCACACTTGCCCAAGTTAAATTCTACCTGTCATTCCTTTACTAATTTCTCCAATTGATCTGCATTTTGTTGGATATTTAGAGAGCCTTCTTCACTGTCTTTGATCATTTATAACCCAAAGGTAACTTACATTGCAAAAGAAAACATGGATTGGCTGGGTTGAGTTGTTCTCCAGTCAGCAATGCACTGATGTCTAAATGTCTGCAAGTAAGTTGCCAAGATCAGAGAACAACTCATTTTAACCATCAGCCACCTGAGTTACACATCTTCTGAAATATGTGGATTAGGTAGTCTATTGTCCACTGCAAATTGTGCAGATGAGAGGTTGATTCTGGGAGAAGTTGGTGTGAATGTTGGAGAGTAAAATAGATTAGTGTATAATGTGTGCCTGATGGTGGACACAGATTTGGTGAGCCAAAAGGTCTGTTTCTGTGTTGTCTGTCTCATTGACTCTATCACCTCAATTCTGTGATGTCAGTAACTGTTTTGGGTGATGCATTAAGAATTATGTATCAAAGGGTAACTACAAATTAATAGAAACTGCGTGGTAGTCAACCCATCACTTTTAACACCTTTGGAT
Source organism: Mobula hypostoma (assembly GCF_963921235.1). Taxonomy (NCBI): domain Eukaryota; kingdom Metazoa; phylum Chordata; class Chondrichthyes; order Myliobatiformes; family Myliobatidae; genus Mobula; species Mobula hypostoma. The sequence continues at coordinate 10,384,173 of NC_086105.1, read as the reverse complement.
GAGATATGCTGCTGAAATAAAGGGGGAAAAACAATTAAACGACCAGGAAGAAAACAAAATAGATGGGTATCTGAGTAGCCAGGGCATCAAAGGTTATGGTGAGAAGGCGGGGGAGTGGGACTAAATGGTAGAATGGATCAGCTCATGATAAAATGGCGGAGCAGACTGGATGGGCCGACTGGCTGACTTCTGCTCCTTTCTCTTATGGTCTAAAACACACACGAACCATGAAGTGTAGAATGAAGGAATAGAACCTGTTCTTCAGTGTAGTAATTGTGCACAAAACTGTGAGAGTTCAAAGTTATTTACCACTGTTAATGTTGCAGTAATTTTACTGCTCTGTATTCCCAAATGGTTAATTACTCTGTCTTTATTTTAATATCCACAAGATGGGACAATAAAAACACTACTGATTCCTTAGTTGTCAAGTTGTTAACTAAAATTATGAGTATTTTGAACCATAGATTCTGATAACAGCTTCGGTTGGGTGCAAGTTTTCACTTCAAGCATGAAACTAAAACCATTATATTTGTGTGAACAAAAAGTACTCGGATGTTAAACTAAACAGACAAGCAAAAAGATGTGTTCCAAAGTTTAAAAGTGTATTTCATGTTGTGTAAGGATTTATGGTGAAAGACATGGATGTGCCAAATTTAGTAGCCTCTTAAAAGTGGCTTGAGAACTGTGCTGCTGGTTATGATCAATACAGAAATTCAACTATGTTCTGCCTGCAATTAACATTATTACAATTTGCAACCAGCACTAACTGTGATGGTAAGTGTTTGCACACCTCAGTAATGAACCCAGTTCTGCACCTCTTAAAGGAGAGCTGAATTGTGACCAGGGCAGATGGCAAATCCTTGGCTAGCCTGCCTGTGTATGTATCCTGAGTCTGTCTGCAGTTTTTTGAGAATCTGAATATTACAATTCCTTCAGGTACAAAGATACCGAGGGTCATATTAAAATCTTGGTGTGGGATTCATTGTCTGTTTGATGTGCTGACTGCAGAAGGGATTCAATGGAACTGAATTCCAGAAGCAGCCTTCAACTGTTTTATGTTACTGTCATCTATATTGGACAATTAATTTAAAACAAAATCCTTGGAAATCTACTAGTTTCAGATAATAAATGGTTCTCCATAATTTATTTTCATTATTTAAAATTAGATTACCTAAGATGGCAAGGTACATGTTGAATAAAAATGACTCTTTTAGTGATTAAAACCTTATTCACCTGAATTAATAAAACTGCCAAAAGTCTTAAACATTAAAAAGAATAATTATTGCATTTTAAACTCTGTCTGTATGCACTTACTCATGGAAGAGTTTATATTGGCTAATGTACGCCTGAGCTTGAACTAAAACTTGAATCATAACCAAGTTAGAAAGTTAATTTGTTTTGAACATTGGTCCCAGGATTATTAACTGCACTCAAACCAAAAACTGCTGTACTATCACTTTTTGTAAACCACTGTTTTTTTTATTTATGTAACTGCTCTCATGTATAAAAATTTCAAACTTTGTTTTATTTTAATTTTGTATTTTTTGTTCAAGATATCCAGAAAATTGTTCACCTCTTCTGCATTAATGATAATTATATAATATAATGCAAAATTTACAAATTACACTCCTTTAATGTTCATGTTAAATGTTTTACTGAATTCTGTTGTTAGCTATAATGACTGCGACAAAAATAGATTAAGTATTGCTGAATCTTGTTTCTCTGTTTTAACTTGTGGCAAGATTTGTCTTGTTCTGATAAATATATTTCAAGCAAGGTAGTTTGGAACACTTTACACTTCTGAAAGAGAGGTTTTTCTATTGGGAATAGAAATAGACAGTAGAAATGATAGTTTTTTTTTTCTTTCCAATCAGATAGTTTTTTTTGGTTACAAATTTTCCTTTGGTCCTCAACTTGTGTGTAATTGCCTTCTGACATGTGTAAGAATTTTCCATTACATTGTTCTGCATCAGTTGACTTACTGTTCATTTTTTTTTCTTTTATCTGCTATTGATTTTTTTTAAACTTTGATTCTTATCTGTATATATAGCAGTAATAACATAATGGTGACTGTAAATGATTATAATCTTTAATCTAATATCACATAGTGTTAAAGGTAATGCCCATGATAATGTTTTAATGTAGGTTCAACTGTGATCAAATTAAACTTAAATTAAGATTAATTGCTTTGTTTGGTGATTATATTGTTCCTTTTCATTTATGATTTGTGATAGGATTGAAACTCATTTAAATTTTTTAAAAAAGATTAAAATTTAAAATATAGAATTAGTTCATTCCCATCTGAAAAGGCAAAGCACAGCCTAATGTTTTTAATATAGCCGTTTGTCAAAGTGAAGTGTTTAATTTAAAATAATGCTTTATTTATTGTAGTTCATTTATGTTTTTGTTAAATTCATCTGATTCTTAGAACATTTTGTGATTAGAAGTTTCTTTGCTGCCTCTGAACTTCACTTCATTGACTTCAATGGAATGAAGTTCAGAAACACGGAATAACATGCTGATGTAACTGCCCAGAGGCAGAGTTTTATTCGAAACACCTCTTTTACTTACGTTACTGTGACCTCCGTGAGTGATATGATGCATAGAGTTATATGGTGCAGTTGACCCACTGAATCCAGTCACACCATCAAACATAAGAACATTAGAACATAAGAAATAGGAGCAGGAGTAGGCCATCTGGCCCATCGAGCCTGCACCGCCATTCAATAAGATCATGGCTGATCTGACCATGGACTCATCTCCACCTACCTGCCTTTTCCCCATAACCCTTATTTCCCCTACTATGCAATAATCTATCCAACCTTGTCTTAAGTATATCTACTGAGGTAGCCTCCACTGCTTCATTGGGCAGAGAATTCCACAGACTCACCACTCTCTGAGAAAAGCAGTTCCTCCTCATCTCCATATTAAATCTACTTCCCTGAATCTTGAGGCTATGTCGCCTAGTTCTAGTCTCACCTACCAATGGAAACAACTTTCCTGCCTCTATCATATCTATTCCTTTCATAATTTTATACGTTTCTATAAGATCTCCGATCTCCTCTCATTCTTCTGAATTCCAGTCCCAGACAACTCAATCTCTCCTCATAGTCTAACCCCCTCATCTCTGGAATCAACTTGCTGAACCTCCTCTGCGCCACCTCCAAAGCCAGTATATCCTTCTTCAAGTCAGGAGACCAGAACACATGCAGTACTCCACTTGCCACCTGACCAGTACCCTGTACAGTTGCAATATTACCTTCCTGCTCTTAAATTCAGTTCCTCTAGCATTGAAGGCCAACATTCCATTTGCCTTCTTGATAGCCTGATACACCTGCAAACCAACCTTTTGTGATTCATGCACAAGCACTCCCAAGTCCCTCTGCACGGCAGCATGCTGCAGTTTTCTTTACTATTTAAATAATAATCTGATCTTCCATTTTTCCTTCCAAAGTGGATGACATCACATTTACCAACATTGTATGCCATCTGCCAGACACTTGCCCACTCACTTAACCTATCTATATCTCTCTGCAGACTCTTGGTATCTTCTGCACAATTTGCTTTTCCACTCAATTTAGTGTCATCAGCAAACTTAGATACACTACACTCGGTCCCCTCTTCCAGATTGTTAATGTGTATCGTGAACAGTTGCGGGCCCAGCACCGAGCCCTGTGGCACACCACTCACCACTGATTGCCAACCAGAGTGAAACCCATGTATTCCAACTCTCTGCTTCTATTAGTTAACCAATCCTCTATCCATGCTACAGCATCGCCCCCAACTCTAGACATTCTTATCTTATGGATGTTGTGATAAAACACCTATTTATACTGACCCTGTTGTAATTCTCCCCACATTCCCATGAACTCCCCCAAAGTTGTACCATACCTATACACGATGAACAATTTACAGTGATCTTTAACTTACCAACTCGCAAGTCTTTGGCAGGTCTGAGAGAAGTGGAAAATATCGAGGAAATCCGCATGGTCACACGGAGAACATGCAAACTCCACAAAGGCAATACTAGATTCAGAATTAAAGCCTGGTTGCTGAGCTGTGCTGCAGCATCTGTTATGACTCCACCATCGCCCTACCGTACCATGGCCTATCAGATAAATCCTTCACTTGGAAGTGCAGTTCTACTCCATTCTTTCCAAGTATTTACATTACAAAGGCCTTCCTCAAAATGTTTTGCTGAAAATGATTTTGTGCTTATTATTACCAAAGCCTTGTCCACCCTCCAGAAGCTTGCCGGTGATGTTGTGTCCTTGAACACTGATTGTAGTCCATACCTAGTTTCTGAGAAATTTTCAGCTCAAGTCTGTGATTTGTAAAAATATATATATAAAATTAATGGTTATATTTTAGGATTAGCCATGTTTTTCTTTCTGTCTACATGCTAAGCTAGAGTGTCAGAAATTGAATTCCAGCAAGGTTAATTTTTTTTAAATTTGTATTCTGTGCAACACCTGCAGGCTTTCTGTCACTTGACAAATGAGAATAAACTCATTCAGGCTCTCTTAAGTGATACACCAGCTGTATCAACAAGAATGCAAGTTCTCTCTGTCTGGGATACATCAATGACAAATTATCTTCCCTTATTTCTTAACTTTGGCTAACCTTGCACATATTTGTCTTTCTTAGTTTTCCATTCGTTTACAGTCCTCTTACGTTTGGAAGTATAAGCCTCAGAATCCATGGCACTGTCCACATGCCTCAGAATTTTTTTTGTTTATGATCGACTGTGTGAAGCTGAAGGCAAATTATAATTTCAGACTAGTTGTATCACGTGGGAAATCAGAGAAACAAAAAACTAACTTTTATTGAATATACATCAAAGTTGCTGGTGAACGCAGCAGGCCAAGCAGCATCTATAGGAAGAGGTGCAGTCGACGTTTCAGGCCAAGACCCTTCGTCAGGCCTGAAACGTCGACTGCGCCTCTTCCTATAGATGCTGCTTGGCCTGCTGCGTTCACCAGCAACTTTGATGTATGTTGCTTGAATTTCCAGCATCTGCAGAATTCCTGTTGTTTGCGTTTTATTGAATATAATGTTTTTAATTGCATAATGGTGCTGATGCTTTGCAATTGTTTAGCTATGTTAAAAATGTTTTTTTGATGATTTTAGTTTGTACTCCTTGTCTGAGGCTCCTCACTTAAGTGCCCTACAATAATCAGCCGGCACTGATGGATTCCAGTTGCCCTGAAACTGTTTCTCCATGACCACAATGTCCTGGTGAAACCTTTCACCATGCACATTAACGACAGCGCCAAGATTTGCAGGAAGGAAGTCTAAGTGGGAATACAGAAAATAAATCTTCAGTGATATGATGAACTTCATGGTTTTCTATGCTTGAAGTTTGTTGTCAGCCAGTTGCATGTAGTTTCGTGCTCTGTAGTTGCCAAGAAGATTTTCAACAACATCCTTGTACATCTTTCATGCAGTTTTCCCCAGTCCCACTAGAAGTTCTTCAAATTGCCTGTCATTGATGACCTATTTTTGGTTCGTGGACCAATGGAAATACCTTCCTTAATCTTGGCATCAGTTATTCTGACTTGAATTATGAATTATGAATTGAAATAATATATATAGGCAATTTCAAAAATATGGTGCATGATAGGAAATTTCATGGCGATTTTCATGATCAGCTGCCCAAAATCCATAAGATACATCCAAAAGTATCCAGGAAGTCCTGACGAAGGGTCTCGGCCTGAAATGTCGACTGCACCTCTTCCTACAGATGCTGCCTGGCCTGCTGCGTTGACCAGCAACTTTTATGTGTGTTGCAGGAAGCAAAATCTTTGTTGTCCAGTGTAATTAATGAGTATTCTTTCTGGAGTAATGAGTAGGTGTGTTGCTTTCCACCTTCTCCACCTATCACATCGCAGCTTCTCACTTCATTTCCCCTTCCCCCTGCCACATATAGTACCTTGCACCTCACTTCGTTTCACTGATCACCTGCTAGCTTGTTCTCCTTCCTCTCCCCAAATTCTCATTCTGGCTTCTTCCGCCTTCCATTCCAGTTGTGATGAAGGGTCTCGGCACAAAACGTTGACTCTTTATTCCATTCAATAGATGCTGCTTTAGGGTTTGTTATAACCCCTCAACCATCAGGCTCTTGAACCAAAAGGGATAACTTCACTCACTTTCACTTGCCCCATCGCTGAGATGGTTCCACAACCTACGAACTTTTTGTATTTCCAAAATTTGTCTTTTGCATACTAGTTAAACACCCAAGTTCATGCTGTCTTTCGCGGTTATCATTCTATCAAGGATTTATTGAGTATACCCGCAAGAAAATGAATCTCAAGGTTGTATGTGGTGACATATAAGCACTCTGATAATAAATTTACTTTGAAATTTGAGCCGCTGAGTTCCTCCAGCATTTTGTGTGTATTACTCTGGATTTGCAACATTTGCAAAATCTCTTGTGTTTGTTATTTTCCAACATGCTTTCTGTGCTTGATTTTACCATCCAGTCAGAATGTCAGCTCTGAAGAAGCAGGTGATAGCAACCAAACAAAATAGATAGTCATGGATATACACAGGAGGCCAGAATCAGGCAACATTGTGCTTTGAATTTTTTCAGTGGTGCTGTTAACAGCAAAATTCATTCATGGTTTATTTCTGTCTGTTATACTTACCATCTCCACTTTAGTGTATTTGCTGGATATGGAAAGACACTGGCATTGTCAATTTGTTTGTCATGTCATTAGAAGTGGCTCGGTAGATCACGTTATGATGTGTTACTGCTTTCTTGTTGCTACATTTTATGTGATTTTGAATTGGGCTGGACTGATCTGTGGTCTGAGTTAACGGGCAACACAGTGCTAGATTAAACTGGACTGAACTAAACTGAATATGCCTGGACTGTTTCAGTAACTTCATAGTTTGATGTTTTATATTTTGTATTTTTCACCCTTTTTTTGTTTGTATGATTTGTATTTCTTTTGCGCATTGGGGGTTAGATGTTTTTCTTTGCTTTGTGGCAGTCTGTGGGAAGACGAATTCTAGGGTTGTATACTGCATACATATTTTGATAATAAATTACTTTGAATCTTTGAATCATTCTAATCTTGTCAAATTTCATTTGATGTTACTCATTTGACTTTATTTATCCTATTAAATAGACAATATAAAGACAAGCTCTTGTGATCAGGAGTATTTCATTTAGTTGTCTTTGAGAAATCATTGCGTATAGAAGCTTTTGAGTGTTTAAGGTTTACCTACAAGGAGACGCAATATTTTAAACACTCAAGAGAAAACTTACTTAAGTCAGAAAATTTACAAAATCACAACTTTAAAATGTAAAGCAAAAGAATCCTGTTCTGATATGCCGGACCATGGCCTCCTCTTCTGCCAAGATGAGTCCACCCTCAGGGTGAAGGAGTAACAACTTGTATTGTGTCTGGGTAGCCTCCAACCTGATGGCGTGAATATCGATTTCTCCTCCAGTAAAAAAAAATTCCTCCCCACCCTCTCCTCTTCCTCTTTTACCCACTCTGACTTTTCACATCTTCTCACCTACCTATCACTTCCTCTGGGTCCCCTCCTTCCTCCCATGGTCCACTCTCCTCTCCTATCCGATTCCTTCCTCTCCAACCCTTGACCTTTCCCACCCACCTGGCTTCACCTTTCACTTTCCAGTTAGCCTCCTTCACCTCCCAACCCTTTTTATTGTGGTGTCCTCCCCTTCCTTCTCTGTCCTGAAGAAGGGTTTTGGCATCAACTGTTTGTTTATTTCCATAGATACTATCTGATCTGCTGAGTTCCTCCATTATTTAGTATGTGTGTTGCTTTATGTTTCCAGCTTCTACAGCTTTTCTGGTGCTTGAAAGTTTCAGTTATACTGGGTCATATTTACCCCATAAATAAATTGACCCCTCATAGTTAAGTTAATAATGGGATTGATATAATTTCTCTGAGAAGGTGAATGATTATTGGGAAACCCATTGAAGTGTACAACAGAAACATCCACTAGCTAATTAGCAAATCACCTGATTTCTCACATGACACTGGATAACAAAGATTTTGGTCCTGACGAAGGGTCTCGGCCTGAAACGTCGACTGCACCTCTTCCTACAGATGCTGCCTGGCCTGCTGCGTTCACCAGCAACTTTGATGTGTGTTGCTTGAATTTCCAGCATCTGCAGAATTCCTGTTGTTTTGGTTCCTTAATACATTTTGGGTGTTGTTATACATGTAGAATGAGTTAGACCTTTGTACTTGCTGCCCATCCATCGTCAGAATGCAATGTATTTTGTATTTCATTCAGTCATTTACCCCCAGTAGTACAGAGTTCTGATTTATTTTTTGAATCTTATGTCCTACAATAGGTACATTGCCTTTTGCAGAAAAAGTTAATATTCGGTAAGCAGTTCTTGGCTTTGGCAAAATATACAGGGAAAGCAAAAAGAAGGCTGATATGTAGTTGCCATGGCAATATGGCGTGTCCATTTTAAAGTCTGGATTAAGTAGCAATTAATAAGTCTAATTGTTGATCATCTCAATTTGAACTTGCCTGGAGGTAATAAAGCAGGCCTCACTAGGATTAGCTGATGAGGAACAACTTTCACAGCATAACATATGTGGTTCCACTTACCTAATTCTGGTGTCTGTATGTCAGTCAATATACTTCACACACTGTCAACTGTCACTGTGACCAAAAGGCTGAAAGAGAGACCATAATGAAGATTCTCCTATGGGAAGTTCAGAAATGAGAGAATGTTCTGTGCCTGCAGACAAGAAGGTATCAACTACAGATTTCCTTACTACTTCCAGACTTGCTTCCTGCAGAGACCAGTTCGGCTCTATCTAGCATTAACCCATTTCTCTTCAGCTCAGCATGATGCTGAAGCATTTCCATTCCCCTAGTGCAGGGATTCCCAACCTTTTTTATACTATGGACCCCTACCATTAACTGAGGGGCCCTTGGACCCCAGGTTGGCAACCCCTGTAGTGAATCCTGTAAACTATCCAATAAGATAGAGGAGCACAGTATTGGTACTTCTGATGTGAAAATCATCATTTCCAAAATAACATGAGCAGAATATTGGTAAAGTTTAATAAACAGTCCCAGGAAACAACCATGGAGACACAATACACTGCAAATGCTAGAATCTGGAGCAACACACAAGATGTTGGAGAAATTCAGTGGGTCAGGCAGCAAATCTATGGAGAGAAGCGAACAGCTAACTTTTTGATAAATTTCTAGCTTGGAGTGAACAGTGAAAGTTGAGTGTGGACAAAGTAACACTCAAACTCCTCAGCAACAACTTGTTTGTCCATTTGGATGCTGTTTGAATAAAGTGTTGCCTATCAAAGTGCCAATTAACTTGAGAATGATAACAGATAATTTAAGGGTCAATTGGCCTCTCATGGCTCCTGCTGGTAGCCATTCCCACGGCGTACTTCAAATGATCTGACAATATAACAGGATTGCTGCGGAAACCCCTACTCACTACAATACAGAACAGTATAGCACAGTACAGGCCCTTCAGCCCATGATGTTGTACCTATCTTTTAATCTTATCCAAGATCAATCTAACACTACCCTCCCACATAACCCCCCATTCTTCTATCTTTCATGTGCCTATCTAAAAATCTATTAAAGTTTCCTTATGTATCTGCCTGTAACACCACCCAGTTCTACATTCCATATTGTTACGTACCCCGTAACTGGGTTGCCACACCAGCAGAAATGGATCACTCAGTTGGAGTCTGGAGTACTAGAACTAAGAAAGTTTTATTAAAGAAACAAGCAACACAGTAATCGAAAGGATAATAAATGCAACAGTTCAGTGATGATAAACACACATGTGCACAGAAGTAAGATAACAGCATCAATCAAGCTCTATCGTTGTCTAGGGGTAAATGACCAATTTCAAAATGACTCAAAGTTCAGTCCAGTTAGTAGTCCAGTTAGTAGTTCAGTTCGCAGTAATCGTTGCCATGGCGGTGGACAATGTGGGGGAAGAGAGAGATAGAATAGGAACAACTCATCATTCAGAACGGCTTCACTCACAGACCAGCGAGATGGCTCACAGACCAGCGAGATGGCTCACAAACAGCATTTGGGCGGGTCCTTGGTGATGTCACCTGAGGTCACCGACTGTGACCCCTCCTCCAGATGCGGTCGATCCTCTGCAGTGAACCCGGCACCCAGGCAAGGGCGGACACACACCGGGTTCCCGCTGATCGTACCTTTCCACCCTTGTCGTTGTCTGACACTTCTCACCCACTCGTGAGAGGCGCACCGCTTCCAGGGTCTTGTTACCTCGGGTGGCGTGTGTGTCTGTCTTAGCGAACCTGTCCCTTTTTATCCCCCTGCTGGGGTATCGCCTGTCCATCACTTCAAACAGTTCAGGGTTCAAAGGGGGGGAGCCGCTCCAGACAGCTCTTCCTCCCACATCCCTTCATTACACATCTCCAGACGCTGCTCCATTGTTCCTTATCTCTCCTTCCCCTGAGGGCAGGTGGCAGACCAACTGCTGATGCCACTGATGCTAGCCCAGGCCAGCAAACATCTTAATTTTATGTGTATTCTCGTAACACTTCCCCCCTTTAAGGATTTTTACCGGGAGGTAAAAATTACAAACATGACTACATTATCTGATACATACACAATATACATCTTTAACAGTTATTTAGCTAATACAGAGAATTTGAAGCTGTCAACACCTTGACAGACAGTCATCACATTTTCTGTTCCTTTTACACGTGTTATTAATAATCCCTTAGACCAGGCTCCAACTCAGCAAACTTCATAGTGGCCAAAAACACTGATGAATTGCGACCAATGTAACCTCTCATTTGGTTTTGCCCCGGACCACAACAACAAGGGTCGTCCCATTCCGGCTCAGTTTTCTCTCGCAAGGGCTTAGTAGGAGGGGGACGGGTATTGACCGCAGAGTTATTGCAAAACTTCCTGCAGTACCCCACCATCTCCAAAAGCCTTCTGAGGGCCCTCTTGTCTGTCGGGGTTGGGAGGTCAGCGATAGCCTGCACTGTAGCTTGCATCACTGCCAGCTGCCCCTGTGTCACCACAATTCCCAGGTAAGTGACCCTTGTGTGGCCGAATTCATTTTTTTCAAGGTTCGCTATCAAACTGGCTTCAGACAGCCGTATTAAATTGCCAATACACACCTCTGTGTTCATCAGCCCTTTAGTCACTGAATTACTCAAAAAATATGGGTGTTGTTTACTTGGCTGCCCTATTGTAACCACAATCACCCAACGTCCCAGTTCTTTGCATTTCCTCGGGACAATCAAACACATAGGTGCGAGTCGTTTAATTACTCCTTCTAAAGATTCGCTTTGTTCGGGGATTAAGGGAGAGACCTTATCAGTAGACCTGGCCAAAACAATAGCCTTCTCCCATCTGACCGATCCCATCCTAATCTTTTCAAAATGGTTTTTTTCTCTTATCAGGGGGCCCCTAGCTTCATTGATTTCCACGCTAACACCGACTAGGTTTGTTAGCATATCAAAAGCCGGTGACCGTCTCAGTTCGCGTCGGTCATGATCAATAACATTTTTCCCCCTGGGCAGCCGGTAAATCTCTTTCATGATTCCACCAACTGTTTCCTCCAGCACCGCAAAATGTCCACCGGGGGGTACCTCGTGGGCCATGTTAAAAACCTCATCCCCATAACTCTTTTGCACCACCCCCCATTCCTCATCTGCGGGTACTGTACTTGATTTCCCTTTCTTCCTTAGCACTTCCTCCTCCGCACAATAGCTTGTCAAGGCTGTGTCAGAGAGAGCGGTCTCGGCAAAAACCATCAGCCCCTCGTCTCGCTCCTGCGTCTGCACAAATTCTTTCCTGGCTACTGCTACGTCCGTCCCAGCTCCCTCACTACCTCTTATCTCACTACACCCTGTCTCATACAAGGTTGGCAGAAATGTTTCAGCCAAATTCACCATCGCGGGCGGGGCCTCCATGCTGGCAGGCTGACCCGTCAATCTCACGACTGGGAACACGATTCCTCCGGCGATGTCATTACCGAGCAAGACTTCCACGTCTTTCATTGGTAATTCGGACCTCACCCCGATCGTGACTACTCCAGAGACCAGGTTGCTCTGTAAGTGTATCTGGTGCAAAGGGACTGACTCTGTCCCTTCCCCAACACCTTTGACCTCTACCTCCCCAGTCTGGGTCTCTGAGCTAAACTCTAATACACTCTTCAGTATTAGTGACTGACACGCTCCCGTGTCTCTCCAGATCCGCACTGGAACTGGTTTTAACCTCTCCTTCACTGACACCAGTCCGCCCGAGATAAACCTCTCGCGCCCTTCCTGTACTTTTTCAGACCTGTCCTTCCCTAGCGGTTCGCTTAACAGCTCGATACAGCCATTCAAAATTTCCGCTTTTCCTTTCCCCGTCTCCTTCCTTGGGGCAAAGCACCTGGACGCAAAGTGTCCGACTTTCCCACAATTATAACAGACGACCCCAGGAGACTTCCTACCAGACTGCTCCCGGTCTACCTTATCCTTTTCACTAGTCCCCGGCTTACTTTCTGACTTTTCCGGCGGACTCTCCCCGCCGTCCTGACTACCCTTCTGGTAGCCTTTACTCGGGGCAAACTTCATTTTATGCGTCAATGCATACTCATCCGCTAACTTAGCAGTTGCGGCTAACGTGGCTGCCTCTTTCTCATCGAGGTAGGGTCTCATACCCTCAGGGACACAACCTTTAAACTGCTCAATCAGAATCAGTTGTAGCAGTCTGTCATAATCCCCCTCTACCCCTTTCGAGGCGCACCAACGCTCACAATATGTTTGCATCTCGCGAGCAAACTCCAAATACGTGCGGTCCCACCGCTTCCTCGCATTCCGGAACCTCTGCCGGTATGCCTCCGGGACCAACTCATAAATCCTGAGGATGGCCTCCTTCACCACCTCATACTTCTGGGCATCTTCCGCGGATAAAGCGGAGTAAGCTTGTTGGGCCTTCCCTTTCAGTACACTCTGAAGTAAAACAACCCACTTATCCCTCGGCCATTCCTGACTTATAGCCACCTTTTCGAAGTGGAGAAAGTACCGATCCACATCGGTATCGTCAAATGGGGGAACCAGCCTAACCTCCTGGGTCGCCCGGAACCCTCCACCTTGGTTCGGCACGAGCCCCTGCTCGGCCCTTATCTTTAACTTCTCCAGCTCAAATTCCCTTTCCCTCTGTTTCTCCTCTCTCTCCAACTGTCTGTCCCTCTCTCTCTCTTCTCTCTCCAACTGTCTTTCTCTCTCTTGCCTTTCTAACTCTTTCTCTCTCTCCCGCCTTTCTAACTCTCTCTCTTTCTCCCGCCTTTCTAACTCTCTCTCCTGCCTTTCTAACTGCTTCTCTTCGTGTTCTAACTGCCGTACCCGGAACTCGTGCTCGAGTCTCAGTTTTTCAAGCTGTACCTGTACTGCGTCTCCAGCAGGTTTTTCAATAGACACCTCCCCCAGCTCACCTTGGGGAAACACACCTTTAGATACATAGTGCTCTACAATAGCTCTGTGTATCTCCTCTCTCCTCATTGTCGACTTCACCTTGGCAAGATTCACCCGTTTGGCCACAGCTATCAATTCCGATTTCCTGGCATCCTCTAATGCCTCCAAGGTCGGCGCCTTTATAAATTCCTCAACCTCCATTTCTGCTGTTTGTCTTTTCTTTCTTTCGGGAATTTTAACCCAATCAATTTACTCCGTCCCAAATTTAGCGTTCAAAATCGCGGACGAGAACCCCACTTATGTTACGTACCCCGTAACTGGGTTGCCACACCAGCAGAAATGGATCACTCAGTTGGAGTCTGGAGTACTAGAACTAAGAAAGTTTTATTAAAGAAACAAGCAACACAGTAATCGAAAGGATAATAAATGCAACAGTTCAGTGATGATAAACACACATGTGCACAGAAGTAAGATAACAGCATCAATCAAGCTCTATCGTTGTCTAGGGGTAAATGACCAATTTCAAAATGACTCAAAGTTCAGTCCAGTTAGTAGTTCAGTTCGCAGTAATCGTTGCCATGGCGGTGGACAAGGTGGGGAAGAGAGAGATAGAATAGGAACAACTCATCATTCAGCACAGCTTCACTCACAGACCAGCGAGATGGCTCACAAACAGCTTTTGGGCAGGTCCTTGGTGATGTCACCTGAGGTCACCGACTGTGAGCCCTCCTCCAGATGCGGTCGATCCTCTGCAGTGAACCCGGCACCCAGGCAAGGGCGGACACACACCGGGTTCCCGCTGATCGTACCTTTCCACCCTTGTCGTTGTCTGACACTTCTCACCCACTCGTGAGAGGCGCACCGCTTCCAGGGTCTTGTTACCTCGGGTGGCGTGTGTGTCTGTCTTAGCGAACCTGTCCCTTTTTATCCCCCTGCTGGGGTATCGCCTGTCCATCACTTCAAACAGTTCAGGGTTCAAAGGGGGGGAGCCGCTCCAGACAGCTCTCCCTCCCACATCCCTTCATTACACATCTCCAGACGCTGCTCCATTGTTCCTTATCTCTCCTTCCCCTGAGGGCAGGTGGCAGACCAACTGCTGATGCCACTGATGCTAGCCCAGGCCAGCAAACATCTTAATTTTATGTGTATTCTCGTAACAATATGTACCCCTCTGAGTAAAGATAAAACTATCTCTAATATTCACCGTATATTTTCCTCCAGTCACGTTAAAATTATGTGCTTTTGTATTAGCCATTTCCACCCTAGGAAAGAAGGCAAGTAACAGAGAACGAGGAATGTTTGCAGATCTTTCAGTCATATTATGTTATACTGTATTGTAAATTAGTGCAGAGGCTATTTCCACCATGTTGAAAGATGTGTAAATATGTTCGTAATAAGTGACTCCACAGGATGTGCACAGGGAATCGAGCTCACATTCCAGTTTAAATTGATCAGTAATTGAGAGGCTGCATGCACAGATGGATCAGGCTAAAGGATAGATTTTTCACCTTCTTCATGCTGTGGACCCCTTTGGCAGTCCACTGAAGCCTATGGATCCTTTCTCAGGATAATGCATTTAAATATATAAAATAAAATACGTAGGATTACTCAAGAAACCAATGATAGTCCCCCCAGCACTTTGTGTGTGATGCTTGCAATTATATTGAAATACAGTTATCAAAATAATAGAACAAATACATTTGTAATATAGTAATATATGTCCTTCTTTATTAACACATTAAATAGCAAGACTACATTTAAAATCTAACCAAGTTTAAATTAAATTTTATTTTTTAAGGACATATCAGTGTGAAGGCCATTGTTGCTTAGCTTGAATAAGACCATTAAATTGAGAAGGTCTTTGACAAAGGAACACACACGTCATGCTGGACATTCAATCAATTTCGATTTTTCATTTTAACGGTTACAAGAGTTGAAAATCCTGATTTACAAAGATATGTTGTTGCAAATGGAAATAAAGATTCCATAGCTCGCTTTACAAGGCAAGGATAGGCTCTCCTCAAGGAACATCTTTTGGGTTTTTTGAGTTAAACTACAATTTTAGTAAGTTTTTGTCCTAGTATCAATGAGTTCATCTTTGGCCATACTACTATGGTTTGTTGCCTACATTCAAAATTGAAGGAAATGCTAAATTTCAATTAGAGTTTAGTGAAAATAAAGATGTAAATTTTTTTCCCATCCAAGTTCAAGGATGCCCTGGAATCTATCCTTGTACCCCTATTTAAGAACTCCTCAACTAAAGTATAAGATCTGTTTTCATTAGATTTTATCTTTTTTTTTAGTTGTAAATGTTGTATTTTCTATTTTATATTTTATGATATGTTTTTAATTTCAGAAAGTTGCTTTTATTTCACTTTGCTAAACCAGATCATATAGATCCAATTGCAGGTCATACAGTGCAGAAACAGGCCCTTTCAGCCACCGTGTTTATGCTGATAATCAGTTAATAATCCAGGGGTTCCCAACTTTTTTTATGCCATGGACTCCTATCAATTACCGAAGGGTCCTTAAACCCCAGGATGGGAATCATTGACTTATACTAATCCTATATGCCAGCACTTGCTCTGTAGCTTTTAATGCCTTGATAATTGCAGTGCCGCCTTTGATTCTGTCTACAGTATAATATCAAGCACTGCAAAACGTTTTTTCCTTCTGTAGATGGCCTTCAACAGGCAGAATTATGCTACAGACTTTGTTGCAGGTAAACTCTTAATTATGACAAAGTTTTGGTATGGCAATACTCTTACAGAAATGATACTTACTGTACTTTACATTGTCAATTTGTGTGTTTAAAAATATGCAGAAATGTTGGAACCATTTAGAAGACCAAGCAGTATTTGTGGAATATAAACAGAATTAGCATCCTCTCAAAGTATCTGATCAACCCAAAGGAATAGCAGTTTGGCACCAGCAGTATCGCAGAAGTTACCAGTCAGCGTTGAATTCAACATAGGACTACTTTAGGGACTCCAGCTCCAGATTTTTCCCCTTGCAGTTTACTCCCAAAGCCTTCCCCATATAGCCACAAGGCAGTGGTGGTTGGAGAACAAAGTTTTCCTTTTCCTGGAGAAGTTGTCAACCACAGCTGACAAGCCCCATCTGCCTAAAGCAACTGGTTTTAAGGCATTAGTAACTCACTTTTGCCCTTTCTCCTGTTAATAGAAATGGTTCCACTGGAATTGGTTGTCAGAGACTATTTGAGGTGCACATTATTGAGAGCATGTAGTAGGTCGTGGGTGCTTATCCCTACTACCATCCTTGGCTATAACAGCCTTAAGTGCATGACTCCTTGCAATATCTTATAAACATGTCAAAAAAACCTCTTAGTTGCTTCCATAAGACAGGAGCAAAATTAGACCATTTGGTCCATCGGGTCTGTCTAGTTGTGACCCACCTAAAATATAGAACCGGCTTGGGTGGAATTTTTGCATAAATTTTTTTTGTTCTATTCTCTCTGTTGGAAGTTGATTGAGTGGGGGTGATTGATTTTCATCAGGAGTAGTGCTGATATTCTTCACCACTGACTGACACTGCACTGACTGATGTTCTTCAAGTGGTTTCTGTCCTGCCCCTCAGGCTCTTTAAGAAGCTTACCTTCTTGCAGCTCTTCTTCAGGACAACATTGTGTTGTATTATTATCCAAGTAGCTTGTACATTCGGTAATGTATCTCCAGCATGCTGTAGAAATTTGGAAATCTGCTTCTTTAAATTTTGGATACTAAACTTCATACAAACTGCTAGTTTGTTCTGTTTTTCCCTAATATCGTCAGCTTTCTTCCAAGACAATCTTTGATGACTTGCATCTATGCAATGATTTCTGGGGGAGGTCCCTAGATGAGATACTCTAACCCCAGCCAAAGAATATTCCCAAATATTTCCTCAATTCCCAAGAATTTAAAGATAACTGTTGGATTCCCTGCAAGGGTGGATTAGAGCTGCTGTTCAACCCCACTAGTCCCCTACCCCTTTCCTGCTATCTCCATGTCCAGTGTTGAACTGGGGCAAATGAAGAAAGGGTCAACTTATCCGAGACTCACCTCCAGGTGCACTGAACTGCAGGTAACAAGCACTGGCTTCAAGTCCTCCTGTTGGGAAGAGAATTACCTGAGTTATGGTTAAGCTGGAGCAGAGAGAGTTGACAGGATTTGTAAGGTTAAAAAAGATGTACAGAAGAAGAGGGAAATATAATAGTTCCTGAGATAAAGAGTAATCAAAGTACAAAGAAAAATTTATTATCTGTGTGCATGCATGTCACCACATACAACCCTGAGGTTCATTTTCTGCAAGCATACTTAGCAAATCTATAGAACAGTAACTGTAAACAGGACCAATGGACAACAAACTGTGCAAATGAAAATATAAATAAATAGCATTAAATAACAAGATAAAGAGTCCTTAAAGTGACATCATTGTTTGTGGAAACACCAGAAGTAGAATAAGTGTCATTATCACCTTTTGTTGGAGAGCCTGATGATTGAGGGGTAGTAACTGTTCTTGAACCTAGTGGTGCGAGTCCGGAGCCACTTGTATCTTCTACCTGACGGCAGCAGCAAGAAGAGAGCATGGCCTGGGTGGTGAGGATCTTTGATGATGGATGCTGCTTTTCTACAGCTATGTTTCATGTAGATGTGCTCAATGGTTGGGAGGATTTTACCCATGATGTACTGGATCGAGTCCACTACCTTTTGTAGGATTTTCCATTCAGGGGAATTGCTGTACCCATATGATGCAGTAATGTAGCTAATCGACACACTTTCCACCTCACATCAAAAGAGGTTTGCGAAGGTTTTTGATGACACGCCAAACCTTTACAGGCTCTTGATGAAGTAGAGGCGCTGTTGTGCTTTCTTTGCAATTATATTTATATGACGGCTCCAGGACATGTCCTCTGAGATAGTGACACCCAGGAATTTAAAGTTACTGACCTTCTCCACCTCTGATCTTCTGATGTTTGCTGGCTCATGAACCTCTGGTTTCCCTCTCCTGAAGTCCACAATCAGTCCACACTCCTCCTTTGCTTGAAAGTCAGGTGTTGATTTGGTTCACAGAGTGCTTCCTGGCCGCTGATTTGGGCAGCAATCCCATCCTTTCTATCTCCTACTTTATTCTGCCCTCCCCCTATCTCTATCCCTCTTTTCCCCTTTCTGACCCCCACTTTCCCCTATCTCTGTCTCCTTTTCCACTCTTTCTCTCTCTGTGTCCCCTACTTACTCTCCCTGTCCCATTCTTCCCTTCTCTCTCCTCCACTCTCTTTTCCTATCCCCCTCTTGCTCTCCCTCTGTTCCCCTCTTCCCCTCTCCCTCTGTCCCCCTCCCCTCTCTCCACCCCCCTCGTTCCCCTCTCTCTGTCCTCCTTCCCCTCACTCTGTCCTCCTCTTCCTCCTCTCACTCTGTAACTCTCCTCTTTCTATATGTCCCTTTCTTGCCCCCCCTCTCTCTGTTACCCCTTCCCTCACTCTGTATCTCCTTCTTGTCTCTCTGTCACCTTCTTACCTTCCTTGTCCCATTCTTCCCCTTTTTTACCCTCTGACCCCTCCCCACTCTCTATCCCTCTCTTATTCCTTTCTCCACCACACTCGCATGCCCCCTCTGTCTACCACACTCACATGTACCCCCCTCACACCATCCTTCCGCTTTCTATATTCCAACCTATTCCCCGTCTGTCTATTACCTCATTTCTCTTCTTTCACTGCCACTCTTGGTCTCTCTCTACCCCTCTGCCTTGTCTCCCAAACCCTCTTTATGCCTCTAGTCTCTCTCTTCTCCACCCCAGACTCCTTTTCCCAATCTCTCCAAGTGAAGTATGTCCTTTTTGCAATATTCTATAATGTTGGTATTTCATCATTGTATAAAACAGCAATTAACACCCAGTTACATTTTTTATAATCACATGATTGAACAAGATTTTATTTCAATTATCTGACAGCCCATATAATAATTTTATAATGTAGACATTAATAATAGTATGTCACTTTTATATGTCATCAGAGCTCCTTTTATGCCACCAATACTGTCCTTGGTTTTAGACTAGAAATTATGGTCATCTTAACTAATCTCTTCATACAATATTTTTCCACATGCTTTAATTAAAGTTTGTGTAAGCTCTTGAATGTGATGGAGAAGTGACGTCAAAGAAACATGATTGTTAATAAACAGCTGGTACCCAGAAGCATCCAGCAGTGAGTAAGTTATGCATACAGAGTTCACTTTCACTTCTACTGAGAGGAGAATGACTTGGTATTGCTCCAGCACAGATTCTATGGTATCTTTCTACGTCGGAAGGAATTAAGTATAAATTGCTAGGATGTAATTTTCTGCTTTTGCTTCCCCAGTGTAACTTAGATACATAATTTTATCTGCAGTAATTGCCAAAATATCCCCACAATTAAATACAATTAAGAATGCAATACAATTAAGAATACTCTAAGTTTAACTAATAATAGCTAATTAGCAGGAAATAATGTTTCCAATGCCTTTTTGTGTCAGCTATGGACAGACCACTACATGACATGATTTAAAAAGGTAGGCTTCAAGTTCAAGTTTAGTGTCAACTGATTGTATGTATATACAACCAAATGAAACAACGTTCCTCTGGACACAGTGTACCCACAAAACATATTTCACACACAGCACACAAAACAAAATGTTACCACAAATAAGATAATAAAATATAATTCAAAGAGCATGTAGTGCACAGTACAGGTAAACAGTAAAGAGTAAACAATTTGCTGTTCTAGTAATGAGACCTCATTGGTGACAGGGTATTCATTAGTCTCACAGTCTGAGGGAAGAAGCTCTTACAAAGTCTGGAAGTCCTAGTCCTGATGCTCCTGCTTCCTGATTGTAGTGGGTCAAAAAGAATGTGGGATGGGTGGTAGGGATTTGCAACTACGCTGTCACAAATAATGGAGAAGGATACCCCATTGATACTCTCCACATTTTCTACTATCCTCTATAGAGTCTTGCAATCTGATGCCTTGCAGATTCTGTGCTACACAATGACGCAGCCAGACAGGGTACTATCGATGGTACTCATGTAGAAAGTTGTTAGAATAGGAGCAGGGAGACTTGCATGCCTCAGTCTCTTCAGATAGTGTAGACTGTGCTGTCCTTTTTTGTCTAATGAAAGATTAGATTGTATGTTATGTGCTCCTCAAGGAACTTCGTGCTCTTTGCTCTCTCCTCTGCCAAGCCATTGATGTGCAATGGAGAATGTTCGACCATTCCCGTTCCATTCCTATTAATGATAGTAACCTTGTGGTTTAATGCCAACTGTCAGTGTTTCTTTTTGAGATATCTTTGACATTGTGACTTTTGTTTTTAAACACTTGGCCAACTGAATGGGTTTTACACTCTTCGATAGGCTGTTTGCTTGGACTGGCATTACTACTGCCAGGGAGTTTGGATGTATAGTACGATGCAAAAGTCTTAAGCACATATATATATAGTTAGGATGCCTAAGACTTTTGCACAATACTGTTGTAATTTTATGTATTGCACTGTACTACTGCCACGCAAAAAGAAGTTCATGACATATGTGAGTGATGATAAACCTGATTCTGATATGGGTCTCTATTGTGTCTGAGAATGGGAATGAGGCAAGGAGATGGGAGTCGTGGTTGGAAAAGGAGAGGGGTAAGGGGAGGGGCCAGAAAGCACCAGAGAAACTTTCTGTCATGGTCAGTTGATGAAGGATCTCAGCCTGAAATGTCAACTAGTTACTCTTTTTCATAAATACTACTTGACCTGCTGAATTCCTCCAGCATTTTTAGCATGTTTCTTTGGATTTCCAGCATCTTCAGAATTTCTTGTGTTTGGAATAAACCAATTCTTTGGAATCAAAAGACCTTACCTGGTATCTCAGGGCTGTGTATGTCTGCACCCACACCATACTTCCACCTCGGCACTCCTTTTCTGCCACCTGTCTCACACCTCTCCCATGGCATTACACTCTCAGCATTCCCAGTATCCTTTGTTCCTGCCTGAATTGCAAACTCCGCCTCTACTCCCTCCACGTTGACAAATACAGGTCCACAATCCCTTATCCGAAATCCTTGGGGCCAGTTGCATTTCAGAATTCAGAATTTTTCGGATTTCAGACCCCCCCCCCCCCCACCGATACCAAAAAACACATATGCTCAAGTCCCTTATTTAACCTGGTTCAGTGCAGTGGACTTTAGGACCCAGCGGTGCACCAAACCTATTCACATCCTCCCATATACTTTAAATCATCTCTAGATCACTTAAATTATCTAATACAATGTAAATGCTATGTACGTAATTGTTATACTGTATTGTTTAGGGAATAATGACAAGAAGAAATTTTATTTCCAACAAAAACATTCAATAAAACATAAAAATATACAGCTTCAAACGAACCGAATCAAACACATGGTAAATGACTTATTGGAATAAATGTAGAATGTCACTATAAAACTTCAGTAACTTGTCTTTCTGTTTATTTACGGAACTATTTTCTTCAGTAAGACACCGCACAGACACACCACGATCAAGCTTCTGCAATAACTCCACTTTCTGCGTAACTGATAGAGAAAATTCCTTCTCTTTTTCTCATTGTTACCCATAGGGGTATCTGCAGCTTTTTTTTGACATTTTCACAGTGAAATTAAACACAAAGTCAACAGTGAACACAAAATATCAGCAAACAGCAAATACACATGTAACCAGTACGAGCGCTGAGCCACAACTGACGTCTGGCGGCCTCTGCTAGTGCTGCCACTTCACACCTGAGTGACGTCAGCTGTTGGCGAGAAAAACTCCAGTTTTTGGAGCTTTTTGGATTTCAGAATTTCGAACAAAGGGATGTGCACCTGTACTTTGCTATGCAAAAGAATTAGGTGCCTTAGCTATATATGTGTGCCTAAGACTTTTTGCACAGTAGAATGACAATTAGTGAAGACAGACGTAACTTGGTGGCGATATGATTATATAGCCTGCCAATGTTCACGGCAAACAGCTGCATGTCTATAATATGTAGATAAAAGGCAAATGAGTCAACACATTCAGGGAATTAAAAAATAAAGAAAGGGACTATGTAAATTTGTGGTTGCTGTGTGAGATTTTAATTTTGCAATGGTCAGCACAAGCTTCACAGCATTCTGAGAACATTGGAGTCTGAACCCAATTAATGTTCGACTGTGGAGCCTCCAGCCTGGTAAAGCTCCGATGAAGCAAAGCGTAATATAAATAATTTAATGACTCACCTAGTAAGTTCCCACAAAATACCAATGTACTAAAAATAATACATTGGTGGATTTCAACTTGTACGAAAGAGAAATCATGTAATTGCTTTGTTGAAACGTGTTAGATTTTACAGCTAGACATTATTGAGAGCTGATTCCCTCTTACCACTCAGCAAAAGTGTTAAATGTGAACTAATTCTTACTCCAGGTTATTGCTGTACGAGCAAATCTGTGAGAGTATTTCAGTGAGGCTGAGTAACCAATGAGGCTGCATCATCTTCAGAGACAATGTTAAACTGCTATCAACACAATTAATGAGCTTAAACCTAAAAAGGTTAACTGATTATCTTCTTCCTTGCACATGTTAATTATTTTTTTTGCAGTGAATGAGGAAACTGATTTCATGAAACGTGTAACCAATTTGAAACTTATTGACATTGATGCAGGGAGGAGGTAAAACTATGGAGCTAAAGTTGAGTAGTATGTTGAGGGGCTTAATCCAAAAGCATGAATTAGAGTTGAAAAATGTTACCCTGTCATATGCTGGAGGTGCAAAGAAAAACTAAAGAGGACAGAAGTTGAAATGTTGAAATAAATAATATACTCTTCCAGCAGCTGCAAAAGATAAATGTGGATTATTCTATCAGTGCTTCCGATAGTACAGCACAAAAACAGGCTCTTTGGCCCATCTAGTCCATGCCAAAACAATTTAAACTGCCTACTCCCATCGACCTGCACCAGGACCATAGCCCTCTATACTCCTACCACCCATGTACCTATTCCAAACACGGCTTAAAGGTTGAAATCAAGCTTGCGTTCACCACTTGTGCTGATAGCGTGTTCCACACTCTCACAACCCTCTGAGTGAAAAAGTTTCCCTTCATATTCCCCTTAACTTTTCACCTTTCACCCTTAACCCATGATCTCTGGTTCTAGTTGCACCCGTTTTGGGAGAAAGGCTTTCTCCTGAAATGCAACCCTGTCCTCACTTTGAGAAGCTGATAACCACCTTATGTATTTCTAGCATTTGCTAGTTTCTTCTCCAACTGTAATATGCGGGCGTCTGCACAAATGCTTATACCTGATATCTGCACAAAACCCAAACTTGAAAGTTAGACAGATGGCCCCTGCCCTGATGGGAATGTGAACCATCCCTTGCTGTCACTTCACAGGCTTTCCTTTTGGTACGGCTTTGGTATATTATTGTCACATGTGTCAAGATACAGTGAAAAGCTTTTTGCGTGCCATCCCGACCGATCATGCCACACATAATTTCATTTGGTCACTATAAAGAAAAATGCTTCCTCTCTTGCTGTGGAAGTGATACCTGTCTCTCCTTTGTTAGTGAGAGAGAGAGAGAGAGCCAGAGGGATACCAAATTGTTGGAATGAACAGTTAGTGTTTAATGTCCTGTAAACCATCTTTGCTTGTTGCTTGGATGGTGGGTTGTGGGAATGCTGATACTTTCTGCTACAATAATTGGGGAGAGGGGGAGGGTCGATGCTACTTGTTGCTTGTGCGTGGCAGGGGGTCAAGAGCTCAGGTTTTGTCTGTCATTCAGTCTTTGGGGTTTTTCTGTTTCAAGGAAGTCTGGAGAGTGAGAATTTCAGGATGCATATTATATACATTCTCTGATATTAAGTGGACCATTGACTATGGTATTGCCGTTGTAGAAAATGTGCAGTGCAGGGGCCACAAGATGCATGCCAGCCTTTTAAGTCCCATCTTTCTGTGGTGGTAGTTAATAGTGTTACTCCTATGCCACTCTGTTAGCCACTTCCGCTTGGGAGGAGTTCACATACTGTACAAGCAATGTTATCAATAACGTACCGTTGAATATCCTGTATGTTACTGGCCTTGCGGTGTGTGCTCTGCACTCTTGCTCAATATCGAGCTCAACACTTCTCAGGTTCACAGTTTTGAATTAACATGAGTTCTGCAGATGCTGGAAATCATGATCTATACTGGAGGAACACAGCAGTTTAGCCTGCATATATGGAGGGAAGTGAACAGTTAATGTTTCGGACCCCTCGGTAGGACTGGGACCTTCACTAGTTCTGATGAAAAGTCTCAGACTGAAACATCGACTGTTCATTTCCCTCCATTGCTGCTGCTTGCCTTGTTGTGTTCCTCCAGCAGTTTGTTTGTGTTCTGCACAGTTTAAATATCTGTCCTCTTGATGGGAAAGTGCAATTCCCTCCGACTATGTTAAATATTGGTCACTGTGTTAGTCAAATTCTGACCCCAGTGACCGACTTATTCTCTATATCAACATAATTTACCACATATTAGCTTTGTTTTCTGAAATTAGCTTACATTTTATACTTTGTTGTCACCAAACAATCGATACTAGAACGTACAATCATCACAGCGATATTTGATTCTGCGCTTCCTGCTCCCTGAAGTACAAATCAATAGTAAATATTGAAAATTTAAATTATAGATCATAAATAGAAAATGGAAAGTAAGGCAGTGCAAAAAAACCGAGAGGCAGGTCTGGATATTTGGAGGGTATGGCCCAGATCTGGGTCAGGATCCGTTCAGCAGTCTTATCACAGTTGGAAAGAAGCCGTTCCCAAATCTGACTGTACGAGTCTTCAAGCTCCTGAGCCTTCTCCCGGAGGGAAGAGGGACGAAAAGTGTGTTGGCTGGGTGGGTCATGTCTTTGATTATCCTGGCAGCACTGCTCCAACAGCGTGCAGTGTAAAGTGAGTCCAAGGACGGAAGATTGGTTTGTGTGATGTGTTGCGCTGTGTTCACGATCTTCTGCAGCTTCTTCTGGTCTTGGACAGGACAACTTCCATATCAGGTTGTGATGCACCCGAGAGCTTTCTACGGTGCATCTATAAAAATTTGTGAGGGTTTTAGGGGACAGGCCAAATCAAGCCAACCTAATGTTATCACATGGCATAGATAAAGAATGGATTTTCTACTTGAATTTTTACAGTTTATAAGAACTTGCAATGGTGTAAGATATGGCTGAAAGAGGAAAAACAGTGACCGTCAAGCATTGAAAATGTAGCAGGTTCAAGCTGTTGTTTCATCAAGTTGTTATAGTTCTTATCAGTACTTGAGTAATCAAAAGGAAATCTAATGTTATAGAAACATAGAAACATAGAAAATAGGTGCAGGAGTAGGCCATTCGGCCCTTCGAGCCTGCACCGCCATTTATTATGATCATGGCTGATCATCCAACTCAGAACCCCGCCCCAGCCTTCCCTCCATACCCCCTGACCCCCGTAGCCACAAGGGCCATATCTAACTCCCTCTTAAATATAGCCAATGAACTGGCCTCAACTGTTTCCTGTGGCAGAGAATTCCACAGATTCACCACTCTCTGTGTGAAGAAGTTTTTCCTAATCTCGGTCCTAAAAGGCTTCCCCTCTATCCTCAAACTGTGATCCCTCGTTCTGGACTTCCCCAACATCGGGAACAATCTTCCTGCATCTAGCCTGTCCAATCCCTTTAGGATCTTATACGTTTCAATCAGATCCCCCATCAATCTTCTAAATTCCAACGAGTACAAGCCCAGTTCATCCAGTCTTTCTTCATATGAAAGTGCTGCCATCCCAGGAATCAATCTGGTGAACCTTCTTTGTACTCCCTCTATGGCAAAGATGTCTTTCCTCAGATTAGGGGACCAAAACTGCATACAATACTCCAGGTGTGGTCTCACCAAGGCCTTGTACAACTGCAGTAGTACCTCCCTGCTCCTGTACTCGAATCCTCTCGCTATAAATGCCAGCATACCATTCGCCTTTTTCACCGCCTGCTGTACCTGCATGCCCACTTTCAATGACTGGTGTATAATGACACCCAGGTCTCGTTGCACCTCCCCTTTTCCTAATCGGCCACCACTTAGATAATAATCTGTTTTCCTATTTTTGCCACCAAAGTGGATAACTTCACATTTATCCACATTAAATTGCATCTGCCATGAATTTGCCCACTCACCCAACCTATCCAAGTCAGCCTGCATCCTCTTAGCATCCTCCTCACTGCTAACACGGCCACCCAGCTTCGTGTCATCCGCAAACTTGGAGATGCTGCATTTAATTCCCTCATCCAAGTCATTAATATATATTGTAAACAACTGGGGTCCCAGCACTGAGCCTTGCGATACCCCACTAGTCACCGCCTGCCATTCTGAAAAGGTCCTGTTTATTCCCACTCTTTGTTTCCTGTCTGCTAACCAATTCTCCACCCACACCAATACCTTACCCCCAATACCGTGTGCTTTAAGTTTGCACACTAATCTCCTGTGTGGGACCTTGTCAAAAGCCTTTTGAAAATCCAAATATACCACATCCACTGGTTCTCCCCTATCCACTCTACTAGTTACATCCTCAAAAAATTCTATGAGATCCGTCAGACATGATTTTCCTTTCACAAATCCATGCTGACTTTGTCTGATCATTTCACCGCTTTCCAAATGTGCTGTTATCACATCCTTGATAACTGACTCCAGCAGTTTCCCCACCACCAACGTTAGGCTAACCGGTCTATAATTCCCCGGTTTCTCTCTCCCTCCTTTTTTAAAAAGTGGGGTTACATTAGCCACCCTCCAATCCTCAGGAACTAGTCCAGAATCTAACGAGTTTTGAAAAATTATCACTAATGCATCCACTATTTCTTGGGCTACTTCCTTAAGCACTCTGGGATGCAGACCATCTGGCCCTGGGGATTCATCTGCCTTCAATCCCTTCAATTTACCTAACACCACTTCCCTACTAACTTGTATTTCGCTCAGTTCCTCCATCTCACTGGACCCTCTGTCCCTTACTATTTCTGGAAGATTATTTATGTCCTCCTTAGTGAAGACAGAACCAAAGTAATTATTCAATTGGTCTGCCATATCCTTGCTCCCCATAATCAATTCACCTGTTTCTGTCTGCAGGGGACCTACATTTGTCTTTACCAGTCTTTTCCTTTTTACATATCTATAAAAGCTTTTACAGTCCGTTTTTATGTTCCCTGCCAGTTTTCTCTCATAATCTTTTTTCCCCTTCCTAATTAAGCCCTTTGTCCTTCTCTGCTGAACTCTGAATTTCTCCCAGTCCTCAGGTGAGCCACTTTCTCTGGCTAACTTGTATGCTTCTTCTTTGGAATTGATACTATCCCTAATTTCTCTTGTCAGCCACGGGTGCACTACCTTTGCAGTGCTTTTTAAAGGAATAATTTCATGAAATAGGAAAATGATGAAGTATTTAGAGGCTCTGGTGTGGAGACAAAACATTCATTCATTATACTTCATCTGGAGATGTGGAAACAAGTTACAACAATTAAAAACGAATGCCAATTTAATGGTCAAGCCCTAAAGGTTATTGCGAACCCGTATCTGAGAAGGTAAAATAAGTTGAGTTTGATTGTATTTGTTGTGTATTTAATATTTAAGTAATGCTTGAGTAATTTTGTATATATAAATTGAGCATTCTTGTTTTAAAAATTCATTACTGGATATAATATAAATATCTGAATTACATACATCAGGACGCTACCACATGATACACACACACCTCGCTTAAAGTAAACTCAAAGTTAGACCTGCATTTCGGACTCCCATGTCTTCCTTTGAATTAGTTTAATGTTTTGAAGTTACGTAACGTAACGGTATTGACAAGTTTTGCAGAGAATTGTACGAATGAAGAGTCTAATGCAGAGAATGTGGTAGGTGTGGAGGAGCTTTATTTCCCAGAATTGGGTGGTGAGGGGCCAGGATAATCGGGGGATTGTTGAGGGGGTACTGTAGCAGTAAACTAGGAAGAAAAAATACCCAACCAAACCTGTTGATTACAGTTCTAATTCTAGACAGCAAAGCAACTTACTACAAAGCTACAGAAGTCCTAGTTTTTGAAATCGCCTTTGAATTGTACACCAACACTTCCATTGCTTCCTCAGTCAAGCCAAGCTGGAGAGAACAGTAAACAAAAGATTATTTTGGGCTTAGTAGAAAAGAGATTGCTCTATCACCTCACAAAAACCTCTATGAAAATATATCCTGGGCCCATACAGTTACAAAGAAGGCACGACAATGACTATATTTCATTAGGAGTTCAAGGCGATTTGGTATGTCTTCGAAGATTCTTGCAAATTTCTGTAGACGTACTGTGGAGAGCAATCTCACTGGTTACATCGTCATCATCATCTGGTATGAAGGGGCCACTGCTGAGGATTGGAAAAAGGTGACAAAGGTTGCAGACTAGGCCAGTTCCATCATAAGCACTAGCCTCCCCAGCACTGAGGACATCTTCAAAAGGCAATGCCTCAGAAAGACAGCATCCATTATTAAGCTCTCCCATCACCCATGACATGACTCTCTACTCCGATCAGAGAGTAGGTACAGGAGCCTGAAGGCACACACTCAACATTTCAGAAACAGCTTCCTCTCCTCTGCTATCAGAAATCTGAATGGACAATGAACCAACCTACGAATACTGTCTCATTATTTTTGCTCTCTTTTTGCATTACTCATTTAACTTTTAATATATATCTCATTGTAATTTAAACTATATGTATATATTCCAATGTACTTCTGCCGCAAAACAACAATTTTCACGATTTCATGACAATTCCCCCCCCCAAGTTTTCCATCCCAAGCTCCCTTCCCCCATTTCCATTTCAAATCTTCAGATTGCCTCCACCAACCCAAACAGACCCCATCCCACACTTAGCACCACACCCTGAATGCTTACTGTAGCTTGAGAACTATCCCCTTCCCTGCTCACCACGTCTCTGATATACTTTATACTTTATTGTCGCCGAACAATTGATACTAGAACGTACAATCATCACAGCGATATTTAATTCTGCTCTTCCCGCTCCCTGGATTACAAATATTAAATATTAAAAATATTAAAATAGTAAAAATTTAGTAAATATTAAAAATTTAAATTATAAATCATAAATAGAAAATAGAAAAATGGAAAGTAAGGTAGTGCAAAAAGAACGAGAGGCAGGTCTGGATATTTGGAGGGTACGGCCCAGATCCGGGTCAGGATCCGTTCAGCAGTCTTATCACATTTGGAAAGAAGCTGTTCCCAGATCTGGCCTTATGAGTCTTCAAGCTCCTGAGCCTTCTCCCAGAGGGAAGAGGGACGAAAAGTGTGTTGGCTGGGTGGGTGTAATTACATTATTGCTACTAGATTAGCATCAGATCCATACTGTCAAACAGTGCGGCCATTAAACTCAACCAGGAGATAGCCATTCCTAGCCAGTCCAATTTCTTGTCAGTCTAAAATTATAACCCACTGTTGGTTTCCAAGAAAATGAATCTCTGTATCACTTCCAGCTCATGAAATCTATGTGCTGGACTACTACAGATTTACAGACCTCTACAGACTTGAGAGAATCAAATACTTAGCCCCTCAGCGTGAAGCAATTAAACTAAAATATCACAGAGCCGACTGTTGAAAATTTCCAACAGTTCTTAAGTTTATTACTACTACTCAGTGGGTATAATTGCAGCAGTAATCAGCAAATTGTTTACTTCATTATTGTAAACAATTTGAATTTGCTCTAATATTCAGAGGCATAAGTGGAAAATAAATATTTTACACCTACAGTATCTGTAGGACCAATTAGACGATAAAGGATTACATTTTTTAATAGTCTCACAGACTGAAGTGCACAATGAAAGATTCAGATAAGGTCTTGCATCTTTTGCAGATGCCCTTTTAAAAATACTCCATCAACACCACTCTCCTACGACACACGCCTAATCCTCAACATAGATGATCGTTTACCCTTGGGCTTTCTTCTGGGAACTCCCTACCCATCTACCTCCACCTGACCATGAGTATTACTCCAGCAATGCTTTGAAGGTTCTCTGAAAACATAAGAATTCAGAACATTACCAGCCCATCTTTCACCATCTCAATGCCACTACACCAGAAAATTGTGAGCCTCTGATGCTTTCAACAGGATTATCTAGCATTCTTGAGGCAGGGCAGAAAGTATTCTATAAAATAATTCTTAAAAGGTAAAGATATGTTTCAGGTACCAGGTGGTTATTTTCACTTAGAAAACTTTATTTAGCTCTCAAGGAACTACTAAGTATATATGATCTATTACATTAAAATATGTTGAATTTATGGAACATTAACACGTTACTCATGGTTTTCTTTCTCATGTGCATTATTTAAGTCAGATGAGATCCTTTTCATTAAAATGTCAAGTCACAGTAGGTATTTAATATTGGTGCTGCAGAAGTTTACAGTGTATCCATGAAATGTAATAGAACTTTCCTGACAAAAAGCAAAAGCACTGATTCATCTCTCTGAAATAAGTCTTTCAAGTGTGCTACAAACTCACGAAGCTTATGAGGTAATTACATTTTTCATTAACTTTAAAAGAACTTCAATCTTGCACAGGTGCAACTTTTATGACTAAAACTCAGTTCTTTGAATCCAGCTGATTAAAGAGTATCCGCAGGCAGTTATAGTGTGCTGTGAAATATTGAGAGGTGGGAAGATAATCGTCAAGCTGGAAGCTGTGCCCCAATACATCTGCATGGATCTGGCTTATAAAGAGAGATATGGATTCGAAGTAAATTTTTATTGAAGTACGTATATGTCAGCATATACACCATGAGATTCATTTTCTTGTGGGCATACTCAATAAATCCTTAATAGAATAGTAACCACTATAGAACCAATGAAAACTGTGCCAACGTGGGCGTGCAGCCACTGTGCAAAGAAAACAAACTGTGCAAATGCAAAAATAAATAAATAATAATAATAAATAAGCAATAAGTATTGAGAACATGAGATGAAGGGCCCTTGAACATGGATCCATAGGTTGTGGGAGCAGTTCAGTGATGGGGCAAGTGAAGATGAGTGAAGTTATCCCCTTTGGTTCAAGAGCCTGATGGTTGAGGGGTAATAACTGTTCCTGAACCTGGTGGCATGAGCCCTGAGACTCCTGTACCTTCTTCCTGATGGCAGCTGTAAGAAGAGAGCATGACCTGGGTGGTGGGGGTCCCTGATGATGGATGCTACTTTCTACGCCAACGCTTCATGTGGATGTGCTCAATGGTGGGGAGGGCTTTACCCGTACCCACTACTTTTTGGAGAATTTCCTGTTTAAGGGCATTGGTGTTTCCATACCAGGCTGTGATGCAACCAGTCAATATACTCTCCACCACACACCTATAGAAATTTATCAAAATTTCAGATGACATGCTGAATCTTCACAAACTCCTGCCATGCTTCCTTCATAATTGCCCTTACATGCTGGGCCCAGGACATGGCCTCTGAAATGAAAACACCGAGGAATTTAAAGTTACTAACCATTTCCAACCCTGATCCCCCCCATAAGGACCAGCTCATGGACCTCTGGTTTCTTCCTCCTGAACTCAATAATCAGTTCATTGGTCTTGCTGACATTGAGTAAGAAGTTATTATTGTGGCACTACTCAACCGGATTTCCAGTCTCCCTCCTATATGCTGTATATTGTAGTTATTTATATTGTAGTCATGATAGGGAAACCTGCTATATTTTCTCCTGTTTACCTTGTAGGTTTTGGGATAATACCGCCCGTCTATTATAGGGGCAATATGATAGTGTAGCGGTTAGCACATCATGTTACAATGCTTCACTGATTGTGTGCTGTCCAAAAGATGTCCTGCCAGTCAGTTGTGGGCATGCTAAGCTGACCCCGGAAGCATGGCAACAGTTGCCTAATGGTGGGGTGGATTTGACCCATGATGTACTCCTTTTTGTAGGATTTTTCATTCAAGGGCATTGGTGTTTCCATACCAAGGTGTGATGCAACCTGTCAATATACTCTCCAGTACACATCTGTAGAAGTTTGGTCAAAGTTTAAGATGTCATGCTGAATCTTTGCAAACCTTTAAGGAAGTAGAGGCACTGCTGTACTTTCTTCACTTCTTTCTGAATTGTGCCCAGCACAATTCTTCCTGATTTGCTTTGATTTGATGGAAACGATACATTTCACTGTATGTTTTGTTGGACATGTGACAAATGAAGCTAATCTTTCCTTAATACCTCTGCTGAGATCAGCAAGCACAAATTAAATGGGGTGCTCATAGTTACCTAGTTGCTATATCTAACTAAATGCAGTGTTGAATGTGGAGCCAGCAGAAAGAACAGAAAATATGGAGTCAAAAATTCAGTGGCCTTTCTGGGGAGAAAGTGTGTGAACTAGTTGTTTCTGTGTATCTGCTCTCTCCAAAGCCATACAACACATTGCCAGCAGAATTGGGTGCATGAGATGTAATCAGGTGTCCAGACAGCTGTGGATCTCAGATGTACACCATGTTCGATGTTTGAACCTCTTTAGATTCAGCATCCAGTGGGCAGTACAGCTTATAGCGCACTGACTTGCAGCTCCACACACCCTGGTTTGGTGCTGACTTCTACTGCTGTTGGCTTAGAGTCTGTAATTCCACTCTGGAGGTTCTTCTGGTGCACTTCTTTGCTATCCTTGTTGATTGCTTGATTGGCTGCTGTAATTTCATACAGGGTGTGTCAGAATATTTAGGATGGAATAAATGGACCCTTGAGGAAGTTTAGAGGGAAATAAATGGACTGATACAGTTGCTATGAGAGCAGGTATAGCCGTTATTGACCTCCTACATGAGAAGAAATATAAGCTGATGCAAATCTTTGCCAGGATCTTGTATTGCACACAAGCACAAGTGGTTGGATTTGCTCCCAGTTGTGCACAGTGTCCCAATTTCCAGAGGTCTGACGGCTGCATAGTGTTGAGTATGGTGGGGATGGAGGGGAGGGGAGAACAGTAAACTTCCATGTAGTTCCCAGCTCACAGACTAGGAAGTCTCCACAGAAAACCTACACAAATGTAATCTTGGTATAAGTATAGCGGCTCCATTCGCATTCATAGATGATATTCAGGGTAGCATGTGCTGACATATACAGTACATATTTGGATGGTAAATTCATTTTGAACTTTGAAATTGAGTGTCAGGAAAAAGTAGGAGGTTTTGATATTTAATTAACTCAATTTCAGAAGTTCCAAGTTCCAATAAATTTATTATCTTAAGTATAGCTATGTCACCATATACAACCCTGAAATTCATTTTCTTGTGGGCATACTCAATAAATCCATAATAGAATAATAACTGTAACATTCAACCAGTGTGCAAAAGACAGCAAGCCTTGCAATTACAAAATGAAGGAAATAGTAATAATAAATAAATAAGCAAAAAATATCAAGAATATGGATGAAGAGTCCTTGAAAGTAAATCCATGGTTGTGGGAACAGGTCAGTGATAGGGCAAGAGAAGTTGAGTGAAGTTATCCCCTTTGGTTCAAGAGCCTTATGGTTGAGGGTCAATGACTGTTCCTGAACCTGGTGGTGTGACTTCTGAGGCTCCTGCACCTTCTTCCTGATGGCAGCAGTGAGAAGAGAGCATAAGCATCAATTTCAGTGTTTTAAATTATATCTTAGTGTACAAATGTGCGCTTTACAATGTTTTAAATGTAATAATACATATTATTGAGGTTATTTTCAGTCAGTCATTCTGAATTTTGACAATGTCAAATATATTCCCGTCCATTCAATAATAATTAGCTTTGACAGCCAGTGCATTTGGAACTGAGTCCCCATCGTCTGCCAAGTCATCCTGTATTGAGTAGTCACTACAATGCACACTACTGTTCTGAATTGCTGGGACCTTGGTCCGCATTGAAAGCTTGAACCTGAGATCATGCTACATGAGGAGGGTAGCCAGGTAGTGACTCTGGTATAATGGAAGTTTTGTCCAATGCATTATTGCACTTTACAAGGTGAGAAGCTTTTGATATCCTGCAGTTTTAAAAATCAGTTGCAGTCTTGATTCCTGTTGGCAGGCTACATCTCTGGTGCTGACGACTAGCACTGCAATGTTAATGCAAAACACCTGCAGGAATATGCAATGGACAATGATGCTGGGATACATCCTAGGATGCACTGGGGCATATCATCATTGAGGTAACCTGGGGTGAACAGATGTTTCAGGTCTTTCAATATCAGACGCATTCACCCAGGTGACCCAGCCCGGGCTGATCAGCCTGGCTTGTGTCCCAGCAGCATTGGCCCATGGGTCGCACCTCTTGATCCATAACCACCTGGAGGCTCAGCAGCCTCTGTGATGGTCCTGATGGTTCTTTTCTTGGCAACACCTCTAATACCAAGGAGAGAGTAGGTTTTGCACAGCGAACAGCCAGAAAAAACTCTACACCCCACCTCTACAGGCTCGCATCATGCCCTCCACCCCTGTCTCTGGCACTGCTCTACCAGCTCCTGGTATTTGAATTTCTTACGCTCAAGTGCCTCCTCAATCCAGTCTTTCTAAAGGACTATCAGTCCTACAATGACCACCTGCTTCGAGGTGCATTTTGAAGATGCATTTTGTTGAAGCATCTTGACAGTTAAGTTGAGATGTATCCCTACAAATCTTTGCCATCCAACACATTTTCATGTGGTCACAAATTAGAAAATGCAATGTTTTTTTTTGTTAACGTTCTATAAGAAGACTCATTTCATGATATTACCTTGATAAGATATTTTTCATTATATTATAGAGTTGGTATCTTCTACTTCCCTTGACTTCAAATAATAGTTACTTAAATAGTATAAAATATTGTTTCAAATTTACTGACACTTCATTCGGTTATTTCCAATTTCATTTTGAACCCTTGAGAGGCTTACACCCTGCTCCTTCCTAATCACTTTATGGGATTATGAGTTATTAAAATCTGTCTGTGCTTATCCACTAAAAGTATTTTAAATATTTTATTCTACAGTATGCAGTTAGATTATTTCAAAGGATGAATTGCTTTAAAAGGGTCAAAAGCGTAAAATTATAACAGGCACTTGATGGATTATTTCATATCCTCTACTGTCAGCCCTGGAAAGGAGGATGAGTAAAACATCTGATTCCTGTTCAAATGTAACATTATATAATGGCAGAGTAACATGGCAGAACTAAGCTTGATCTTCAGTTTCTCCCCCATGTTTTCCAGCTTCCACCTCAAAGAACCTCCCCCCCGCCCCCATATTCCAGAATATTGAACTCTGTAATATTTCAACTAATATGTGAGTGAAAGGCTACAGACAGTGTTACAAATACAACTGTAAAGAAGTAGGTATGAATGTACTGGGTGTGTTGGGGAATTCTTGGCACAGGAAACATTCAAAGCAACATGTCCAATAGGTTTAAGTGGAGACAAGTTACAAGGAAATTTAGAACATAGAACATAGAAAACCTACAGCACAATACAGGCCCTTCGGCCCATAATGCTGTGCCGAACTTTAGAAATTACCTAGGGTTACCCATAGCCCTATATTTTTCTACGCTCGATTTACCTATCCAGGAGCCTCTTAAAAGACCCTGTCATATCTACCTCCACCACCATTGCCGGTAGTCCATTCCACACACTCACCCCTCTGTGTAAAAAAACTTATCCCTGACATCTCCTCTGTACCTACTTCCAAGCACCTAACTGTGTCCTCTTGTGTTAGCCATTTCAGCCCTGGGAAAAAGTCTCTGACTATCCACACGATCAATGCCTCTCATCGTCGTACACATCTTTATCAGGTCACCTCATCCTGCATTGCTCCAAGCAGAAAAGTCCGAGTTCATTCAGCCTATTCTCATAAGGCATGCTCCCCAATCCAGGCAACATCCTTGTAAATCTCCTTTGCACCCTTTCTATAGTTTCCACAGCCTGCTTGTAGTGAGGTGACCAGAAATGAGCACAGTACTCCAAGTGGGGTCTGACCAGGGTCCTATATAGCTGTAAAGAATGTCAGTAATTAAAAAAATCCTTGTGCAATGAGTTGGAAATTGCATAAATGAATTGTTTCATAGGAAGCTGGATGAGTAAGGAGTGTGGCCTTGGATATCCCATGAAGTGAAAGTAGGAATCTGCAAAGTGTCAGCAGGTTGTTGTATTCAAGCAGAGGAACTCTGTTTATGGGAATCTCTTGGCAAAATGCTGCAACATATGGAAAGAGGATTATTCCTGGGAGATGCAGTTTGGAAAGTGGCTTCAGCACAGTCAGAGAAATAGTACGTGGGTTTGCTTCCTGCAGCAGGAACAGGAAGCAGAAGGATTCAGGAAGGACAGGTTCAGCAGACCTAATCAAAAATGCTAAATTACTGAAACATTTATGTAACTTACCTGTCTTCCTCAAATCATCCATTCTCACAGCAGAGTCTCAGGCAAGCCTTTGCAAATGAGTATCCTTTAGATCACTTTTGTCTATGATTAAAAAACAAACAACATCATCTAGAACACGGGTTCCCAACTTGGGGTCCACAGACCCCTCAATTAATGGTAGGGGTGCATGGCATAAAAAAGGCTGGGAACCCGTGAACTAGAGAAATGTGCCCTCACATTTACACTTAAAAGCTTGTTAATGTAGTTGGCTCCACATTAGTGATCACCACTATCTGGAGACATCAGCATTGCCAAAGGTGGATAGAAGGTGATTGCGACTAAACCCATGTTCATATTTACTTGTCGGATCTACTGATTGCTTCTATTGCAGATAATTAGCTGCAAAATTTCTTTTAAAGTCTCCAATGAGGCTGGCTGGAATTATAGTATCTGAGAAAGAGTGAATTTGGTGAATTGAACAACCTTTCTTGAACTTTTTAAAGTAGCAATAATAATGCCATCCAAGATAAGACAATAGGCCATTACACATAGGAGCAGAATTACGCCACTCATCCCATCAAGCCTGCTCCACCATTCCATCGTGGCAGATTGATAATCCTTCTCCTGCCTTCTCCCCATAAACTTTTACTAATCAAGAACCTATCAACCTCCCCTTTAACTAATTCATTAATTTATTTATTGGGATACAATGCAGAATAGGCCCTTATGGCCCTTCATGCCACACATGCTAAACATAGTCAGGAGAGCCATTTTGATCAGTTTCTTGGTAAGTAATAAAATATTTATTTATTGTGACACAGCACAAATAGGCCCTTCGAGCCTCACAGCCCAGCAACCCACTTATTTAACCCTAGCCTAGTCAAAGGATAATTTACAATGACCAATTAACCTAGCAACGAGTACATCTTTGGACCCGTGGGCGGAAACCAGAGCACCTGGAGGAAGCCCACTTGATCACAAGGACAGCATGTAAACTCCTTACAGACAGACCTTGTACCCGGGTCGCTGATACTGTAAAACATTGTGCTACCGTGCCAGCCTGAATTTAAGTTAAAATAATCTTAGTAAAATAAGCTAATTCTGCATGTACTCTTCAACATGTAATCACTTCAGTGGGAATC
Organism: Mobula hypostoma; assembly: GCF_963921235.1. NCBI lineage: Eukaryota > Metazoa > Chordata > Chondrichthyes > Myliobatiformes > Myliobatidae > Mobula > Mobula hypostoma. The sequence continues at coordinate 10,346,247 of NC_086105.1, read as the reverse complement.
TACATTTGCTAAAGGTCTATTAGGATGAATTCCAGTAACATCTGAAAGATACACTTTCCACTATTAACCCAGCAGATAACATAGCACCTGGTAAGCACGTTTAACATGTACGGTCTTCACTGGTCTAGATTGTGATGCCTGTGAGTCCCAGATCCGTTATGCATAGCCTTCTCTGTAGTTACTGAGAGAATGAAGACCCAGGATATCTGGGCATTAATCTGCATCAATTACTAATTCTGCATCAGAATCAGATTTTCTTTTTGCTGGAATAAAAAGAAGTTCTGTATTGTTAAGAGCTTGTGAAATGTCCAGGTATATTGATTTATTATTGTCACATGTCACAAAGGTACACTAAAACCTTGCTTACTATCCATATAGATCAATACATTACAGGAAAGTATTGAGGTGGTACAAGGTAAAATGATAAGAGATTGCAGAACTAAAGGGTTAGAGAGAAAACGCAGTGCAGGTCAACAGAAAGGTGTGAGGTCACAATGAGGTAGATTGTGAGATCAAGAATCCACTTTATCATACCAGGGTACCATTCTGTAGTCTTATAACAGTGGGGTAGAAACTGTTGTTAGGCTTGGTAGTACATTCAAGTTCCTATACTTTCTGTCTTATGGAAGAAGAGAGAATATCAGGGATGAGTGGGATTTATGACTGTGCTGGCTGCTTCATCAAGGTAGCAAGAACTGGTGACACGGTAGTGTGGTGGTTAGAACAACACTTCACAGTACCAGCGATCGGATTCGGTTTCTGCTGCTGTCTGTAAGGAGTTTGTACGTTCTGCTATTGACTGCATGTGTTTCCTCTGGCTGGCTGCTCCGGTTTCTTCCCACAGTCCGAAGACATACCACTTGGTTGGCTAATTGGTCATTGTAAATTGTCCCGTGATTAGGCTGGGATTAAATCAGGGGATAGCTGGGCAGTACGGCTCGAAAGGCCAGAAAGGCTTGTTCTATGCTGTGTCTCAGTAAGTAAATAAAAATAAATGTTTAAAACATGTAGACAAGGACAATAGATGAAAGGCTGGTTTCAATCATGTCCTGAGCTGTGACTATGTTTCTCTGCAGTTTCTCACATTCATGGGAAAAGTATTTGCTTTACCAAACTGAGATACATTTAGGCAGGATGCTTTCTATAGTGAAATTGTAAAAATTGGTGAGGGTCAAAGGGAACATGCCAAGTTTTGTTAGCCTTCTGAGAAATTAGAGATGCTTGTGAGCTATCATCGTTGTGGGTGGTATCAGCCTAGTTGTTCTAGGACAGGCTGCTGGTGATGTTCTTTCCTAGGAAATTGAAACTCTGAACCTTTGACCTCAGTGCCATTGACGTAAACTGGAGCATGTGCACCGCCTCCTTTCCTGAAGTCAAAGATCAGCTCTTTTGTTTTGCTGTCCAACTTAATCTGCAGATTTCTAGACTTTAGTCTCAGTTTTCACTCTTAGCTCAATTAGTAATTGCACCATTCAAGGTGACCCTTAACAGTATTATTCAAGTGGAATCTAGTTATAATCATACTCTGTCAAGTGAATTAGCCTCAACAGACATAATAGGCCATTTATTGTGAAGGAGACAATATAATTCATCTTGATAACTACAGCCTAGATTTTGTAAAAAAAAAATAAGCAAAGATTCTGCTCCTGATGTCAGTCCAGAATCCTTCTTACTGATTAAAAGAGTGTGTGTGTGTGTGTGTGTGTGTGTGTATGTATGTGTGTGTGTATATGTATGTATGTATATATTTATATAGTAAGCTAGCATCACGCTCCTGTGCCATATCTGAACCGTGCAATTATTTGAGAACATTTGTTTGGTTCAATGCATGAATTAAAAACTGCAGATGATGGAAATCTGAAATAAAATCAGGAAATGTTGTAAATATTATGCAATTGAGACGTTAATGTTCAGGCTGATAAATTTTGATCAGAACCCCAACTTAGGCATTTTACTTTCAATATTCTTAATAGTTTCTACATAGAAAAACACAGAGTACAAGAAAGTATATATACAGGTAAAAAAAACTACCAATTACATTATATCTATTCATAATAACAATCTCATTACCCCGTATTCAAGCAACACACATAAAAGTTGCTGGTGAACGCAGCAGGCCAAGCAGCATCTATAGGAAGAGGCGCAGTCGACGTTTCAGGCCGAGACCCTTCGTCAGGACTAACTGAAGGAAGAGTGAGTAAGGGATTTGAAAGCTGGAGGGGGAGGGGGAGATGCAAAATGATAGGAGAAGACAGGAGGGGGAGGGATGGAGCCGAGAGCTGGACAGGTGATAGGCAGAAGGAGATACGAGAGGATCATGGGACAGGAGGTAGACGGGGGGGGGGTGACCCAGAGGATGGGCAAGAGGTATATTCAGAGGGACAGAGGGAGAAAAAGGAGAGTGAGAGAAAGAATGTGTGCATAAAAAAGAGTAACAGATGGGGTACGAGGGGGAGGTGGGGCCTAGCGGAAGTTAGAGAAGTCAATGTTCATGCCATCAGGTTGGAGGCTACCCATACGGAATATAAGGTGTTGTTCCTCCAACCTGAGTGTGGCTTCATCTTTACAGTAGAGGAGGCCGTGGATAGACCCCGTATTCATGTAGGTTAGTCAAAGTTATATTGAAATATACTAATTTATTACAAAAAAAGAGTCTTAACCCCTACCAAGACCGAAGTTGTTTATTATGGAGAAAAGAAGGTAAAATACCTTCTTGTATAATAAAAATGAATAATAGCCAACATCTAAATTTAAACAACGAATTGAGGGTTTTAAAAGTAATTCAAAAAGGGTCCCCACAATGTTTGAAAGTCTTGACGAGATTCAGGAACTGAACAACAAATCTTCTTTAAATCTAAGCATGACATAACGTTGCATAACCATTGAGCATGAGTAGGAGGAGAAACATCTTTCCATTTAAACAAAAGCGCCCTCCTAGCTATAAGAGAGCTAAAAGCCAAAATATGTAAATCAGATGTCTTCAGCTTGATATCTTGTCCTGGAGCAATACCGAATAGGGCCGTCAGAGGACGAGGCTTAAAATCGACTTTGAAAAGTAAAGAAAAAGTTTGAAAAACTTCCTTCCAATATTTTTCAAGACATGGACAAGTCCAAATCATATGAATTAATGAAGCTTCTCCATTATTACATCTGTCACAGTAGGGAGGTATATCCGAATAAAAACGAGATAGCTTATCTTTAGTCATATGGACTCTATGTATCACCTTAAATCGTATGAAGGAATGGCGAGCACGTAGCGATGAAGTATTAACCAGTTTAAAATTTCATTCCAAGTTTCCTCAGATACTGATGTCTGTAAATCTTGTTCCCAGAGATTCTTAATTTTGTCTAAATGAACATTCCTTGTCTCTAGTGACCTACCATAAATATTAGATATTAAACCATTATGAAAAGGTGTCAAATTAAAAATTATGTCTAGTACGTTCTTATCTGAGCTTATAGGAAATGTGCATAATTGAGATCTTAGAAAGTCTCTGATTTGTAGATATCTAAAGAAGTGAGTTTTGGGTAAGCTATATTTAGCTGACAATTGCTCAAATGAAAAAAGATTTCCTCCACAAACAGACCCAAAAACATTTACTACCCAACCTGTCCCATTCTTTAAAGACTAAATGAGTCATGGAAGATTTAAAAAAATTAGAATAAATGGGACTAGGAGGGAAAATCTCAATAAACCAAAATGTTTTCTAAATTGTATCCAGATCCTCAGAGTATGTTTAACTATTAAACTATCAGTTAGTTTACTTACAAATAAAAGAAGTGATGATCCAAGAAGAGAAATAATAGAAAATTTATTAATAGAGTTAGCTACCCATACCGGACAGTCTACACGATTAATATAATATAGCCAAAACGTAAGATATCGTATATTAACTGCCCAGTAATAAAACCTAAAATTAGGTAAGGCTAAACCTCCAGACTTTTTAGGTTTTTGAGATGAACTTTATTTAAACGAGGACATTTATTTTTCCATATATAGGAGGATAAAATAGATTCAAGAGAGTCAAAATAGGATTTAGGAATAAAAACGGGTGAAGCCTGAAAAAGATACATAAATATAGGTAGAATATTCAATTTAATAGAATTAATTCATCCAATCAGCGATATTGAAAGAGGTGACCAATTTAATAATATCTTTTTAATATATCTTTTTTATGTGGTTCAATGAAGTAAGAAAGTTTTCTTTAAACAGGTATTTGTAATTCTTAGTGATTGTTACACCCAAATAAGTAAATTGATTCCGTACAGTTTTGAAAGGGAGATTGGTATTAATTGATATCAAATTATTTAAAGGAAATAATTCACTCTTGTGTAGGTTCCATTTATATTCTGAAAACTGGCTAAAATGGCAGAGTAAAGAAAGTACGCAAGGTCTCAACATTAGAGATAAAAAGCAATATATCATCAGCGTAAAGCGAGATTTTGTGGGTGATACCTCTCCTTAAAATACTACAGATATCATTAGATTCTCGAAAAGCAATGGCAAGGGGTTCTAAAGCCAAATCAAAAAGCAAAGGACTCAACGGACAGCCTTGTCCAGTTCCGCAGTGAAGTTTAAATGGTTTGGAATTTTGAAAATTAGTAAGAACCCAAGCAGAAGGAGACAAATAAAGTAATTTAATCCATTGAATAAAATCTGGTCCAAAATTAAATTTTTCTAAAGTTTTAAATAAATAATTCCATTCAACCCGATCAAAGGCCTTCTCAGCATCTAAGGATATCATACATTCCGATATCTCCAGAGGAGGAGAGTAAGTAACATTTAATACATGGCGTATATTAAAATGGGAATGTCGGTTTTTAATAAATCCAGTCTGATCATCAGAAATAATAGAAGATAAAATCGTTTCAATCCTATGAGCCAGAACTTTAGAAAGAATTTTAGTATCAACATTGAGTAATGAAATTGACCTATATGAAGAGCATTTAGTTGGATCCTTTTTCTTTTTTAGGATAAGCGAAATAGAAGCTTCCTAAAAAGATTGAGGCAAACTACCCAATTTGAACGTTTCAATTAGATATGTTAACAGAAGATCATATTTAATTTTAACTTCAACACATCTTTTATATAAAACAGGATCTGGAGCTATAGCATATTTTTGATCTAATTGTTTCAATTGATTGGCGAATTAAATTCTTTCTTTATTAGCTTTATTCTTAACACTTGCAGTATAAGAAATAATTTCTCCTCTAATATAGGCCTTGAAAGTATCCCATACAATAAGATTAGAAGTCTCTTCCTTTTTACTCTCTTCAAAAAACAAAATAATATGCTTCTCTAGAATTTTAAAAAATTCCTTGTCAGATAACAGAGTTGTATTAAAACACCAAAATCTGTTGGTTTGAAGAAGACCAGGGAGTTTTAAAGATAGAAATATAGGAGCATGATCTGAAACAACAATCTCTTTATATTCACAGGAACAAACTGGTGAAATCATTTGACTATCGATAAAAAAATAATCAATCCTGGAATATGTATGATGTACATGGGGGAAAAAATGAATACTCCCTATCTAAAGGATATAAAAAATGCCAAACATCAACTGTACCACACTTCAGTAAAAAGGATTGAATAAACAAAGCTGATTTATTAAGAGATGCTGGCTTAGAAGATGATCGGTCTAAAATTGGGTCCAGCCAACAGATAAAATCTCCTCCCATCAGCAAAGAATGAAGATTCAGATCTGGTAAAAATGAAAAAAAATGTTCAAAGAATCCTGGGTCAAATACATTTGGGGCATACACGTTGGCAAATACTATTAATTTATTATCTAGTTTTCATGAAACTATTACAAAATGTCCATTAGTATCAGACACTACTTTATGTTGGACAAAGGAAAGTGTATTATCTATAGGAATCGAAAGACCTCTAGATTTGGCCTGAAGAGTGAAAACAAAGTCCATTCCAACGGCTAAAAAAATGTAGATTATCACATTTGCGTATGTGAGTTTAAACATAGAAAACATAGAAAATAGGTGCAGGAGTAGGCCATTCGGCCCTTCGAGCCTGCACCACCATTTATTATGATCATGGCTGATCACCCAACTCAGAACCCTGCACCAGCCTTCCCTCCATACCTTCTGATCCCCCTAGCCACAAGGGCCATATCTAACTCCCTCTTAAATATAGCCAATGAACTGGCCTCAACTGTTTCCTGTGGCAGAGAATTCCACAGATTCACCACTCTCTGTGTGAAGAAGATTTTCCCTAATCTCAGGCCTAAAAGGCTTCGCATTTATTCTCAAACCGTGACCCCTCGTTCTGGACTTCCCCCAACATCGGGAACAATCTTCCTGCATCTAGCCTGTCCAATCCCTTTAGGATTTTATACATTTCAATCAGATCCCCCCTCAATCTTCTAAATTCCAACGAGTACAAGCCTAGTTCATCCAGTCTTTCTTCATATGAAAGTTCTGCCATCCCAGGAATCAATCTGGTGAACCTTCTTTGTACTCCCTCTATGGCAAAGATGTCTTTCCTCAGATTAGGGGACCAAAACTGCACACAATACTCCAGGTGTGGTCTCACCAAAACCTTGTACAACTGCAGTAGTACCTCCATGCTCCTGTACTCGAATCCTCTTGCTATAAATGTCAGCATACCATTCGCCTTCTTCACTGCCTGCTGTACCTGCATGCCCACTTTCAATGACTGGTGTATAAGGACACCCAGGTCTCGTTGCACCTCCCCTTTTCCTAATCGGCCACCATTCAGATAATAATCTGTTTTCCTATTTTTGCCACCAAAGTGGATAACTTCACATTTATCCACATTAAATTGCATCTGCCATGAATTTGCCCACTCACCCAACCTATCCAAGTCACCCTGCATCCTCTTAGCATCCTCCTCACAGCTAACACTGCCGCCCAGCTTCGTGTCATCCGCAAACTTGGAGATGCTACATTTAATTCTCTCATCCAAGTCATTAATATATATTGAAAACAACTGGGGTTCCAGCTCTGAGCCTTGCGATACCCCACTAGTCACTGCCTGCCATTCTGAAAAGGTCCCGTTTATTCCCACTCTTTGATTCCTGTCTGCTAACCAATTCTCTATCCACATCAATACCTTACTCCCAATACCGTGTGCTTTAAGTTTGCACACTAATCTCCTGTGTGGGACCTTGTCAAAAGCCTTTTGAAAATCCAAATATACCACATCCACTGGTTCTCCCCTATCCACTCTACTAGTTACATCCTCAAAAAATCCTATGAGATTCGTCAGACATGATTTTCCTTTCACAAATCCATGCTGACTTTGTCCGATGATTTCACCACTTTCCAAATGTGCTGTTATCACATCTTTGATAACTGACTCCAGCAGTTTCCTCACCACCGACATTAGGCTAACCGGTCTATAATTCCCTGGTTTCTCGCTCCCTCCTTTTTTAAAAAGTGGGGTTACATTAGCCACCCTCCAATCCTCAGGAACTAGTCCAGAATCTAACGAGTTTTGAAAAATTATCACTAATGCATCCACTATTTCTTGGGCTACTTCCTTAAGCACTCTGGGATGCAGACCATCTGGCCCTGGGGATTTATCTGCCTTTAATCCCTTCAATTTACCTAACACCACTTCCCTACTGACATGTATTTCGCTCAGTTCCTCCAACTCACTGGACCCTCTGTCCCCTACTATTTCTGGAAGATTATTTATGTCCTCCTTAGTGAAAACAGAACCAAAGTAATTATTCAATTGGTCTGCCATGTCCTTGCTCCCCATAATCAATTCACCTGTTTCTGTCTGTAGGGGACCTACATTTGTCTTTACCAGTCTTTTCCTTTTTACATATCTATAAAAGCTTTTACAGTCCGTTTTTATGTTCCCTGCCAGTTTTCTCTCATAATCTTTTTTCCCCTTCCTAATTAAGCCCTTTGTCCTCCTCTGCTGAGCTCTGAATTTCTCCCAGTCCTCAGGTGAGCCACTTTTTCTGGCTAATTTGTATGCTTCTTCTTTGGAATTGATACTATCCCTAATTTCTCTTGTCAGCCACGGGTGCACTACCTTCCTTGATTTATTCTTTTGCCAAACTGGGATGAACAATTGTTGTAGTTCATCCATGCAATCTTTAAATGCTTGCCATTGCATATCCACCGTCAATCCTTTAAATGTCATTTGCCAGTCTATCTTAGCTAATTCACGTCTCATACCTTCAAAGTTACCCCTCTTTAAGTTCAGAACATTTGTTTCTGAATTAACGCTCTCCATCTTAATGAAGAAAACCACCATATTATGGTCACTCTTACCCAAGGGGCCTCTCACGACAAGATCGCTAATTAACCCTTCCTCATTGCTCAAAACCCAGTCTAGAATAGCCTGCTCTCTAGTTGGTTCCTCGACATGTTGGTTCAAAAAACCATCCCGCATACATTACAAGAAATCCTCTTCCTCAGCACCTTTACCAATTTGGTTCACCCAATCTACATGTAGATTGAAGTCACCCATATAACTGCTGTTCCTTTATTGCACACATTTCTAATTTCCTGTTTAATACCATCCCCGACCTCACTACTACTGTTAGGTGGTTTCTTGTAGAAAAAATAATTGGGACCTTGAATTTCTTAATATAAGCAAAAATCTTATTACGTTTAACAGGGTGATTTAACCCTTTCATGTTAAACTGAGTAAATTAATAGTTTGGTCCATTTTTAATATTATTTGAAGGAAGGGTTAAAATGTAAGTTAAAAACCAAGCAACAGGTTGGCTAAAAATTGGAAAACAGCTTCTGGGAAAAAAAAATACCCCCCGCCCACCTCCCAAAGAAAGAAAACCGACCAATAGAAAGTCGGCGTCTATGAACTATAGACAACCCCCTCAAAAAACCTGGCGATCACTTTCAAAGTTATTTATATTCCAACCTAGACTAAACAATACCCAAACAAGAGATTCAATTCTCGTATATCAAAAATACAGTATTAAAAAATATGAAAGGAAATTAGTTACAAAGGTTTACCAAAGTAGAAGATACAATTATTCATACAGATAGACATTAAACATTAATCTTATATCTTCATGGAAAAACAGACTAACCAGTAAGCCTTCAAATTTAAAAAATCTTTGTGCTTCAGCATTAAAATGAAATTATTCGAAGGATCTATCTTTAATGAGATTCTCAGTCAAACTGGTTAGCCAAGGGTCGGGTTAAAACCATTATTAAAAAAATTCCAACAGAGCTTGTTTAAACTTAGCACATTACTGCATAACCTCAAGTGAATAATCTTAGAGAATCTTAATATTCCACCCTATAACCAATCATGCCCCTTCAACAGGATTTGCAAATTAAAAGTTTCTCATTTAATCTTGTGTCTTCATGTAGGGAGAAACCAAACAGCTAGCCTTTGGATTTTAAAAACTTCTGTGATTCAACAGTCGAGCGGAACCATTCAAAAGAACCATTTTTGATTCTGAGTCGGACTGGATAGCGACGGGAAGGCTTGAAACCCTTATTAAAAAGCTCGGACATAACTTCTTTGGACTTAACACATTCCTGCATAACCTCTGTCGAATGATCTTCGACAATTCTAATCTTGCGACCATTATAGTCAATCATGCCTGTTCGACGAGATTTGCGAATTAAGAGTTCCTTTGTTTTAAATTCCTGAAAACAGATTATTACTGATCTTGGTCTCTGACCGTTAGGAGATCTAAACGCAGGAGATCTGTGAACTCGATTGATCATAGGCACAGACGTCAAAATCTCTGGAAATAATTCTTGCAAAAAGTTTGCAAAATACTCCATAAGATAATTACCTTCGATTAATTCTTCGAGACCCAGAACCCATAGGTTGTTCCTTCTACTTCTATTTTCTAGGTTGATAATCTTCTGTCTTCACTTTTCGTTCTACTTCGATTTTCTTTTCACCAACCTTCTGCAATTCATCCACTTCCGTTTCCAGAGCCGACAAATTTTCCTCATTATTTTCAATACGTTTATCGTGTTCATTAAGAGTTTGTTGAATAGAATCCAATTTACCATCTATTTATTTAAATTCAGTGCTGAATTGTTGAAATTTCTCAGAGGCTTCTCGTCTATGACTTTGCAGTAATTCCATAATAGATTCCAAAGAGGCAGGAAAATCATCCTTTTTAGTACCTCTAGCACTCCTTGTAGCATAATGAAAGAATATCGCACTTAAAAAAGAAGTTTCAAGCCAGGTTGGAAATAGTAAGATAATTAGAGTTGAGCAATGGCAGATTGCTGTTACTCCATCAGCCACCACCAGGAAATCTCAACTTAGGCATTTTAAGGCTTGTACTTTATTACTTATCTGCACTGCACTTCCTCTACAGCTGTTACACTTTATTCTGAAGATTAAGGGTTAGCTTTATTTGTCACTTGGACATTGAAATGCATCATTTGCGTCAACGATCAACACATTCCAAAGAAGTACTTGGGGTGGCCTACAAGTGTCTCCATGCAACAATTGCCCACAACAATTCTGCATTATTATTGTGTTACCTTGTTCTATGTCAATGTTGTGTAATGACTTAAACTGATGAATCGTATGCTAGACAAGCTTTTCAATACATATGCCAATAATAGACCAATTCCAATATCAATAAGTTACCAGGTATCAAAGCTACCACTGCCCCACCTCCATTAAACTGGAAGCAAGTGGGCTGTGTGTTGAGGAGTGTGTAAAAAAATGATCATCATAATCAACTTCAGTCTTGCATCCCCTCCCCCCAAACAGTTAGCACTCACATGCTTTAATATCTAAAGGTCTTTAAATCAACCAAACAAGGGCAAGGAGTTAGTGTGGAAAGAAAGTAGTACTGAGCTAAAAGCTCAGCCAGGATGTTACCAGAGTAGGTTGAAGGGGCTATCTCCTGTGTTTTTTAGGATGCATGCAACTTGCAATGCAGAAACAAAATCAGTAGATTGCAACAAAAAGCAGCCAAACAAGTTAAATCGGTCTACATAGGTCATGATTTATACAGCCATTGTCATTTTCCATCTCACCCTTTCCACAAAATTAGCTCAAGTCACCACGCTTGAATGAGTGGGAATATAACAGTTGTAGGCACATGTAAAATGTGAACTGTACATTCATTGTACACTTTCTTTCCCTTCTGTAACTTCAAGGTAATTAATTATAATCTTTTACTTTGGAGCATCTGAGAATACTTTTTCAAGTGCAACATTGTTTGATTTTTCTCTTTAATGTTGTGCTTTTGGAAAGAATGTGACTTGCACAACTGCATATCATCCCGAAGGGTCACAGCCTGAAACGTCGACTGTACCTCTTCCTAGAGATGCTGCCTAGCCTGCTGCGTTCACCAGCAACTTTGATGTGTGTTGCTTGAATTTCCAGCATCTGCAGAATTCCTGTTGTTTTAGTTTAAATAACGTTAGCTATGCTAATGAACGAATGACACCTGTTAAACTCACCTCAACATGTCTTTTACAGTCTTAACCCACCGTGGGTAATAGAAAAGTCACTGTTGCAAACAGTGCAGCGAGCAACACTGTCATTATTTTTGACCCCTATTAGGCAAGGGTACACTTTAGTGTAGTCTGGGGTGACGTATGTTTTATATTTTCTTTTTTTTGGAACACTCTGCCATTCTGACTTTTTTTGGAACTCTCTCACTCTGTATCGCGTGCGCTCTCTCGCTCATGGTCGCTCTCACTCGCGCTCGCTCTCTCGCACTTGCTTTCTCGCTCTTGCTCTTGCTCTCTCTCGCTCGTGGTCGCTCTCACTCGTGCTTGCTCTCTTGCTCTCGCTCATGGTCGCTCTCTCTCATGCTTGCTTTCTCGCTCTTGCTCTCCCTTGTGGTCGCTCTCACTTGTGCTTGCTCTCTCGCGCTTGCTTTCTCGCTCTTGCTTTTGCTCTCTCTCTCCCGCGCACTTGCTTTCTTGCTCTTGCGCTCGCTCTCTCACTCTTTCTCACGCGTTCTCTCATGCTTGCTCTCAAAAAAATCAATTTCCGGGACATTGTATATAATTTGCGGGCATCAGGGAGCCACTATTAATATGCGGGAGACTCCCGGAACTTCCGGGAGAGGTGGGATGTCTGCACTTTACCACTTATTTAGCTAAGGCTGCCAAATATCTCAAACACATAATTCAGCACTCACTGACGTGCTTCACAGCCAGAGGCAGCAGAAATGGTACATCAGAATCGGAATCACGTTTAGTATCACTAGAATATGTCATGAAATTTGTTGTTATGTGGTACCAGTATATTACAACACATAATTAAAAAATTGTAAATTATAGAAAGAAGTATATGTATATATGTTAAAAAAAAAGTAGTGAGCTAGTGTTCATGGGTTCAATGCCCATTCAGAGATCTGATGGCTGAGGGGAAGAAACTGTTCCTAAATTGTTGAGTGTGTACCTTCAGGCTTGTGTATCTCCTTTCTGATGGTAGCAATGATGGGGGTGATGGAGATCCTTAATGATGGATGCTGCCTTTTTGAGGCATCACTTCTTGTCCTGGATGCTGGCTGGGCTAGTGCCCATGATGGAGCTGACTAAGTATACAACTTTCTGCAGTTTATTTCTATCCTGTGCTGTGCCCCCCTCCATACCAGGCAGTGATATAGCCAGTTAGAATGCTCTTCACAGTACATCTGTAGAAATGTAATCTCCTAATATATTGGATGAGATAGTGCTAGTCATTACAGTGTCATTACCTTCTCAGAGACAGGGTTGCAAATATTAATTTCCACGCTATAGTTGGAAGGCACAGTGATGTAGTGGTTAGTACAACACTTTACAGTACCAGTGTCCCAGGTTCAATTCTCACCGCTGTCAGTAAGGAGTTTGTATGTTCTCCCCATGACCACATGGGTTTCCTCCCACAGTCCAAAGATGTACCCATTAGTAGGTTAATTGGTCATTGTAAATTGTCCCGTGATTAGGCTGGGATTAAATCAGGAGATTGCCGGGTGGCGTCCCTCGAGGGACTGGAAGGGCCTATTCCCCGCTGTATCTCAATAAAATAAAACATTAAAAAGTTATGTAATATGCATAATTTATTTTCCCAACCAGCACCTTCCACCATCTGTGCTGGCTTCCTGTAATATTCCAAGAAGTGCAACCTGGTTTGGGAATGATGGTGAAAGTAAGGACGATGTCACAGTGCCCACTGGGCAGGGCTGGCCTGTAGCCTACTTACCAGAAGTGCACTGCTTTAGCACAGAGATCTTACATGAGATTTTTGGTGGGGAAGTTTACACAAGGCTAATACAGTGGAAGCTGCACCCCGTCATGGAGTACTAAGTAATCGGGCACCAAGTTAGCTCTGGGCTATATACAGAACCCGTCGATAATGGGAAAATGGTAGTTGTGACTGTTATTTTGCATACTTTTGGACCTGTGCTGTATTTGACAGCTGATATCACAGTTTGCTGTGCAGAGCAAGCATTGGTCACCCTCAGCAATGCAATCAGCAATAGACTGGTCCTGGACTTATTTTCCATCTGGCATAGTTTGCATTTTGTTGTCTGATTGTTTGTGGTTTTTGTATTGCTATATTTATGCTCTATTCTTGGTTGGTGCGGCTGTAACGAAACCCAATTTCCCTCGGGATCGGTAAAGTATATCTATCTATCTATCACATCACTGATCTTCCCTCCATCAAAAGACCAGTGCGTGTCTGTTCAATAGCACTGCGTTCAGTCCCATCGCCAGCTCACGTAATAAATCGAGTTTTTCAAGAGAGGTCCCCATGTGTGACCATTATTTCAGAATGCTAGTCATCTCTTCCATTATGTTTTGTGTGACTGCATTGGTTTTCATTGTATTTAGATTAGGCATATCGTGTTCTGGTATCAGTAGCTACCTTTGCAGCTGAATGGTACTAATTTAGAATGAAGTCCTCACTATCACAATCAGAATTCCTGCATTAGAGCCATATGGGACAGAAACAGACCTTTCATCGCATCATGTACACAACTGTCCAAATCAGACTTCCAGCACATAGCCCATACCCTCCTCTGTTGTGGTGATACAAATCGGAGGCATGGTGATAAGCACAGTGCTTTAGAGTACCAGCGACCCGGGTTCAATTCCCACCACTGTCTGTAAGAAGTTTGTGTGTTCTCCCCGTGATCACACGGGTTTCCTCTGGGTGCTCCGTTTTCTCCCACAGTTCAAAGACTATCGGTTGTAAGATTAATTGATCATTATAACTTGTCCTATAATTAGGCTATGGTTAAACCAGGACATCGCTAGGTGGTGTGGCTTGAAGGACCGGAAGGGTCTACTCCACGCTGTAGTTCAATAAATAAATAATTAAATTGCTTCTCTGGGTACTTATTAAGTCTTGTGAAAATTACAGATTACAACATTAACTTATCAGGTTCTCAGTTTGTGATCAAAGGACAATGGCCACAAAGAATTGCTTTCGAGGCAGTCAAATCGCAGTCACTTCATCACTCTAATTTCTTCACTTTGGAGGGGGAAAATGAAATGGTTAATTGCGTTTGAGTAAGAAGTCTCAGTGACTTCCTAAAACAAAATTCCATAGATTATCATGAAAAATCCTACACCTAATAAAGTGGCTACTGTATGCATGGCTGTAGTCTTCAGCTGCTGTAGCCCATCCGCTTCAGGATTTGATACGTTGTGCATTTAGAAATGCTCTTCTGCACACATTGTTGAAACACATGGTTATTTGAGTTACTGTCACCTTCCTGTCATCTTGAACCAGTCTGGCCATTCTTCTCTGACCGCTCTCACTAACAAGGTATTTTCACCCCCAGAACTACCGGGCATTGGAAGTATTTTGTTGCTGTTTCTCGCACTATTCTCTGTAAACTCTAGAGTCTTGAGACTATTGTGTATGTAAATGCCGGGAAATCAGTATTTTTTGAGATACTCATGCCACCCCATTTAGCACCAAAAATTATTCCACAGTCAGAGTCACTTGAATCACATTTTTCCCCATTTTGATCTTTAGTCTGAACAACAGCTGAATCTCGTAACCATGCATGTTTTTATGTATTGCATTGCTGCCACATGATTGGCTGATTAGATATTTGCATTAACAAAAGTGAAAACCGAGTGTAAATATCTCTATACTTTCCTACACAAATATACTTTGTACTTTATACTTTATTGTCACCAAACAGTTGATACTAGAATGAACCATCATCACAGCGATATTTGATTCTGCGCTTCGCGCTCCCTGGAGTACAAATCAATAGTAAATATTAAAAATTTAAATTATAAATCATAAATAGAAAATCAAAATTTTAAATCAAAAATAGAACAGGGAAAGTAAGGTAGTGCAAAAAAAAAACAAGAGGCAGGTCCGGATATTTGGAGGGTACGTCCCAGATCCGGGTCAGGATCTGTTCAGCAGTCTTATCACAGTTGGAAAGAAGCTGTTCCCAAATCTGGCCATAGGAGTCTTCAAGCTCCTGAGCCTTCTCCCAGAGAAGATGCATAAAAGTTCATCTTATCTACCAAGAGCAACATATATCCTGGACAATGTCCTCTTGAATTGTCCATACCTTTTTTATATTGTACGTGTCTGTAATTTAGGTGTGCTAAATGCTCTCTTGAAGCACATAATCGGATATAATCTCCATCTGAGAGTTTTACCGTCTTCTGATGGATTATTCGGATCTGCATATTCTCTCCTCGTTCTTCCAGTTAGACTGTATTTCAAAAAGTATCCCTACTAATGTCCGAAGTCTCCAGTAATTGATTTGTGCAGAAGCCTTGAAAATCATGAAACATTTCTTCAGCTCCAGTTCCCTAGAGATGTTTTCATCTTGAAACAGTTACAGAAAACTTCAACTAACCAGAACAAATCAACTATAAGAAGCAGAATTAGGAAGAGGCCACACATTCCTTTGAGTCAGCTTCACCATTCATAGCTGATCCTTTACTTCAAATCTACTTTCCCAGATGATCCCATACCCCAGGATTCTCTAAGTGAACCGAAAACCATTGATTTCAATGTTGAATGTAGTCTGGATTGACTATCTATACTGGTCTGTGGTTTGAAATGCTAAAAATTACAGCCCTGAGTACTAAGAAATTTCTTTTCTCAGTCCCAAATGGCCCTCAGTTCCTGCTTAACCAAGCCCTAGCATCAGCTTCTCAATCTCTGAGACTCCTACATCTCAATGAGATCGCCTCTCACTCTTTTCAAACAGTGAGTAGAGGTCAGTTATTCCTCTTGAAAAACATACTCATCCCTTAACTTAAACTGGAAAATTTTTGCTGCACTGCCTCCAAGATGCAGGAAAAGACGCCTGAGTTCTGATATAGGGCCTTGGCAGTCAAAGTGAAGGATAATCCAAAGAGCTTTTACAAGTATATTAAGAGCAAAAGGATTGTAAGGGATAAAATTGGTCCTCTTGAAGACAGAGTGGTCGGCTTTGTGCGGAACCAAAGGAAATGGGGGAGATCTTAAATAGGTTTTTTGCGTCTGTATTTACTAAGGAAGCTGGCATGAAATCTATGGAATTGAGGGAATCAAGTAGTGAGACCATGGAAACTGTAGAGATTGAAAAGGAGGAGGTGCTTGCTGTCTTGAGGAAAATTAAAGTGGATAAATCCCCGGGACCTGACAGAGTGTTCCCTCGGACCTTGAAGGAGACTAGTGTTGAAATTGCAGGGGCCCTGGCAGAAATATTTAAAATGTCGCTGTCTACGGGTGAAGTGCCAGAGGATTGGAGAGTGGCTCATGTTGTTCCGTTGTTTAAAAAAGGATCGAAAAGTAATCCGGGAAATTATAGGCCGGTGAGTTTAACGTCAGTAGTAGGTAAGTTATTGGAGGGAGTACTAAGAGAGACAATCTACAAGCATTTGGATAGACAGGGGCTTATTAGGGAGAGTCAACATGGCTTCGTGCGTAGTAGGTCATGTTTGACCAATCTGTTGGAGTTTTTCGAGGAGGTTACCAGGAAAGTGGATGAAGGGAAGGCAGTGGATATTGTCTACATGGACTTCAGTAAGGCCTTTGACAAGGTCCCGCGTGGGAGGTTAGTTAGGAAAATTCAGTCGCTAGGTATACATGGAGAGGTGGTAAATTGGATTAGACATTGGCTCAATGGAAGAAGCCAGAGAGTGGTGGTAGAGAATTGCTTCTCTGAGTGGAGGCCTGTGACTAGTGGTGTGCCACAGGGATCAGTGCTGGGTCCATTGTTATTTGTCATCTATATCAATGATCTGGATGATAATGTGGTAAATTGGATCAGCAAGTTTGCTGATGATACAAAGATTGGAGGTGTAGTAGACAGTGAGGAAGGTTTTCAGAGCCTGCAGAGGGACTTGGACCAGCTGGGAAAATGGGCTGAAAAATGGCAGATGGAGTTTAATACTGACAAGTGTGAGGTATTGCACGTTGGAAGGACAAACCAACATAGAACATACAGGGTTAATGGTAAGGCACTGAGGAGTGCAGTGGAACAGAGGGATCTGGGAATACAGATACAAAATTCCCTAAAAGTGGCGTCACAGGTAGATAGGGTCGTAAAGAGAGCTTTTGGTACGTTGGCCTTTATTAATCAAAATATTGAGTATAAGAGCTGGAATGTTATGATGAGGTTGTATAAGGCATTGGTGAGGCCATATCTGGAGTATTGTGTTCAGTTTTGGTCACCAAATTACAGGAAGGATATAAATAAGGTTGAAAGAGTGCAGAGAAGGTTTACAAGGATGTTGCCGGGACTTGAGAAACTCAGTTACAGAGAAAGGTTGAATAGGTTAGGACTTTATTCCCTGGAGCGTAGAAGAATGAGGGGAGATTTAATAGAGGTATATAAAATTATGATGGGTATAGATAGAGTGAATGCAAGCAAGCTTTTTCCACTGAGGCAAGGGGAGAAAAAAACCAGAGGATATGGGTTAAGGATGAGGGGGGAAAAGTTTAAAGGGAACATTAGGGGGGGGCTTCTTCACACAGAGAGTGGTGGGAGTATGGAATGAGCTGCCAGACGAGGTGGTAAATGCGGGTTCTTTTTTAACATTTAAGAATAAATTGGACAGATACATGGATGGGAGGTGTATGGAGGGATATGGTCCGTGTGCAGGTCAGTGGGACTAGGCAGAAAATGGTTCGGCACAGCCAAGAAGGGCTAAAGGGCCTGTTTCTGTGCTGCAGTTTCTATGGTTCCATGGTTCTATAGGGATTGAAGCATCAATAATTCATTTCCCCTTGTATATGTTGATTGTTATGCTGAGTTCCTTTAGCAGATTGTGTGTTTCACCAGATACCAATATCTGTTTTCTGCTGTGCCTCCAAAGGATATCCTTATTTGGTTATGGAGACCAAGCAACTAACTTATTGACAGTTGATAATTCCTTTAAACAGGAGTTGTTGGGATTTCCTATCTGCTTGTCAATGTCAATGCAAGCAAGAAGAGACAAACTATTTCCATATGCTGCTATCAGTGGAACTTGTGCTCCAAATCATCAACACTCCCATCAAATCAACACTGCATTCATTCGCATTGTGATCTACACACCAGGACTACAGGAAGATAGATACATTAGGAATATTTAAGAGACTCTAGGATAGAAATAGAGGAGGCTATATGGGAGGCAAGAGTTATATTGATCTCAGAGTAGGTTAAAATGGCATGTTATGTTCTATGTTCTAATCATTGGACATTTAAAGTGCACACTGACTGATGCTTGGCGCAATCATTATTGCAAAAACAGATGCATTTTTGTGCATCTACTTCTGCCAATAATGACTGCACCATGAATGTCATTTTTAAATCCTGAGTGGATTTGTGGCAATTGAATAAATGGCACCAATGCATCCAAAATACCTAAGACAATGGAAAACTGGTATGAAAACAAAGTGCTAGAAATATTTATCAGGTTAGACAGCATCTTCAGAGAGAGAAATAGAGCGAATGCCTCAGTTCAATGATGTTCTGTCAGAGCTAATGAATTCACATCTTTGCAAAGTACAATTACTGCTTATTCTGCTTAAACACACGTCCTTTGTGTCTGATATTGAAATGGCAAAATGGTTTTAAGTTAAAATTTTGAGACGTAAATTTAGAAAAGAGTAATGTTAAAATGTCACTCATTGGTAACAGAATTATTTTGTCAGTTGGCTACAAATCTGTCAGCTGTTTCTTTTTTTTTGTATGGATTTAATCCCAGGAGCTTTCTATTGGTGGGTTATTTATAATCCTGTGAAAATAATGGTAGTCAGGTCATGTAAGGACAGTAGGTGGATATGATGTATTTCTATGTGGTAGGTTAATTTGTATTTTTACAATTTTATAATCAAAAAGCAATTATGCCCTTTATAAATATATAATGAGTTTTTATGATTTATCACAGCCTTAGAGATGCAACAATTTTTAATAAAATTTACCTTCTATGTACTTACAAATGACCATTTTATAATATCAAAAGCAATAGTGTGGTGACATTTGAGGTATTTCTTCTCATACTTGCCCAATTAATTTTTACCACAGTCTGCAATCTTAGTTAACCCTTTTAATATACATGGTCCAAAGCGGGTAAAGGAGCATTTTCATGAGATAGAGTTTTCAGGATGTTACCTATATATTTCTAATATGGCTACAGTTTTAAAACTATATTTGTAAAAAGTTCAAAGATGCTTAAAGTTAGCAATTTAAAAATATATAATTCTAAATTATATATTCTAAAATTCTAAAATTATAATTCTTTCACAGAGTAAAAAGTTCAAAGTAAATTTATTATCAAAGTACATATATGTCACCATTTACAACCCTGAGATTCATTTTCTTGCAGACATACTCAATAAATCCAATAACCGTAATAGAATTAATAAAATACCACATGAACAGGGTGGACAACTAATGTGCAAAAGACAACAAACTGTGCAAATACAAAGAAAAAAAAATAATAATAATAATAAATAAGCAATAAATATGGAGAAAGTAACTCCATAGGTTACGGGAACAGTTCAGTGAGGGAGGTAAGTGAAGTTTAGTGAAGTTATCTCCTCTGGTTCAGGAGCCTGATGGTTGAGGGGTGTGACCTGGTGGTGTGAGTTCTGAGGCTCCTGTACCACCTTCTTGATGACAGCAGTGAAAAGAGGGCATGACCTGTATAAGGGAAGTCCCTGATGATGATGGGTTCTGATTTACTGCTACATCACTCTTTGTGTAGATGTGCTCAATAGTGGGAAGGGCTTTACACATGATGAATTGGACCGTATCCATTACTTTTTGTAGGATTTTCCGTTCAAGGGCATTGGCCTTTCCAAGCCAGGCAGTGATGCAGCCAGTCAATATACTCTCCATTACACATCTACATAGATATGTCATGTCAATTTTTTGCAAACTCCTAAGGAAGTAGAGGTGCTGTTGTGCTTTGTTTGTAATTGCACTGAAGTGCTGGGCCCTGGACAGATCCACTGAAATAATGACACCAAGGAATATTAAAGTTGCCGACCCTCTCCAACTCTGATCCCCAATGAGGACTGGCTCATGGACCTCCGGTTCCCTCCTCCTCTAGTCAATAATCAACTTCTTGGGCTTGCTGGCACTGAATAAGAGGTTGTTGTTGTGGCACCAGTCAGCTAGATTTTCAATCTTCTTCCTATATGAGAGATATATCCTCTATATGGATCAAAGAGCAACCAATTTTTGTTCTTTTGTTTAAGAAGGACTTCAAAGGCAAATCGGGAAATTATAAGCCAATGGGCCTTATGTCAGTAGACAGCATTTAATAGTAAATGAAACACTTTGAAGTGTAAGATGTAAGATCAAGGTTCAATTCCTGCCGCTCTCTATTAGGAGTTTATACCTTCTCCCTGTGACCATGCGGGTTTCCTCCGGGTACCCCGGTTTCATTCCCCATTCCAAAGATGTATGCATTAGGGTTGGTAACTTGTGGGAATGCTCTGTTGGTGCCAGAAGCATGGTGACACTTGTGGGCTGCCTCCAGCACACCTTTGGATAGTGTTGGTTGTTGACACAAAACATTTCACTGTACTGTATATTTCAATGTATATGTGACAAATAAAGCTAATCTTTAGTCTTTATCTTGCTTTATTAGGGATTTTATTTATTTTTGAATTGTATTTAGAGATACAGTGGGAACACACTTTTCCAGTCCACAAAGCTGCACCGCCCAGCAACCCACAAATTTAACTCTAACCTAGTCACAGGAAAATTTACAATGAACAATTAACCTGCTAACCAGTATAGTTTTGGACTGTTGGAAGAAACCAGAGCACCCAGAGAGAACCCATGTGCTACACGACAAGGACATACAAACTTCTGTACAGAGGACGCCAGAATTGTAATCTGAATAGTCAGCATTGCTTTTTTTTTGATGATCCTGTTCAACACATTTGATTAAGATTTTTTCAGAAAGTTATCAGAGATATTAATTTACTGGAGCCTGAGAGGCTTGCTTACCTGCTTGCTCGTTTATTTATTTGGTGAGATAGAGTGTGGAGTGAGCTCTTCCAGCCTCTGGAGCTACACCGCCCATCAAAACTATCCTAATTATTGGTCAATTTCACAATGACCAACACACCTCCCAACTGGTATGTCTTTGGACTATGGAAGGGAATCGGAGCTCCTGAAGGAAACCCACAAGGTCACAGGGAGAATGTACAGTGACCTTACAGACCATGATGGGAATTGAACCCAGTTTGCTGTTATTGTAAAGTGTTGTGCTAACCACTATGCTACTATGCCACTGACTTCAGCTTTCTAGCACCGCAACACGATTTTTCCAAAGGGTCAGAGTTGTTTGTGACAAAGTTAAACCTCTAACAAATACTCCTTGCTCAGCTTCTTGTTGTAAGTGGGAGCCAATCTTCAGTTATTAATGTGAAGTTAAAAGCACAGTTCTGCAGTGTTACAAAGCACAGGCCGCTGGCTGACAGAAGGGAGGGTTGGCTGCTAAGAGACATGGTTTGCAAAGTGAAGTGACAATATAACTTCTTGTCTGCATCACCAACATAAGACACTGAGGTTATGTTGACAGGCCTACGTCAAACCAGGCAACAACAGTTAAATTATTTGCATCATTGGCATAACAGGCAGTAAGTAAGTATTTGCATCACTCTGATAAAGATCATGAAAATTTCCAGACCAAGCTTATTTAATTACTTAGCACATTAAACATGCTCCATTCAATCGTTGAGATATTTGTATACGCAGGAAGACAACCCTCAGCATTGAGGCATCGAGCAAGGTTGAAGTCAACAAAGGTGAGAGCAGAGGGCAGGTGCATTTAACTGGTCTTCCTCTCCCTCTCACTAACTGCTGTCAAAGGAAAATGCATGAGTCTTGGGATCCACATTGCCAAAATTGATCAGAGGGGCTGTGGACTCATTTTGGGGGACTTTGAGGTTCATGTTGCACATGTTCCTGGATTCTGGTTACTCATTTTTTGGGCAACACACCCAACATGCTGGAGGAACACAGGCCAGGCAGCATCTATGGAAGAGAATAAACAGTCAAAGTTTTAGGACAAGACTCTTCATGAGGACTGCTGAAAAAAGATCAGAACTAAGAGTAAGAAGGTATGGGGAGGGGCAGAACAAGTACAAGGTAGTCGATGATCGGTGAAACTAGGAGGGAGGAGGGATGAATTAAAGGACTGAGAGGGAAGGGGGAGGAACACCAGAGGGAGGTGATGGACAGGTAAGGAGACAAGGTGAGAGAAGGAAATGCCTCTCTCACCTTATCTCCTTACCTGCCCATCACCTCCATCCGGTGCTTCTCCCCCTTCCCTTTCTTCCATGGCCTTCTGTCCTCTCCTATCAGATTTCCCCTTCTCCAGTTCTTTCATCAATCGACTTCCCAGCTCTTTACTTCACCATTCCCCCCTCCCAGTTTCACCTATCACCTGCTACCTTGTACTTCTTCCTCCCCTCCCCCTGCCTTATTACTCTGACTTCTCATTTTTTTTCTCCAGTCCTGATGAAGGGTCTCAGCCCAAAACGTCAACTGTTTTCTCTTTTCCATAGGTGCTGCCTGGCTTACTGAGTTCCTCCAGCATTTTGTGTGTGTTGCTCTGGATTTCTAGTCTACAAATTTTCTCTTGTTTACTCTTTTTTTTTTGGCTATTATTGAACAGTTTAATCGGGGCAATCAATGCAGACTGGGGCGCTTTGGCGAAGAATGACTTTGCGGCCTGCAGCACCTAGCGGCATGACGTTAAACTGAACTAAACTGAATACTGTAATGTTGTCTACTGACATAAGGCCATTGACTTATAATTTCCTGATTTGCCCTTGACGCCCTCCTTAAACAAAG
This sequence comes from Mobula hypostoma, assembly GCF_963921235.1. Classification (NCBI taxonomy): domain Eukaryota; kingdom Metazoa; phylum Chordata; class Chondrichthyes; order Myliobatiformes; family Myliobatidae; genus Mobula; species Mobula hypostoma. Next base: position 10,323,025 of record NC_086105.1, on the reverse strand, counting down.
GAACAAGATTGCTGGCTCTTTTTGTCTATATAAAGGATATCTCTGTCACATAGAAAGAAGATTGAAACTGATTTGATGCTGATATTCTGTGTGTTCACTCACCTTTTTCCATTTGCACAATTTGTTCTTATTTTTCACAGACTGGGTGTTTGATGTTTCCTTGAGTGGGTCCATGGTGTTCCTTTGTTTTGCAGCAGCCTGCAGGATGACGAAACTCAGAGTTATATTCTGTATACATACTTCGATAATAAATGTACTTTAGATCTTTGAATCCTGAATCTGATTGTGGGTGTCTGGGATCTCTGTCTCGAGAAGCCTTTAGACTATCTGTATGAGTGGTTTGCAACATTTATAGGTCACAAGAGTATTGTGCAATGAAACCTGCCACTTGACACCACCAAATACATCCAAGTATACCCGAGACCATAAGTGTATTATTTGGCCAGAAGGCACAAAACAAATGCATCAACCACAGTCTGGAACTATGAAATCAAGATTTTTTTAAAAAATTCAATTGCATAGTGCACAGAATGGTTGGACAATGCTAGATAATTTTTAAACCATTATTTAAGTGAAAATGAAATTGCTTCAAAGTACAATGTCCTGGTACTATTTAAACAGTGTTTTAAACATAATATAATCAGTGCAGATGCAAGGAGACTTGATTGAATACTGAAGTGGCAAATTGTTAGGCAAGATTTTTCACTGAAGTTTCAGGTGTCTGATGCAGTAATTCACATGAATGCATGGATTTGACAAGAGCTTTTAAAGAGAAGCAGGTAGTTTGTTTATGAGTCCTGGTTATTTTATTGAATATTTACATCAAAGATCAGCAAAACAGAAGCAGAGAAGACCAACTCCAAATCTTGACAAAATGCATCAAGTGCAGCCTCATCATAATGAACACCCCGTTCCATCGGGGGATGAGTACAAAATTCAAAGCACATTTATTATCAAGGTATGTACGTATACAACTTTGAGATTCATCCCCTTACAGGCAGTGACAACACAAAGAAACCTCTAAAGAACCCATTAAAAAAAGGACTGTCAAACATCCAATGTGCAGAGAGAAAACATTCAAAGTGCACAAACAATAAAAGTATGCAAATAGTCTTCAGAACAAAAGTGAATCCACAGACATGAAGCCTGGAGCAGGGCACACAACTTGTCATGGCAACAACCCCTGTCCAAGTACGGGTGCCTGTACAATTATTGCTTCATCAAAGCAAGGGACTGCGAAGATCATCACATCACCTATTCCATAACAGGCCCCAATGACTGCTGGACTGACCACTGCATCAACGTACTATGAGAAGATCAGTGTTGTTGCTTTCAAGGACTCATAAAGGCAGCTTCTTTTTGACAGTATCTCACAACAATCTGTGAATGCCTTTTCTATGAAAACCACATTGTTAGCTGCTTATGGGCTGATCTGAGGAGATCTTTGGTTTTTGCTCCAAGAAGAACCATAGCAGGTTTGATGAAGATGACAGATCTGGGAGTTAATCAACTGCAAACATAAGGTGTTCCTGGATTTGAAGAGTGACCTTTATTCAAGTGAAAACTGCAGCTATTCTGGCATATAAGGGCAGAAAACTTATGTCCTGCAGAACGGATTGTACATGGAGAGAATGCAGGCAACTCAACTACTCTCTGATAGCCTAGTTTTTCAGTAAAATCAAGATCACCTATGCCCCAAGAACCCAAGGCTCCACTGCACCAAGAGCTAGGAACAGGGGCTGAACTCATCAAAGACAGATAGATAGGCAATATCTTCTGGAAGGAGTATTTCAGTGACTTTTCCATCCATGATGTGAGCACCTACACTCCATTCCACAGCAATCTCTCCGGGCCACTTCTGACCAATCTACAATGGCAAGGTCTTGGAAGCAAATAGTATACCAGTAAAATCCTAAACCTCAGTGGTGAAAATCTTCAGTCACATATCCACAAACTTAGTGTCATATTGGGGAAGAGGAGGATATATTAAGCAGCTTTGCTGTAATTATGATCAATTTTGGGAAACCTCTGACTGTGGTAACTGCAGGAAGCTCCCGTCATCCACACAAGCAGGAAAAGACATCAATGGAGTCCTCTTCAGGTACTTCCTTCCAGTGGCCAAAGAGTTACTCTTGTAATATAATATGGATTCTGTCCATTTAAAGGCAATATGGGCATGTGTTAGTTGTGTGATAATTCCAAGAAAAATGCATGGAGTAGTACCAGGCACTGAACATGACCACCTTTGACTTCATTTAGGCCGTTATCTCCCATTGTTCTGAAAGGATTCATGAATGCCTTTTTCCAAATTTGACACATCACAGAAATTTTCCACCATCTTGAACTCATTCCATGATGACTTGCAGGTCACAATACTAACAAAGGTGTCTACAATAGAAAGAATCTCAGTGAAGAGTGGTGTCAAACAAGGCTGTGTTATTGTCCCGCAAACAACAGGAATTTTGCAGATGCTGGAAATTCAAGCAACATACATCAAAGTTGCTGGTGAACGCAGCAGGCCAAGCAGCATCTGTAGGAAGAGGTGCAGTCGACGTTTCAGGCCGAGACCCTTTGTCAGGACTAACTGAAGGAAGAGTGAGTAAGGGATTTGAAAGTTGGAGGGGGAGGGGGAGATCCAAAATGATAGGAGAAGACAGGAGGGGGAGGAATAGAGCCGAGAGCTGGACAGGTGATAGGCAAAAGGGGATACGAGAGGATCATGGGACAGGAGGTCCGGGAAGAAAGACAAGGGGGGGGTGACCCAGAGGATGGGCAAGAGGTATATTCAGAGGGACAGAGGGAGAAAAAGGAGAGTGAGAGAAAGAATGTGTGCATAAAAATGAGTAACAGATGGGGTACGAGGGGGAAGTGGGGCCTTAGCGGAAGTTAGAGAAGTCGATGTTCATGCCATCAGGTTGGAGGCTACCCAGATGGAATATAAGAAGGTGTTGTTCCTCCAACCTGAGTGTGGCTTCATCTTTACAGTAGAGGAGGCCGCGGATAGACATGTCAGAATGGGAATGGGATGTGGAATTAAAATGTGTGGCCACTGGGAGATCCTGCTTTCTCTGGTGGACAGAGCGTAGATGTTCAGCAAAGCGGTCTCCCAGTCTGCGTCGGGTCTCGCCAATATATAAGAGGCCACATCGGGAGCACCGGACGCAGTATATCACCCCAGTCGACTCACAGGTGAAGTGACGCCTCACCTGGAAGGACTGTTTGGGGCCCTGAATGGTGGTAAGGGAGGAAGTGTAAGGGCATGTGTAGCACTTGTTCCGCTTACACGGATAAGTGCCAGGAGGGAGATCAGTGGGGAGGGATGGGGGGGACGAATGGACAAGGGAGTTGTGTAGGGAGCGATCCCTGCGGAATGCAGAGGGGGGCGGGGGAGGGAAAGATGTGCTTAGTGGTGGGATCCCGTTGGAGGTGGCGGAAGTTACGGAGAATAATATGTTGGACCCGGAGGCTGGTGGGGTGGTAGGTGAGGACCAGGGGAACCCTATTCCTAGTGGGGTGGTGGGAGGATGGAGTGAGAGCAGATGTACGTGAAATGGGGGAGATGCGTTTAAGAGCAGAGTTGATAGTGGAGGAAGGGAAGCCCCTTTCTTTAAAAAAGGAAGACATCTCCCTCGTCCTAGAATGAAAAGCCTCGTCCTGAGAGCAGATGCAGCGGAGACGGAGGAATTGCGAGAAGGGGATGGCGTTTTGCAAGAGGCCTGAAACGTCGACTGCACCTCTTCCTACAGATGCTGCTTGGCCTGCTGCGTTCACCAGCAACTTTGATGTATGTTGCTTGTGTTATTGTCCCAATATTTTTAACAATGTTTCTGTCTGAAGAGTTGTGTTTCAGCACTAACAAAACTGCCTCTGGGAGTGAGGTTGATCTTCATAACTATTCTCTCTTTGGCTCTAGAGCCAAGGTTATCTGAACCTCCACAATAAATCTGTAGTAGGCAGATAATGCTTAACTGTGCACATATTTAGTGGTTGAACTCGAGGATATTTTCTTCTCATACACTGAAGCACAAACAGATCTTACTCTCATGAAACACAAGATCAAGTTTCTCCATTAACCTGCCCCGATTACACCTCACTTCTCTCTGATTATAAACTTCACATTGAGACCCTGGAAACCATAGACCTGTTCCCAAATCTTGGGAGCCACTTCTTAGTGACAGCAGATGTCAATGATAAAATTCACCACCACTTTCAATATAGCAGCACAGCCTGGGTGTCAACTTCTCCAAAGATCTATCCTGGACCAAATGTACATTGATGCAATTACAAAGAAGGCAGGTCAGCAGTTATATTTCATTAGGAGTTTGAGGAGATCTGATATGTCACCAAAGACTGGCAAATTTTTACAGATGTACTGTAGAGAGCATTCCAACTAGTTGTACCACCATCTGGTATGGAGGAGCCACTGCAGAGGATTGAAAAGAAGCTGCAAAGCCTTGCAAGCTCAGCCAGCTTCATCATGAGCACTAGCCTCTCCACATGGAGGACTTCTTCAAAAGGTGGCATCTATCATTAACAACCCCTATCACCCAGGACATGCCCTCTTCTCATTGCTACTATCAGAGAGGAGGAAGAGGAGCCTGAAGACACACACTCAATGTCCGAGGAACAGCTTCTTCCCCTCCCCATCAAATTTCTGAATGGGCAATGAACCAACTGACAAACACTACTGCACTATTTTTACTCTCTTTTTGCCCCAATTAGCTGAAGTCTCATGGAAATAGTTTAAAAAGGTATAAAAAAGACAAACTGCCATTTACCAGAGTAAATGTATTAGTTTCTGTTGGGACCTTGCTGGCAGTTATATACAGGCCTCCAACAGTAGCTGGGATGTGGACTACAGATTACAACAGAAAATAGAAAAGGTGTGTCAAAAGGGCAATGTTATGATAGTCATGGGGGATTTTAACATGCAGGTACATTAGGAAAATGAGGTTGGTAATGGATCTGAAGAGAGTGAATTTGTTGAATGCCTTAAGATGGCTTTTTAGAGGTCTTTGTCATTGAGCCTACTAAGGAATCAGCTATACTAGATTGTTATGTGATGAACCAGAGACAATGAGGAAGCTTAAGGTAAAGGTACCCTTAGGAGTCAGTGGTCACAATATGATTGAGTTTAACATGAAATTTGATTGGGAGAAAGTAAAGTCTGACGTAGCAGTATTTCAGTGGAGTAAAGGAAATTAGTGATATGAGAGAGGAGTTGGCTAAAATAAATAAGAAGGAGATGCTGGCATGGATTGTGAGAGTTTCTGGGAAAAATGGGGAAGGTGCAGGATAATGTATTCTAAAAACAATGAAATACTCAAATGGCAAAATAGTACAGCCGTGGCTGACAAGGGAAAAAGCAAATGAGAGGGCAGACAGAAAGCAAAACATAGCAGAAAGATAGAAGATTGGGAAGCTTTTTAAAACCTACAGAAAGCGTCTAAAAGAATCATTAGGGGGGAAATAATGAAATACGAAAGCGAACTAGCAAACAATATCAAGGTGGATGGAAAAGGTTTTTTTAAGTATATAAAAAATAAAAGAGATGAAAGTGGATATGGGACTGCTAGAAAATGAGACCGGAGAAATAATAATGTGGACAAGGAGATGGCAGATGAGCTAAATGAATAGTTTGCGTCAGTCTGCACTATGGAAAACACTATCAGAGTGCCAGATGTTGAAGGGTGTGAGGGAAGAGAGGTAAATGCAGTTACTATTACAAGGGAGAAGGAGCTTAAAAAGACCTAAAGGTGCATAAGTCACCCAGACCAAATGATCTGCACCCTAGGGTTCTGCAAGTGTTAACAGTATAGATTGTGGAGACATTAGTAATGATTTTTCAAGCATCATTGGACTCTGGCATGGCTCCAGACGACTGGAAAATTGCAAATGTCACTTCATTCTTTCAGAAAGGAGGGAGGCAGCTGAAAGGAAATTATAGACCTGTTAGCCTGAGCTCAGTGGTTAGGAAGATATTGGAGTAAATTGTTAAGGATGAGATTATGGAGTACTTGGTGGTACAGGACAAGATAGGACAAAGTCAGCATGGTTTCCTTAAGGGAAAATCTTGCCTGACATATCTGTTGAAATTATTTGAGGTGATTACAAATAGGATAGATAAAGGGGTTGTAGTGGATGTCATATATTTGGATTTTCAGATCTTTGACAAAGTGCCACGCATGAGGCTGCTTACCAAGTTAAGAGCCCATGGTATTACAGGGAAGTTACTAGCATGGTTAGAGCATTGGTTGATTGGTAGGAGGCAGCAAGTGGGAATAAACAGATCATTTCTGGTTGCTAGTGACTAGTGGTGTTCCACAGGCATTAGTGTAGCCAAGTTTGCAGATAATACGAAGATTAGTGGAGGGGCAGGTAGTGTTGAGGTAACAGGAGGGCTGCAGAAGGACTTAGACAGATTAAGAGAATGGGCAAGTAAGTGGCAAATGAAAAACAATGAAGGAAAATGCATGGTTATGCACTTCAGTAGAAGAAATAAATGTGCAGACTATTTTTTAAATGGGGTGAAAATCCAAAAATCTAAGATGCAAAGGGGCTTGGGAGTCCTTGTGCAGAACACCCTAAAGGTTAACTTCTAGGTTGAGTCGGTGGTGAGGAAGGCAAATGCAATGTTAGCATTCATTTCAAGAGATCTAGAATATAAGAGCTGGGATGTGATGCTGATGATTTATAAGGCACTGGTGAGGCCTCATCTTGAGTATTATGAACATCTGTGCGTTCCTTATCTCAAAAAAGATGTGCTGGCATTGGAGAGAGTTCAGAAGATGTTCACAAGGATTATTTCAGGAATGAAAGGGTTATCATATGAGGAAAGTTTGATGGTTCTGGGCCTGTACTCACTGGAATTTGGAAGGATGAGGGGGGGAGGGGGATTTCATTGAAACCTTTTGAACATTGAAGGGCCGAGACAGAGTAGATTTGGAAAGGATGTTTCCCATGGTGGGGGAGTCTAGGACAAGAGGGCACAGCCTCAGGATAGAGGAGCATGCATTTAATACAATGATGCGGAGAAATTTCTTTGGCCAGAGGGTGGTGAATTTGTGGAATTTGTTACTGCAGGCAGCTGTGGAGGCCAGATCATTGGGATATTTAAGGCAGGGATTGATAGGCTTCACGATTGGACACAGCATCAAAGGTTATGGGGAGAAGGCTAGGGAGTGGGTCTGAGGAGGAGAAAAAAGGATCAGCCAAGATTGAATAGCAGAGCAGACTCGATAGGCCAAGTGGCCTAATTCAGCTCCTATGTCTTATGGTCTTACGAGTGGAGGAATTCTTCCAATATATGCTGCCATATATGAGTGTCTGAGGCAGCTCACTTACCTTTGGTACCCACTGGACACTCAGCTCGCACTTATGGCTACAAGTGGCTGTTTGTTTGAAACAGTGTCTATATCCCAGTACACCATTTTGACAGGTGAGCTCAACTAGGTGAGGGTAGATGAGATAGGGACATGCCTGTCCTAGCGTGTGAAGTCATCTCTGGCAGACTGGGTGGATGAGGTTAACAGGGCAATCAAATGGCCAAGAAGGCTGTTCTGCAATACTTAGTGGAAAGCAAAGGACAGAAGAAGTCATGGTTATCCACTGCAACCAAGGAAGACCCCAGTTTGTGATGACTACTTATACAACTAGACCAGGACTTCCAAGGTTGAGAGATTGGAACTATCCCAGTGCAACTGCTTTTCCACCTTAAAAGCTCTCCCACACAGGTTTCACTGTCACCATGGGATATGGCAGACAACCAACACATTGCTGTGTTCTTTTGACTGACTGTAAATGCTCAAAATTAGTGTAGGCACCTAGTGCAGATAATGGACTGTTTTCATACAATGCTTTCGGTGATTTCATTCTGCAAATCTTCATTTTCATTGTAACATTCAGGATGATTTTGATACTTTCAAATTCTTTGTTGTTCCTTACTTCTGTTTCTCCTCTGTAACTATGGAGGGAGTGCAAAACATAAATCAAAATTGAATTGTAGAGGAACATTGGAATCAGAAAGAAGTGGAAAGAGAGAGCAATTTCAAGTTCCTGGGTGACACATCCCTGAGCATCTATCCTGAGCACAACATATGGATGCAGCTATAAAGAAGACACGACAGTGGCGATATTTCATTTGGAGTTTGAGAAAAATTGGTTTGTCATCAAAGACACTCACAAATTTCTACAGTGTACCATGGAGAGCCGTCTTAACTGGCTGCATCAACGCCTCATTTGGGGGTCCACTGCACAGGATTGAAATAAATTGCAGCAACACACATCAAAGTTGCTGGTGAACGCAGCAGGCCAGGCAGCATCTATAGGAAGAGGCGCAGTTGACGTTTCAGGCCGAGACCCTTCCTCAGGACTAACTGAAGGAAGAGTGAGTAAGGGATTTGAACGCTGGAGGGGGAGGGGGAGATGCAAAATGATAGGAGAAGACAGGAGGGGGAGAGATAGAGCCGAGAGCTGGACAGGTGATAGGCAAAAGGGGATACAAGAGGATCATGGGACAGGAGGTCCAGGAAGAAAGACAAGGAGCGGGGGGTGACCCAGAGGATGGGCAAGAGGTATATTCAGAGGGACAGAGGGAGAAAAAGGAGAGTGAGAGAAAGAATGTGTGCATAAAAATGAGTAACAGATGGGGTACGAGGGGGAGGTGGGGCCTTAGCGGAAGTTAGAGAAGTCGATGTTCATGCCATCAGATTGGAGGCTACCCAGACGGAATATAAGGTGTTGTTCCTCCAACCTGAGTGTGGCTTCATCTTTACAGTAGAGGAGGCCGTGGATAGACATGTCAGAATGGGAATGGGATGTGGAATTAAAATGTGTGGCCACTGGGAGATCCTGCTTTCTCTGGCGGACAGAGCGTAGATGTTCAGCAAAGCGGTCTCCCAGTCTGTGTCGGGTCTCACCAATATATAAAAGGCCACATCGGGAGCACCGGACGCAGTATATCACCCCAGTCGACTCACAGGTGAAGTGATGCCTCACCTGGAAGGACTGTTTGGGGCCCTGAATGTTGGTAAGGGAGGAAGTGTAAGGGCATGTGTAGCACTTGTTCCGCTTACACGGATAAGTGCCAGGAGGGAGATCAGTGGGGAGGGATGGGGGGGACGAATGGACAAGGGAGTTGTGTAGGGAGCAATCCCTGCGGAATGCAGAGGGGGGCGGGGGAGGGAAAGATGTGCTTAGTGGTGGGATCCCGTTGGAGGTGGCGGAAGTTACGGAGAATAATATGTTGGACCCGGAGGCTGGTGGGGTGGTAGGTGAGGACCAGGGGAACCCTATTCCTAGTGGGGTGGTGGGAGGATGGAGTGAGAGCAGATGTACGTGAAATGGGGGAGATGCGTTTAAGAGCAGAGTTAATAGTGGAGGAAGGGAAGCCCCTTTCTTTAAAAAATGAAGACATCTCCCTCGTCCTAGAATGAAAAGCCTCATCCTGAGAGCAGATGCGGCGGAGACGGAGGAATTGCGAGAAGGGGATGGCGTTTTTGCAAGAGACAGGGTGAGAAGAGGAATAGTCCAGATAGCTGTGAGAGTCAGTAGGCTTATAGTAGACATCAGTGGATAAGCTGTCTCCAGAGACAGAGACAGAAAGATCTAGAAAGGGGAGGGAGGTGTCGGAAATGGACCAGGTAAACTTGAGGGCAGGGTGAAAGTTGGAGGCAAAGTTAATAAAGTCAACGAGTTCTGCATGCGTGATATTCCTCTTCTCACCCTGTCTCTTGCAAAAACGCCATCCCCTTCTCGCAATTCCTCCGTCTCCGCCGCATCTGCTCTCAGGATGAGGCTTTTCATTCTAGGACGAGGGAGATGTCTTCATTTTTTAAAGGAAGGGGCTTCCCTTCCTCCACTATCAACTCTGCTCTTAAACGCATCTCCCCCATTTCACGTACATCTGCTCTCACTCCATCCTCCCACCACCCCACTAGGAATAGGGTTCCCCTGGTCCTCACCTACCACCCCACCAGCCTCCGGGTCCAACATATTATTCTCCGTAACTTCCGCCACCTCCAACGGGATTCCACCACTAAGCACATCTTTCCCTCCCCCCCTCTCTCTGCATTCTGCAGGGATCGCTCCCTACACAACTCCCTTGTCCATTCGTCCCCCCCATCCCTCCCCACTGATCTCCCTCCTGGCACTTATCCGTGTAAGCGGAACAAGTGCTACACATGCCCTTACACTTCCTCCCTTACCACCATTCAGGGCCCCAAACAGTCCTTCCAGGTGAGGCATCACTTCACCTGTGAGTCGACTGGGGTGATATACTGCGTCCGGTGCTCCCGATGTGGCCTTTTATATATTGGTGAGACCCGACGCAGACTGGGAGACCGCTTTGCTGAACATCTACGCTCTGTCCGCCAGAGAAAGCAGGATCTCCCAGTGGCCACACATTTTAATTCCACATCCCATTCCCATTCTGACATGTCTATCCACGGCCTCCTCTACTGTAAAGATGAAGCCACACTCAGGTTGGAGGAACAACACCTTATATTCCGTATGGGTAGCCTCCAACCTGATGGCATGAACATTGACTTCTCTAACTTCCGCTAGGCCCCACCTCCCCCTCGTACCCCATCTGTTACTCTTTTTTATGCACACATTCTTTCTCTCACTCTCCTTTTTCTCCCTCTGTCCCTCTGAATATACCTCTTGCCCATCCTCTGGGTCACCACCCCCCGTCTTTCTTCCCGGACCTCCTGTCCCATGATCCTCTCGTATCCCCTTTTGCCTATCACCTGTCCAGCTCTCGGCTCTATCCCTCCCCCTCCTGTCTTCTCCTATCATTTTGCATCTCCCCCTCCCCCTCCAGCTTTCAAATCCCTTACTCACTCTTCCTTCAGTTAGTCCTGACGAAGGGTCTCGGCCTGAAACGTCGACTGCGCCTCTTCCTATAGATGCTGCCTGGCCTGCTGCGTTCACCAGCAACTTTGATGTGTGTTGCTTGAATTTCCAGCATCTGCAGAATTCCTGTTGTTTGCGTTGAAATAAATTGCAGACAGTTGTAAACTCAGTCAGCTCAATCATGGACACTAACCTCCTTAGCATCCAGGACAATGCCTCAAAAAGGCGACATCCATCATTAAGGATCCCTGTCACCCACTTCATGCGTTGTTTTCATTACTGCCATCAGGAAGGAGGTATAGAAACCAGAAGGCACACACTCAGTGAATCAAGAACAGCTTCTTCCTCTCTACCATCAAATTTCTGAATGGACATTGAACCTATGAACAGTACTTCAATATACACACACTATATATATATATATATATATATATATATATATATATACACACACACATACATACATACACACACACACACACACACACACACACACACAGTCTCTGCCATTCCTTTGGGTTCATCAAATGTGTGGCGAGGGGGAGCTTACTACATGGGCAACAGATTGCTCTCCATATCATACTGCCTGGGCTTGTGTATCTACACAGATAAAGGCAATATCCATGGTCATCTCTGACCAAAGGAAGCCTTCAGCTCACCTAATACAGTGCCTATAAAAAGTGGATTTAATCTGGCTTTTTTGACGCTGGTCAACAGAAAAAGACTCTTTTGTGTCAAAGTGAAAACAGATCTCTACAAAGTGATCTAAATTAATTGCAAATATCAAACAAAATTATTGATTTCCTAAGTATTCACCCCTTCATGTCAGTATTTAGTAGATGCACCTTTGGCAGCAATTATAGCCTTGAGTCTGTGTGGATAGGTCTCTATCAGCTTTGTACATCTGGACACTATAATTTTTCCCCATTCTTTTTTACAAAACTGCACAAGCTCTGTTTGATTGCAGGGGGATCCTGAGTGAACATCTCTTTTCAAGTCCAGCCACAAATTCTCAATTCGATTGCATTCTGCACACTGACTTGGCCACTCCAGGACATTAACTTTGTTGTTTTTAAGCTGTTCCTGCGTAGCTTTGGCTTTATGCTTGGGGTCATCGTCTTGCTGGAAGACAAATCTTCTCCCAAGTTACAGTTCTCTTGCAGACTCTATCAGGTTTTACTCCAAGATTTCCATGTATTTTGCTGCATTCATTTTACCCTGTACCTTCATAAGCCTTTCAGGGCCTACTGCAGTGAAGCATCTCCATAGCATGATGCAGCTACGATAGGGATGGTGTGTTTTTGTTGACACGCGGTGTTTGGACGCGGTGTTTGGGTTATGCCAAACATAGCATTTACTCCGATGGCCAAAAAGCTCAATTTTGTTTCATCAGGCGATAGAACCTTTATCCCGCTGAATTTAGAGTCTCCCACTTGCCTTCTAGCAAACTCTACCTGGGATTTCATGAGAGTTTTTTTTTCAACTGTGGCTTTGACTTTTCCACTCTCCCATAAAGCTGCAACTGATAAAACACCCGGGCAACAGTTGTATATGCAGTGCCTCCCATCTCAGCTGCTGAAGCTTGTAACTCCTTCCGAGTTGTCATGGGTCTCTTGCTGGCCTCTCTCACTAGTCTCCTTCTTTCACAGTCACTCAGTTTTGAGGACTGTCTGTTCTAGGCAGATTTACAGCTGTGCCATATTCTTCCATTTCTTGATGTTTGACTTAACTGTACTCCGAGAGATATTCAGTGACTTGGAGATTTTCTTGTATCCATCTCCTGACTTGTGTTTTTCAGTAACATTTTCACAAAGTTGCTTGAGGTGTTCTTTTGTCTTCATGGTGTAGTTTTTGCCGGGATACTGACTCACCAGCAGTTGGACCTTCCAGATACAGGGGTATTTTCACTACAATCAATTGAAACATCTTGAATGCATATGCTAATCTTCATTTAACTAATTATGTGACTTCTAAATCTAATCGACTGCATCAATGATGATTTGGTGTGTCATGTTAAAGGGGTGAATACTTGTGTTTTGTATTTGAAATTAACTTAGATCTTTTCACAGGGATCAATTTTCACTTTGACACAAAAGAGTCTTTTTCTGTTGATCGGTGTCAAAAAAGCCAAATTAAATCCTCTGTGATTCAATGTTGTAAAACAATAAAACATGAACATTTCCAAGTGGGGTGAATGCCTTAGTTAGACAATGTGCAGTTACTGTAGTTGACATTTTCTTCTGCTGCCACAAAGATAACAATTTTCACAACATATGCCGGCAATGTGTTACAAAACTCATTGATGAAGGTGGAGCACTGGATGTAGTGTATATGGATTTCAGTAAGGTATTTGACAAGGTTCCCCATGCAAGATTCCTTCAGAAAGTAAGGAGGCATGGGATCTAAGGAGACCTTGCTTTGTGGATCCAGAATTGGCTTGCCCACAGAAGGCAAAGGATGGTTGTAGCTGGTATGTATTCTGCATGGAGGATGATGACCATTGGTGTTCCACAGGGATCTGTTCTTGGACCTCTTCTCTCTGAGATTTTTATTAATGACCTGGATGAGGGTGGGTTAGTAAGTTGGCTGATGACACAAAAGTTAGGGGTATTGTGGGTAGTCTGGAGGGTTGTCAGAGGTTACAGCACGACACTGATAGGATGCAGAAATGGGCTGAGAAGTGGCAGATGGAGCTCAACCCAGGTAAGTGTGAAATGATTCATTTCGGTAGGTCAAATTTGAAAACAGAATATAGTATTAATGGTAAGACTCCTGGCAGTGTGAAGGATCAGCGAGATCTTGGGGTCCATGGCCAGAGGACATTCAAGCTGCTGCGCAGGTTGACAGTGTTGTTAAGAAGACATATGGTCTGATGGCCTTCATCAACCATGGGATTGAGTTCAAGAGCCGTGAGGCAATGATAAAGTTATATAAGACTTAGAACATAGAATAGTACAGCACAGTACAGGCCCTTCGGCCCACAATGTTGTGCCGACCCTCAAGCCCTGCCTCCCATATAACCCCCCACCTTAAATTCCTCCATATACCTGTCTAGTAGTCTCTTAAACTTCACTAGTGTATCTGCCTCCACCACTGACTCAGGCAGTGCATTCCACGCACCAACCACTCTCTGAGTAAAAAAACTTAGTTAGATTCCACTTGGAGTACTGTGTTCAATTCTGGTCACCTCTGTACAGGAAGGATGTAGATACTATGGAGAATGCAGAGGAGATTTACAAGGATATTGCCTGGATTGGAGAGCGTGCCTTATGAGAATCAGTTGAGTGAACTCGACCTTTTCTCCTTGGAGCGATGGAGGATGAAAGGTGACCTGATAGAGGTGTATAAGATAATGATTGTGTGGATAGCCAAAGGCTTTTTCCCAGGGCTGAAATGGCCAACTCGAGAGCGCATTGGTTTAAGGTGCTTGGAAGTAGGTACAAGGAGGATGTCAGAGGTAAGTTTTCTTACACAGAGAGTGGTGGTTGTGTGGAATGTACTGTCAGCAAAGGTGGTAGAGGTGGATACAATAGGATCTTTTAAGAGACTCTTAGATAGGTCCATGGGGTAGGGTAATTCTAGGCAGTTTCTAGAGTAGGTTACATGGTCGGCATAACCTTGTGGGCCGAAGGGCCTGTAATGTGCTGTAAATTTCTTTGTTCTATGCTAGTATTAAATCTGTTTCTGATTCTGATTACTGACTAGGTTTTCTGCGATTCCTGTAGCAAAGTTACAGCAGGCAAGTGGGAGAATCATGTTCAGAAATACTGTGGTACTCTTAGAGCTCAAAGGCCTTTTAATCAGCTGATTAACTTATCCATCCGACACATCCACTCCCTCAAAAATCAGTTGTTTTTTTTCCCATTCATAGGTTTAAAATCTAGCAGTATTCTGGATTGAACACTGGAAATCAATCTTAAGTGTTGCTAAGTACTAAACTATCATCAGGATTCTTTGTGCTTTAGCTTTTAAGACATAGTGAAGCATAATGGGCTGCCTTTTAGCATTGTTATTTATACAGATTAACGATGCTACAAGGGTGGTGATAAAAATTTGGCAATAACTTGGCCAGGATAAACAAATTGAGCTGATTGTTGAGGTAGCTTGCAGCACCATTGCAGAATGGCTTTGGAAAGTTGAAATTTGATTATAAGAAGAATCTGATCATGACAAACAGATTCCAGTACAGTATAACAAAATCTCACTGTTGGAATGCTTGCAAACTTGGCACCATTTCTTTTACCTGTTAGACTGCAAGCACATCTGCTTTCCCTGAATGTAGCTGGTCAGGTTGGCAGAGGGAAAAAGTCTTACATTGGGAGTATAACACAGAAACAGAATCAGAATCAGGTTTAATATCACCAGCATATGTCATGAAATTTGTTAACTTTGCGGCAGCAGTACAATGCAATGCATAACAAGAGAGAAAAAAAGCTGTATATATTGAACAGTTAAATTAAGTAGTGAAAAAAGAAATAATAAAATAGTGAGGTAGTGTTCATGGGTTCAGTGATCATTCAGAAATCAGATAGCAGAGGAGAAAAAGCTGTTCCTGAATGGTTGAGTCTGTGCCTTCAGGCTTCCATACCTCCTTCCTGATGGTAACAATGAGAACAGGGTATGTCCTGGGTGATGGGGGTCCTTAATGATGGATGCCACCTTTCTGAGGCACCGCTCCTTGAAGATGTTCTGGGTGCTACTGAAGCTAGTGCCCATAATGGAGGTCACTAATTTTACAACTCTCTGCAGCTCATTTTGTCCCTGTGCAGAACACCCCCCAACCAGACAGTGATGTAGGCAGTTAAAACGCACTCCTCGGTAGATCTGTGGAAATTTATGAATGTTTTGGTGACATATCGAATTTCATCAAACTCCTAATATAGCCACTGTCTTTTCTTTTTTATAGTTGCATCAATATGTTGTGTTCGGGTGAGGTCCTCAGGGATATTGACACCCCAGAATTTGAAATTGGTCACTCTTTCCACTTCTGATCCCTCTATGAGGACTGGAGTGTGTTTGCTTGTCTCACCCTTTCTGGAGTCCACAATCATCTTTTTGGTCTTACTGACGTTGAGTGCAAGGTTATTGCTGCGACACCACTCAACTAGCTGGTATATTTCGCTCCTGTACACCCTCTCATCACTATATGTGGTTTTGCTAACAATGGTTGTATCATCAGCAAATTTGTAGATAGGGATTTGGTTCCCTATTTGCTTCAATAAGTATTTAATGTTGTTAATAGCAAGCCAAATCCCACTTTCTTGCTGCCTAGAAATATGCAGAAATTCATGTCTATCTGTTTTAGGGGAGATTATTAGTCACACATATATTATTCATGGAGACACATACATGTACTAAATGATTAAAAGCACTGTGCCTTTGTTGTCCTCACACCTCTTCTGCTTGTGCTTATAGTCACCATATTGAAGGCTTAGTTTGCCACTTCGTGATTGAGAAATGAGTGAAGCATGTTCAAATTCCTCAGACTGAGACTTAGACCTATTAATATGCAGACCTGTTATAATGCTGGTTGTAGAGCTGCATTCTGCTATTCAGCCAAGCTTAGGTTCTTCAAGTTATATACGGCAATGCCCAATGGTCCCATTAAATTTGCTTATATATTGTTAATTTGCTCTATGCCTAGCTCATTACAGCTTTCATATTGTAAAATAATTGACACGCTCCGTGGAATACAAATTCGTGATGTTCTCTGTAAAGTAATTTAACTATTGTTTTGTGTGATTTATTGAAAAATCTTACAACTCTTTCGCCCTGTTTATTCATTCTGGAATATTTATATCTCAGCCCATCTCATCAGCCTTTTCCTTCCAGCTACCATATGTGGCTAATTATAGACCTACTGAGAATTTCCCAGCTGACAACATCTGATTCCACAAACTGATAGCAGATTTCTAAGGTCCTTTGTGATGTTTTCCTCATTTAACCAATGACTGATTATTGTACCTGCATTACAAGATAGTAAAGGAATGAGGGGGTTTTTCTACTTTAGTATTTGGTCCAAACTCGAGATAACTGTAGTTTCAGTTTCCGTTATTGTTTGGTAGGGAAGCCTGCCGACCAAGATTCCCACCTCAGCTAATCTCATTTACCTGCACTAGGACCACATCCCTTTAAACCAAGGGTTCACAACATGGGGTCAACAGACCTTTGTTTGGTCCATGGCATAAAAAAGGTTAGGAACCCCTGGTATAAACCTTCCCTGCCCATTTGCCTCTCTAAGTGTCACTTAAATGCTGTTATTGCACCTGCCTCAACTGCTTGCTCTGGCAGCTCGCTCCATATACTTTGGGTGAAAACATTCCTCCTCAGGTTCAATTAAACTTCATTCCTCTCACCTTAAATCTCTGCCCTCTAGTTCTTGGTTCTAATAGGAGATCTGAAAAGTATTGCTAAAGCTTCTCATAAAGGCTGCTCATAGTTGCGAATGGGACTTGAAAGTGAATAGGAAACTTGTCTGAACAAAAATCACATAGCTGATGGAATGACACTAAGATAGAGGGGATGAGGAGTGGAGAATACCCATTGTTTATGTTGTATGTCAATCTTGTAGAAACTCAACCAAATTGGTTATCAAACCAGAACTGCTTCTATGGAGACAGTTATAGACCAAAATATCCCCAACATGCAACTTCAAAATTGATAATCCAAAATATGACAGAAGTGTTACAAAAGTATTATAAGAATCATGGTAAAGTAGTGCACATTAGAAAGAATTTTAGTCTCTATTGTAGTGACTAAAGTATCGATATCACTTAAGCTCTGGACATATCCAGTCATTGCAGACAAAGCCTTCAGGGTTTTGTACCTCTTTCCTGATGGTAGCAATGAGAACAATGCATGACCTATGTGACATGGGTCCTTAATGATAGATGCAACCTTTTTGAGCCATCGCTCTTTGAAGATGTCCTGGACACTACAAAGGCTAGTGCCCATGGTGAAGCTAACTCTCTGCAGCTTATTTCGATCCTGTGCAGTAGCCCCTCCATCCCAGACTGTGATGCAGCCAATTAGAATGCTCTCCACCATACATCTGTAGAAATTTGCAAGTTTTTTTTTGACGTACCAAATCTCAATGAAAGACCATTGCTGTCATGCTTTCTTTGTAATTGCATCAATATGTTTGGCCTTATTGTAGGATGTCTGGATATGTCTGGATAGCCTCCAACCTGATGGCACGAATATTGACTTCTCCTTCTGATTTAAAAAAAGTCCCTCCCCCTCCCCTCTTCTCTTCCACACTCTGACTTCTTACCACCTCTCACCTGCCTATCACCTCCTCCTTTCCTTTCTCCAGAGATAAAGCAGTCTGATAGGAAAGGAGTGTGGACCATAGGCTTCACCCATCACCTTTTAGCTATCCTCCTTACCCTCCACCCAACTTTTTGTTCTGGCAACTTCCCCCTTGCTTTCCTGTCCTAAAGGAAGGTCCCGGCCCAGAATGTTGACTGTTTACTGTTTTCCATAGATGCTGCCTGACCTGCTGAGTTCCTCCAGCATTTTGTATGCATTGCTTTGGATTTCCTGCATCTGCAAACTTTTTCATGTCTGTTCAAGTACCTGTTGAAATTGGTAATGGACATTTGGTTTATTCTTGTCACATGTATTGAAATATACTGTATGTTGCTTTATAACAGCAGGATGGAAGCTCTCCTTCAAATACATTAAAGGTTATGATTGTATCTGTTTCCACCACCTCCTCTGGCAACACATTCTAAATACCAAACACCCTCTGTATAAAGAATTTTCTGCCAAATCCACTTTAAAATTCTTTCCATATCCACTTTAAAATTCCTTCCTCTCATCTATGTCCTCCCTGTCATGGGGAAAAAAGGATTCTGACTATCTACCCTTCCTATGCCTCTTACAATTTCATGTACCTTTCTGAGCTGAACGGTAGCATAGTGGTTAGCACAGCGCTTTATAGTATAGATGATATGGGTTACGACCTGGGAAAAGAAGCTGTTTTCCATCCTAACTTTCCATACCTGAAACTACGGCACCCCTGCTTGATGGTAGAGGGTCAAAGATTTTGTTAGATGGATAGAAGGGTGCCTTGACAATGCTAAGGGCTTTGAGTTGGTGCTAAATAGTGATCAGCTAAAAATTACAGTGTAGGTAATATTCAAACTGAATTCTAAACAAGGGAATAGAGATTTCTTTAGCTCTTTGATGTGCAGATGAGACCTGTTGTGTGCAGTCCATGCACCATGTGGGAATTTCACAATAGCTTACGTTCTATTGGGGAGCTCAAGAGAACATTAAACCCATGTGGAGAGAGATGTCGTCACATGAGTGAGCATAAGATCAGGGCTTCGAAGAGTTAAAAGAGTGGCTAGAGGCAGGGAAGCTGACAACTTTCTAGACAGTATGTTACAGAAAGCAGCCACTCATTTAGGTAGAGAAAATTCAATGCGTGAATGGATGCCCATCTGGAAGAGACAAGAAATGCAAGAATCTTCAGGTATATATCACTCAGACTGCTACTCGGCCTCAGATACTGTTGGGCCTCACTATATCTTGAAGGGCATGTTACTAAAAGGCAAGAAATTGCAGAGGGGAAATGGAAAAATAGAGTGTAGTTGTTTTGGCCAGGTCCTCAGTTAGGGGCATAGATGGGCATTCCTGTAACCACCACCATCAGACCCATCCATTGTGTTGCCTCCCTGATGCCAAGGGTAAAGATATACTGTACTTAAAATAGAAAGGACACTTGGCTAAGATTGCTTGTATCTTGCAATCTAAGCAGTGGGCTTAGCCCACTGCTCTACTCTCACTATACCCATGACTGTCTGGCTATGCACAGCTCCAATGCCAACTATAAATTTGCTGACGGTACAACTATTGTTGGCAGAATTTCAGATGGTAACAAGAGAGCGTAGATGAGCGACATATACCAGCTATTTGAGTGGTGTTGCAGCAATGAGCTTGCGCCCGGCATCAGTA
Source organism: Mobula hypostoma (assembly GCF_963921235.1). Classification (NCBI taxonomy): domain Eukaryota; kingdom Metazoa; phylum Chordata; class Chondrichthyes; order Myliobatiformes; family Myliobatidae; genus Mobula; species Mobula hypostoma. The sequence continues at coordinate 10,303,207 of NC_086105.1, read as the reverse complement.
AGACCAAAGAACTGATTGTGAATTTCAGAAAAGGTAAACTGAAGGAACACAAACCAATCCTCAGAGGGATCAGAAGTGGAGGGAGTGAGCAATTTCAAGTTCCTGGGTGTCAACATCTCTGAGGACCTTGCCTGGACCGAACTTATTGATGTAACTATAAAGAAGACAAGACAGTGGCTGTATTTCATTAGGAATATGAGGAGATATGGTATGTCACCTAAAACACTCACAAATTTCTACAGATATACAGTGAAGAGCATTCTAACCAGCTGCATCACCCTCTGGTATGAGGGGGTACTGCACAGGATCGATGTAAACTGCAGAGTGTTGTAAAATTAGTCAGCTCCATCATGGACATCAGCCTTGGTAATATCCAGGACATCTTCAAGGAGTGGTGCTTCAGAAAAGTGGTGTCCGTCATTAAGGACCTCACCACCCAGGACATGCCCTCTTTGCATTGCTGCCATCAGGGAGGAGATACAAAAGCCTAAAGGCACACACACTGAGTGATTCAGGAACAGCTTCTTCACCTCTGCCATCCAATTTCTGAACGGACATTGAACAATATCTCATTACTTTTTTTATTTCTATTTTTGCACTAATTTAATTTAACAAATATATATAGTACTTACTGTAAGTCACAGTTTGTTTCCTTTCTGTTATCATGTTACTGCTGCAAAGTTAACGAATTTCACGATATACTGAATGCCAGTGATGTTAAACCGGATTCTGATTCTGATCTCAGGTTGTTAGGAGAAATGTGGGTGCCTTGAAGTGGCATTAAAGGCCCTAACATTATCTTCAATCATCTCTGTTTCTGAAGGGAGTACCAGAGAATGAGCAGTGGCAAATGTGATTCCCTTGTGCAAAGAAGAGTTCAAGGTCATTCCAATACCTACTAAGCACACAGTTTCATTTAAGGTTTTAGAAACACTAATTAGAAAAATAAATAGAAAATACATTAAAATTTAAATTAATTAAGGAGAACCTGCACAAATTTTTAAAAGATGTGTCATGCTTGACTAACCTAATGAATTTTTTTTTTACTGTAGTAACAGAGCAGGTTGGTGAAGGAGTATCATCTGTGTGCATTTTTAAGTGTTTGACAACGTACTATATAAAGTGTTGGGTTTTGCAGCACTGAGGTTATGAAGTAGAAGGCTTGTGTCAGCTTGGAGTAAAATTTGGTTCAAAAGGAGAAAAGAGCATGCTCTGCTCGTGGTTGCTTTCCAGCATGGAGGGTCTCAGATGGCGATGTTCTGCAAAGGTCACTGCTGGGATCCATGTTTATATCCACTAATGAATATTCAATACCATATAATTTTTCACAATTTGGACCAAATGAGTAAGTGTGACAAACATTGAGAATGAAGCTAATTGGCTAAAAGACAGATAGGATGGCAGATAGGCAGGCAGTTGGCATATAGAATGTAATATGAAGTTTGAGGTGATATATTTTTGTAGCTGAACAGAGAGAAACAACATGGTCGTGGTTCTGAAGAAAATGCTGAAGCGGAGACCGTAAAGGACTCATATGTAGGTCTTTGAAGTTGGTAGGACATATTCAGGGTATGCATGGCATATAAAAGGTATTCCATAGAAACCATAGAAAAACTACAGCACAGAAACAGGCCTTTTGGACCTTCTTGGCTATGCCAAACTACTTTCTGTCTAGTCCTACTGACCTGCACATGGACCATATCCCTCCATACACCTCCCATCCATATATCTGTCCAATTTATTCTTAAATGTTAAAAAAGAACCTGCATTTACCACCTTGTCTGGTAGCTCATTCCACACTCCCACCACTCTGTGTGAAGAAGCACACCCCCCCCAATGTTCCCTTTAAACTTTTCCTCCTTCACCCTTAACCCATGTCCTCTGGTTTTTTTCTCCCCTTGCCTCAGTGGAAAAAGCCTGCTTGCATTCACTCTATCTATACCCATCATAATTTTATATACCTCTGTCAAATCTCCCCTCATTCTTCTACACTCCAAGGAATAAAGTCCTAACCTATTCAACCTTTCTCTGTCACTGAGTTTCTCAAATCCCGGCAACATCCTTGTAAACATTCTCTGCACTCTTTCAACCTTATTAATATCCTTCCTGTAATTTGATGACCAAAACTGAACACAATACTCCAGATTCAGCCTCACCAATGCCTTATACAACCTCATAACATTCCAGCTCTTATACTCAATACTTCGATTAATAAAGGCCAATGTACCAAAAGCTCTCTTTACGACTCTATCTACCTGTGACGCCACTTTTAGGGAATTTTGTATCTGTATTCCCAGATCCCTCTGTTCCACTGCACTCCTCAGTGCCTTACCATTAACCCTGTATGTTCTACCTTGGTTTGTCCTTCCAACGTGCAATACCTCACACTTGTCTGTATTAAACTCCATCTGCCATTTTTCAGCTGGTCCAAATCCCTCTGCAGGCTCTGCAAATCTTCCTCACTGTCTACTACACCTCCAATCTTTGTATCATCAGCAAATTTGCTGATCCAATTTACCACATTATCATCCAGATCATTGATATAGATGACAAATAACAATGGACCCAGCACTGATCCCTGTGACACACCACTAGTCACAGGCCTCCACTCGGAGAAGCAATCCTCTACTACCACTCTTTGGCTTCTTCCATTGAGCCAATGTCTAATCCAATTTACCACCTCTCCATGTATACCTAGTGACTGAATTTTCCTAACTAACCTCCCATACGGGACCTTGTCAAAGGCCTTACTGAAGTCCATGTGGACAACATCCACTGCCTTCCCTTCATCCACTTTCCTGGTAACCTCCTCGAAAAACTCCAATAGTTTGGTCAAACATAACCTACCACGCACAAAGCCATGTTGACTCTCCCTAATAAGTCCCTGTCTATCCAAATGCTTGTAGATTCTGTCTCTTAGTACTCCCTCCAATAACTTACCCACTACTGACGTCAAATTTACCGGCCTATAATTTCCCGGATTACTTTTCGATCCTTTTTTAAACAGAACAACATGAGTCACTCTCCAATCCTCCGGCACCACACCCGTAGACAACGACATTTTAAATATTTCTGCCAGGGCCCCCGCAATTTCAACACTAGTCTCCTTCAAGGTCTGAGGGAATAACCTGTCATGTCCTGGGGATTTATCCACTTTAATTTGCTTCAAGATAGCAAGCACCTCCTCCTTTTCAATCTGTACAATTTCCATGATCTCACTACTTGTTTCTCTTAATTCCACAGACTTCATGCCAGTTTCCTTAGTAAATACAGACGCAAAAAAACCATTTAAGATCTCCCCATTTCTTTTGGTTCCACACATAGCCGACCACTCTGATCTTCAAGAGGACCAATTTTATCCCTTACAATCCTTTCACTCTTAATATACCTGTAAAAGCTCTTTGGATTATTCTTCATTTTGACTGCTAAGGCAACCTCATGTCTTCTTTTAGCCCTCCTGATTACCTTCTTAAGTCTTTTCTTGCACTTTTGATACTCCTTAAGCACCTTATTTACTCCCTGTTTCCTATACATGTCATACAACTCCCTCTTCTTCTTTATCAGAGTTGCAATATCCCTTGAGAACCAAGGTTCCTTATTCCTATTCACTTTGCCTTTAATCCTGACAGGAACATACAAGCTCTGCACTCTCAAAATTTCACCATTGAAGGCTTCCCACTTACCGATCACATCCTTGCCAGAGAACAACCTGTCCCAATCCAGGCTTTTTAGATTCTTTCTCATTTCTTCAAATTTGGCCTTCTTCCAGTTTAGAACCTCAACCCTAGGACCAGATCTATCTTTATCCATGATCAAGTTGAAACTAATGGTGTTATGATCACTGGAACCAAAGTGTTCCCCTACACACACTTCCATCACTTGTCCTAACTCATTTCCTAATAGGAGATCTAATATTGCGTCCTCTCTCGTTAGTACCTCTATATATTGATTTAGAAAACGTTCCTGAACACATTTTACAAACTGTAACCCCTAACAGTATGGGAGTCCCAATCAATATGTGGAAAATTAAAATCCCCTACCACTACAACTTTGTTTCCTGCAGTTGCCTGCTATCTCTCTGCAGATTTGCTCCTCCAATTCTCGCTGACTATAATACAACCCCACTACTGTGGCCGTACCTTTCCTGTTTCTCAGCTCCACCCATAAGGACTCAGCAGACAAGCCCTCTAATCTGTCCTGCCTGAGCACTGCTGTAACATTTTCCCTGATAAGCAATGCTACCCCCCGCCCCCCCCCCCACCTTTCATTTCTCTGCCTCTATCACATCTGAAACATCAGAACCCTGGAATATTAAGTTGCCAGTCCTGCCCCTCCTGTAGCCAAGTTTCACTAATTGCTATAACGTCATAATTCTACATGTCAATCCACGCCCTCAGCTCATCCGCCTTCCCCGCAATGCTCCTAGCATTGAAATATATACACCTCAGAAGATTTTTACCACCACTCACAACCTTTCTATTTGCGGCTTTGCTTGAACCTTTAACATCATTTATTTTCACCCCAGCCCCACTGTCAGCTCTGGCACTCTGGTTCCCATTCCCCTGCAAATCTAGTTTAAAGCCTCCCCAATAGCACTAACAAACCTCCCTGAAAGGATATTGGTCCCCTTGTAGTTCAAGTGTAACCCATCTCTCTTGTACAGGTCCCACCTGCCCCAGAAGAGGTTCATCCCCCCTTTTGGAAGTTTTTGTGTTTTATTGCTTCACAACATTGAATCACAATGGATTTAATTTGGCTCTTTTGACAATGAACAGAAAAAGACTCGTTTGTGTCAGAGTGAAAACAGATCTCTACAAAGTGATCTAAATCAATTACAAATGTAAAACACAAAATAATTGATTGCATAGGTATTCGCCCCTTTAATATTGAACACCAAGTCATCACTGGTGCAGCCAATTGCTTTTAGCAGTCACATAATTAAATGGAGATCACCTGTGCAGCCAAGATACTTCAACTGATTGTATTAAAAATATCCCTGTAACTGCTGGTGAATCAGTATCCTGGCAAAAACTACACCATGAAGACAAAAGAACACTCCAAACAACTTTGCAAAATGGTTATTGAAAAGCATGAGTCAAGAGATGGATACAAGAAAATTTCTAAGTCACTTAATATCCCTTGGACTACAGTTAAGTCAATCATGAAGAAATGGAAAGAATATGTCACAGATGTAAATCTGCCTAGAGCAGGCTATCCTCACAAATTGAGTGACCGTGCAAGAAGGGAGATAGTGAGCAAGGCCACCAAGAGACTTATGACAACTCTGGAGGAGTTACAAGCTTCTGCGGCTAAGATGGGTGAGACTGCAGATACAACAACTGTTGCCTGGGTGCTTCACCAGTCGCAGCTTTATGGTAGAGTGTCAAAGAGTAAGACACTGTTGAAAAAAAAACTCACATGAAACCTTGGCTAGAGTTTGCCAGACAGCATGTGGGAGACTAAGAGGTCAGCTGGAAGAAGGTTCTATGGTCTGATGAAACCAGAATTGAGCTTTTGGCCATCAGACTAAATGCAATACAAGCCAAACACTATACATCATCAAAAACACACCATCTCTATCGTGAAGCACGGTGGTGGCTGCATCATGCTGTTGGGATGCTTCACTGCTGCAGGCTCTGGAAGGCTTGTGAAGGTAGAGGGTAAAATGAATGCAGCAAAATACGTGGAAATCCTGGAGGAAAACCTAATAAAATCTGCAAGAGAACTATGACTTTGGAGAAGATTTGTTTTCCAGCAAGACAATGACCCCAAGCATAAAGTCAAAGCTACACAGAAATGGATTAAAAACAACAAAATTAATTTTCTGGAAGTGCCCAAGTCAGAGTCCAGACCTCAATCCAATTGAGAAGTTGTGGGCTGCACTTGAAAAGGGCTGTTCACCCATGATCTCTATGCAATCTGACAGAGCTTGAGCAGTTTGGTAGAGAAGAATGGGGAAAAATTGCAGTATCCAGATGTGAAAAGGTGATAGGGATCTATCTACACAGACTCAAGGCTGTAATTGCTGCCAAAGGTGTATCTACTAAATACTGACTTGGGGGGGGGGGGGTGAATACTTATGCGATCAATAATTTTGTGTTATATTTGCAATTAATTTAGATCACTTTTCGGAGATCAGTTTTCACTTTGACATGAAAAAGTCTTCTTCTGTTGATCAGTGTTTTAAAAAAGCCAAATTAAATCCACTGTGATTCAATTTTGTAAAACCATAAAACATAAAAACTTCCAAGTGGGGCGAGTGCTTTTTATTGGCAGTGTAAATTGTAAGTATGTCAAATGATAAACATGCGCTTCATAAATCGTGGTATTACAGTGGTATTGAGTACAAAGTCAGGGAAAATATATTGAACTTTAAAAAGCCCTGGCTAGATATAACTGGTGTAGTATGTCCCACTGTGGTCATTATGCTGTTGGCTAGATGCAAGTGTATTTGAGATGGAGCAATTAGCAGACTGATATCAGGATGAGGGCTTTTAACTAAAAGTTAGGTGGGGACTGACCTTAGAACAAAGTATGTTAGGAGCAGGGTGAGAAGAGATTTGTTAGAAGTGTACAAGTTCATGAAAGATTTAGATAGGCAACAAAAAAAGGTTTTCATTTGCTCATGGTACATTTTCAGGTATTTATGGTTCCAGGTGAGAGGTACAGGCTCAATGTGCAAGCTTCATACTTCAGTGAATGGTTTGCCTGTGTGAGTGGTGAAAACAGTGATTCCAGAATGAAATTAGAAAAGAGTTTGGAGAGAATTAACTTAAGAGCACTTCGGAGATAGAGGAGGTAATGGAACTAACTGATTTGCTCTTTAGTGAGTTGGGGGGTATACTATGAGCCAAATTTCAACCACTTGTACTGCAGTCTCTTTATGCTGCTTCCTTTAAAAGTCTCAGCAAGTGATGGTGGAGATAGGAACATTATTATCCATCCTGGTCAGAGCCTTTCTCCACAAGTCTCCTTTAACCTCCTCTGGTAAGGAGGCCTCATTTCTGTACCATTCTCCTCCTGAACTTGGTCATACTGGATGCTTACATTTAGATCTCCCATATTTCAAACAACAAGGTACATTTCATGCCACAAATCTTAGCATATTTCTAACATCCTGTCAAGTTCAGTGAGTTCGACTGCAAGTCAGATGCTAACCAACTTTCAGATAATCAGTGGTCCTTGCAGACTGGCTGGTTAGATCCTTTCTCTTATACATGGTTCATGCAGTTCTTGTTGCACAGTTTTACTAAGCAGGCATCAAAGTGTGGTCATTTGTGGACTAATGATGTCACTCCCAACTCTGAAGACATCTTTTCCTTCTTCTTTTGCCCGTTACACTGCTGGCATTTAGGATATCAATGAATGTCCTCCATCACTGACAGCATTCACAGCTTCCTTCATTGTATCTGTAGCTTCCTCTTGGTTTTCACTACTGTCAGTCGTGCAAGTCCTGGGTGGAGACTCAGGAATACCATTGCACACAGATATAGAAGTATTCTTCATTGTTGTTTTTGTAACAATTTTGTTTGACCAGTCAGGGTTGTTAGTCCTAAGCTGAACCCCCAAACCTAGAGGACTGGTGGAACACCCCTAGTCTGGGCTGTACCATTTGAGCTGTTTGGCATGGGTGACCCTACCAAAAGCCAAAGCATAAAGCCCTGACTCCAGCCATTGGAGTCCAGGTCATTGAGGCTGCAAGCCTCCAAACCATGATAAGGCTGTTGTCCTCTTTGGGGTCTGAAGACATCTGATGCACATAAATAAGATGAATGGAATTATGTTATTAACTTTGATGTAACATATCTGCTCTACCATGTTGTAATTTCACATTTAAATAATGCTCACCTCTAAATCAAAACTGCAACATTGAATGAAGCAGTACTGTCTGATCCATTTACTATGAGGGTGGTTTTAACATCTTTTCTCTGAAAGTTTCACCTCTGTAAAGACATTTTTGTAAGCAATACAATATCCTGCCACAGATACCTGACATTTCATCAACAATTGTCATTTTTAAAATGCTACAACACTTTATCAAATTTAGCTGCAGTTAATTGTTTCACCAAGAGAGTCTCTTGTTCCATGACTTTCCATTTACACTTCATTTAGTTATTACTAAGCCTGCTGGCAGTAAAAACAGTCTCACTTCAGGCTGCTTTTTTTAAAATCATGATTTGCAGATAACCTAAGTTTGTCAGATAGCTGACATCTTTTTCCTTGCATATTTTAGTTCAGCCAATAAAACAAAGGATGTTCTAAAGCAGTCTATTTGCTCTTGGAGTTCAGGTACTGCTTAAAGTCAGTTCAAAAGCTTAGTGAAATGCAAAATAAAACTGCAGGTACTAGAGAAACATAAGGAAATTGGACAAAGATAATCGATGGAAGGAGAAACAGAGTTAATATTACTGATTCTAAGATTCAAGATATATTATCAAAGCATGTATGCAATATACAATGCTGAGATTTGTCTTCCTACAATCACAAAACAAAGAAAACATAGAACTGTTTCAAAGAAAAACATCAATCCCTTCCCCAAAACACAAAAAAAATCAAAGCACACAAACTGCAAAAAAAGTGGAAAAAAAACACACAATATAAAAGAGAAAATGAAAGGAGCCTGTGCTTATTCAGTTCAGCTCAGTTCAGTTAAATCTAGCGCTGTGACATTCATTATCTGCAGGTTGCCCTGATCAAAATAGCCCAAAATAGCAACAATAAAAACAAGGAACCAGAAACCAGAAGCATATTATAATGTGAAGTACAGAGTCTAATCCACAAACCATGTCAATTAAACCTTCCCTAAGACCCAGGCACCATCCTTCACAGCACTGAGGGGGAAAAGAGACTATTCAAATACAGGGACTTCTTTCTAGGAGCAAAGAGTGAAAGGGAGAGAAAAACTGTTACCCATAGATTTCTACCTCCAGTGGCAGCAAGAAGAGATTGGTAGGTGGAGGGTGAACAACTACTCACTTTCTACTCTTGCCTTGATGATTTCAATCTTCCTCGACACTTTAATCAACGAGATTGCCCCAGATTGTTAACTCCCTCCCTCCTCAGAGGCTGCCAACCTGTTGAGTATATCCAACAGGTTAGTAGCTGGTTGAAATCTAGATAGTGGTGCTTATTAACAAGATAAAGACTTCATTGACAAGTCCAGCATTTGTTTCCCACTATCAGTGATTTTGAACACCTGAATAGCATGTGAGACCATTTGACAGGGTGGCCCTTTGGTGCTGCTATTTGAGCCACAGCCTCACAGAACCAGAGTCTTTTATTCAATGCCACTCTCAGCTGCTGACTCTCTGGAGTTTACATGTTCTACTGTCACCTTGTGGATTTCTTCCAGTACTCAGTTTCTTCACATGTCCCAAAGACAGGTTGATAGGTTGATAGGTTAATTGTGTGGCCTCAGGTGTGTTAGGGATGCTACATCAGTAGGGGGGGGAATTCAGATGTGGGGAGAATTAAAAAATAGGATGATCGCAAATTATCAGTTGATGACTGGCACAGAATCAAAGGTCCAAAGGAACTGTTTCCACACTGTAGCTCTCTAAATTTAAGTTTCCCAAAAGCCAATGAACCAAAGGAAAGATCTTGACTCAAAACATAAACTGTCCAATTCCCCTTGCATATATGAGAAAGTCTGCAGATGCTGGAAATGCAAAGCAACACACACATACTGGAGGAACTCAGCAGGTCAGACAGCATCTATAGAAACAGTCGATATTTCAGGACTGAGAAGGAAGTGGGAAGAGGCCAGAATAGAAAGGTAGAGGGAGGGGAAAGAAGCTTGCTGGGAGGTGATAGCCGAAGAGCCAGGTGGGAGAAAAGATCAAGGGCTGGAGGAGAAAGAATCAGATAGGAGAGGAGAGTGGACCATAGGAGGAGGGGACCCAGTGGTAAGTAAAAGGCAGGTGAGAAGAAGTAAAAGGTCAGAGAGGAGAATAGAGGAGGTGGGGTAAGGGTAATTTGTTTATCGGAAGGAGAAATTGTTATTCATGCCATCAGGTCGGAGGAAACCCAGACGGAATATAAGGTGTTGCGCTTCCACTCTGAGGGTAGTCTTACCTTGGCACAAAAGCAGGTCCTTTGCACATACTGTTTGGCACACTGAGTTTCCCAAGTATGTAGTTTGTTGCCCCAGATTGGAACATCTGCACCATCTGCATCACGAGATGGTGAGGTAATGAGTATTTTGTCAAGGAACCTCTGGTACAGCCTCACATCATGAGTGCCTCTTCTCAAATCCTGCTCTAGCTTCTCTGAAATAACTTGCACTTTCCTGCTTTTCCAGTGGCTAGCTGTAATAGACACTATGTGTTCAAGAACTAACACTATTTATCAAATACAAGTCAAACCACCCTTCTGATCTGGTGAGTTTGGTATTGTTAGATCACCACAGAGCTTGCTGAAGTGATGGTCCTGATTAATATGCTTTATTATCTTCAGCTCACCAAAGGCTTTGCATGAAGGTTACACAGCAGCACGACAGATACTCTTGCTGCCTCATACCCCAGCGATTTAGATTAAATACTGATCTCTAGAATTGCTTTTATGGAGTTGGTACTTTCTCCCCGTGACTGCATAGGTTCCCGCCCACATCCCAAGTATGTTCTGGCTGGAAGACTAATTGCTTACTGTAAATTACTCCTGCTCCAAAGGAATTCATGTGCAAACTGGCATTTTCGGACCAAATTTGAATCACTCAAGGTCTCTCAACAGCTGTGTCAGGACTTGAATGCTATCACCTCCTACAAAGATGACAACAAGGCTTCCAGATGAACTCAATAACTTTTATGCTTGCTTTCACCATCAAACCATGAAGACTTTCATGAAATCCTCCAGCCATGTGATTTCAGTCCCAGAGGCCGATCTGATAGCACCCTTCAGGAGGGTGAACCCACGGGAAGCATGCGACCCAAACGAGGTACCTGGCCGTGTATTTAAGACCTGTTCAGACAACTGACTGGAGTGTTTACCAATATCTTTAACCTCTCACGTCAACAATCTGAGGTTACCACCCACTTCGAGCAGGCTTCATCTAGACCAGTGCCTAAGAAGAACATAGGGGTCTGTCTCTTTGACTATCATCCAGAAGCACTTATATAACTGTAATTAAGTACTTTGAGAGGTTGGTGATGAAGCATATCAACTCCTGCCTGAGAAGCAAATTGAATCCGCTACAATTTGCTTACTGTCACAATAGGTCAACAGCAGATGCCATTTCATTGGCACTTCACTCAGCCCTTGAGAATCTGCACAGCAAAGTCATATACATCCGGGTGCTCTTCAGTGACTTCTGCTAGGCATTCAATACTATCATCCTGAAACTAATCAATAAGTGTTATGGTTTGTAACTCCAAAACTTCAAACTAATCAAAATAAAAAGACAGAGCTGAGAATAACATGTCTAACTTCATTTTTACTTTAAATGAAGTATGACATGGTGGTTTGATGATGTGTACATTTGCATATTTGTAGCTAATTAATTAAACAACAATGAATGCTTAATCAAAGAATATATTTACAATGTTACTCAAATATTGATGAAATATTAAATACACAACAATAAGCTTCAGGACATCGTTCTCAATACCTTCTTATGCAACTGGGTCCTCAATTCCTTCACTTGCAGACCCCAGTCAGTTTGGATTGGCAACAACATTTACACAGCTCTTACCACTCTTACACAGGTGGACAAAACAGGTGGTTGTATAGGACCAGGTCATTTGTAGCATGCACACTCTCACGTGGTTACTCCCTGCAGACAGATTGCTAGGAAGTGGATACAAGTGTAGGAAGCCATAGGAGGAATGGAGAGCAGAGTTCCAGATACATTGCTCTGGTTGAATTGAAGCAAGCTTGTACACTTACAAGTTTAGTAAAGAATGGTTCCTCGTAAAAACAATGAGTTAATGCTGGTACCTTGCCATGTCCAAGTTTTCCTGAGCCCATCAGAAGTGAAGAACAATTGAGCTGTCTGCCATGTATGGTGGGGTTCATCAATGTCTTCACTTCAGCCTCTTAATATTAATCATGGTTTGCAATTTAGCAAGAGTCTCAGCAACAACTTGCCAGCAACAATTCTGTTAGCAGCTTCATTGCATGTTTACAGTAATATAACCAATCTCATCAGGAGCATGATGATAAATGTTAGAATCAGAATCAGAATCAGAATCAGGTATATGTATTACCAGCATATGTCATGAAATTTATTGTCTTATTAAGGATGAGGTCTCGGGGTACTTGGAATCACATAATAAAATAGGCCATAGTGGCCATGGTTTCTTCAAGGGAAAATCTTGCCTGAGAAATCTGTTGGAATTCTTTGAAGAGGTAACAAGCAGGATAGACAAAGGAGAATCAATTGATATTGCGTACTTGGATTTTCAGAAGGCTTTTGACAAGGAGCCGCAAGGAGGCTGCTTAACAGGCTAACAAGTCCATTGTATTACAGGAAAAATTCTAGCATAGTTAAAGCAGTGGCTGACTGGCAAGAAACAAAGAGTGGGAATAAAGGGAACTTCTTCTGGTTAGCTGTCGTTGACTACTGATGTTCCACAGGGCTCTTTGTTGGGACTGATTCTTTTTATGTTATATGTCAATGATTTAGCTGATGGAATTGATGGCTTTGTTGCAATGTTTTCAAATGAAATGAAGATATGTGGAGGGGCAGGTGTCATGGACTAGTGGTTTCTGCAGGGGTCTTTGTTGGGACTGATTCTTTTTACGTTATATGTCAATGATTTGAATGATGGAATCGATGGCTTTGTTGCAAAGTTTTCAGACGATATGAAAATAAGTGGAGCGGCAGGTAATTCTGAGGAAGTAGGGAGACTACAGAAGGACTCAGACAGATCTGGAGAATGGGCAAAGAAATGGCAGATGGAATACAGTGTCAGGAACTGTATGGTCATGCACTTTGGTAGAGGAAATGAAAGGGTTGACCATTTTCTAAAATACAAAAATCTGAGGTGCAAAGGGATTTGGGAGTCCTTGTGTAGGATTCCCTAAAGGTTAATTTGCAGGTTGAGTCTGTGGTGAGGAAGGCAAATATGATGTTATTATTTTCTTCAAGAGGACTAGAATATACTGTTAAAGCAAGGATATAATGTTGAGACTTTATAAAGCACTGGTGAGGCCTCACTTGAGCAGTTTTGGGCCCCTTATCTTAGAAAGCATATGCTGAAACTGGAGAGTGTTCAAAGGAGATTCACAAAAATGATTCCAGGATTGAATGGCATCATGTGAAAAGCATTTGATGGCTCTGGGGCCTGTACTGACTAGAATTAAGAAAAATGAGGAGTGACCTCATTGAAACCTATCAAATGGTGAAAGTCCTTGATAAGGTGGATTTGGAGAGGATATTTCCTTTGATGGGAGAGGCTAAGACCAGAGGACATAACTTCAGAATAGAGAGGCATGAAGGGATATGGAGAGAAGGCAGAAGATTAGGCTGAGAGGAAAATTGAATCAGCCAATGGTGAAATAACAGAGCAGACTCGATAGGTTAAATCGCCTAATTCTGCTCCTATATCTTATGGTCTTTGCGGCAGCTGTACAATGTAATACATAATAATAGAGGAAAAACTGTGAATTACAATAAGTGTATTTATATTAAATAGTTAAATTAAATACTACTACTACTACTACGTCGACTCAGGCCTAGGGGGCCGGCGTCGGGCACGATGACGGACTCTCCACTTCTCCCTCTCCCTCATCAGTGTGTTCAGTTCATCTACATTAGCCGCGCCGCTGTCTTCTAGGAGCGTGTTGACTATAGTCTTGGGAGGGCGCCCAGGGTTCATCCTCCCGTGCTTGGGCTCCCATATGATGACTAGGCCGGCAGGTAGCTCGGGGTGGCGTAGACAGTGCCCCGCTAGTTGCAGTCTTCTCGCCTCGATTTTAGTGGTGAGCATCGGTAGGTCGTTATAGAGCTCGACGTCCGTCATGTGCTGTTGCCAACACACGTCGAGACCCATCCGGAACATTCGTGTATAGCAACCATCCAGAGACTTTCACATAGTCTTGGTGAGTGTCCACGTCTCGCATCTGTACATGAGAATGGACTCAATGACTTAAATTAAAGTATAAATATTAATTAAATATAAATTAAATAAGTAGTGCAAAATAAGTGGTGAGGTAGCTTTAACTGATTGATAAGTGTTTAAATGCCAAGCATTCAGACGGCACAACACAATCAACAGCGCATGGACGAAGTCTCCTCGCATGGTAACAAAACGTTTGCCAGTAAATTGCCAAGATCGGAGAACAACGCAATCCAACCATTGTAAAGCATTTGTTTTGCAAGTCTAGTTTTAATTTACTGTAAATAATAATTGAATAATTCTTTTGTCTGCTACAAGTTTTATTGTAACCAACCAAATCACTTGAAACTGTTGTTTCCAATTTCAATAATTGCATGTTTACTTTCTCTTTCAGTTTATTGCCTTTGCATCGTTATTGTTCATCCTCGTCTCTATCACCACCTTCTGCCTTGAGACACATGAGGCATTTAACGAGATTGTTAATAAAACTGAGCGTGTAAAAAATGGGAACTCATCTCAATTAATCCAACACCTTGAGATTGAAACAGACCCGGCACTAACATATGTTGAAGGAGTCTGTGTATTCTGGTTTACTATTGAATTTTTAGTCCGGGTTACATTCTGCCCTGACAAACTTGAATTTGTCAAAAATCTTCTAAATATTATTGACTTTGTGGCAATTTTACCCTTTTACTTGGAAGTGGGACTCCGTGGACTCTCATCAAAAGCTGCAAAGGATGTACTGGGCTTCCTCAGGGTGGTAAGGTTTGTCAGAATTCTTCGAATCTTCAAGCTGACCCGTCACTTTGTGGGACTTAGAGTGCTTGGACACACTCTCCGTGCAAGCACAAATGAATTTCTACTCTTAATCATTTTCTTGGCTCTGGGTGTGTTGATATTTGCTACTATGATTTACTATGCTGAACGAATAGGAGCGAACCCCAACGATCCAACGGCCAGTGACCATACCAAGTTCAAAAACATCCCTATTGGATTCTGGTGGGCTGTTGTCACGATGACAACACTTGGATATGGAGACATGTACCCTCAGACATGGTCAGGGATGTTGGTAGGAGCTCTCTGTGCTCTTGCAGGTGTCCTCACAATAGCGATGCCTGTACCTGTTATTGTCAATAATTTTGGAATGTACTATTCACTGGCCATGGCAAAACAAAAACTTCCAAGAAAGAGAAAGAAGCACATCATGCAAGCTCCTCAAGCAGGGTCTCCAACATACTGCAAAACTGACCTGACTACACCTTGCAACAGTACTCAGAGTGACACATGTCCTTTTGGGAAGGATAAGATGGAGTGCAACAGAACAGGTAAGACACACCTGCACTGAATGGAAAATACGTAATCTGGTAAGCTATGGATTTAGACTGGTATGCGCACTGTGGCTGAACATTGACTTCAGTGTATATCTGCCCATTTAAAAAGTTATATTTTCTAACTTTTTAATTTCTGTCATGAGCAAGTTAAGATATATGAGTCTGTATAATGGGATTGTGTAATTGTAAAATAAGGTAGCTTGTTCATTTGAGCACAATCAAAGCTTCCTAATAGAAATTCACAAGTGATAAGCAACAAATGTTTATTCAGCTGTCCCTGTTATACTTCATGATATTGACCAAATGCCACTTTTATGTGACACCCGCTTTTACCAGATGTTCACATCCCCAATAAAAGGAAATAATGAGAATAAATGAGCAAGAGGCCATAGGAGACAAGCCTCAACTTCCATCTACCTCTGTCACATTAGAGAAACAGTGTCAACCCAAGCTGAGTTGCCTGCAGATAGGTACCTTAGATGTGACGTTGATATCCAATTGTACCTACTTTTAACATTAGGAGGCTACTTCAACACCCATTGGATGATTTTAGTCCTCAGGACAAATGGACAAAGTATGCATTCAGCACTTTCTGTTCATTTGCACCAGGCATTGAGAGGTCAAATTGCTAAAACCTGGATCCTGTCAATTGAAGTTTTTGTGAAGCTAGGTGACGCCTGCCTTGTTTGCTTCACCTCTGCAGCTCACAGACTAGTTTGGCTATCCTGAACAAACATTGCACTGACTTCTTGGGTATCACAGGGAGGAAATGGAAATTCACAAGCATGAGCAAATCTTGCTGATGCTGGAAATCCAAGCAATGCACACAGAATGCTGGAGGAACTCAGCAGGCCAGGAAGAATCTATGGAAGAGAGTAAATAGTCCACTTTTCAGGCTGAGACCCTTCATCAGGACTCGGCCCGAAACAACGACTGTTTACTCTTTTCCATAGATGCTGCCTGTCATGCTGAGTTCCTCCAGAATTTAGTGTGTGCTGCTTAGGAAGAAGAGATTACCCATGTTTTTCTTTTTAACCAAAGTCCTTACCCACTCTCAATAAACAAAGCAGCTGACAAACAGGAAGTATCACAAAGGCTTGTTAAAATACTAGCTATTTGCACACGCAATGTTGACAATTAAAACTGCTTCTGCCTAGCCTCAGAGCAATACTAATAACATCTAAATCGGTCTAGAGACCTTTCTATAGCTTCAGCAGTGACAATGCACATTGTAACATCCTGCTGTTAATGGGTAAATTGGAAGCCAACTGCCAAAGACACCCAATCCAAAGAGTGAATTTATTTATAAGTAGCCTGCACTCCTTCCTCTTCCTGAGTCTGATTAAAAACTTATGGATATTTATTACTTGAAGGCAATGATCCAATATGGTCATTGAAAATGGCAACATCTGGATCAACTAGGCAGTGTTTGAAGTGCACGCAGGTGATTTGCAGTTGGGTATAAAATTCCTCTTGGGCAATAAATTGTTAGCATGGATTGAAATAAGTATTGCAACTGGGTAATTCTCACCATTTTGTAAAAATGAATTTTCATGAAGATCTTAGATTTTCTCCTTAAGCATAAATGATCACCTGAATGTCAAACATAGAAGGATATCTGTCAGGTAGAATGCACATGCATTTTGAACTTGTCTTTCATTTCACCTGCCAGGTACAAGACTTCTTAAAGCTTTTTGTCCCATCATTTCTTTATTTGAGTAAAAGGAAGGAAAACTAGCCTCTGGTTCTAAGTGAATCAATCATGAACCCATGAGAATTTTGAATGAATGCAATGCTGGTGTATCTCTTAAAGATTTGTGGTTGCATTTGATTGAACATCTGACTTACAACTACACATATCTTGTTAACAACTAATGTAAAACTGAAATAATTCCGCAGCACAGATTTCTCAAGAACTTTAGTTAATGTAGTAATGTGTAAGATTACCTCATTATATTTACTTGAAAGTCTTAACAATAAAGTGTCGCCATTTTATACCCTAACTGGTTATTTCTGCATCAGATCTTGAATGATTTAAATTTGTCAAATGTTAATGTGTCATTTTGAAATGTACATTCTTGGGAATTCCATATCAATTAGCTATTATGATTAATGTTGAATGAATCATTATTTGTTATATAGAGTGCCAAATTTTAGAACAAATGAAACAAGCTTTACAAATGTTTTTCCAATTGATAAATTTAGCTTTATTTCTGAGGGATGGTGTTACTCTTTTGCTCATGATGTATTTTCATATTTGACAAAAATGTCTATATATTAATAATCCTTAACATTTGCAACAATAGCGCATGTTGTTAGTTTTGATTTCTTGACTTCACTGAATTATGCTCTTTGTGGATGTGCATGTTAATGTGACAATTGCAGGCCGTTACAGAATCCTTCCCACTGAGTGCTGGTATCCTCGCTTAATGTGTTCGGCATTCTCACCGCTATCCCTTGTCAGTGCGCTTATTGATAAGAAATAGATATTTGAAACAGAAACATCACCTCAAGCTTGCATGCATCGGTTGTGAATTCGGATTGTAAACTGTTATTTTGATATAGTGATATATGTTCAGTAACAATAAATGGAATGGTGATGTGAACAGTGTTGTCAGGTGACGACAGTGCAGGAAGTGACCAGCCACTATCACCTGAAGACAGGCTTCCAATCAGACGGTCTAG
Organism: Mobula hypostoma; assembly: GCF_963921235.1. NCBI lineage: Eukaryota > Metazoa > Chordata > Chondrichthyes > Myliobatiformes > Myliobatidae > Mobula > Mobula hypostoma. Next base: position 10,285,137 of record NC_086105.1, on the reverse strand, counting down.
CACCAGGGACAAAAGCAGAAGAGGGGGAACGTGTTTCTTGCTCTCAACGGGTGACTATGCTTGTACAACCGATGGAGGGATCAGAAAAGGTACGCAATTCTCCTTAAAAAGCTTTAAAAAACTTTCTGGAAGTTATTGCAGAAGCTAATTTAGAAAAAAAGTTCATTTTCCATATCATACTACTTCTCTGTGCAGTCATTTTTCTCGTAATGCATTAGCTAATGAACATCCAAGTATACATTTTTGAGTCTGTGTTTGTGTATGTTTTAAATTGAGATTGTTCCTACACGTAAAAACCCATCAATGCTCCAGTTAGCCCAGACATATCTGAGGAGTTCACCTTTAATATTTAACCTGTAACTTATATTGTTACTCGATTACTAGAAATAGCACAGAATATAATTAAGCAATTAAGTTATGCATATCTTATTTACCTTTATCGCAATTTACTTTTTAAATAGAAGCCGTAAACTATGAATTTGAGGGCTTTATGCAAATACAGAATTCTGAAAGTTAATACATTTGCATTAATAAGTTAGCATCTGTTTCAGTAGAACTGCTATGTTCACCCAGTGGACAGAATTAACTATGTTAAGCTAAAATTAATACAAATAGTCAGTGCCCTTATAATAGAAACAAATGTAATCTCTGATGTAACCTGTGTAGAACTCCTGTTAATGTGTTTGTCCCACTTTTTCTCTGCACAATTTAGCACATTCATTGATGCATTTGGCACAGAAAGGTTTACGAGCCCCAAATCACTCTTAAAGTAATAGATTTTAACCAAGCCACTTTGTTGTAAAGCAAATCGTGTTTCATTGCATTGAATTTTGTAATGTTGTTTTCTTGGCTATTAATTGATGAAAACTGATATCTCTGCATTTTTTTTATTTTTGTAAAAGGATATGAAAAGTCCAGAAGCCTAAACAACATATCTGGCTTGGCTGGTAATGCTCTAAGACTGTCTCCAGTAGCTTCACCCTACAGTTCACCTTGTCCCCTGAGACGTTCTCGATCTCCCATCCCATCTATACTGTAAACAAGCTTAGAATAAATTATTCAAGATATATTCTACTGCATTACAATATAATTGAGACAGCAGCTTCTAAGTGTGGCCCTACCAGTAATATTTAAAACCTGCATGATATAACTGTAAATATAAAAAAATTGCATTAATTGAAGTTTCTGACCTTTGCATTTAATCTTTGCAAAGTAATGCGTCTTGCTTATATGTTAATTTTATTACATTACCATTGCAAATTAAGGGGATTTAGAAGATCTGTTTAGCCACTATGTTCAATGATAAGTGTTTTTCAGGGAGATACTGAATACAAATATGTGCTTCCAAATGATATCACTCCATTGGAACTTCATTTCTGTGACTTTGATCCATTTCGAAGATGTCTTCACTTCTGTCTGAATTCACACAATGTGACTTGGGTTAAATCATTTGCATGGAACATTCTGTCTCATCGTCTGCAAGCAATGTGCACTTTCTGGGACGTGGATGGCTCTGGATATTTGTGTGTATTGCACCATTTGCTGAACAAAGCATTGACCAACTGTTCTGCATGTTGGAATTTATTACTGTTCTATAGAGAAGATGAGTAATGAAGTGTGTAGAACTGAGTGTTTCCGATTGTTTACATGCAGATAACTGCAAAGATGTTGTCTTTACTGGTTACACGCAAGCAGAGACAAGCGCACATTCTTAATGGCATCAGGAAGGCACAAACATGAAAAGAGGTAACATATCCATCATCTGGGTAACATTTTCAATCCAACGAGAAATGCCTAGCTGGTTTAACTGAAACCATAAAGGACCTCCATATTCATGTCTTAATTAATAACATATATATGTATCTGTTAACTAGATGAGTTACTACATGTGTATATAGTTCTATAAGCATGATCTGCATGATAAATTCTTGTAAAATATGTATCAATGGAAATATACATTTCTGATATTTAGAGATGTACATTGTTCAGTTTTGTTAACATTATCAGCAAATATATTTATTTTAAAGATTTCAGCAATGGATTTATTACTATATTGGTGCTGCTGTTACTGACTGCAGTGTTATCAAAGGATTTCAGACTTTTTGAAATGGTAAAAGGGATTTTAGCCATAATGATTTTTCTGGATGAATGCTGCATATAAAGTGGTGTTAAGCAGAGCTTATCTCGGAAGTGACATGGGTAAGACTTCAATAGAGTTAAAATATCGTTTTACAAAAGTACCTGGAATCAGTTGTCCATAAGTGAATCTGTGGTAAAGTGGATGAGCTAATTATAAATATTGTGTATACATGGTCTGGGGTGCTTCAGCTGATTACTGAGGCAGGAGCTAGTTATGCTGAAATCAGACATTACTGAAACTGTATATAAAACATGTATATCATTGGTAAGAACAATGTTTTTTTTCTGTATTAACCCTGTTCCCTGCAATAAGTCTACACTATAGTGCTATAGACATGTAAAAGCACGCAATTACAGGAAACACAGCTGGAATTAAATTTAAAAAAAATCATCTGGCATTTAATCATATCCATCCTGAATTATTTTCTGCTATTTTTGTGAAGTCGTTAAAATAAAATATTTTTGTGCAATTTTGTTACAACCTATTGTTATTGTTCAATATTTTATGTTTGTGAACATATGAACATATTAAACATTTATTTTTTAATTTACTGTATGTTTTTGTGGTCTGTGATGTACATGATCTGGGTACAGTCAGTAAATCTTTGAACTGTGTGTATGAAGTTCATGGTAGTGTTGAAAGTGGCCTGATGATTGATATTAATGTTATTTCTTATCAACTGTTAATCATATAAAATTCTATTTGTTTGTTGAGATACAGTGTGGAATAGGCCCTTCTGGCCCTTGGAGCCATGCCACCCAGCAACCCTCTGATTTAATCCCAGCCCAATCATGAGACAATTTACAATGATCAATTAACCTACTAACCTGCATGTCTTTGTATTGTGGGAGGAAACCTGAGCACCCGGAGGAAACCCACGCAGACACAGGGCGAACGAACAAACTCCTTCCAGCAGCGGCGGGAATTGAACCTGGGTTGCCTGTACAACAGAGCTTTGTGGTAACCACTGTGCTACCATGCTGCCCTGAATACACGATGCTATCTTTAAAAGGAAGGATGGAGAGAGTTTGATACACTCTAGCATTGATGGTATTAGCCTCAGGAAGACCGAGCGCACAAAAAGTGTTATTTTATTTACGAACAAGGCCATAAGATTTTAAACAGAGGGTATTTAAAAGAGCATTACTGGATATATTATTTCTGGAGCAGGAAGACTAAATGAGGAGTACCATCAGATTAGGAGAGAAAAGCATGTTTTCTTTGGATGACGACAGTTTCTAAAATAGAAATAATAGCCTTTCTTCATTACTTGGTTTTGTTGCATTTGAAGATAAAGTGACGTGGAGGATGTCGTAACTTAACATCAATATTGTCACAGCTGTGACTGGAGAAATAGTCTCATTTGCTCAGTCTTGGGTGACTTGTTTATATGTGGCAGTGTAGTCGCTGAAGGATTGCTTTCCCAGTGCCTTGGTTTTCTCTACCATGATTGAAAGTGTTGTGACTATGAGCGAAGTTACCCTAGAGACACTGAAGCTAGTGGATATAGAAGTCTTTATTCTGTAAAATGTACAGCAGGCATCATACTGGTGACACTTAGTAAAAGCCCCCTGACCCAATGGTACATCGCATTTTTATATGTTGAAGAAGAGGTCACAACAGGATGACTTCTTTAGTTACAATGCATTCATAATGCTTCCTTTGACTTACATATAATTTTCAAATACCTAGGACTTCACACCAACACACCCAAAATGAGTGTTAATTACTGCTGTCGGAGCTGCATTCATGCATATGCAGACATCTCAGGTGAATGGGGTGTTTAGTGCATTCATGCATATACAGACATCACAGGTCAATTGGGTGTTTCCTAGTCTGCCATTAACCCTGAAGAGCAGCTCCAGGAAGGCCAATGTTCTGAACTGCATTTTAAATTCAATCCATAATACATATTCAGATCTGAAGGCTGGTTACTGTTGAAAGTAATATTTGCTATATTCCATATCTCCAGAATACGCCCTAACAAAAGTAAGATGGGCATCAGGACGTATACAGGCAGTACGTCCTATTTATCTTCATAAGCGGAACAACATGAATGCATTGTTATATTGTATATATAGTATAACAGGCTGAGCAGTGTAGTGCATGCTCGAAGTATAACCTTATTACATTGTCATAATACAGATCCAAAAGATTTTGAGAGCGAGCAGATTTTAATCACTGATATTAACACAGTCTGTGTTGTGAGATGCAACAACGTGGTTTGACCAGGATTATTGTTCCTCAGAGCATAGAAGATTGAGGGGGAGACATGATAAAGATATTAAAAAAATGCAATCAGGGTTTTTCCACTGAGGTTGGGTGGGACTACAATCAGAGGTCATGGGTTAAGGATGAAAAGTGAAAAGTTTAAGGGGAACATGAGGGGAAACTTCTTCACTCAGAGGGTGGTGAGAGTGTGGAATGAGCTGCCAGTGCAAGGGGTGCATGGGAGAAGTTTGAGAGAAGTTTGGATAGGTAAATGGGAGGGACGTGGATGGCTATGATCCAGGTGCAGGTTCATGGGACTATATAGCTTAAATGTTTCGACATGGACAAGATGAGCTGTAATTTTCTCTGACTCAGAGACTCGGTAAATTACAGGATATTGATGAAACTATGTTTCATTGCCCCACAGTGAAGCTTTTTATTGTCCCCATTAATGTTTGGAAAGTAGAAAACAGGAGTGGTATTGTTTGACATTTTCCTCAGAAAGGCTTTTCTAAGGAAATGTAAACCAATTCCCCATAAAATATATATGAAAAATTATGAAATGCCCAATTTGTGCTTTGCATTTCTACTGCAGAAGCTAGAACATTTAAGCATACACACAGAAAAGAAAAAAGAACAAATATTGCAGGTGCTGAAATTTGAATTAAAATACTGTAAGTAATTAGTATATCAGTTAGTACCTATGGTGAAGGAATTTGCTGTAGGTACGAACTGTTTCAGAGTTACAGTCTTTCATCAAAGCTTCTCACTTTTCGATGATACTCTCAGACCTGATGAATATTTACTTTGTTTTCCAAATTTTATGCAGGAAACCATAAGCTATTACAAAAATTAGACTCATTGTGATTTGCTCATTTATCTCATAGTAGCATCTCATATTAAACTGATTCTTCTTCAAAATGTTGAAACCACATAAGCTTATTTGTGTTAACCATTCATTTCTAGTTTACTGCCCTGGGGAATATTTCTCTGATGAACATGAGGAAACAGCAATAAGTTTGAGGTTCAGAATTGATATTGAAAATATTATTTTCTCTTAGAAGTGCTGGAAGAGGTCATTTTGACTTTGGCAATATTGTAAGTCAATGAGAAAAGTTAGGAGGGATAAATAAAGGGCAGACGATAATAATGACGATAAAGTTAATACAAAACAATTTAAAAATAACCCCAGAGAAATACTCACAAATCAAAATTTAATAGCAGAGTAATTATTTCTGTAGCCTTACCGTCTCTCCTTCATTGATTAGAGAACTAATACTAATACAACAGGAATTCTGTAGATGTTGGAAATTCAAGCAACACACATCAAAGTTGCTGGTGAACGCAGCAGGCTAGGCAGCATCTGTAGGAAGAGGTGCAGTTGACGTTTGTTGGTACCAACAAACCAATGGCGAATGACAAGCTGGCCTTCAAAACAAGTTGAGCTTCTGAGAGCTTTGTCCACAATTTAAATTTATATTGTGGTTGGTATTTTTGTATTTTGCTGTCCCTCGTTGATAGTCGTAGTCATAGTTATAGTCATACTTTATTGATCCTGGGGGAAATTGGTTTTTGTTGATCTTGTATCTTAAATGATCAAGTTTCTCTTAAACTATGTATTGTTACCCAACTGATGAAACATGGTTTCCTGCAAGAATGCAAGTAAACTAATTCATTTTACTCTCCTCCAAACATTAGTTGCAACAGAAAGGATTCTGTTATAAGCAGAGATCAAGTTATCCCAGTCTCTTCTCAAAGTTAAAGCAAGGCCAACAGTTTAGGAAGCTAGCTGAAGATCCAGTCCTCACAGGCCAATAAATTTGTTAAATTCAGTTGAAGCAGCTGAATCATGCAACACAGGATCAGAACCTACAACCCACTGAGTCCACATTGACGAAGGGTCTCGGCTTGAAACGTCGACTGTACCTCTTCCTAGCCTGCTGCGTTCACCAGCAACTTTGATGTGTGTTGCTTGAATTTCCAGCATCTGCAGAATTCCTCGTGTTTACTAATTTACACTGGTCCATTCTTCCTATATTCTCTTCAACAGCCTTAGAATATATCACTACCATTACAGTATCATCACTCTAGCTGGCCAATTAATCTACTCATCACTGACATGTTGAAATTGGAAAACCTGGAGGAAACCCATGAAGTCTTTATTGAGATACAGCGCCGAGTAGTCTCTTCGAGCTGTGACAGGCAGCAACCCCCGATTTAATCCTAGCCTAATCATGGGACAATTTACAATGACCAATTAACCTACCAACTGCTACATCTTTAGACCGTTGGAGGAAACCTATGCGGTCACGGGGAGAACATATAAACTCCTTACAGACAGCGGCGGGAATTGAACCCATGTCACCTGTACTGTAAAGCATTGTGCTAACCACTATGCTACCATGCTGTCACGGGATGAGTGTGCAAACACCACACAGATGGAACCTGAGGCGAGAATTAACCCTAGATCCTGAAGTTCTGCTAGCTGCAGCACAGTGTTGCCCAAATCCAGATTAATATCTCTTCTACACCCAGCCAAATTATAATTGGAATTAATAAAACTGAAAATTCTGGAAGTTTGAAATATAAAGCAAAAAAATTCTAGAAACACTCAGCAGCTCAGGCAGCATCTGTGGAAAGAGAAACTGTTAACATTTCAGTTCTGGAGCCTTTTATCAGTTCTGAATAGATACTGTCTGACTTGCCAAGTTTTGCCAGCATTTTCTGTCTTTATTTCAACACTCCTTGTTACGTTCATGCCAAAGGATAAAAATATATCCTTGACACTTGCTCTAAATATTCCAAAATTTTATAGTCTGTTTCCAAAATTAAACTCCAAGTCAATGTAGCCAAATCTCAGAAATGGAAAGAGTTCAGACATCACAATATGTATGCAAATAAATAAGATGGATTTCTATCCTGAAGAATTTACAATGTTATTTATTTATTGAGATACACCGTGGAATAGGCTCTTCGAGTTGCATTGCCCAGCAGCCCCTGATTTAACCCTAGCTTAATTATGGGACAATTTGCAATGACCAATTAACCTACCAACCTGTACGTCTTTGGACTGTGGGAGGAAACCAGAGCACCTGGAGGAAATCCATGTAGTCATGGGGAGAACGTACAAACTCCTTACAGACAGCGGTGGGAAATGAACCCAAGTCACTGGTACTGTAAGGTGCTGTGCTAACCACTACACTTACCTTTCAATTGTGTTCCTTGAGTCTGATATCAGAGTTGTCTGTGAATTAAAAAAAAACTGATATCTGAACAGGTAAGCATAAGTTTACCTCATAGATTTAAAGGATAGATTTTAAGGAGAACCTTAAAGGACTGGGATGGTATGACACAGCAGAATGGAATAACTGGGCAAGAGGTCAGCATTTATATGTTTTGCATTAATTACTGTCATATATCCTGTTTGATCAAAAGATGTGTTTCTGTGCTGGGATTTTGCAAACAAGTCGTCTGATGCTGTTTTAATTTTGATAATGGTTAAATGTAGATACACATAGACTGTAAAACAATTCTGCAAATACTTTTATAAATATATGTTTAGATATTTACCATGCATCAATGACAGAATTTTATATAGAAATTGAATATATCTGCTTTTCCTCCTTTAAGCTCCTTCTTAAGATCTAACTTAATATACTTTGTACCCTGTAATTGAAAGGGAGTGTAAATATACTGAAGCGATATGTGACTATGACAAGAAATCAGAAATATAGTGTTAGTGTTTAATTGACGTGGGCTCTTTTAGGGAAGATTAAAATATTAGCATCAGTTTGTGATTAATCCAAGGCTGAAGGAAGTGTATGGAGCAATGCTAATGATTGGCCTTTATAAGAATTCAAGTCAAGTCTGTTATCATTTAACTATGTACATGTATACCATCAAACGAGACAATGTTTCTCTGAACCAGGGTGTAAAGCACAATAGTACACATAGCACACATAACACACAATAACTTATGAAAGTAAGGATAAAAACTGCAGATGAATTACTTATAAATAAGCAAACTAAGTACATAAATTAAATATTGTAAGGTACAGAAAAGATTAACCAGAGATACTTCGAATATGATGCAGCAGGGAGCTCGGAAGTCTAATGGCCTAAGGGTAGAAACTGTTTCCTATCTTCACCGTTCTTGTCTTTATGCATCAGAGTCTCCTGCCTGATGGTAGAAAGTCAAAGAGGATGCTGGATGGATGGATGAGATCCTTAATAATACTAAGGGCCCTGTGAGCTCAGCGCTCCTGGTAAATGTCCCTGATGAATGGTGGGGAGATTCCTATGAACCTCCCAGCCATTCCCTTGTGGGGACCTCTGGTCTGATGTTTGGCTGCTCCCATCAAAGATGGAGGTGCAACATGTCTGGATGCTGTCAGTGGTGGTCCTATAAAATGCGGTTAAGATTTGGGGCTGTGAGGAGCCTCGCTTACCTCAGTCGCCTTAGGAAGTTGAGGTGCAGCTGTGCCTTCTTGTTCAGGGAGGTGAACACAAGAAATAGGAACAGGAGTTGACGAAATAGCTTCCTGAGTTTGCTCCATCTTTCAGTAACCTCATGGTTGATCTGGGTTTAAACTCTTCTTTACTGTTTGTTCCCCAAAGCCTTTGATTTTCCCTTTAATCCCTAATCCATGAAAGTGTTCAGTAACTCACTAAGGACAAAGAGGAGTAGCTCTGTGGAATTGACTTTACATTGATATGAATATAGGAAGTCCAATATAGGGATAAACTAACATAGGAGAGATTCATATCAGTTAGCATTGACGCATGGACACAGAAGAGATTCAGTCAGTAGATTTAATTTGGGATTGACAGGAATATAGTCAGGATTTAGCCATTGGAACTAATATGAGAGTACAGGGGAGATTCAGACAAGGATTAGATTGAGATTAATATGCTGGGATTAGTTTGGGATTGATTAGCGACATGTGAAAGAATTATATTGCTATCCATTTTGAGGAGTATTTTAAATTAAACATTTTCATTATTGCTGTTGAGAGATGGCTATTTGGAGGGGTTGCTGCCCCTTCACCCTCCAACCTACTTTACCCACACACGCACACACACACACACACACACACACACACACACACAATTGACACAGTAAAACAGTAAAGTAGGGAGAGAATAGAGTAAGGGCTTTAGTTTAGGGTTGTTTAAAACTAATGGGAAATGGGAGGAAGAGAAACCATTAGAATAATTAATTGAGCTCAAAAAGTAATATGTAAGACTCAAACTGAAGAAGTAATAAATAAGCCTCCGGGTGGTAGGAACAGTAGGTGGGCGCAGGAATAATCTGAAGATAACTCAGGTAGGTATATGAGAAGGTCAGCCAGTAAATTTTAAATTTGGTTTGACCAACAGTAAATATAGTTTGACGCACTCGTAATGGGCCAAAGGGTCTTTTACTATTGCTTGGAATAAATCTCAGTAGCTGAATATTTTCTTTGTGATCATATGAATGGCAACACTGTTATGGCATGTTTGTCTTTCCATTTTTTTTTCTGTCTCTGCTTGGCAAGAAGAAAAAACCAATGATTTATTGCAAAAATCAGTTTGCACTTCTGGTTTTCATTGTGATATGATGTTCTATGTGCTATCCATGGCATAAAAAATTCATGGTCACCTGGTCTAGTTTCTACCCTCCCATAATGACCCGTATATTAATTTTAAAAATAATTTGGAGTAACTTACCTGTACAGTCCATTCCTTTGTGGTGGGAATATCAATATTATAATATTCTTCTAGTAATAATTTAAATGTATCAATTATCTAGTAATTCAAAGCAAGGATTAATTAACTCTCGCACCTATTTCCAGCAGTTCATTTATTTACATTGTACATTTCCAAGGCCTCTTAAGATAAAATTTTCCAATTCAACTTCTTTTTGAAGGTTATAACAAAACATACACGTATAAAATAATTTAAATGTGTTCTTAATTGAAACTGTCACCTCCTGCTGAATGGATTATCAATGAATCTTAGAAAGTGAAATTGGAACAGACACTGATATACTTGGACTCTGGCTAGATCTAATATTGCTATAAAATCTTAAGGGTTTGAGTTGATAATGGAAATTTCATTATGTTGTTTGTGGGATTTAATAGCAGAAGATAGATCAGCTCCCCTCCGATTCACCAGGCTCTGGGTTCAAGTTCCACTCTACGATTGAGCATAATAATTTAGACTGATAATGCAGTTGTGTGCTTAGTGCTGAACTTCCCAATTGCAATAGTCCTTCCCCTCAGTTGTTTATCTGATGCCTATTTGTTCTTTCAAGTTTAGGTTAAAAATCCCCAGGCACTATTTGGAAAGCAGAGACATTTTCCTGGGTGTCCCAGCCCATACTTATTTCTCATTCAGTTTTTCAAAAATATTATCCAGAGATTATCATATTCCTATTGTGATATGCTAATTGCCAGCCATGTTTCTCACTCACAACAATGACTACACTTGAAGAGCAAGTTTGTAGTTCCATTAAATTAATACACAGGATAGCATTAACAATCTATTTATCCATTCATTAAAATAGTGCATAAAGAATGTGTGCCCTTTACTGTTTATCAGACTTAAAGTACTCTGCCATTCGGGGAAGTTGTTAGTTCTATCGTTGAAGCTGCAATGAGAGGCTATTCTGGACTGGGTTTTGAGCAATGAGGAAGGGTTAATTAGCGATCTTGTCGTGAGAGGCCGCTTGGGTAAGAGTGACCATAATATGGTGGAATTCTTCATTAAGATGGAGAGTGACATAGTTAATTCAGAAACAAAGGTTCTGAACTTAAAGAGGGGTAACTTTGAAGGTATGAGACGTGAATTAGCTAAGATAGACTGGCAAATGACACTTAAAGGATTGACGGTGGATATGCAATGGCAAGCATTTAAAGGTTGCATGGATGAACTACAACAATTGTTCATCCCAGTTTGGCAAAAGAATAAATCAAGGAAGGTAGTGCACCCGTGGCTGACAAGAGAAATTAGGGATAGTATCAATTCCAAAGAAGAAGCATACAAATTAGCCAGAGAAAGTGGCTTACCTGAGGACTGGGAGAAATTCAGAGTTCAGCAGAGGAGGACAAAGGGCTTAATTAGGAAGGGGAAAAAAGATTATGAGAGAAAACTGGCAGGGAACATAAAAACGGACTGTAAAAGCTTTTATAGATATGTAAAAAGGAAAAGACTGGTAAAGACAAATGTAGGTCCCCTGCAGATAGAAACAGGTGAATTGATTATGGGGAGCAAGGACATGGCAGACCAATTGAATAATTACTTTGGTTCTGTTTTCACTAAGGAGGACATAAATAATCTTCCAGAAATAGTAAGGGACAGAGGGTCCAGTGGGATGGAGGAACTGAGCGAAATACATGTTAGTAGGGAAGTGGTGTTAGGTAAATTGAAGGGATTGAAGACAGATAAATCACCAGGGCCAGATGGTCTGCATCCAAGAGTGCTTAAAGAAGTAGCCCAAGAAATAGTGGATGCATTAGTGATAATTTTTCAAAACTCGTTAGATTCTGGACTAGTTCCTGAGGATTGGAGGGTGGCTAATGTAACCCCACTTTTTAAAAAAGGAGGGAGAGAGAAACCGGGGAATTATAGACCGGTTAGCCTAACGTCGGTGGTGGGGAAACTGCTGGAGTCAGTTATCAAGGATGTGATAACAGCACATTTGGAAAGCAGTGAAATGATCGGACAAAGTCAGCATGGATTTGTGAAAGGAAAATCATGTCTGACGAATCTCATAGAATTTTTTGAGGATGTAACTAGTAGAGTGGATAGGGGAGAACCAGTGGATGTGGTATATCTGGATTTTCAAAAGGCTTTTGACAAGGTCCCACACAGGAGATTAGTGTGCAAACTTAAAGCACACGGTATTGGGGGTAAGGTATTGGTGTGGGTGGAGAATTGGTTAGCAGACAGGAAGCAAAGAGTGGGAATAAACGGGACCTTTTCAGAATGGCAGGCGGTGACTAGTGGGGTACCACAAGGCTCAGTGCTGGGACCCCAGTTGTTTACAATATATATTAATGACTTGGATGAGGGAATTAAATGCAGCATCTCCAAGTTTGCGGATGACACGAAGCTGGGTGGCAGTGTTAGCACTGAGGAGGATGCTAAGAGGATGCAGGCTGACTTGGATAGGTTGGGTGAGTGGGCAAATTCATGGCAGATGCAATTTAATGTGGATAAATGTGAAGTTATCCACTTTGGTGGCAAAGATAGGAAAACAGATTATTATCTGAATGGTGGCCGATTAGGAAAAGGGGAGGTGCAACGAGACCTGGGTGTCTTTATACACCAGTCATTGAAAGTGGGCATGCAGGTACAGCAGGCGGTGAAAAAGTCAAATGGTATGCTGGCATTTATAGCGAGAGGATTCGAGTACAGGAGCAGGGAGGTACTACTGCAGTTGTACAAGGCCTTGGTGAGACCACACCTGGAGTATTGTGTGCAGTTTTGGTCCCCTAATCTGAGGAAAGACATCTTTGCCATAGAGGGAGTACAAAGAAGGTTCACCAGATTGATTCTTGGGATGGCGGGACTTTCATATGAAGAAAGACTGGATGAATTGGGCTTGTACTCGTTGGAATTAAGAAGATTGAGGGGGGATCTGATTGAAACATATAAGATCCTAAAGGGATTGGACAGGCTAGATGCAGGAAGGTTGTTCCCGATGTTGGGGAAGTCCAGAACGAGGGGTCACAGTTTGAGGATAGAGGGGAAGCCTTTTGGGACCGAGATTAGGAAAAACTTCTTCACACAGAGAGTGGTGAATCTGTGGAATTCTCTGCCACAGGAAGCTGTTGAGGCCAGTTCATTGGCTATATTTAAGAGGGAGTTAGATATGGCCCTTGTGGCTACGGGGGTCAGGGGGTATGGAGGGAAGGCTGAGGCGGGGTTCTGAGTTGGATGATCAGCCATGATCATAATAAATGGCGGTGCAGGCTCGAAGGGCCGAATGGCCTACTCCTGCACCTATTTTCTATGTTTCTATGATATTATCTATATGAAATGAGCTGGAAATCTAGAACGACACATACAAATTGCTGGAGGAACTCAGCAGGTCAGGCAGCATCTATGGAAAGGAATAAAGGGCTGATGAATGGTCTTAATGGTGAACTTCCTGATGGCATTAGTTTTTCCCATCAGCTGTTCATCTGTTGCCTCATTTAAAGACCTTTCTTCAGTCCTTTATTCCTTTCTATAGATGCTGCCTGGCCTACTGAGTTCCTCCAGCATTTTGTGTGTGGAACTCAGTATTTTTACACAACAGAAAACCAAAATGGAGATAATACATAAAAATAAATTAACTTTATATTCCTATTGTCCTTTATTATGCATGATGATATGTTAATCATTTCTAATCTGGCACTGAATCACCAACAGAGTATCACACTTTAGAATTCCATATTTAGCTGATAGGTAGGATGGCCACGTCTTTTAAGAGATCAGAGCAGGAATGTGTAGTGTAGTTAACCACTAAAGCCAAAGGCCAAAGAAAGCAGAGATAAAGAATAACCCTATTTTAAGAAGTCACAGAACAAATTGCTATAACAAATCCATAAGACCATAAGAATGCATCTCTTTCCACTTTGTTGAGATCCTTTACCAAGATCTAGATGTCTGCCTCCAGCCAATGTATAGTTTGCAGGCACTGGAGATAGAGGTATTGAATCTGGGTGACTCATTTGGAGGAAAGGAAAACCTGAAAGCAGACTCGCTGAGCAAACTGATGTGTTTTGTATGCTGTAACATTCTGTGTTTTCTCACCAGTGGCTGATAGAGTTCCTGCTGGAAGCAGACATTTCGACATTTAAATGATGGGCGGTGATGTCAGTTGGACATCCTAGTATAGAGCAGCCTTTATTTTGGGAATTTTCCCTCCATTAATTATCCCAGTCTGCATTGGGCAGCTAAGCCTTCTAAGCAGCTATATAAGGTAAAGTTCTAATGTCTCGAAGTGATCAAGGACATGTTTGAATGAATGCTTTGTGAGTGCTTTTTGATTCACTGAGCTGATAAAAGAAATCTAACGTTGCGAGTTCTGATACAGAAAGTTAAGATTATATTAAGTAAAACAAAAGGTGATTTAAAGTAATTGGTAAAACAAATAAACACGACTTAAAGAGAAAAAAATCACACTGTGTGCTTTTGAAAAACAGTGATAGAAAGGTTAACACAATCAGATTCATAACTTTTATTTGGACAAATACTTGAGAAAAAAGTGAATGAGCAAAATCAGGAAGATAGGATTAATTCAATGAGGTTGTCAAAGTGCCATTACGGGCACAATGCACCAATAGGCCTCCAATGCTCAATTATTTTAAGATTCTTTGACGGCTCCTACAAATGGTGACAATCGGCTTCCCTATGGAATCTGCTATATTTATGTTTCCTGCAGGGAGAAGACGATTGAAGGCATGCAGAGCAGGTAAGATCGCACCAGAAGGGAACAGCATCCAAACGCCATCGTTCTCCAAGTCATGCACACAGCTGGTGGTGGACTTGCCGGGATTAATCCGAAGTTCAGTGTCAGAATTGGTTAAGGTTGCTACTGGAAGCTGTGATATAGTGGTGCCCATGCTGGATGGAGCCTGCCACCGACCCATGCCAGGGGATTGGCGCTGCCACTCACAGGCAATGTTAATAGTGCACTTATTTTGTTTCGATCAAAATAGATCATCTGCAGTATAGCTAATATGATGTCCAGTGATCTATGAACAAAAGTTGATGCATCATACACTTATCATCTGTTCTTCTGTCGACGTGTAATACAAATGGATCATGTTTACACTTGTCTCACTCCTGTGTTCCTGATACAATGCTGTGCTTGATGTAAATCAAAGGTTCCTGCTCCTCTTTTAACAATATTTTTGTTCATCATCTTTGGTCACCTACCTACAGGAAAGATCTAGGTAAGGTTGAAAGAGTGCAGAGAAAATTTAGGAGGATATTGCCAGGTCTGGAGAACCTGAGTTATATGGAAATTTTGAATCAGTGAGGACTTTATTCCTTAGAACGCAGAAGATTGTGAGGAAATTTGATAGAGATATACAAAATTATGAGGGGTATAGATACGGTAAATGCAAGCGGGCTTTTTCTGCTGAGATTGGGTGGGACTACAACCAGAGGTCATAGGTTGAGGGTGAAAGAGGAAAAGTTTAAGGGGAACATGAGGGGAAGCTTCTTCAATCAGAGGGTAGTGAGAGTGTGAAATGAGCTGCCAACACACGTGAGCTTGATTTCAACATTTAAGCAAAGTTTGGATAGGCACAAGGATGGTAGGGTTATGGAGGGCTATGGTCCTGGTGCAGGCCGTTGGGAATAGATAGTTTAAATGGTTTCTGCATGGACTAGATGGGCCAAAGGGCCTGTTTCTGTGCTGTACTTTTCTATGACTCTATAATGTCTGTTACAGACTGGATTATTTCTGACCCAATTTGCACACTCGGAGAAAGGCCTAAATATGTTCCTAATGTACAATAAAGTGCTGCCCTTTTTCAAGGACAGTGACCATCTCATGGAACCAAATGTATCAGGCTTAAAATATTAGGAAATGGCAGCAGCTGGCTCCAGGAAGCATCTTCCAACCCATCACCCACAAAATACTGGAGGAACTCAGCAGGCTAGGCAGCATCAAGGGGAAAAGAGTGAACAATCGATGTTTCAGGCCAAGACCCTTTGGGCGGTGAAGAAGAACTACAAAGTGGCAGGTGATAGGTGAAACCAGGAAGGGGGAGAGGTTAAAGTGAAGAGCTGGGAAGCTTATTGGTGAAAGAGTGAAAGAGATAAAGGGGGAATCTGATAGGAGGGAACAGAAAACTTTGACCTGCTGAGTTCCTCCAACATTTTGTGTGTGTTGTTTTGGATTTCCAGCATCTGCATATTTTCGTATATTTGTGATCTTCCAACGCAGCTCATTGTACCACACTGTTCCATAAACATCGTACATATCCTGTATTTCCCTCTGTGGGGTTGTAAGAAAGAGGGGGGCAAGATATAATAATTATGACTTAAGAACTTGCATTTATTAAGTGCCTTTAACATTGGTAGGATATCCCAAATAGCTTCACAGCTGATGAACTACTATTGAAAAATATTCACTGCTTTGACGTTGACCTGTCTGACAGTTGATTAGTTCATTGAAGGATCCGCATTCTGAACCATGCAAATTGTTTTATTTTTGCTTGTCGTGTGACTTTTGTTGGCAAAGGCACATTCAAAGCCCATCCACGGATGACCTAGGAACACAGTAGTGTGTGGATCTTTTTGCTGGATAAATCCATGTGATATTATTCAGAATTAGTTTCCAGGATTCGATCCAGCACTAATGTCAACATTTTTGGGTTTTCGTTGCTCATTGTTGAAAGACAAGAAAAAGGCAATTTCACTGAAAGTCAACTCGTGTGTGCAAAGCTTTAAACTGTTTGGCCCTGTGGGTAACCATGGTGAGCAATGAACAATGTATGAAGTCTGCTTTAGGATCACCCTGCTATAAACATCTGACTTCTTCCCAATACCATTTAGTGGCATGCATGTTTACTCTGACATGAATAAAGCAGAAACACGAGGAATTCTGCAGACGCTGGAAATTCAAGCAACACACATCAGAGTTGCTGGTGAATGCAGCAGGCCAGGCAGCATCTCTAGGAAGAGGTACAGTCGACGTTTCAGGCCGAGATCCTTCGTCAGGACTAACTGAAGGAAGAGCTAGTAAGAGATTTGAAAGTGGGAGGGGGAGGGGGAGATCCAAAATGATGGGAGAAGACAGGAGGGGGAGGGATGGAGCCAAGAGCTGGACAGGTGATTGGCAAAAGGGATACGAGAGGATCATGGGACAGGAGGCCTAGGGAGAAGGAAAAGGGGGATGGGGGGAAACCCAGAGGATGGGCAAGGGGTATAGTCAGAGGGCCAGAGGGAGAAAAAGGAGAGAGAGAGAAAGAATGTGTGTATATAAATAAATAACAGATAGGGTACGAGGGGGAGGTGGGGCATTAGTGGAAGTTAGAGAACTCAATGTTCAATGTTTTCCTGGCTTTGGAAGTTTATCCAATTGGTTCTTCAGGATTCCTGCCTTTCTTCCATCGGCACCACACATGGGGTTGAAATTCATCCTAATGTCTCTGCACAATCTCTAACCACGAATACTACCTATAGCTTCCTAGCTGAGCATGCTAGCACATGCAAAGTGATGTTGATGTTTTACCATTTCATCCTGGGCCAGAAAAGAACTACTGCAAACTCTTAAGTGTCTGTCACCTTGAAGGCAAATTTGCTTCTGGTCCGAATAAACTGAGAACACATCTCAGGATCGATATCCTGTTTTGTCTCACAGTTATCACTTGTCCTGAGCTAGTTAACAATTCTTTCTGCCAGGCTATTGCAGTCCCCTTCCTGAGACCCTGAGGTCTTGCCAATTTCCTCCTTCAATTCCACCACCACCTTCTCAATGCCTGAACATCCCATCTGCCACAGTTGCAACCTTCCTCAAAAATGGTTGGTTCTGATAATTAACAATAATTGGAGAGAGCGTAATTTTGCAACACTATATTGTTGCATGTGCTTCCCAATTACTCAAGCCTGAAAAATGAGAGAAGTTTGAATCTCTGGACTTGCTTTCTTGCAGAAATATTAGGTTATGCTATGGTGTATTCTGCAAATGTTCAGCATGATGTGCTTTTGTGTATTTTCCCAATCAAGTGGATGTCTAGCCCGGCTAAGTCACACCTCAGAGAATTGGATGCTGTTGCATACAGCATGATGTTATATGGTGGCAACTGGCAAGCTTTTAGTGGCAAAATTCCAAATACTGCTTAGATAGCCAATTTAAGTCTCCACAGGTCATTCTTCTGTGCCCAGATCCTCAGAGTGGCAGTGAGTGGAATTTCTGTCACAGTGCCAGTATACCGTTCCTGCTCACAAGATGTGCATTCATGTTTACATCAAAGACTTGCACTGTTCCTGTTCAATGAGAAATTGCTTCATTTCAGAAAAGAAAGAAGAAATAGAAGCAGGAGTAGACTATTTGACCCATCATGCCTGCTGGACCATTCACTGATATGGCTGATTACCTTTTACGGCAACATCATTTCCCTGCAGTAACCCCATATCGCCTGAATCCCTGATGATCAATCTGATGTTAAAGCAGAGATGTGTTTGCTTTCTTGAGTGGTCAAAGGATCCAATGATATTATTTTGAATAAGATCAATAGTAACCCTCTCACGCTTACTCATTCAATCACTCAACCATCATCAGAAACCATTTGGCCTTATCACATAACTGCTGTTTTCTGGATCTTGCTTTGTGCAATTGGAAATCATATTCCCTACTTGGCAACTTAAACAATACCTCACTGGCTGTAAAGCTAACTGGAATGCCATGAAAACAAAAAAGCAGCTATATATAGCACTATGCAAAAGTTCAAAGGTTCATTTATTTACAAAATATACAACTCTTAAATTCTTCAACTCTCCAGGTAGCCATGAAATCTGGAAAGAAAATCCTCAACCCCCAAATCCCATCTCCCTGCCAAAAAAAACAAACAAAAATGGAACAGACACATTGAACCCCAAATCCCTCCTTCCGCACAACAACCAAGCATAACGTATCAGGCACAACGATTATCAAATTCCTCCTCCCCAATAGAAAAAAGAAAAAAACGGATCAGGAACATCAACTCCCCCAAATCCCTCTTCCTGCACAAAAAGACCAAACAAAATGGATCAGGCACATTGACTCCCAAATCCTTCTTCCCACACTAACGAACGAACAAAATAGATCAGGTATATCCACTCCTAAAACCCCATCCCTGCACAAAAAAAAAGATCTAGCAAAAGAAAACACAGAATATAAAAACTATAAGACCAAAAAAAGTATATAGTCTTCGGCGCAGATATATATATGTGTACAGTACTGTCGTAATTTTATGTATTGCACTGCACTGCTGCCACAAAACAAAACAAGTTTCTTGACATGTAAGTGATGATAAACCTGATTCTGGCATGGGTTTCTATTGTGGACTGAGTGGAAAGTGGGCAGGGAGAAGGGAATCATGGTTGGTGAGGGGAGGGAGCTGGAAGAACAGAAGAAATAAGAGCAGGAGTAGGCTATCTGGCCTGCTGGGCCTGCTCCACCATTCAGTAGGATCATGACTGATCTGGCCATGGATTCATCTCCACCTACCTGCCTTTTCCCCTACAACCCTTAATTCCCCTACTATGCAAAAATATCACCAGAGAGACATTCTGTAATGATCAATAAACAAAGTGTTTGGATCAAATGACCTTGCCTGGTGTCTCAGAGCTGGGTGTGTCTGCACCCACACCACCCCTAACACTCTTTCTCTGTCCCTGGTCCCACACCACTCCCATGGTACTCCACCCTCCCCATTCCCAACATCCTTTGCTCCCGCCAGATTTAGAAATGCTCCACATTGACAAATACAGTACTGTACAAAAGTCTTAGGCACCCTAGCTATATATACAGTATGTGCCTAAGACTTTTGCACAGGACTGTGAATGCAATTTTTCTAACTATATTTAGGATTTTGAGTGTTGTGAAACTTCCCAGAGTGTTGCATACTGGAGAAACAGAGCAATACGACAGTGGTGATTCAGTCAAACAGCTGAGCTTCTGCAATACAAACCTTTAGTTCTCCGTCACACCCTTGTCATTCTATGGTTAGTTGATCTGCGCTTCCAACTTATGCTCCAAGTGGATTTACTCTGTAATTCATTGGGGCAAATACAGGAAGTTTTAGACATAAGATTTTGTCTTTAGCCTTGTATTAACCTAATATCATCAGTGCCTATTTTACACAGGATTGCCAAGAAGATCCAGAGCACAGGAACTTATAATGGCAATCCCACTCTCACCTCAAGCCTTTAACATTGATGGCCTAGATTTTCATAGCCAGAGGTATCTTCTTTTCTCAGTATACTCACTGTGGTAATCAAAAGCTTTTAACATATGTAATCCATGAATAGGTCTTTCCTTTGGTTGACTTACTGATTCAGAATCCAAGTTGAGTTTATTGTCAACACGAGAAATTCTGTAGATGCTGGAAATCCATAGCAACGGTTCCTCCAGCATTTTGTGTGTGCTGCTTTTCAGTTTATCGTCATATACACAATTGCTTGACTGCAGAAGATCAATGAAGAACTTCCTTGCAGGATCACAGGCATAAAGCATTTTAGATGCAACATTCACAAGAAAAACACAAACTAAGCGCTGTATTAGAAACATAGAAACATAGAAACATAGAAAATAGGTGCAGGAGTAGGCCATTCGGCCCTTCGAGCCTGCACCGCCATTTATTATGATCATGGCTGATCATCCAACTCAGAACCCAGCCTTCCCTCCATACCCCGTGACCCCTGTAGCCACAAGGGCCATATCTAACTTCCTTTTAAACATAGCTAATGAACTGGCCTCAACAGTTTGCTGTGGCAGAGAATTCCACAGATTCACCACTCTCTGTGTGAAGAAGTTTTTCCTAACCTCGGTCCTAAAAGGCTTCCCCTCTATCCTCAAACTGTGACCCCTCGTTCTAGACCTCCCCAACATCGGGAACAATCTTCCCGCATCTAGCCTGTCCAATCCCTTTAGGATCTTATACGTTTCAATCAGATCCCCCCTCAATCTTCTAAATTCCAACGAGTACAAGCCCAGTTCATCCAGTCTTTCTTCATATGAAAGACCTGCCATCCCAGGAATCAATCTGGTGAACCTTCTTTGTACTCCCTCTATGGCAAGGATGTCTTTCCTCAGATTAGGGGACCAAAACTGCACACAATACTCCAGGTGTGGTCTCACCAAGGCCTTGTACAACTGCAGTAGTACCTCCCTGCTCCTGTACTCGAATCCTCTCGCTATAAATGCCAGCATACCGTTCGCCTTTTTCACCGCCTGCTGTACCTGCATGCCCACTTTCAATGACTGGTGTATAATGACACCCAGGTCTCGTTGCACCTCCCCTTTTCCTAATCGGCCACCATTCAGATAATAATCTGTTTTCCTATTTTTGCCACCAAAGTGGATAACTTCACATTTATCCACATTAAATTGCATCTGCCATGAGTTTGCCCACTCACCCAACCTATCCAAGTCACCCTGCATCCTCTTAGCATCCTCCTCACTGCTAACACTGCCACCCAGCTTCGTGTCATCCGCAAACTTGGAGATGCTGCATTTAATTCCCTCATCCAAGTCATTAATATATATTGTAAACAACTGGGGTCCCAGCACTGAGCCTTGCGGTACCCCACTAGTCACCGCCTGCCATTCTGAAAAGGTCCCGTTTATTCCCACTCTTTGCTTCCTGTCTGCTAACCAATTCTCCACCCACACCAATACCTTACCCCCAATACCATGTGCTTTAAGTTTGCACACTAATCTCCTGTGTGGGACCTTGTCAAAAGCCTTTTGAAAATCCAAATATACCACATCCACTGGTTCTCCCCTATCCACTCTACTAGTTACATCCTCAAAAAATTCTATGAGATTCGTCAGACATGATTTTCCTTCCACAAATCCATGCTGACTTTGTCCGATCATTTCACCGCTTTCCAAATGTGCTGTTATCACATCCTTGATAACTGACTCCAGCAGTTTCCCCACCACCGACGTTAGGCTAACCGGCCTATAATTCCCCGGTTTCTCTCTCCCTCCTTTTTTAAAAAGTGGGGTTACATTAGCCACCCTCCAATCCTCAGGAACTAGTCCAGAATCTAACGAGTTTTGAAAAATTATCACTAATGCATCCACTATTTCTTGGGCCACTTCCTTAAGCACTCTGGGATGCAGACCATCTGGCCCTGGGGATTGTGTTGTTCTGTCAAACATTGTGGGCGTGCTATGTTGGTGCTGGATCATGTGACGACATTTGGTTGCTTCCTCCAGAATGTCCTTGGGTACATTGGTTGTTAACACAAATGATGCATTTCTCCCTATGTTCAATGTACATGTGGTAAATAAATCTAAATCAGAATTTAAACACGAATTGTATAAAAGGGAAACACCAGATCAGAACAAAAACTGTCACTTTGCATGCGAAGTGGTCAAAGTGTTGCTATACTGAGGTAGTGATTCTGTGGAAGTTCAGCATGTCATCAAAAACCTTGGCAAACTGAACATTGACTTCTCAAACTTCCGCTAATGCCCCACCTCCCCTCGTACCCCATCCGTTATTTATTTATATACACACATTCTTTCTCTCTCTCTCTCTCCTTTTTCTCCCTCTGGCCCTTTGACTATACCCCTTGCCCATCCTCTGGGGTTTTTCCCCCTCCCCCTTTTCCTTCTCCCTGGGCCTCCTGTCCCATGATCCTCTCATATCACCTGTCCAGCTCTTGGCTCCATCTCTCCCCCTCCTGTCTTCTCCTATCATTTTGGATCTCCCACTTCCCCTCCCACTTTCAAATCTCTTACTAGCTCTTCCTTCAGTTAGTCCTGACGAAGGGTCTCGGCCCGAAACGTCGACTGTACCTCTTCCTAGAGATGCTGCCTGGCCTGCTGCGTTCACCAGCAACTTTTATGTGTGTTGCTTGAGTTTCCAGCATCTGCAGAATTCCTCATGTTTGCAAACTTATATGGATGTGTGGTGGAAAGTGTGCTGACTGGCTGCATTATGGCCTGGTATGGGAACACAAATGCCTTTGAGCAGAAAATCCTGAAAAAGGTAGTTGATTCAGCTCAGTACCTCACGGGTAAAACCCGCCCAACCATTGAGCACATCTCCATGAAATGTTGCCGTTGCAAAGCAGCATCCATTATCAAAGGTCCTCACCACCCAGGCCATGCTCTTCTCACTGCTGCTATCGAGTAGAAGGTACAGGTGCCTCTGGACCAACACCTCTAGGTTCAGGAACAATTACAATCCCTCAACCACTGGGCTCTTGAACAGAAGGGAATAGCTACACTCATTTAAGGACTCTGTTATATGGATGTTATATTGTTATTTCATGTTCATTATTTATTGCTATTTATTTATTATCAGCATTTGCACAGTTTGTTTACAGTTACTGTTCTATACATTTGCTAAATATGCCCGCAGAAAAATAATCTCAGGGTTGTATGTGGTGACATGTATGTACTTTGATAATAAATTTTACTTTGAACTTTGATCTTGGATTTGGGTTGTGCTGGTTGGTTCAATGTGGAAGGGAAGTAGATTTTCCTGAACCTGCTGATATGGAACTTCTCGTTCCTGTACCTTCTGCCAATGGTAGCTGTGAGAAGATAGCATAGCCTTGATGGTGGGGATTTTTAATAGCTTTGCCTTCTTGAAGTTGTACCTGAGCAGATATTTTAAATGGTGGGGAGGGATGTGCTAGTGATATGTTGGGCTGAGTCCACCACATTCTGCAGTTTATTAGGTTTCTGTGCATTTGAAATGCCATAGCAGACCATGATGCAAGCAATTAGGACATCTGTCATAGTTTGTTAGTGAGTTCAAAACCTCCTTAAGCTTTTAACAAAGTAAAGACCTTGGCACACCTTCCTTGTGATTGATCTAGGAAAAACCCATGTTGGAATGGCCTCCAAGATTGACTCTGCCAGCATTTTTGGTTTCAGTATATTCTCTTGTCCCATACAGAGAGAAAGTAACCACCTATCCACCTTGAAAAGCTGAGACACAGGTGAATGCAGCTGTGGAAAATTGGAGTGAAATTTTTTTTGGGTCAAGATGTCCAGAAGAAGTGTCTCAACCCAAAATATCAACTGTCCATTCTCCTTCACAGATGCTGTGTTTCTCTAGCGACTCATAGTTCTGCACCTTGAAAAGTTGCTAAAGCCATTCTGATGCAACTGACCACCTGCTGAGGAGAATCTAATTTCCCTTCTGTGAGCCATCTTGACATCTCCACAGTGCAGTGTCATGCATTCCTGCTCTGATGGGCTAGTGGGAATTCTTGACATGAAGATCATCTCTGTCTCCTGTGGTCCCTGTAATATTTCCTTAGCAAAAAAAGATTGAGCAGTGATTCCACCCTTTGTTGGCCAACAGGGAACAATTGGATGCAGTGTATCAGGGTGCTGACACTTTCTGCAAGGTTTCATCAGCTGGTCACTGTGCTTACAGCAAAGGTCCTTAAGAACTTGCGCCTCCCACCCTACCGCCAAAAGCTGCTATACAAATACATGTTTTCACGTCAAGTCAAGTTTATTGTCAAGTGCAGCAATACAGTGGGGTATAGCAACAAAGGAAACACGGGGGGGGGCATGGTAGCATAGTGGTTAGCGCAACGCTTTACAGTACGTGTGACCTAGGTTCAATTCCCACCACTGCCTGTAAGGAGTTTTATACGTTTTTCCCGCGACCATGTGGGTTTCCTCTGGGTGCTCCAGTTTCCTCCCACAGTCCAAAAACATACGGGGAGTTGGTAGGTTAATTGGTCGTTGTAAATTGTCCCATCATTAGACTCAGATTAAATCGGGATTGCTGCGTGGCTTGAAGGGTCGGGAGGACCTATTCCACACTGTATCTCACTATAACCTTGCTTGTTGTGGGAACAGCCAACATACAGAATATAGGTTTTATATAAATCATACGTAAAATTAAAATCATGATCACAATCAGATTTATTATCGCTGGCATATGTTGTGAAATTTGCTAGTTTGTGGCAGCAGTACAGTACCAGATAGATAAAAGTACTTTTAACCCAAAGTAACTAATAGATAAATAGTGCAGAAAAGGATTGGTGAGGTCATGTTACTGGGTTCGTGGGCCTTTTAGAAACCTGATGGCAGAGGGAAAAAGCTGGCCCTGATGCACTGAGTGTCTGTCTTTAGGCTCCTGTACCTCATATCATACAATGAAAATAGCATGAAAAATAATCCAAAGAAACAATTGAAGGTGAGTCTATGGTCATGCGAGAAGTGGTCTGTAGTGTTCCTAGCTGAGCTAGAGTCGGGTTGTTTAGGTCAGTCAAGGGCATTATTTCTGTAGGAAGGTAGCTGTTCCTAAACCAGCTGGTGTGTGACTTTAGGCTTCTGTATCTCTTGCCTGATGGTAGCAATGAGAAGAGGACATGGCCTAGATGGTGAACATCCTCAGTGAGAGATGTTGCCTTCTTGAGGTACTGCCATTGTAGAGGCTGTCAGTGGTGGGGAGGGCTGTGCTGCATGGAACTGTGAAAACTCCGAGGGTACTTCGTACTGAGAAGATACTCATTGGGAGAGCATTTTGGAGATAGTGATCACAATTCTTTCTCCTTTTCCATAGCATTGGAGAGGGATAGGAACAGACAAGTTAGGGAATGTTTAATTGGAGTAAGGGGAAATATGAGGCTATCAGGCAGGAACTTGGAAGCATAAATTAGAAACAAATTTCTCGGAAACGTACAGAAGAAATGTGGCAAATGTTCAGGGATTATATTTGCGTGGAGTTCTGAGTAGGTACGTTCCAATGAGACATGGAAAGGATGGTAGAGTACAAGATCCGTGGTGTACAAAGGCTGTTGTAAATCTCGACAAGAAGAAAAGAAGAGCTTACGAAAGGTTCAAAAACTAGGTAATGATAGGAATCTAGAAGATTATAAGGCTAGTTAGAAGGAGCATAAAAATGAAATTAGGAGGCCCAGAAGGGGCCATGAGAAAGCCTTGGCGGACAGGATTGAGGAAAACCACAAGGCATTCTACAAGTAGGTGAAGAGCAAGATGATAAGACGTGAGAGAATAGAACCAATCAAGTGTGACTGTGGAAAAGCATGTATGGAACCGGAGGAAATAGCGGAGGTACTTAATGAATACTTTGCTTCAGTATTCACTAAGGAAAAAGATCTTGGCAATTGTAGGAATGACCTGCAGTGGACTGAAAAGCTTGAGCATGTAGATATTAAGGAAGAGGATGTGCTGGAGCTTTTGGAAAGCGTCAAGTTGGGTAAGTCACCGGGACCAGACCGGATGTACCCCAGGCTACTGTGGGAAGTGAGGGATGAGATTACTGAGCCTCTGGCAATGATCTTTGCATCATCAATGAGGATGGGAGAGGTTCCAGAGGATTGGAGGGTTGCTGATGTTGTTCCCTTATTCAAGAAAGGGAGTAGGGATAGCCCAGGAAGTTATAGACCAGTGAGTCTTACTTCAGTGGCTGGTAATTTGATGGAGAAGATCATGAGAGGCAGGATTTATGAACAGTTGGCGAGGCATAATATGATTAGGAATAGTCAGCATGGCTTTATCGAAGGCAGGTTGTGCCTTACGAGCTTGATTGAATTTTTTGAGGATGTGACTAAACACATTGATGGAGGTGGAGCAGTAGATGTAGTGTATATGGATTTCAGCAAGGCATTTGATAAGGTACCCCATGCAAGGCTTATTGAGAAAGTAAGGAGGCATGGGATCCAATGGGGACATTACTTTGTGGATCCAGAACTGGCTTGCCCACAGAAGGCAAAGAGTGGTTGCAGACAGGTCATATTCTACATGGAGGCTGGTGACCAGTGGTGTGCCTCAAGGATCTGTTCTGGGACCCCTACTCTTTGTAATTTTTATAAATGACCTGGATGAGGAAGTGGAGGGATGGTTTAGTAAATTTGCTGATGACACAAAGGTTGGGGGTGTTGTGGATAGTGTGGAGGGCTGTCAGAGGTTACAACGGGACAATGATAGGATGCAAAACTGGGCTGAGAAGTGGCAGATGGAGTTCAAACCAGGTAAGTGTGAGGTGGTTCATTCTGGTAGGTCAAATATGATGGCAGAATATACTATTGATGGTAAGATTCTTGGCAGTGTGGAGGATCAGAGGGATCTTGAGGTCTGAGTCCACAGGACACTCAAAGCTGCTCTGCAGGTCGACTCTGTGGTTAAGAAGGCATACTGTGTATTGGCCTTTATCAATCATGGGACTGAGTTTAAGAGCCAAGAGGTAATGTTGCAGCTATATAGGACCCTGGTCAGGCCCCGCTTGGTGTACTGTGCTCATTTCTGGTTGCCTCAATTGAACCCAGATCACGGGTGCTGTAATAGCGTTACACTACATGCCAGTTCTCTGGCATGCTGTTGTCATTCAGTTATTTGGTTAAGAATCCTGCACTGCATGGTAGAAGGACTTGTAATTCTTGCTCCTTAAAGAAACAAGTCAATTAATAGCAACAAATCTCTCTGAATAAGGAAAGGGACCAAATTGTATTTATCTCTGGACTGCAGTGACACTTCCTTCATGGGTCAGCTTGTTAGAGGCACGAGCATGTGTACGTTGAACCGTGAGAATCAGAGACTTGCTGATGTATCAGATCTTCCACTCCACAACTGGTGTCACTGCTGAGTCCAGGAGTGGATTGTGAATTAAATATAGTGTAGGTCATGTGACCTTCATAGAAAGACAATCAGAGGAATAATTTGTTAATTTTTCTTTATTTACTCTACGTGCTGTATATTATAAGACATGGAAAATAGGACCGTACAGCAAAGTATGGGCCTCGGTCCAGGATGCTGTGCTGACCTTTGAATTTACTGCACAATCAAACTAACTCTCCCCTCCTACAAAATCAGAATCAGGTTTAATATCACCAGCATATGTCGCGACATTTGTCGACTCTGCGGCGGCAGTACTATGCAATACATGATTATATAGAAAAAAAACTATGAATTACAATATGCATATATATGTTAAATAGTTAAGTAAGTGGTGCAAAAACTAGAAACAAAGAAGTAGTGAGGTTGTATTCAACACGCACAAAATGCTGGAGGAACTCAGCAGGCCAGGCAGCATCGATGGAAAGAAGTACAGTTGACGCTTCAGGCCTGCCGAAGGGTCTCAGCATTTTGTGTGTGTTGCTTTGATTTCCAGCAGCTGCAGATCTCTTGCTAGTTTGGATGTATTCCTGGGTTCAATGTCCAGTCAGAAATCAGAAGGCAGAGGGGAAGGAGCTATTCTTGAATCATTGAGTGTGTGCCTTCAGGCTTCTGTACCTCCTTCCTGATGGTAGCACTGAGAAGGGGGCACGTGCAGAGTCGTGGAGGTCCTTAATGATGGACGCTGTCTTCCTGAGGCACCGCTCCTTGAAGATGACCTTGATACTACAGACGCCGGTGCCCATGATGGAGCTGGCTAATTTTACAACTCTCTGCAGTTTACTTTGATCCCATGCAGTAGTTCGCCTCACCACCACCCCCACCCCCCACCCCCATACCAGACAGTGATGCAGCCAGTTAGAATGCTCTCCACGGTACAACTATAAAAATTTGCAAATTTTTTTGCTGATATGCCAAATCTCATCAAACTCCTAAAGAAATATAACTGCTGGCTCACCTCCTTTATAGCCAGTAAATCTCCATTTTTCTTTCATCTATGTGCCTAGCCAGGAGTCTCTTACATGCCCCTAATGTATCAGGCTCTAGCACCAAACCTAGCAGTGCATTCCAGCCACTTTCCACACTCTGTATTAAAAAAAACACCTCTAACATCTCCCCTAAACTTCCCTACTTCCCTCCACTCACCTTAATAGTATATTCTCAAGTATTAGCCATTGCCACCCTGGGGAAAAGCACCGGCTGACCACTCTGTCTGTGCCTCTTATCACATCATACACCTCTATCAAGTCACCTCTCATCCTCCTTTGGTCCAAAGACGTAAGCCCTAGCTTGCTCAACCTTTCCTCATAAAACTTGCCCTCTAATCAAGGCAACAGGCTGGTAAATCTCCTCTGCACCTTCTCTAATGTTAACTGATTTCAAGTATTTTATGAGGGTTTAACTAGTTTAGAGTCTCTGCGTTGTTTTAAATGTCTGTGAGATTTCAGAAGTCCTTGACAGCTGAAAGCTGTATAAGGGACGTCAGAGAAGCCTGGAGCCAAGGCACTACTGCTTGGCCTGCTCTGCTTCGCACAAGGACACACAATATGACTTCATGCATCATTTTCCTATTTGTGATTGGCTCATATCACTGCTATATTTCTGTATCAGTCTGAAGTGCCACAATACAGACTGGGGTTTTTTTTTGGAGCAGTGGAGGGTGATCAGGTCAGACGAAAGTCTGAGGGGCATGGATAGTGCCAATAGTAAGAAACATGATAGTGGTATCTAAAGGTAGAAGGTGTTGTTTTATGAGGAGGAGTGCGAGTTTAGAGGGAATCTGAGGAAAAGTGTTTTCAATAAGAGGCAGATTGCAGTCTGGAATGCATTGTCTGAGAAGGTGGCAAAGGCAGAAATTCTCACAACATTTAAGAAGTTTTTGGATGAGGACACAAAATCCAGGCATAGTACACTGTGAACCAAGTACTTTAAATAATTTTGCCTTTCATCCCAAATATAGGTGTCCAAAGATGACCTAATCCTTTCTCATTTCCAAAGATAGGGAGCTAACCTTTCTCCTCCATTCTCCCCGTTGTCTTTATTGAACACTGACAATGTTTGCTAAAATTTAACACTTACAATAATATGTTGAATACATTCTTCACTCAAACTTTACTTGAAGGGCTCATTTAACTTTCTAAGAGTACTTTATAAAAGTATACTGAGGCTTATTTTGGACTTTATCTTTGTTAACAAGCACAGCTGCACTAACCCATTTCTGTTTTGTGAGCTCAAAAGGCTTTAATCTCTTGTGAAGATTTCTAGCTATAGCTTTCTATAGAAGAAGAAACTATCTTGACACTCTTGATATCACTTCTTGGCTCAACTGTCAGAAGCTTGTTGGTTGAAATCACAGCTTTCATCTTTTCTGTCAAAAATTCAATTGATTCAAAACTTCACTGCTCATGACCTGCTACAAACAAAGACACTACCTGACAGAAATTGGGTGGTACAGACATTAACATCAAAACCATAGGCACAGAGGTGGCTTTGCGTTCTGTGTCTTTCCCAATAAGAGCTTCATGAATATACTCAAAAAGGATCTTTTGCACAAATTGAAATTTGAGGCTATTATTATAATACAAAACAAAACCAGAAAATGTGAGAAGCACTCAGAGGGAAACAGTTAATATTTGAGGTCAAAGGTGAAAGATCTTTGACCTGAAACTGGAATTCTATTTCTCTTTCCATAAGAACATTAGATATAGGAGTAGAATTAGGCCTTTTGGCCGATTGATTTTGCTTTGCCATTTCATCGTGGCCAATCAATTTCCCTCTTATCCCCAATCTCTTGCCTTCTCCCTGTAACTCTTCATGCCCTAACTAATCAAGAATCTATCAACCTCTGCTTTAAATATACCCAATGCCTTCCCCTCCACAGCTTCCTATGCAAAAACTTCCACAGATTCACCACTCCCTGGCTAAAGAAATTCCTCCTTATCTCGGTTCTAAATGTACGTCCCTCTATTCTGAGGCTGTGTCCTCTGGTCTTGGACTCCCCCAGCACAGGAAACATCCTCTCCACATCCACACTATTGAGGCCTCTCAACATTCAATAGGTTTTAATGAGATCTCCCCCAAACCCCATCATTCTTCTGAATTCCGGTGAGTACGGGCCTAGAGCTATCAAACACTCTAGATACTTGCTCACCTGCTGAATGCTTCCAGTATTTCCAGTTTTAACTTCTAAAGTATCTGCAGATTCTTGATTTTTGTTTGCCTTTTTTCTAGCCTACTGTGCAGAATATCTTCTATCAATACATGGTTCAATGGAAGCAGTACGAAGTTAGAACATTGAGATAATCAAAACAGGCTGAAAAAGAAGCATTTCTGTGAGCCAGCAAGAGCAGGAGTGGTCTCACAAAAAATTCTGCACTGTTGCTATTTTCATTTTCCTTATGATGTGGAAGGTAACCATTCAGCCCATCTAGTCTATGCCTGCTTGCGAGGATTCATACCAATGTTGTTCCCCACTTATTTCCCTGTAATCTAGACTATTTCTCATGCCCATTTTCATGTCTACTTATTCGTCTACCATGCATCCACACTAGGAGTAACTTGCAGTACCTAATTAACCCACTGGATGTATATCTTTGGGATGCGGACCACCTAGGAAGCATGCATGCAGTCACAGGGAGAACAGTTCAACCCACCCAGGCAACACCAGCACTCAGAATCAGAACTGCATCATGCGTACAGACATTGCGGCACCCAATTCCCTCCATTCTGCTCTGTGAGTGCAAGCATTTCTCCTTTGGGCTTCCCCTGGTGGGAATGGTGCACCCAGTGATGAAGTTTGGTCAGCTACATTCACGAAGATCTATCAATCAAGTTGCTCTTTCTCCTCAGAACTCTTTCCATGAGTATCTTCCCTAACATACCAAGTCCCATCTGCAGCTGCATCATAAACTTCTGGAAAGTGCTACGGGGTAATTAAAACAGCAATTAAAAAAACCACACCAATTTAAAAGTCTCTTCCCCCAGGCAATTAATCTGATCAACCATTCTCGTTAGCCGCCTCCTCACCTCAGTCACCGCACTGTAATCACTTTAAACCACTTTTTATAATACTGTTTACATTGTAAATACATGCAGGTGTTTATGTCATTATGAACATTTTATTCTATATTTGTACCTCTAACTTTATTTTTATTTTGTTCTTTATTCTGTATAATTGATGAATTGTGTCATTTTTTTTGTTGCCAGTATTACCAACACACCAGAGCAATTTCCTAACGCATGTTAATATACACTCTGTGGACACTTTATTCGGTACAGGAGTGGAATCCGGTGTGGTCATCTGCTGCTGTAACCCATCCACTTCAAGGTTCAACATGTTGTGCATTCAGAGATGCTCTTCTGCACACCACTATTATAACACGTGGTCACCTGAGTTACCGTCGCCTTCCTGTCAGCTTGAACAAAGCTGGCCATTCTCTCTGGACCTCTTGTTAACAAGGTATTTTTGCCTACAGAACTGCCACTTGCTGGATGTTTGTCTTTTTTCATTTTTTCTTTTTCAAACTCTAGAGATTGTTATGCATGAAAATCACTGGTGATCCGCAGTTTTGGAGATACTCTACCACCCCATCATTCCACAGTCAAAGTCATTTGGATCTCATTTCATCCCCGTTCTGATGTTTGATCTGAACAACAACTGAACCTCTTGATCATGAGTGTGTGCTTTTATGCATTGAGTTGCTGCCACATGATTGGCTGTTTAGATATTTACATTAACGAGCAGGTGTACAGCTGTACCTAATAAAGTGGCCACTGAGTGCATTTTCTATTTCTGACTTTGTTGTTCAGAACATTTATCTGAGTTAATGGTGCTGCAAAATATAAAATGCTACTGCTTTACTGCAAATTCAATACTTTTTAGATGGATTTTTGTTTTAAAGAATTTAATTCGGGAACTAGTTGCCAACATCTGGCTGTATGTTAGGTCTGACTTACAACTTAGAAAATCCATGTTTATTATTCACGATCTATTTTGTTGTTACATTGAGACATTCCATGTTGTCATCTCTCACTGAACATAAAATGTGCAAGTGTATTCCGCCTGTGAAGGGAAAATTATTTATTATGTTTTTATCCTTCCTTTAAGCCTGCTGCTTTTTTTTTTCCTGCATGTCCGTTTCATCTTTTCACCCACATTAGATTAAAATAAAAATCAGCAGGGTGGATACATAATTGCTCAATGTCAGCCACCTTCATTCTAGTTTCACTGATCAATTGACAGCACACACAGAGAGGACAATCTGTCTGATATAGTCTATTTACAACACATTAAATGGTTAGGCCCAGGGGAATGTTATAAAACAGAGAGACCTAGAGTTGCAGGTGAAAGATGATGACACAGATAGATGAGATGGTGAAGAAAGCAAACAGCATGCTTGCCTCCCTTGGTCAGGATGTTGGGTACGGGCGTTGGGATGACATGTTACTCATGGATTAGACATTGTTAAGACAACATCCAGAGTATTGTGTATAGTCCTGGTGGTCTGTTATTGGAAACAAGTTATTAAACTGGAGAGAGTGCGAAAAGGACGTACGAGAATCACACTCAAAAAAGTGCAGGCACTCAGTAAGGCCGGTAACATTAATGGAGGGGAAGAGACTGCCTCTCTTCTCTCCTTTAGTGTCTCTTCTAGCAATGCCGTATGTGTTTCACTAGAAAATATTACATGACAGATGATCAATTCCATCTACAATTCCCGTGCAGACTGCTTTAAACCAGAGAACACCTTCTTAAACACTTTGTGTGCGTAGCAACTTTGAGAGACCTACATACTTAAACCTTAAGATCCCTCTGTTCTTCCACTCTTAGGAGAATCCTGCCATTCATCCTGTACTCTGCCTTCAAGTTTAATCTTGCAAAGTGTATTACTGGGTTGAACTCCATCCACTACTTATCTGCCCAACTCTGCATCCTATAACAGCAGTAAGGATGTGACTGACAAATTACAATGGGAGACGGATAATGCATACCAGAAGGGCAATGTTATAATAATCATGGGGGACTCCAATCTGCAGGTAGATTGGGAAATCAGGTTAGTACTGGATTCCAGAAGGGGGTGTTTCTAGAGTGCCTACGAGATGGCTTTTTAGAGCAGCTCATGGTTGAGCCCACTAGGGGATCAGCTATTCTGGATTGGGTGTTGTGCAATGAACCAGAATTGATTCGAGACATTAAGGTAAGAGAACCCTTAGGGGGAAGCGATCATAATATGATCGAACTCACCCTGAAATTTGAGAAGGAGAAGCTAAAGTTAGATGTATCAGTATTACAGTGGAGTAGAGGGAATTACAGAGGCACAGGAGAGGAATTGGACAGAATTGATTGGAAAAGAACACTATCAGGGACATTGGCAGAGCAGTAATGGCTGGAATTTCTGGAGGCATTTTGGAAGGCACAGGAAATATACATCCCAAAGAGGTAGAAGTATTCTAAAGGCAAGATGACACAAGCGTGGCTAACAAGAGAAGTCAAAGCCAATATAAAATCTAAAGAGAGGGCATATAATAGAGCAAAATATAGTAAGAAGTTAGATGATTGGGAAGCTTTCAAATACCAACAGGAGGCACTAAAAAGTCACTAAGAAAGTAAAGATGGTGTACAAAAGTAAGCTTGCCAATAATATTAAAGAGGCTACCAAACGTTTCTTCAGATACATAAAGTGTAAAACAGAGGTGAGAGTAAAAGAGAGATGAGAATAAATGTTGAACCACTGAAAAATGATGCAGGAGATGTATTAATGGGGGACAAGAAAATAGCGGATGAACTGAATAAGTATTTTGCATCAGTCTTCACTGTGGAAGACACTAGCAGTATGGTGAACGTTCCAGGTGTCAGTGGTGATGAAGAGTGTGAAGTTACCATAACTGGAGAGAAGATTCTTGGAAAACTAAAAAGTCTGAAGGTAGATAAGTCACCTGGACCAGATGGTGAACACCTCAGGGTTCTGAAAGAGGTGGCTAAAGAGATTGTGGAAGCATTAGTAATGATCTTTCAAGAATAAATGGATTCTGGAATGATTCCAGAAGAGTGGAAAATTGCAAAGGTCACTACACTCATCAAGAAGGGAGAGAGGCATAAGAAGGGAAATTATAAGCCAGTTAGTCTGACCTCAGAGGTTGGGAAGATGTTGGAGTCGACTATTAAGGATAAGTTCACAGGGTACATGGAGGCACATGATAAAATAGGCCATAGTCAGCATGGTTTCCTCAAGGGAAAATTTTGCCTGAAAAATCTGTTGGAATTCTTTGAAGAAGTAACAAAGAGAGACAAAGGAGAATCAGTTGATGTTGTGTACTTGGATTTTCAGAAGGCCTTTGACAAGGTGCCACACGTCAAGCTACTTAACAAGCTATGAGCCCATGGTATTACAGGAAAGATTCTAGCATGGATAAAGCAGTGGCTGATTGGCAGGAAGCAAAGAGTGGGAATAAATGGAGGCTTTTCTAGTTGGCTGCCGGTGACTAGTGGTGTTTCACAGAGGTCTGTGTAGGTATCAATTCTTTTCATGTTATATGTCAATGATTTGGATGATGGAATTGATGGCTTTGTTGCAAACTTTGCAGACGATATGAAGATAGGTGGAGGGACAGGTAGTTTGAGGAAGTAGAGAGGCTACAGAAGGACTTAACCAGATTAGAAGAGTGGGCAAAAAATGGCAGATGGAATATAGTGTTGGGAAGTGTATGATCATACACTTTGGTAGAAGAAATGAAAATGTTGACTATTTTCTAAAGGGAGAGAAAATACAAAAAAACGGAGGTGCAAAGGGACTTGGAAGTCCCTGTGCAGGATCCCCTAAAGTTTAATTTGCAGGTTAAGATTGTGGTATGGAAGGCAAATGCAATGTTAGCATTCATTTCAAGAGAACTAGAATGTAAAAGCAAAGATGTAATTTTGTGTCTTTATCAAACACTAGTGAGGCCTTACTTGGAGTATTGTGAGCAGTTTTATACCCCTTATCTTAGAAAGGATGTGGTGAAACTGAAGAGGGTTCAAAGGAAGTTCACAAAAATGTTTGCAGGATTGAATGGTTTGTCATATGAAGACCATTTGATGGCTCTGGACTTTTGTTCACTAGAATTCAGACGAATGAAGGGTGACCTCATTAAAACCTATCGAATAGTGAAAGACCTTGATAGAGTGGATGTTGAGAGGATGTTTCCAATGGTGGGAATGTCTAAGACCAGAGGACACAGCCTCAGAATAGAGGTTTGTCCTTTTAGAACGGAGATGAGGAGGAATTTCTTCAGCCAGAGAGTGATGAATCTGTGGAATTCTTTGCCACAGGCAGTTGTCAAGAGCAAGTTTTTATGTATATTTAAGGCAGAGGTTCAGAGACTCTTGATTGGTCAGGGCATGATGGGATATGGGGAGAAGGCAGGAGATTGGGGCTTAGAGGAATATTGGATCAGCTGTAATGAAGCGGCAGAACAGACTCAATGGGCCAAATGGCCTAATTCTGCTCCTCTATCTTATGGTTTTATAGTAACTTATGACAACCTTCTACACTATACAAAACATGATCAACCATCCTGCCATCTGCAAACTTACTAGCTTACCCATCCATTTCCATATCCATGTCATTAATGTAAATCACAAATAGTAGGGGTCTCAGAAGAGACCCCTGCAGACCCCACTGGTCACCAATCTCCAAACAGAATATGCTCTGTCTATTACCATCCTCTACCTTCCATGTGTAATCCAAGTCTGAAACCACATTGCCAAATTTCTATGCATCCCATGACTCAATGACTTTCTGTAAGAGCCTACCATGAGGAACCTTGTCAAAATGCCTTTCTAAAATCCATATACGCCACACCTACCATTTTAACTTCATAAATTTGTTTTGATGTCTCCTCAGAAGACTGAATTAGGCTTATGAAGCATGACCTGACCCTCACAATTTATAACAATATTCCATCAATTTCATGTTGTCTTTATAAATAACATACAAATACTAATCTATTATTCCATTTAGCACACTATTTCTAACTTTAAAAAATATTCAGATGCACATTGGGTAACCTTGAATGTCACTTGTCCCTCAGATTATTCAGAGAAATCTGTTCGCACATTAACAGTAACAAGGACGTTATCTTGGGCATGCTCTCCCTTAACCTTTCTGCAGGCCTGCTTCTCTTTTCTCCTTCAGTAATGACTTATGTGGCTCGCTGACAAATGTTATGTGCACAGGGATCAATTCCCTTGCAGACTGCTTTAGACAACAGAACAGTACAGCATTATGCAGGCCCTTCAGCCCGTGACATTGTGCTAACCCTTAACTGATTCCATGATCAATCTAATGGTTAGATTCTAACCCTTTCCTCCTACGTAACACTCTATTTTTCTTTCATGCAAGTGCCTGTCTAAGTGCCTCTTTAATGTCTCTAATGTATCTACTTCTACCACCACCCCGGTAGCATATTCTACACACCCATCGCTCTCCGTATAAAGAAATATACCTCCAATCACCTTAAAATTATGCTTCTATATCCTCCGTATAATGAGGCAAACAGAACTGGACTCAATACTTTAAGTATGGTCTACCTAGAGTTTCCCAGATCTACAATTTCTTGGCACCCCCTCCCTATTATGGTTACCCTCTCACCCCTTTCCTTCTCCTTACCTGCCCAT
The DNA here is from genome assembly GCF_963921235.1 of Mobula hypostoma. Taxonomy (NCBI): domain Eukaryota; kingdom Metazoa; phylum Chordata; class Chondrichthyes; order Myliobatiformes; family Myliobatidae; genus Mobula; species Mobula hypostoma. The sequence continues at coordinate 10,247,820 of NC_086105.1, read as the reverse complement.
CACCTCCCTTTGGTTCCACTGTTCCTTTCCTTTTCTTCCATGGTCCACTATCCTCTCCTATTAGATTCCTTCTTCTGCAACCGTTTACCTCTTCCACCTATCCCCTCCCAGCTACATATTACATCCTCCTCCCAGCTCCTACTAGATCCCCCATGCCCACACAAACACCTTCTCAATCTTCTGACTAATGAAGGCCAACGTACCGTGTTCCTTTTTTAACCACCTTATCAACTTGCGCAGCATTTTTGAGAGGTCTGTGGTCCACAGAGTTCAGAGAGTCCAGGCTGACAATTAGATTTAACAAACACATGTGTGGGCTGATTTCTTTGAAGTCCATCCTATCTTTGTGTCAGTAGCAACATGCACAAAATACTGGAGGAACTCAGCAGGTCAGAGAGCATCGATGGAAATGAATAAACAGTTGACATTTTCAGGACTGAAAAGGAAAGGGGAAGACACCAGAATTAAAAGCTGGGGGGAGAGGAATGAGGCTAGCTAGAAGGTGATCGGTGAAGCCAGGTGTGTAGGAAAGGTCAAGGGGTGGAGAAGAAGGAATCTGATAGGAGAGAAGAGTGGACCATAGCAGAAAAGGAAGGAGGAGTTGACCCAGGAGGGAAGTGATGGGCTGATAAGAAAAGGCAAAAGATCAGAGTGGGGAATGGAAGAAGAGGGGAAGGGGAAGGGAATTTTTAACTGGAAGGAGAATTCAACATTCATGCCATCAGGTTGGAGGCTATTGTGTCAATAGTTCCTCCAGCATTTCCTTCAGCTGGTAGCCAACTTTAGCAGTTAATCTAATATCCGTTGTTTCCTCCTGACACATTGGAATAAGAAGGTTGGTCAATATTTATGAGTGAAGGCCACGACACTGCCCTACCAGTGCAGTTGCCTGATTGCCTTAAAGCCAGTGTATTTTGAGTTGAAGGATTTCAAGCTTCAGTTCTGTCTGCAGAGCATGCAGATAGAATAATAATTCAACGTGCTTGAGAATATGTGGTGTAATGTCACGAAAAAGCTGTCTGTGAAAACCATATTTCACAGCTGTTACTTCATGAGCTAATTAAAGCAGCTCACTGTATAATGAAGAATTGATTGATATTTATTAAAAATGGAAAGTAATCAATTAGAACAAAGTGACAGGTAATTTCATAAAATATGTTGACTTTAGCATAGTGAGAATTATAATAATAATAATAACTTTATATAGCACCTTTCATACATTAAGATGCAAGCTCAAAGTAGTTTACATAGATTGTAAAGATAAATCAATGTAGTAATAAAAATACAAAACAAAATTAAAAATCATGAGAAAAACCAAACAATATATAGAATAAAATATAATTGAATATACCTAATTATATACAACATCAACTGGCATTAAGTAATCTTATATGTAGGCCAAATTTTAAAAAGGTAGGTTTTTAGACGTGTTTTGAAATGTTGCACAGTGCTTTACTGGGGCATCTCAGTCAGTAAAGTATTTCAGATCAACACACACAAAATGCTGGAGGAACTCTGTAGGTCAGGCGGCATCCATAGAAATGAAGAAACAGTCAACATTTCAGGCTAAGATCCTTCTTCGTGACTGGAAAGGAAAGGGGGAGTATGGCGGAATAAAAAGGCGGGTGAGAGGAAGGAGGATAACTAGAAGGTGAAAGGTGAAGCCAGGTGGGTAGGAAAGATAAAGAGCTGGAGAGGAAGGAATCTGATAGGAGAGGAGAGTGGACCATGGGAGAAAGAGAAGGAAGAGAGGCACCAGTGGGAGGTGATAGGAAGAAGAAGGCCAGAGTGGGAAATAGAAGAAGAGGGGAGGAGGAGGGGGAGGGAATTTTTTTTATCAGAAGGAGAAATCAATATTCGTGCCATCATGTTGGAGGTTACCTGATGGAATATAAGGTGTTGCTCCTCCACCCTGAGGGTGGTATTATCGTGGCACAAGAGGACGCCATGAACAGACATGTTGAAACAGGAATGGGAATTAGAATTAAAATGTTTGGCCACCAGGAAGTTCCGCTTTTGGCAGAAGAAGCAGAGGTGCTCAACAAAGCAGTATCCCAATTTACAACAGGTCTCGCCAATGTAGGGGAGACCCCATCAGGAGGCCTTACTTTTGAATAGTGATCCCAATGTCTAGATCATCCCACAAGTGGAAATGTACTTTTCAAATCCACCACATCAACAATTCACAGGGTCTTATAAATATATATACATAAAATTTCCTCTTCAGTGGATACAACCTTAGCTGTCGAATCTTTCCTCATAAAACAACAGGCCCATTCAAGGTATCAGTCTAATAAACTTTCTCCAATACACAATGAACAACACTCCATAGATAAGAAGAGCAGTAACACACCAAACCCTAGATGTTGTCTTGACAATAACTGAAACATGGCCTCACCACTTTGATAACCAATTCTCTGAGAAATAAACAACAACATGTTGTCAGCTTTTCTAATTATTAGAGTCGTAGGGTTATACATTCGGGCAGATGGGGTTCGTCAGCCATGGTTGGAAGCTCCTCTAGCTGAAGGAAAACTCTGATCTCAAATCTCTGCTGCCTTGCAGTTACACCCCTCGTAGGGAAGTAAACCCCAATGGAAAAGTCCAGAGCTGGAGTCCCTGTGGCAGTCCTATGTTGAGTCCAACGCTGATTGGCAACTCCTGTGACTCTGCTGGTGCCAGACTGTATTGGTCTCTGCCGTTCTTTGGGCTCATCAGATGCACGGAGAAGGGGGAGCTTGTTACATGGCCAACAGCTTGCTCTCCATATTGTATTGCCCAGGCTTGTGTATCTAATCAACTAGGATGCAACATTCATGGCCGACCCTTACCGATGGAGGCCTCATCAGAGTTATACAGCACAGAAATAAGACCTTTGGCACAATTCATCCTTGGCAACGAAGACGCCTATCCAATCTAGTCCCATTTGCCTGCTGCTGTCCCACGTGTCTCTAAGCCCCTTCTATCCAAATATTTGTTCAAATGTTTTCAAAGTTTGGAATTCTGCTTTCTTTGGCAGTTCATTCCATTTACTGCCATCACCTGTGTGAAAAGTTGCCACTCAGGTCCCTTCTAAATCTCTCCTTCTTCATTTTAACCCATGCCTTCTAGTTTAAGACCCTCTTGCTCTGGAAGAGAGCTATGACCATCCATCTTATTATAAAAATAATAACTTTATATAGCACCTTTCATACATTAAGATGCAAGCTCAAAGTAGTTTCAGGTAACCTTCCAGTGTGTCAGGAGGGCTACATATGATTTTATGCACCTTTATAAGATTACCCCTCAGCGTCCCATGCTCCAAGGAAAAAAGTTCCAGTCTATACATCCTTTCCTTATAACGCAAGCTCCATCAGTTCTAGTAAGATCCTTATTAATATATTTTTGTGTCATCTCTGCCTAAAGACATCCTTCTCATAGATAGGCAACTGTAAATGCACACAATACTGTACCACTGACTAGTACAGTTGCAACATGATATACCAGCTATTATCTTTCTTCTAATCCCCTCTCTGGCCTCTTACCTCTTCTCACCTGCCCATTACCTCCCCTTGGGTCCCTTCCTCCTTCTCTTTCTCTTATGGTCCACTCTCCTATCTGATCAGATTCCTTCTTCTCCAGCCCTTTATCTTTCCTACCCACCTGACTTCACCTATCACCTTCTAGCTATCCTCCTTTCCATCCCCCCACCTTTTTATTCTGATATCCCCCCCCCCACCCGCCTTACTTTCCAGTCCTGAAGAAGGGTCTCAGCCTGAAACATTGACTGTTTATTCATTTCCATAGATGCTGCCTGACTGGACGAGATCCTCCAGCATTTTGTAAGTGGTGATTTGGATTTCCAACATCTCTGCAGACTTTCTCATGTTTGCAACTATTATACTTCCTGCCGTGACTGATGAAGACAAGACAAGCATGTCAAAGGCCTTCTTCACCACCCCGTCTACCTGCGTTACCAATTCCAGGGAATATGTAGCCAGAGTTCTAGGTCTCTCTGTTTGATAAATGTAGCCACTGTCTTACCATTTACATTGTAGGTCCAACAATGCTCTAACTTATCAAAATGCAGCACCTCACACTTGTCCAAGTTAAATTCCATCTGCCGTTCCTTGGCCCACTTCCCTATGTTAATTAAATTGTCATCCAAATTGTTAATACAGATGACAAACTACAGTGGACCCAGTACTGATTCTTGGAGTTTATCATTGCTTACAGACCTCCAGTATGAAGAACAATTCTGCATTACCAACCTCTGACTTCTTCAACCAGGTAGATTCTGTAATTTGTCCTGGACCTCATGTGATCTAGCCTGACTGACTAGCCCACCACGGGAGACCTTGTCAAAATCCTTGCTAAAGTCCATGCAGGCAGTATCTGCCACCCGTTCCTCATGAATCTTCCTCATTATCTCTTCAAAAAAGCAAAGTCAAATTTGTGAGGAACACCTTCCCACACAAAACCATGCTGATTATCCGTAATCAATCTTTGTCTTTCCATATGCTGGTGTATCCTGTCTCTTCGAATCAGTGGCTCACTGGCCTTAGTTTCCTGGCTTGTCCTGGCAACCTTTCTCAGATAAGTGCATAATGTTAGCCATCCTCCTGTTTTCTGCCCCTCAAACATAGCCAAAGATAATGTAAATATCTCTGCAAGGACCATAGTTTCTTCTGTCACTTCCCACATTTGGAATTCCTGCGTGTGAATCATGCTTATAGATACTCATTTCCCTCTGTCACAGAGCTCTGCAGTCTGTCACCATTTTTTACCTTTTCTGGCAAAATGCATACTCTTTCACTTTGCCCATTTATTTAACCTATCAGTATCCTTCATTGCCTTGGTATGTCTTCTTCACAACATATTTAAAGTCAAAAGCAAATTTAACAACCATATCCTAGGCATTTTCAGCAAAGTTATTGAAATGAATTAGGTCCAAACACCAATCCCTTCAGCGCACAGCTTGCCGACCAGAATTAGGTTTATTACTATATACAATAAGTGTCTGTATATGCAGATGCAAAGAAAAATATAATTGTAGGCCTATAGCATCAGATACATAATATTCACAAGAAGAAACATAAACATAAATTATACAAGAAAAAACACAATTAAAACAAAAGAGATTAGTGATTAGTGCTGTGCAGATTCATTCAAGAATCAAATGATTAAAGGGGAACAGCTTTTAGAACAGTACAGGAACAGGCCCTTCGGCGCACAATGTTGTGAGAAACCAGCTAAGAGGTAGATCAAAAAGCACCCAAAAATGAAACCCTGCTACCTCCACAATTTCCATATTCCTCCATCTTGCTCACATTCATGTCCCTATCTAAACATCTCTTAAAAGCCTGTAATGCACTTGTCTCTACCACCATACCCGGGAATGCAGTTCCACCACTCTCTGAATAAAAATCTTAATCCTCACATCTCCTTTGATCCAACCCACTCTCACCTTCAATACATGCCTTCAGGACATGTATGTTCTGCAATAATCTTTAATGAAAGAAATCAGCAGTCAACAACTGGTTCCTTGCCAGCTGATTTCTTCAGGCTGTTGCTTTAACTCTGCAGACATACGAGATTGTAGTTGCTGGAATCCAGAGCAGTGGACAACCTGGGGAAACTCAGCAGATCCTGGTGAGAGATGTTGCTGACATTTCAGGTCGCGACCCCTACATTTGGACTGCTGCCAGGAGCTGCATCCTGATGGAGGGTTGCAACCAAGACTGGTAACATTTCCTTTTCACTGACTTGACCTGCTGAGCTTGTTGCTTTCATTCTGCGAACGTTTTCTACAGATGCAAATATCTACAGGACACAGCCTGGCAGGTGCTAAAGAACTGTCGGCTGGTTTCAAAACTTTGACACAGGCAGCTGCTCTGGGCATTGCGGATTCCCTTCGAAACAAAGTAATATTGGAAGAATCAGAAGAACATGTACAGAGAAGAGCATGCTGATAGAAATGGGAGCAGGCAAATGGGGAGAAAGGCTTTTAGCAGGAAGTCATTACCATTCAGACTCTTCAGGAAACAGTCCCTTGGCTTAAATCCAAGTGTCAAAAGAGAATGATTTTTGTTGAGGAGTTGATGTGAAGTTGAGGTCAAAAGATGAGGAAATCAGGAGCCATGCACAAAGCACTGGAGGGACTCAGTGAGTCAGGCAGCAGCTATGGAGAGAAATGGACAGTTGACTTTTTGGATTGGGACCTCTCTTGAGAAATGGGAGGAAATCACCTTGTTAGTCCACAGCTCACTAAACCTAACCATACATCTTTGGAATGTGGGAGGAAACTGGAGCACCCGGAGGAAACCCAACTGCGTGCAAATGCTGAAGACATCAACTTTCTGTTTCCCAAGGTCTCATTGCAGCAGCAAAGAATGTTCAAGCTTGCCCTCTCCAGTGTATGGCAGTCTTCAATATTTTTAGAGTTCAATTTGCTTATAAAACTCTTTTCGGAACTTACTCCTGCTACAACACACTTTCCTTTTGGAATTGCATGCTGACTAACTAGTGCAGTGTCCTGTTTCTGATGCATTTAGCTAATGATCAGCATGACCAGAAGCAAAAGAATAAGGTACTGGGAATGCACAGCAGGTCAGAGAACATCTGAGAAGAGAGAAACAGGGACTAAACAGAGATCTAACCACTTAGTCCTGACTTTCAATGGCATAACTACTGCTGAGCAATGTATTGTACTGCACTGCTGCTGCAGAGTAACAAATTTCACACCATATGCCCGTGATATTAAATCTGATTTTGATTCTGATCAGAGTACTGCACCATATGCTGAGAGTCACCATTGATCAGAAAGTCTGACGCACTAGCCATATTATAACTGTGGCTATGTTCGGACACTGGGTGTCCTGTGGTGCATGGGTCACCCATTGATACCTCTTGGCCTTTTGAACATTTTCAAAACACATGCTAGAAGTATAAGACCATAAGACCATAACATATGAGAGCAGAATTTAGGCCATTGTGTCTGCTCCACCATTTCATCGTGGCTGATCCATTTTCCCTCCCAGCCCCAATCTCCTGCCTTCTCCCCATATCCCTGTATGCCTGACCAATGAAGCACCTACCAACCTCCGCCTTAAATATACAGAATGACTTGGCCTCCACAGCTGCCCATGGCAACAAGTTCCACATATCCACCACTCTCTGGCTAAAGACATTCCTCCTCATCTCTGTTCTAGAAGGTCATACATCCATTCCAGACTGTGTCCTCTGGTCTTAGACTCCCACATCGTAGTATAATGGGATTCACTGTCCATGACTGGATAAGCACGGTGCTCACAGCTCTGAAGATGCTCATTACCATCCAGAACAAGACAGCCTGGTCGACTGGCATCCCCTCAGCCATCCCGCCCCACCCTTAATGCTCAGTGGCTGCCGTGTGCATCATCATCAAAATGTACCGAAATTAGAAGCAAGCAAGTACAGAAGCCTCAAGGCCCACCCACACCACTAGATTCAGGAACAGTTATCCTGCAACCTCCAGGCTCTTGAACCAGTGGAGATAATTTCATTCAACTTTATTTTCCCCCTTACTGAACTTTTCCCACAACTTATGGACTGATTTACAAAAACCTTTCATTTCATGTTCTAAATATTTATTGCTTATCTGTTTATTACTTTTTTTCCTTTTTTTTTGTATTTGAACAGCAGTTTGTTGTCTTTTGCTCGCTGGTGTTTGTCCATCTTGTTAGGTGTGGTCTTTCCCTGAGTCTGTTGTGTTTCTTTGTATTTACACATGCCCGCAAAAATGTATCTCATGGTTGCATATGGTGACGTATATGTACTTTCTAAGTAAACTTAATTTGAACTTTGAGTTACTTTGTCAGTGCCCCTTAAACCTATAACCATTACTACTAAGCAAGACAAGGGAAGCAGTATCTGGGAACATCACCACCTACAGGTTCCTCTCCAATAGAATTGAATAGAACTTTATTGCCATTGCTCAGAACAAAAAGAATACAATGCTGCTCCAGTCCGTGCAAAACAGATATTTATAGTGCATGTGGTATGGCTTAATTTTTTTTTTAAAGTTCCAATTTACAGTACATAGTTAGAAATTCCGTAACACTCAAAGGTCATTGGCAAGCTGGGTGTAGCAATCATATAGCCTCAAGATTCTAGGGAGTAGATTTAAGACGGAGATAAGGAGGAACTGCTTTTCCCAGAGAGTGGTGAGTCTGTGGAATTCTCTGCCCAATGAAGCAGTGGAGGCTGCCTCAGTAAATATACTTAAGACAAGGTTGGATAGATTTTTGCATAGTAGGGGAATTAAGGGCTATGGGGAAAAGGCAGATAGCTGGAGATGAGTCCATGGCCAGATCAGCCATGATCTTATTGAACGGTGGAGCAGGCTCGACAGGCCAGATAGCCTATTCCTGCTCCTATTTCTTATGTTCTTATGTCTTCCTGACTTGGAAATAGATTTTTATTGCATCATTATTGGGTCTAAATCCTGAAACTCCATTTCCAGTAGAACAGTATGAGCAAATTCACCAGAAAGGCTGAAGTGGTTCAAAGTGATGGCCCACCATCGTTTTCTTGGGGGAATGTAGGGATGGGCAGTAATGTTGGCCAGGTCAACTCTGACGAAAAAATGATTTTTTTTTTTTAAAAGTTAACTTTGCAGCCGCTGCTATTTCACACTTTTCTCTCTTTACAGATATTGTTTAATCTGGTGTGTCATTACGGTACTTTCTATTATTTTAGATTTCCAATAACTGCCATGGTTTTGATCAGTGAGACAGTGCTAGCAAGTAACACACATAAAATGCTTGAGGAACTCAGCAGGTCAGGCAGCATCTATGGATATTAATAAACAGTCGATGTTTCAGGCCGAGACCCTTCATCAGGACTGAGAAGGAAGGGGGAGACACTAGAATAAAAAGGTGGTGGGGAGGGGAAAGAGGCTAGCTAGAAGGTAATAGTTGAAGCCAGGTGGGTGGAAAAGGTCAAGAGCTGAAGAAGAAGGAATCTGATAAAAGAGTAGAGTGGACAATAGGAGAAAGGGAAGGAGGAGGGGACCCAGGGGGAGGTGATAGGCAGGTGGGAAGGGGTAAAAGGTCAGAGTGGGGAATAGAGAAAGGGGGGATGGAAATTTTTTCACTGGAAGGAGAAATGGATATTCACGCCATCAGGTTAGAGGCTACCCAGACAGAATATAAGATGTTGCTCCTCCACCCTGAGGATGGCCTCACCTTGGCACAAGTGGAGGCCATGGACCAACACTAACTAGCAAGTTGCTAAAATTAGGTGAAGTGAACACTAGGGTAAAGCAGCACACAGTCAGGCTAGACTACTGTCAAGAAGTATAGGTTATACATACAACTATGTCCATTTCTGGGATTGCCGTAATTCATCAATGGAAATGTCCAATTAATAATTAAGTTCCCAAAATAATATAAATACATTAATTTTGGAGAATGCCAAAGAGTCTTTTACCAAAATCCAAAAAATTACAAGTAGTTATCATGATTACCAGTGTGGTAATGAACATAAAACAGTACAATCTGGATCAGGCCCTTCAGCCCACAATGTTGTGCTGAACCAATTAAATTAGTAATCAATGTCCAACTAAACTAATCCCTTCTGACCATAAGATCATAAAAATATGAGTTGTAGGAGGGAATTAGGCCATTTGGCCCACTGAGAATGCTTTCCCATTCCATCATGGCTGATTTATTGTCCCTCTCCACCCCATTCTCCTGCCTTCTCCCGTAACCTCTCTCAGGTGACGGGTAGGTCTGTCTGCCTCTTGTGGTGGGTCTCTCCCTTTCAAAGAATGTCAGTGCTATTGTAGGATAGTATTGTGGTTCTGCATTTATTGATTGGACTATTGCATTTATGGACTGTGGACTTTTTCCAGATTTATGGTTTTTATATTCTGTGATTTTTTTATTGCCCATTTCTTTTCCATTTTGTTCTGCAGGCAAGGGTGTCTGGGGGTTGATGTTCCGTTCGTTTTTTTTGTGCAGGGGAGGGTTTGTTTTGGGGGGGGGGTCAATGTTCCTGTTCCGTTTTGTGCAGGGAGAGGGGGTTTTTGGGAAGATGATGATCAGGAAACTGCTCTTTTTTGTATGGCGGTTTGGATTTTGTTGTTCCTCCCTGAATGACTTTCATGCTCTTTCTTTGTTTTGTGGCTATCTGGAGAAATACGAATTTCAGAGTTGCATATGAATACATGCTCTGATAATAAATGAACCTTTGAAACTATCAGCCTCTGCTTTAAATATACTCAATGACTTGGCCTCCACAACTGTTTGTGGCAATGAATTCCACAGATTCACCATCTCTCGCTCAAGAAGTTCCTCCACATCTAAATGAACTAACTCTATAATGAGTCTGTGCCCTCTGATCGTGGACTCACCTATGAAAGGAAACATCTTCTCCACATCCACTCTATCTAGGTCTTTCAATATTCAATAGGTTTCATTGAGATCCCTCTTCATTTCTAAATGCCAGCGAGCACAGGCTCAGAGACATCAAATGCTTCTCATACATTAACCTTTTCATTCCTGGACCCTTTCCAAAGTCAGCACAACTTTCTTAGATAAGGGGCGTAAGTCTACTCACAATACTTCAAAATGTGGTCAGACCAATATCTTATAAAGCGTCAGCATTACATCCTAGTTCTTATCTTCTAGTCCTTTCAATGTAAATGCTAATACAATGTCCAAGAAGAATACAGATAATTTGATATTATAAAATGATCCTTATTTTTGATAATCTAGCCTCACAAGTAGATAAAATTTGTCCTTCATTAAATGTGCAAAACTTGCTTGGGTAAATGGAATCTGATTTTAGAAGTGGAGTTCCGTGATGCCCTACAATATTACGTGACTAGTACTTGGAAACAAGAACACTCCTTTAACCACACCTCCAACCCCCGCCCCCACCCCACCCGACCCAACTTTTCCCAGCACAGTTCTGAGCAGGTTTAATATTCCCCTAACTTTCACATTTACATGTAAGGGAATTTGTGTCCTTTGATCCTGCAGCTATGAAAGGCTATTTTATGCCTGTGTATGGAATAGTCTTGCTCATGTGGACAATTATAAAAAAAATCAATTTGAATTAATAATTCATGGAGGTTATTTTTGTGCCTTCCATTCAAAACATAAAGCAAGAGAAGAATTCTAAATATATTCAATCGCTTCCAGTCCTGGCTGTTTCGCACCAAAAGCAATAAAATTATTTTGACAAGGCCCTGCTTTTTAACTTGGAAAATGCCTTAAATAAAACTGAATGAATGTTACCATATTTATAACACCAAATGAATATTTATAACTTCCTTTATTTCAATACTGTAGCTTTTCAATGTAGATTTTTGCTGCACAAATATTTATATAAAATGCATTTCAGTACGTGGAACTTATCAATCACAGCCTCTCAACTTGGCAAATGTAGGGGAGGCACCATTTTCCTAATAGAAAGTCAATGGACAATTTTTGTACCATGAATATTTATCAGGTAAACACATAGAAGGAGATACAATATTGCATTGTTCACAATGAAAATCGATTATTCTTTGTTTCAAGCGGAGCTAAGCAGGATATAAAGGCCAGATTAATATCTATATATATAGTATCTTTTAGAATATTATTCTACATGCACCATGCTGGAGAGATGTCTGCAGAGGTGTAAGTAATTTTAGCTAAATCATGGAAAATTTTTGACACTATTTGACTCATTGTGTCTCTGCAGTTGTAAGAGCTCCCTATTATTTACTTATTTATTTATTATTAAGCTACATCACAAAATAGGTCTTTTTGGCCCTTCAGGTCAGTAATCCACCAATTTCAATCCTAGTCTAATCACAGGACAATTTACAATGACCAAATAACCTACCAACCAGTATGTCTTTGGACTGTGGGAGCAAACCAGAGCACCTGGACGAAACTTACACAGTCACAGGGAGAACGTACAAACTCCTTACCCAGGGATGGGAACTGAACCTGACTCACCTGTACTTTGAAGTGTTATACTAACCACTACGTTACCGTGCCACCTGCATAATCCCAGATCTTCCAGCATAAACTCTGAAGTCTGCAGTACATGGTTCTTCGAGCTAACACAATTGCAAAATGTGAGAAATAATGTGGTGACAGTCTGAGAAACACGATGATATTAAAGAACATATATGCCAGCATAGAGTAGCTGGGCTGAATGACTTAGTTCATTCTTTGTAATGTGGATCCAGATATTAACAATCTGCATGAACATATGCTTCCAGCAAAGATTAAGGTGGTAAAAGTACATTGTCATATTTATTGTGGGTGCTTCCGTTGCCATGGCAGCAGCAGAGATAATTGGGCGATGAGTCAGTGGAATACACGGTTGTCCCAGTAGGTCACATTTATAAAGGGAAAGGGCTGTACCGTAAAACCTCTATTGTTGAAAAGTGAGGAAAAAAATCAAATGGAATTAGCCTTGAGTGAAAACAATGCTGGGGGTGGGGGAGGGGAGGGGAACTATGTGTGGAATAAATCAAGTCTTTACTCTGGAAAATGATCAATTGAAAGAATTGGTTTGATTATTATTGGTCAGAATTTTCTGAAATATTTTTATATCTAATAGGGCCTAATAGAGGTGACGTTTCACCTGCGAAGTATAGACACAATTCTTAAGCCCTCATTAAAGCAAGGTGTGAACATCAGGATGCATTCAAGTTATTTTAGAATTAAGAACTGAAGAGCATGAAAGAGCTGTAAGAGTCCTAAAAGTTGAGTAAGCAGAACTCAAGTCTTATACCACCGTCAAGTCATCCAACGGCTCTTGGAGATATAAAAGACTTTTGCTTGTTGGTGGCAGTCAAAGAGATCCTCACCAGATTGTTTGTTGCCATGATGGAAAGGCAGAGCAGATGCAAAGGGCTGAATGGTGTAATTCTGCTTCTATGACTTATGAATTCTACCCAATATGTCAACAGTTTCTTCCCCTCCCCAAAACACTGTTGCTGTTTGGCTAGTTGAATTCCTTCAGCAGCTTGTTGTAAACAAGAGCTCTTCCACTGCAAAATTCATTAATCATTGAGTGTAATCACTAAAGCAATCCTTTTGGGCATACATGAACTAATCTTGCAGCACATATTTATTCAAAGTGAAGACTATATTTCATGTTCTACACAGACAAATGTTCATTCTTAGGGGACATGGGCTTTCCCCTCTTTCCTTACCTTCTCATTTCAGTTTGCCTCCTTTATTATGGTGAACTCTACATTAAATTTTGGCTATAGGGATGAAGTTCCAGGAGGAGATATGTAGAGATCTATTCCTGACTCATATTAAAACAATGCAGGACTCAATCCAAGCTATCAGCTTCACAGCTTCAGTCATCAGACTCAGCTCTCCTCTACCCCGAATACCCCTTCCACTCTCTGACTTGCCAAAGAGTCACATTGGGCTACTCAAATTTTATTAATGTCTTTAACAAAACTTTAATAGATGAGCTGCCTCCTCCTCTTATGCTGCCTTCTTTCAGCTAATAAGCCAAAATTTCTAAGCCTTTTAAGATCAAAGTTCAGAGTTCAAGTAAATTTATTATTAAAGTGCAAAGTATATGTCACCATAAACAACCCTGAAATTCATTTTCTTGCGGGCATAGTCAGGAAATCCAAGGACCATAATGGAATCAATGAAAGTTCACATCCAATAGGGCAGACAAACAACCAATGTGCAAAAGACAACAAACTGAGCAAATACAAAAACAGAAGGAAATAATAATAATAAAAATAAATAAGCAATAAATATCGAGAACATGAGGTAAAGAGTCCTTGAAAGTGAGTTTATAGCTTGTGGGAACAGTTCAGTGATGGGGCAGGTGAAGTTATCCCCAATGGTTCAAGAGCCTGATGGTGAAGGGGGTCATAACCCTTCCTGGACCTTATTAGTGGATATACTATGTTCTGTTTCCCTGTCCATTTTCTCTCTTTTTCTTCACCTGGCTATCTAATCCATTTATGAAGGTTGGTATGTATCCATCTTTGAACAACTACTCTGAGCCTCATAGTCTTCTTGTCAAAAAGCCTCTCATCCGCTGTCATACCTTTCAACTTTAATCTTATCTATATTCCTTCATTTCAAGCCTTTCAGAAACCGGAAACAGTATACATCCATCTGCCATTACTTTATAATCAAGTCAGCTTGGGCTAGAAATCCATGACCAGAAAGACCATGCTCTAAAGTAGTGATGTGCTCGGAACCTTATGGAGGAGACAGTTGTGAGCAACCAAAGGTCTCATCTGTCTCCCTCTCCATTTCTGCTGCTTCTTTCCCTGCTGTTGTATGGTGGACAAGTTCTCAAGATTCCCAGATTGAGTCGCATGTCTGAATATCACTGCAAGGTTCTCGCAGACATATCTAGGAGCAGAATCTTATCCTGAGGTCACTAATAACACTCCCCATTTATCTCCTGGTGAACAAATGGATGTAATTGTGAATTCAGTTGCAGCAATCTCAGAAGTTCAAACTGGAGCTAGATAGATGATATAGTCCTTATTCACCAGGAGCCAATGAACTGGACAAATGAGGAAATTTATGTAGTGTAATTCCACAAGACAAACAGAACTTGCAAAGTTTGGGTTGGGAGGTCATTTGGCCATATAGTAAATCTTATTAAGAGTGTCGGTGAGTGGTAGAGTCTAGAAGGAGTTGATTAGAAAATGGGGGAAATTAAATATGATTAATGTAAGATTAGTGTAAAATGGGTTCTCAGAGGTAACTAATAAAAGGAAAACGTTTGGTATGCGCTCGGTAAGCTGAAGGCTCTGCTTTCATTGTGTATGACTCTTTGACAAATACATCCTTGTGTAACCAATCAGGAGCTTCATTGCTGACAATATGGTCATGACATTTAGATCATGTTTCCCTAAATATTTTACTCATTTCTTCAGCACATCAAAGACCTGCACAGCGTCACCAAATTTCAAGGTCCTTATAACTAGGTTCTTCAACAAAAAACAGGCCTAATTCATTCCTCAGACTAGTCAACCGTGCTGTGAGTTATCCATTTTCTTAGCATCCTTCTTACAGCGTGAAGCATAAAGTTGCTAGCCAGACGCATCTTAGTGGGTCTGCCACTTCTGTTGCCAATAGATAATTAAAGTGAAGCTGTTCCGTTGTGTTTAAGCCTTGCCTATTGCTATCTAGAATTTTAATTTTCTTATTCTAGGTCAATGTAATGTGTTCTCTTCCTACTCTTGCACCATTTTCAGCAGTCTATCATCGGCTACTTCCTGTTTTCATCTCCAGAATGCCTTTCAGTTCCTCAGCTGCATCCTCCTTAGCTTTCCTACGGATTTCCCCATTGACCTGTGATACAATTGAAGGCTTTTGATAAATAGAAAATACATCAAACTAAAACTAAAACTAAAAGTATAGAATGGTGAGACCATTCCAAATCCCATTTCAAGCCCCCTAATCAACAAATCCTTCCCTCTTCTTGATAATTGATGAAATTGAACCAGACTGTTGATATATTGGCCTCATAATTGATTCCAAAATATCTGAGCCTTCATTAACCCATTTATCTTCACCTCCACAGTGCTATCCAGATCTGCAACTGCCTCAGCTAATCACTGCGTTAAGCCTCAGCCATAAAGATGTACTTGAGAGTCCTTAACTTTCCTATATCCTAAGCATGTCCACAGCTAGTCCTGTTCACCTATTATGCATGTACCCTGTGCTATGTGTTTGCTTAAACAAACAGTTAAGCAAACCCTTAATTTTTAAAATACTTATCCAGGTTTTAAAACCTCCCCATGGCCTTACCCCTCCGTACATATGTAATTTCCATCCAACAACGTTTTATGGTCATTCTTGAATTTCATCACTCCATCACAAGATGTTGGTTGCTGAAGTCATCATCTGTGGAATTCACTCTCTAAAGCAATTTATTTTTTAATTCTTCTATTCTGGTTTTTGACGGTCCTTAAAATTCCCATCCATTCTAGTATCTCCTGATATGGCTTGGTTGCTAACATTATTGCCATCTTTTGTTACATTAAAAACACTAAAAAATGCTGCTGTATACATCTCTAATCTGAGAAATAGAAACCTTCATTTTGAACAAAAAGAACATTACCCATATATTCCTGTTGGTTTTGGTTAAAAAGTCCAAAGAAATTTGTTAGGTTTTGTGAGAATCTGAAACCCAACTTCCCCTTCCCATTGCTGCTTTCAAAATGTTGAATTGGAAATCCAGAATTCTTCAGAGATTTCACCTGTCCTGTGCCCCTCAACTGGAGATTGGGAGAAGCCTCCTACAGCAATTGTCATGGAATAATTTCTTGCAGCTCCCCTTCGGTCTTAAAATGGGCAAACCTCTGCCCATCTTTGACACGACAATAGAACCGGCAACATGGTTCGGTAAAAGGGAAATCAAACACAAATTAAATGGCTGATAAAGGGGTTGCCTGGAGCAATGAGTCCTGTAAGGCTGATTTAGGCCAAGAGTAATTGGTTGCCAAGTGTTCTAATTTGCCTGTTAGATGATATTCTGTTCTATTGAGTTGCTCTCTCACTGACCCTACAAACTCCAGGGGAAGGTTGGAACTGCACAGGAGCACTGGTCAGACAAATCAACGCAAGCATTAAAACTGCAAGCAACAACATTTAGTCCTAAGAACATATTTGCTCCACAATTAGCATTGACAATCCTAAACATAATTTTAGTCACAAAGTTCACGTTTGATGTAACCCAATTTCTGTTTTTGCACTATTTTTAATTTAACTATTTAATATACATATGTATACTTACCGTAATTCATTTACAATTTTATATTATCATGTATTGCATTGCCATCAAGTTAAAAACATAGAAAAACTACAGCGCAATACAGGCCCTTTGGCCCACAATGCTGTGTGAACTTTACTTACTTTAGAAATTACCTAGGGTTACCCATAGCCCTCTATTTTTCTAAGCTCCATGTACCTGTCCAGGAGTCTCTTAAAAGACCCTATCGTAGCCGTCTCCACCACCATTGTTGGCAGCCCATTCCAAGCACTCACCACTCTCTGCATAAAAAATTTACCTTTGACATCTCCTCTGTACCTACTTCCAAGCACCTTAAAACTGTGCCCTCTCATGTTAGTCATTTCAGCCCTGGGAAAAAGGCTCTGACTATCCACATGATCAATGCCTTTCATCATCTTATACACCTCTATCAGGTTACCTCTCATCCTCTGTCACTCCAAGGAGAAAAGGCCAAGTTCACTCAACCTATTCTCATAAGGCATGCTCCCCAATCCAGATAACATCCATATAAATCTCCTCTGCGCCCTTTCTATAGTTTCCACATTCTTCCTGTAGTGAGGTAACCAGAAATGAGCACAGTACGCCAAGTCGGGTCTGACCAGGGTCCTATAACATTACCTCTCAGCTCTTAAACTCAATCCCACGGTTGATGAAGGCCAATGCACTGTATGCTTGCTTAACTACAGAGCCAACCTGTGCAGCAGCTTTGAGTGTCCTGTGGACAGGGACCCCAAGATCTCTCTGATCCTTCACACTGCCAAGGGTCTTACCATTAAAACTATATTCTGCCATCATATTTGACCTACCAAAATGAACCACCTCACTCTTATCCGAGTTGAACTCTATCGGCCACTTCCCAGCCCATTCTTTCGATGTCCCGCTGTAACCTATGACAGCCCTCCACACTATCCACAACACCCCCAACCTTTGTGTCATCAGCAAACTTCCTAAACCCACCGCTCCACTTCCTTATCCAGGTCATCCCAGAACAGATCCCTAAGGCACACCACTGGTCACTGACCTCCATGCAGAATATAACCCATCTACAACCACTCTTTGCCATCTGTTGGCAAGCCTATTCTGGATCCACAGAGCAAGGTTCCCTAGGATCCCATGCCTCCTTACTTTCTCAATAAGCCTTGCATGGGTTACCTTATCAAATGTCTTGCTGAAACCCATATGCACTACATCTACTGCTCTACCTTCATCAATGTGTTTAGTCACATCCTCAAAAAATTCAATCAGGTTCGTAAGGCACGACCTGCCTTTGACAAAGCCATACTGACTATTCCTAATCATATTATGCCTCTCCAAATGTTCATAAATCCTACCTCTCAGGATCTTCTCCATCAACTTACCAACCACTGAAGTAAGACTCACTGGTCTATACTTTCCTGGGCTATCTCTATTCCCTTTCTTGAATAAAGGAACAATATCTGCTACCCTCCAATCCTTCAGAACCTCCCCTATCCCCATTGATAATGCAAAGGCTCAGAAATCTCCTCCCTCATCTCCCACAGTAGCCTGGGCTACATCTCGTCCGGTCCCGGAGACTTATCCAACTTGATGCTTTCCAAAAGCTGCAATACATCCCCTTTCTTAATGTCTATATGCTCAAGCTTTTCAACCTGCTGTATGTCATCCCTACAATTGCCAGGGTTCTTTTCCATAGTGAATACTGAAGCAAAGTATTTATTACACACTTGTGTGTGTCCCATACACACTTTTCCACTATCATACTTGATCGGTCCTATTCTCTCACGTCTTATCCTTTTGCTCTTCACATACTTGTAGAATGCCTTGGGGTTTTCTTTAATCCTGCTCACCAAGGCCTTCTCATGGCCCCTTCTGGCTCTCCTAATTTCGCTCTTAAGCTCTTTCCTGCTCACCTTATAATCTTCTAGATCTCTATCATTACCTAGTTTTTGAACCTTTTGTAGGCTTTTCTTTTCTTCTTGACTAGATTTTCAACTGCCTTTGTATACCATGGTTCCTATACCCTACCATCCTTTCCCTGTCTCATTGGAAAGTACCTATGCAGAACGCCACACAAATATCCCCTGAACATTTGCCACATTTCTGCTGTACATATCCCTGAGAACATCTGTTCCCAACTTATGCTTCCAAGTTCCTGCCTGGTAGCTTCATATTTCCCCTTACTCCAATTAAATGTTTCCTTAACTTGTCTATTCTTATCCCTCTCCAATGCTGTGGTAAGGGAGATAGAATTGTGATCACTATCTCCAAAATGCTCTCCCACTGAGAGACCAGGTTCATTTCCCAATACCAGATCAAGTACAGCCTCTCCTCTTGTAGGGTTATCTACATATTGTGTCAGGAAACCTTCCTGAACACACCTAACGAACTCCACCCCATCTAAACCCCTTGCTCGAGGGAGATGCCTATCAATATTTGGGAAATTAAAATCTTCCACCATGACAACCCTGTTATTATTACACCTTTCCAGAATCTGTCTCCCTATCTGCTCCTCGATGTCCCTGTTACTATTGGGCAGCCTATAAAAAACACCCTGTAAAGTTATTGACCCTTTCCTGTTCCTAACCTCCACCCACAGAGACTCCGGAGACAATCCCTCCATGGCGTACACCTTTTCTGCAGCCGTGACACTATCTCTGATCGACAGTGCCACGTCTCCGCCTCTTTTGCCTCCCTCCCTGTCCTTTCTGAAATATCTAAACCCGGCATTTGAAGTAACCATTCCTGCCCCTGAACCATTCAAGTCTCTGTAATGGCCACAACATCATGGCTTCAAGTACTGATCCACGCTCTAAGCTTACCCGCTTTGTTCATGATGCTTCTTGCATTAATATAGAGACATGTCAAACCATCGTATCCCTTCTGTATCACCTGTCTGTCCTCCCTGTCGCACTGTCTGCAAGGTTTCTCTATATGTGAGCCAACTGCCCCTTCCTCCGTTTCTTCAGTTCGGTTCCCACCCCGCAGCAATTCTAGTTTAAACTCTCCCCAACAGCCTTATCAAACCTCTCTGCCAAGATATCGGTCCCCCTCGGATTCAAGTGGAACCCATCCTTTTTGTACAGGTCACGCCTGCCCCAAAAGTGGTCCCAATGATCCAGAAAGCTGAATCCCTGCCCTGTGCTCCAATCTCTCAGTCATGCATTTCTCCTCCACCTCACTCTATTCCTATACTCACTGTCGCATGGCACAGGTAATAATCCCGAGATTACTACCTTTGAGGTCCTGCTTCTCAACTTCCTTCCTAAATCCCTACAGCCTGTTTTCAGGACCTCCTTCCTTTTCCTATCTATGTTGTTGGTACCAATTTGTACCACGACCTCTGGCTGTTCACCTTCCCACTTCAGGATATTGTGGACGCGATCAGAAACATCCCAGACCCTGGCATATGGGAGGCAAACTACCATCCGCGTCTTTTCCTGCATCCACAGAATCACCTGTCTGACCCCCTAACTACAGAGTCCCCAAGTCAACAAATTTCATGACATATGCAGGTGGTATTAAACCTGACTCTCATTCTGATTCTGTAGTTTATTGAGGAAGGATTTGTTGTAGTTGAACTTGATTTGTTTTGTTTTTTTATTAAGATACAGCGCAGATTAAGCACTTCTGGCCCTTCGAGCTGTGCTGCCCAGCAATCCCCTATTTAATCCCAGTCTAATGAGGGGACAATTTACAATGACCAATTAACCTACCAACTGGTACATCTTTTGTCTGTGTAAGGAAACCTGTGTAGGGAGGAGAAGATGGCAGCGCGACGTGGCGCGCGTGGCCTCTCCGGTGAATGATATCTGTATTTTTCAAGTAGGATGCCATGCACAATCCTGATTTGATGGAGACAGACGTGAGAAGCACGGAGGAACGTTTGGAGAAACTTTTGAAATGCCAGCTTTGCTGCCGCTGCTACTGTGCAATCGAGAATCTCCGGAGGGGAAGGCCCCAAATCCCTGGCTTTGCCTATTGCTTGGCGGCCGGGGCCGGGGTCAAAGCGCGCAGCAGAAATGGTGCTCGGTGCTCGGTGTCGGAGGGCTGGTCGGAGGCTCGAAGTTTTCGGACGGTCTCAGAGTCGGCTGTGGTCGGGTGCTTCCAGGGTGCTGCATCGGCAAGTTTACGGCGCTGGAGGTTCATGGCAGGGAGAGTTTTCTTCCTTCTACCATCTACGTGAGATGATGGGAGTTTCGAGAGACTTTGAGACTATTTTTTGCCGTGCCCATAGTCTGTTCTTTGTCAAATTATGGTATTGCTTTGCACTGTTGTAACTATTCTTATAATTATGTGGTTTGTGTCAGTTTTTCAGTCTTGGTTTGTCTTGTGTTTCTGTGATATCATACCGGAGGAACATTGTATCATTTCTTAATGCATGCATTACTAAACAACAATAAAAGAGGACTGCGTGTCCTCATAATCTAATCTAATCTAAACCGGAGCACCTGGAGGAAACCCATGCGGGCACGAGGAGAACGTATATGCTCCTTACAGGCAGCAGCGGGATTTGAACCTGAGTTACCTGACAGTAAAGCGCTGTGCTAACCACTACATTGCCACATGTTTTATAATGAAATCCCATCTGTTTATGCTGTTGTCTCTTCTGCAATAATTTGCATTTCAAAGACGAAGTCTAGTAACCTTCTTCAAAACCTGCCATAAACCTGAGAATTTCTTTTCTTAAAGTCTACTAGGCAGACGATACTGACTCAGGATCTGAATCAGATTTATAACCTTGACATATGACATGAAATTTGTTGTCTTCTAGCAAGCAGCAGGAAGTGCAAAGATGTAATAACTATTATAAATTACAGAAATAAATAAGTAGTGCAGAACAAAAAAGGAATAACAAGGTCGTGTTCTTGGGATCGTGGAACGTTCAGGAATCTGATGGCAGAGGGGAGGGAGATGTTTCTGATGTGTTGAGTGTGGGTCCTTAGGATCCTATATCTCCACACAGTCCACACACCACTGATTGTTAATTCACATGAATACCAATATAAGCATTTTACCATTCATCCATTATTCTTTCTAAATATATTTGGAACAACGAGAATGATAAAAAGGAAAACTGTCATATGCCTTGATTAACTCTGATGGGGAGAAGAATGATTGACAGCTCCTCACCTGCTCATTTTGTGATTTTACCAAAGAATGATCCAATGAATACAGTGTTTGTTCTGAGCTCAAATAACACTGGACATCAAATTTTTTTGGAAGTATTCCTTCTTCAGAATTTTATTTTTGTTTATGATAGACCACAAACATAATTTCAGACTTTTTGTATCACATAGGAATTTGGAGGAACAAGAAATTAACTTTCATTGAATAATGCATTTACTTGCATAACACTGTTGACACTTTGCAATAATTCAACTAAGTTAAGAATTTTTTGTTGACGATTTTGATTTGTACTCAGTGTCTGATGCTTCTCGCTTGAATGTCCAACAATAATCAGCCAGCATTGATGGATCCAGTTGCCCTGATACCGTTTCTCCATGATCACAATATCCTGGTGAAACCTTTCACCATGCTCGTCACTGACAGCACCAAGATTTGCAGGGAATATGTCTAAATGGGAATGCAGAAGATGAATCTTTAGTGACACGTTGCACTTCATGGTTTTGTATGTTTGAAGATTGCTGTCAACCAGCTGCATGTAGATTGATGCTCTGTAGTTGCAGGGAAATTTTCAACAACATCTCTGAATGTCTTTCCTATGATTTTCTCCCAACCCACTAGAAGTTCTTCAAATTCCCTGTCATTGATGACCTGTTTGCTTTGTGGACCAACTAAAATGCCTTCCTTAACCTTGGCATCAGTTATTCTGACTTGAATTATGAATTGAGATTACAAATAAAGGTGATTTAAAAAATAGTGTGTGATAGGGAAATTTCATGTTGATTTTCAAGATCATCATCCCCAAATCCATAAGATACACCCAAAAGTATTCAGGAAGCAAAATCTTTGTTGTCCAGTGTTATGAATACTTTTATTTGCATGGATGACTGGACTAATGATATTGTAATGCTTGCACTGTGTATTTTTCTTTTAATTTAATGTAACTACCGAGCTGCTTAACAAAATGTAACATTTATGGCTCATTCTAGTTAGATCTTGCGAGCTTTCAAGTTTCTATTATATTTACAGATAAGTACCCAGACACAAGGAATTAAGATAAAATTTTGATTGCTATATGTATTGCAATATTGTGTTGGACCTGACAAGAAATGCATTGCTTCCTCACATCAAAGAGACCAGACATAATAAAACCAAGCATAGTGTGTTTGAAAACGTATGCACAATTGAGTTACTATAATGAATACTGGAACCATGGAAAGGGATCAGTAATGACCATTCAGATGGGGTTTATTCAGTATACAGGAAGCTGGGCAATAAATTGTCTTGGATCTGATTGAAGAACATATTGGGTTTCAACAGGAAGTAGAAGATTCCTTTCCAATTCATTTTGTATTTAATGTATGTAAGAAATAGGTAATGATTCTTCAGGATGAATACTACATGAAGTATGAATAACCAGGTACATCTGAGCAATGGCAAACAATGGCAGGGTAACGTATTATACTGACAGGAGATTTGCAGTGGGCACTGGCTGATGCTCGGCTGGCTGTGATTAATTCAAAAGCTTTTGAAGCAAATGCAAAATTGTTATGCGACTGATAAATGATTCATTTAAATGGCTGTATCGCATTAATAAAATATTGTGAATTGCGTCACAGTTGTGCAGCTGTTTTATTTGCTTTGAATGAATTTCTGTGCTCATTAAGATGATGGAATAGTGGTACTGAATATTTTGAGCTGGTCAAAATATTGGACAAAATTTCCTTCCAGATCTAGTGAAAACACAGTATCAGTGTTTGGAAACAGCATTAATAAATTTAAGTTGATCATCAGTTTTACTTGAGTGTAAGGTGATGGCTTTCCTTGGAGAATTATTTCATTTTTAGTTTTCAAAGACCTTAGACTGTGGTTGGGCCACCTGACACTTTTAGCATGCAACCTATTTCTATGCAATTAAATGATTAAAAAGCACAGATTCCACTGATGTCCTTGCCCCCTTGCCCTTTAAACATTTAACATTTTTAAGCACCATTCATGTGTGCCCAAGGGTGCTCAGAGCTCCCTTCTCAGACATCATAATTTCAATGTTTCATGGCGACAGCTTGGAGATAGACCTGCAAATATTTAGCGGGTTCATTGTGTGAGATTTTTTAATTTCCTTTCTTTGCACTACTTATTTAATTTAACAATTTAACATCTTCTTACAGCTACCATTGGACAGCAAGTACAGAAGCCAGAAATGCCACATCACCGGGTCCCTTCAACACTGAACCAACCAGCACAACCCAAATCGCCACCTCAGTGTATCAACACTTTGACCACTTTGCATGCATATGGACTGATTTGTTCTGGTTGTGTTCTTTTTTTTTGTATTATTTATATTTAGGTTCAAATCCAGATTGGGATCGTGTCTTTATACGTTGTATATCAATGATTTGGATGATGGAATCTGTGGTCAAGTTTGTGGATGATATGAAGACAGATGGATGGGCAGATAGTGTTGGGATGCAAGGAGTCTGCAGAAGAAATTAGACAGATTAGGAGAATGGGTAAAGAAGTGCCAGATGGAATGCAATGTTTGGAAGTGCATGGTCATGAATTTTGGTAGTAGAAATAAAAGTGTAGACTATTTTCTAAATACGGAGAAAATTCAAAAATCTGGGATGCAAAGGGACATAGAAGTGCTTGTGCAGGATTCCCTAACAGTTAGTTTGCAGTTTGAGTTAGTAGTGAGAAGGTAAATGCAATGTTAGCATTCATTCCAAGAGGACTGGAATATAAGAGCAAGAAGGTAACGCTGAGGCTTTATAAGGTATTGGTCAGACTGCACTTGGAGTATTGTGAACAGTTTTGGGCCCTTTATCTAGGAAAGGATGTGCTGACATTGGAGAGGATTCAAAGGAAGTTCATGCAAATGATTCCAGGCTTGAAAGGCTTAAATGAGGAGCATTTGATGGCTCTGGCCCTGTTCTCACTAGAATTTAGAAGAATGAGAGGGGATCTTATTGAAAGATATTAAATGTTGAAAGGGCTGGACAGAATGGACGCGGAGAGGATGCTTTCTAAATTGGGGGAGCCTAAGACCAGAAGACTCAACCTCAGAATAGAGAGACATCCATTTGGAATGGAAATAAGTTGGAATTTCTTTAGCTGGAGAGTGGTGAATCTGTGGAATTTGTTGCCACAGGCAGCTGTGGAGGCCAGGTCATTGGGTTATATTTAAGGTGGAGCTTAATAGATTCTCAATAAGTCTGGGCATGAACTGTTGCGAGGAGAAGGCAGGAGAATGGGTTTGAGAGGGAAGTGGATCAGCCATGATCAAATGGTAGTGCAGAGTGGATGGGCTGAATGGTCTATTCTGCTCCTACGCCTTATGGTCTTTTGTCATTGCAACAGAGATTAAGTTCAAAGTACATTTATTATCGAAGTATCTGTGCAATATACAACATAATATTTGTCTTCCCACAGACAGCCATGAAAGAAAGAAACACCATGGAAACTGTTCAAAGAAAACATCAAGTACCCAATGCGCAAAAAGAGAACAAATCGCGTAATCGGCAAAAATGAGCCAAAATGAGTCAAAGCATAGAACGTTAAACAGGGACATTGAAACAGGAATGTTCAGTTTAGTTCAGTTCACTTCAACTTAGTGCTGTGTCATTTACTGACTACAGGCCACACTGCCAGTCTGCCCCAATCAAATTGTACAAAATTGCAATTAAAAAAGGAGTAACCAGAAACTGAAACATATACAACATGAACTGCTGTGTCCAATCCACAAACTGTGTCAATTAAACTTTGCCCGTACTGTAACCCAGACTCCTGCAACATCTTAGAGAGACTGGTTAAACACAAGCAGGTAGCGCTGAACACCTGCAAATCTTCAGCTCTCATCCTCATTGATTTAAATCTTGCTCAATATTTTCATCTGCAAGACCAGTGAGAAACAGAGTCGATCATCGGCTCACAGGCCCACATTCCATTTGAAACCTGACCGAACCCCTTCGGAGACAGCAAAGCGCCAGAAATGGACCCGAAAACACCATTAACAAATGTAAATCACAGCTTCCAATAGTAGCAGAATCATATTCGAAAGAAGAAGAAATAAAAGAAGTAGTTTTATGAACTGTCTGAGGGATGTTGCCTTTGGTCATGTTGTGCACTGGCGCCATACTTCTTAAATTGTAAATAATATGAAAAAGGGCTGATTCACCTCAAATCACATAACTCTAGTTTTAACAGAGATAATTGGCCAGTGACAAACTCACAGAGCTGACCGTGGGAAAAAGGGAAGGAGGAAGGAGGAGTGGTGCTGGTGGAAGTGACAGGCAGGTGAGGATAAAAGAAGAGGTAAGAGGGGATCCAGAGTGAGAAATTGAAGAAGAGGGAAAGGAGAGGGGGACATGCTACCAGAAGTTAGAGAAATTGATGTCCATGCCCTCAGAATGGAGGACACCCAGATAGAATATGAGATATTGCTTCTCCAATTTGAGAGTGGAAGTGCAATAGGACCATAAGAGACAGGAGCAGAATAGGCTATTCAGCCCATTGAGTCTTTATTGTCATTCCATCATGACAAATTTATTAACATGAGAAGGTCTGCAGATGCTGGAAATCCAAAGCAACACATACAAAATACTGGAGGAACTTAGCAAGCCAGGCAGCATCTATGGAAAATAATAAACAGTCAATGTTTCAAGTCAAGACCCTACTTCAGGACTGAGAATGAAGGGGGAAGACAACAGAATAAAAAGGTGGTTGGAGGGGAAGGAGCATAGCTGGAAGGTGATTGGTGGAGCTAGGTGGGTAGGAAAGATAAAGGGCTGGAGAGGAAGGAATCTGATAGGAGAGGAGAATGGACCATAGGAGAAAGGGAAGGAGGAGGGGACCCAGGGACCCAGGAGGAGGTGATAGACAGGTGGAAAGAGGTAAGAGGCCTGAATGAGGAATAGAAGAAGAGGGGAGGGGGAGAAATTTTTTTTTACCAGAAGAAGAAATCAATAATCATGCCACCAGGTTGGAGGCTACCCAGATGGAATATAAGACATTGTTCCTCCACCCTGAGGGTAGCCTCATCATTACACAAGACGAGGACATGGACCGACATGTTGGAATGGGAATGGGAATTGGAATCAAAAGGTTTGGCCACCAGAAAGATCTGCTTTTGGTGGATGGAGTGGAGGTGCTCAGCAAAGTGGTCCCCCAATTATCATAATCCCTCTCAATCTCATTCTCCTACATTCTTCACATAACCTTTTGGTGCCCTAATAAAGAAACTATTAACCCCTATTTTAAATATACTCAATGTCTTTACCTCCACAGTAATGTAAATTCCACAGATTCACCTCCCTCTAGTCCTGGACTCATCAACAAAAGGAAACATCCTCTCCACATTCACTCTAGATAGACTTTTCAATATTCTATAGGTTTCAATGAAAGCTCCCATCCTTCTTCTCAACTCCAGTGTGTACAGGCCCAAACCTATTAAATGCTCCTCATATGTTAACCCTTTCATTCTTGGGATGATTCTTATAAAATTCCTCTTTACCCTCTCCATTGCCAGCACAACTTATCTTAAATAAAAAGTTCAAAACTGCTCACAATTCTCCAGTGTGGTTAACCAAAGCCTTATAAAGTCACAGCATAACATTCTTGTTCTTATATTCTAGTCCTCTCAAATTTGCCATCCTAACCACCAACTCAACCTGTAAGTTAAGCTTCAGGAAATCCAGCACAAGGATCCTAAATCACTTTGTACCTCTGTTTTTCAAATCTTCTCTCTGTTTTTAAATTGGTCTATGCCTTTATTTCTTCTACCAAAGTTCATGACCATACATTTCCTACCGTAATATTCCATCACCTACTTCTTTGCCTATTCTCCAAATCTGTCCAAGTTCTTCTCCAGATACCCTGATTCCTCAGCACTATCTGCTCCTTCACCTATCTTCGTATTGTCTGCATCGATTCTGTCATCCAAATCATTGACAGATAATGTGAAAAGAAGTGGTCCCAACACAGACCCTGTGGAACACCATTAGTCACCAGCAGCCAACCAGAAAAGGCCTAATTTATTTCCACTCTTTGCCTCCTGCCAGTCACCGAATCTTCCATCCATGCTTGTATCTTTCCTGTAATGCCATGGAGTCTTATGTTGTTAGGCATCCTCATGTGCAACACTTTGTTAAAGGCCTTCTGAAAATCCAAATAAACAACATCCGCTAACTCTCCTTTGTCTAACCTACCTGTTATTTCCTCAAAGAATTCCAACAGATTTGTCATACAAGATTTACCCCTAAGGCAACCGTGCTGATTTTGGCCTATTATATCACGTGCTCCAAGTGACTTGGAGCCTCATCCTTAATAATGGACTCCAACAACTTCCCAAGCATGAAGTCAGACAAACTGGCCTATAATTTCCTTTCTTCTGCCTCCCTAGCTTCTTAAAGAGTGGAGTGACATTTGCAATTTTCCAGTCCTCTGGAACCATTTCAGAATCTAGTGGTTCTTGAAAGATCATTACTAATGCCTCCAGAATCTCTTCAGCTTGCTCTTTCAGAACCCTGGGGTGTAATCCATCTGGTTCAGGTGAGTTATCTACATTCAGATCTTTCAGCTTCCCAAGCACCTTCTCCTCAGTAATGGCAACTAAACTTGCTTCTGTCCCCTGACACTCTTGAATTTCTGGGATACTGTTAGTGTCTTCCAAGGTGAAGACTGATGCAAAATACTTGTTAAGTTCATCTGCCACTTCTTTGCCCCCCATTTATACCTCTCCAGTATCATTTTCCAGTCTTATAGTTATTTTTAAAAGCTTCCTAATCCTCTAACTTCCCATTAATCTTAGCTCTATGATAACTCCTCTCTTTTGTTCTTATGCAGTCTTTGACTTCTCTTGTCAGCCACAGTTGCCTCATCCTCCCTCGAGAATACCTTTTCATCTTCGGGATGTATTTATCCTACACCTTCATAATTGCCTGCAGAATCTCAAGCCATTACTGTTCTGCCACCATTCCTGTTGGTGTCAAACATTTTTGGCCAGCTCTTCTCTTATGCCTCTGTGTTTCCCTTTACTCCACTGTAATAATGAGACATATGACTTTATCGTCACCAGCTCAAACTGCAGGGTGAATTCTGTCATTTTATGATCACCGACTCCTAGGGGTTCCTTTACCTTAAGCCCTGTAATCAAATCTGGTTCATTACACAGCACCCAATCCAGAATTGCCTTTCCCCTGGTGGGTTCAACCAGAAGCTGCTTAAAAGTCCATCTCATATACATTCTACAAATTCCCTCTCTTGAGATCTGGCACCAACCTAATTTTCCCAATCTGCTTGCTATTGAAATCTCCCATGACTATTGTAACATTGCTCTTTTGACAAGCCTTTTCATCTCCCATTAGAATTTTTAGCCAACATCATGACTACTGTGTTGAAGCCTGCATAGCTACTGTAAGGGCCTTTTCACCCCCACAGTTTTTAGCTCTATCCACAAAGATTCTACATTATCTGATCCTATGTCACCTTTTTCTAAGGTTTTAATTTCATTTTTACAAACAGAGCAAGCCTACCCCCTTGCCTACCTGCCTGTCCTTTCAATAGAATATGTATCCTTAGATGTTAAGCTCCCTACTATAATCTTCTTTCAGCCACATCACAGTGATGCCCACAACGTTGTACTTGCCAATCTCTAACTGTGAAATAAGATCATCTACCTTATTCTGTATACTTCTTGCATTCAAAAATATAACACCTTCAGTTCTGTATTCATCACCTTTCCATTTTTTCTTCATGTTGCACTTCAACTCATCCCACTGATTGCAACTTTGCCCTATCATCTGCCTATCGGCCTTCATCCTTTCTTGTGTAGCTGGATCCTGGACTTACTGTCAAATCGCTGACAGGTGGTAAGAGTGGGCTCTCTCACCTCTGCCCCTCTGATCCTCAGCACTGGTGTCCCTCAGGGTTGTGTCCTAAGCCCCCTCCTTTATTCTCTGTATACCCATGACAGTGTCACCACCCACAGCTCCAAATTGCTAATTAAAATTGCTGATGACACTACTCTGATTGGCCTAATCTCAAATAATAATGAGGCAGCCTACAGAGAAGAAGTCATCACCCTGATACAGTGGTGTCAAGAAAACAACCTCTCCCCTAATATCGCTGTTTCGGTGTGGTCTGGAATCTCCGGAGCAGAAGGCCCCGAATCCTCGGCTTTGCTTGTTTCAGCGGCCGGGCAAGGTTGGAGGCGCTCGGCAGAGGATGGCGCTTGGGAGGCGGTATTGAAGGGGCTGGACGGAGGCTCGAAGTTTTCGGATGGATGGACTCAATGTCGGCAGTTGTCAGGTGCTGCCAATGCATTGGCAGTTGACGGTGCCTGGAGGTTTATGGCAGGGAGTTTCTCCCTTTTGCCGCCTGCTAGCGGGGACTCAGGAATTGATTGGGACTTGAAACTTTTTTTTTTACCGTGCCCATGGTCTGTTCTTTATCAAATTATGGTATTGCTTTGCACTGCTGTAACTATATGTTATAATTATGTGGATCTGTCAATGTTAGTCTTTGGTTTGTCCTATTTTTCTGTGATATCACTCCGGAGAAACATTGTATCATTCTTTAATACATGCATTTCTAAATGACAATAAACGAGGACTGAGTGTTCTCTTAATCTAATCTAATCTAAAAAAAACAAAGGAGCTGGTTGCGGACAGGCTGACCTCTATTGACACCAAAGGATCTGGAGTTGAGAGGGCGAACAGCTTTAAGTTCTTTCGCATACACATCACTGAGGAGCTCTTGTGGTCTGTACATACCGGCTGTGTGGTGAAAAAGGCACAACAGCACCTCTTTCACCTCAGATGGTTGAAGAAGTTTGGTATAGGCCCCCAGATTCTAAGAACTTTCTACAGGGGCACAGTTGAGAGCATCCTGACTGGCTGCATCACTGCCTGGTGTGGGAACTGTACTTCCCTCAATCGCAGGACTCTGCAGAAGTGGTGTGGTCAGCCAAGCACATCTGTACCGCAGCATAAAAGCCAGGACCAACAGGCTCCGTGACAGCTCTTTCCACCAGGTCATCAGACTGATTAATTCATGCTGATACAATTGTATTTCTATGCTATATTGACTGTCCTGTTGTACATATTATTTATTATAAATTACTGTAAATTGCACGTTGCACATTTAGATGGAGATGTAACTTAAAGATTTTTACTCCTCTTGTATATGAAGGATGTAAGAAATAAAGTCAATTCAATTCAGTTCTATCCTTTCATGTGGTCTGAATACACACTACTGCCCCATCCTCAGCCATTTCACTCCTGTTCCTGTCCTCTTACCAAATTAGTTTAAAACCCCCACAACAACTCTAGCAATCCTGCCCTCCAGGATATTGCTCTCCCTTGGGTTCAGTTGTTACCATACTTTTTGCACGTTTCATATTTTCCCCAGTGAATCTGAAATCTGAAACCTTTGACTGTAGCTGCAGTCAGCAATGAAGCAACCAGTGATGAGACTTCAAACATCAGAATCAGAATCAAAATCAGATTTATATAGACAATAGACAATAGGTGCAGGAGTAGGCCATTCGGCCCTTCGAGCCAGCACCGCCATTCACTGTGATCATGGCTGATCATCCACAATCAGTATCCAGTTCCTGCCTTATCCCCATAACCTTTGATTCCTCTAGCTTTAAGAGCTCTATCCATCTCTTGGCCTCCACAGCCTTGTGGGGCAGAGCATTCCATATATCCACCACTCTCTGGGTGAAAAAGTTTTTCCTCAATTCCATTCTAAATGGCCTACCCCTTATTCTTAAACTGTGGCCTCTGGTTCTGGACTCACCCATCAGCGGGAACATGCTTCCTGCCTCCAGCGTGTCCAATCCCTTATAATCTTATATGTTTCAATAAGATCCCCTCTCAGCCTTCTAAATTCCAGAGTACACAAGCCCAATTGCTCCAATCTTTCGACATATGACAGTCCCACCATCCAGCGAATTAACCTTGTGAACCTACGCTGCACTCCCTCAATAGCAAGAATGGCCTTCCTCAAATTTGAAGACAAAAACTGCACACAGTACTCCAGGTGTGGTCTCACCAGGGCCCTGTACAGCTGCAGAAGGATGTCTTTGCTTTTGTACTTAATTCCCCTTGTTATGAAGGCCAGCATGTCATTAACTTTCTTTACAGCCTGCTGTACTTGCATGCTTGCTTTCAGTGACTGATGTACAAAGGCACATGTTGTGTAATTCATTAACTTTGCAGCAGCAGTACAATGTCGTACGTAATAAAAATAGAAATTGGATGGCAGAGGGGAAGCTGTTCCTGAACTATTGAGTGTGTGCCTTCAGAATTCTGTACCTCCTCCCTGATGGTAACAGTGAGAAGAGGGCATGTCCTAGGTGGTGGGGGTCCTTAATGTTGGAGGTCGCCTTCCTGAGGCATTGCTCCTTGAAGATGTCTTGGATACTACAAAGGCCAGTGCTCAAGATGGAGCTGACTAATTTTCCAACTTTCTGCAATTTACTTTGATCTTGTGCAGTAGCCCCCCCACCCCCCACCCCCATACCAGATGGTGATGCAGCCAATCAGAATGCTCTCCATGGTACACTTGTACAAGTTTTTGAGTGTTTTAGCTGACAAACAAAATCTCCTCAAACTCCTAATGAAATATGGCCTTTCTTTCTTTATAGCTGCATCAATTTCTTATGTCCAGGTTAAGTCCTCAGAGATATTGACACCCAGAAACTTGAAATTGCTCACTCCCTCCACTTCTGATCCCTCTATGAGGACTGGTTTGTGTTTCCTCGTTCTACCCTTTCCACAATCAACTCTTTTGTCTTACTAATTTTGAGTGCAAGGCTGTTGCTATGACACCACTCATCTAGCTGGTATACCTTGCTTCGCTATGCTCTCTCGTCACCCTCTGAGATTGTGCCAGCAATGTTTGTGTCATCAGCAAATTCATAGACGGCACTTGAGCAGTGCCGAGCCACACAGTCATGGGGGCAGAGAAAGTAGAGAAGCAGGCTGGACACACATCCCTTTAGTATGTCAGTTAGCGAGGTGAAGACGTTTCAAAGTTTTCAAAGGTTTCAAAGGTTCATTTATTATCGGAGCATGGATCCATATACAACTCTGAAATTTGTATTCTCCAGATAGTCACAAAACAAAGAAGGAACATGAAGGTCATTCAGAGAGAAACATCAAACCCCTTGCTGCTTCACCATACAAAACAGAACGGGATCCTGACCACCAAGCCCCTCCAAGACCCCCTCCCCCTGGACAAAATGGTACAGGAACATAGACCTCCCAAAACAACCCCTCCCTGCACAACAGACAGAGCACTAACGGAATACCAACCCCCAAACAGCCTTGCATGGCAGAACATAACAGAAAAGGAACAGGTGATAAGAAGATACAAAATATATAAGCCGTAAGTTTGAAAATGTCCACGCCTATAAATACAATAGTCCAATCCATCAACACAGAATCACGATACCATCCTGTAATACCACCAGCATTCATCAAAGACGGGGACACCACACAAGGCAGAGAGGTCTACCTGCTTGCCACAGCGAGCCACACGTTGATAGCCCACTCACAGACGCCTTCTCCAGCAGCAGTCAAAAAGCAAGCAGTCTGTATTGAAGCTTTCACTCACCTTCTGCATTCACCTCGATGTCTCAGTCTTCCTCGATGTTTCAGTCAGGGATTAATGGATGCTTTAAACAGTGAAATGGAACCAAGCATTGGCTCGCATCTCATCTCAAAGTTTCTTCGCATCGAGGCTGTCTGAGTACATGTTCACTTCCCAGAATCCTCTCGGAGACAGCAAAGCGCTGGATCACTCAAGCACTCTCCAAGCTGTAAGTCACAGGCCCTAACAGTCCCAGAAACCCATTTAAGGTGAAAAACAGTTATAAAAGTAGTAAATAAGATATTTTCTTTTGCTGTCCGGAAGATGTCAACCAAGGGAGCATTGTACATTGGCGCCATCTTGACCGGTCCTTCCAATCTGCACAGATTATGGTCTTCTGGTTAGGAAGTCGAGGATCCAGTTGCAGAGTGAAGTACAGAGGCCCAGGCTCTGGAGCTTTTAAATCAGGACTGTAGGAATGACGGTGTTGAAACCTGAGCTACAGTCAGTAGGCAGCACCCTGACATAGGTATTTGTATTTGTATTGTCCAGGTGATCCAAGGCTGCGTGGAGAGCCATTGAGAACATGTCTGCCGTAGACCTATTGTCTAGGCAAATTGCAGAGGTCCAGGTCCTTACTGAGACAGGAGCTGATTTTTGCCATGACCAACCTCTCAAAGCATTTTATCACCATAGATGCAAGTGCTACTGGATGGTAGTCATTAAGGCCGCTTACACTGCTCTTCTTGGGCATTGGTATAATTGTTGCCCTTTTTAAGCAGGTGGGAACCCCTCCCGACCATTGCAATGAGAGATTGAAAATACATTTGAATACCCTCACCAGCTGGTTGGCATGAGTTTTCAGAGCCTTGCCAGGTACTCCATTGGGGCCTGTTGCCTTACGAGAGTTCACCCGCCTGCAAGACAGCCAGAAGGCGGCCTCCGAGACTAAGATCACCAGAGGTCACCGGATGCTGCAGGAATCCTCATCACTGTAGTTTTATTCTTCCTTTCAAAGTGAGCAGAAAAGGTGTTGGGCTCATCTGGGAGTGAAACATCACTGTCATTTGTGATGTCGTGTTTTGCTTTGTAGGAAGGGATTGATGGCCTGCAAACTCTGCCAGTGCTGACGTGCACCTGACATTGCCTCTAACCTCTTTGGAATTGTTTCTAAGCTTTTGAAATAGCCTTTCGCATGTCATACCTAGTTTTTTTTAGCATTGAGTTGCCAGATTAAATGCCACAGATCTGGCCCTCAGCATTACGAACCTGCTGGTTGATCCATAGGCTTTGGTTTGGGAATGTACAGTAAGTTTTCGTAGGCACATATTCATCCATGAAGCCAGTGACAGCTGCGGCATACTGATCCAGATTCGAAGATGAATCCCTGAATGCAGTCTACTCCACCGATTCAAAGCAGTCCTGTTGGTGCTCCTGTGTTTCCCTTGTCCATACTTTCTTGGTCCTCACTACTGGTGCTGCAGTCTTCAGTCTCTGCCTGTACTCATGGAGTAGAAGTACAGCCAGGTGATCAGACTTTCTAAAGTGTGGGTGTGGAATACCCCGGAAAGCGTTCTTGATCTTAGTATAACAGTGGTCCAGTGTGTTGTTTCCTCTGGTACTACAAGTGATTTGTTGATAATAATTATTTAGTGACTTTATCAAGCTGGCCTGGTTAAAATCCCCCAAAATGATGGGGTAGGAAACAGGATATGCTACTTCATGCCTGTTCATTGCATCGCTCAGTTCATCTGGTGCCTGTTTGACATTGGCCCTTCAATGTACATCGCTACCAAAAAATCTCCCGCACAGGAAAAATAGATGACATTTGATCATCAGGTATTCCAGATCTGGTGAACAGGATTGGGAAAGCACCACTACGTTTGTACCCCATGAGGAATTGATCATGAAGCATACACCTCCACCTCTGCTTCTGAGAGACTTCACAGAGCTATTGTGAACCCATCTATTTGAATCGTTGTGCCTGGCATGCAAGGGGTTAACTAAGATTCGATGAAACAAAGGACACAAGCAGCCTTAATGTTCCCTTGATACAGTACCCTAGCTCTGGGATCATCAATTTTACTTACCAGAGTCAATCTCTGAAGAGTATTGATAGTGGCTGGGGTAAAGACATTGCCCAGAAGAAGGCAATGGCAAACGATTTCTGCAGAAAAATTTGCCAAGGACAATCACGGCCATGGAAAGCCCATGATTGCCCACGTCATATGACACGGCACATAATGAATGAATGATACTGTTGTACAACGCTTGGGAGCTCAGGCTTATCCGACAGGACTTAAAGCATAAACCATAAAAATCTTTTATACCCAGTTCAATGAATAAATATTACATTATGGAGAAGACAAATATAAGCTGCAGCTGTGCAAGAGTGGAGACCCCGTAAGTGATGTTCCTGTGATGAGCTCCACACTTTTCCCTGATTGTTCAATAACAGAGAGGTTGCCTCGACAAGCCCGAATGCTTTTCGAGTGGAGGAAACCACATTGCCTAACTTGTGAATTCACTCTGTTGCAAGGCTGATGTCAAGTACCCAAGGCAATTTCCTGATGCCATCAGGAAATGGTCACTCTCCATGGTCAGAAATGGAGAGCGTGAGCAATTTCAAGTTCCTGGGTGTTAAAATCTCTGAGAACCTAACCTGGCCCCAACATATCGATGGAGCTATGACAATATTATTGTCTGCTAACATGTGCATACTATTAGTGTCACTCAGGAGAGTTGGTGCAGTGGCTTAGAGTGAGAGTTTTGGTTTATTTAATTAATTTATTAATGTATTTAACATGTAATCTACTTTTAAGATATGGTATAAGATATTTCAATTGCATTCAGTCATCAGGGTTTCATTCAAACTAAAAAAGTATGCGTGGACCCGATCGAAACCCATTTCAAAATATTTTATATTATGTGAATCACGCAACATAAAAAATTGTCCTGCATAAGATTAAATTTCATTCTCTGAGTTCATTTAGTATGTTTAAAAGCTATTACATGGAGATTGAAACTATCAGCGTTAATATTTGTGTTTAGCACCTGACACTACGAGTGAAAATAGCCTCTGTGTTTTGTAGTGCAGACTTTTCAGAGTCACAAGGGTCATCAGACAGCCATTTGTTTCACATTTAGGGATAAGCTGATGAGGATCATTTTTATCACATCAGTAAGGTTGAAGAAACATCATTCAGTAGAAGAGAAATCTAAATTTGTCTTCAGAAATATAGATGCAATATTCTGCCCACAAATATCATGCACATTGTAAGATGACAATCAGAATCAGTAATGCCACTTTGATAAAGTCCCATATTAACCAGAGTTTCAAATAGAATGTTATTGTTAGAATAGCTATGCATAGATGAAGAAATAATGACGGTGTATCTACCACCTTGAATAACTGAATAAGGTACATCTCTGCACTCCACACAAAATGCTGGAGGAACTCGTCAAGTCAGGCATCTATGGAAATGAATAAACAGTCAACATTTCGGGCTAAGATACTTCTTCAGGACTGAAAGGGAGGGGGAATAAGCCAGAAGATAAAGGAGGGTAGAGTGGAAGGAGAATAGCTGGAAGGTGATAGGTGAGGCCAGGTGGGTGGGAAAGATCAAGGGCTGGAGAAGAAGGAATCTGATAGGAGAGGAGAGTGGACAATAGGAGGAAGGGAAGGAGGGGGAGACCCATGGAAAGGTGAGAAGAGGTAAAAGGCCAGATTGGGAAATAGAAGAAGAGGGGAGGGGAGGGAATTTTTTTTACCAGAAGGAAAAATGCACTATTGCAATGTTTGACAACTTCCTGGAAGTTATTCATCTTGCACAGGAAGCAAAGGGGTGACTTTCTGTTATTGCCATCTAGACAGTAATCTAGATAAACAGATTACATGCCCATGAAGGAATCTGTCTGATTTCCTTTACATCTCATTCAAAAAGTATGAATTTTATGCAAGTTATATAACAGGCATAGCCTGCTTGTCTTGTTCAATGCCCTGGCAGTGATGATGAAAATATATCCCAACACTACAAATATCTAATATTGAAGCTAGGTTTTTGAAAGAAATTTGATTTTTAGAAATATCATTTCTATATCTTGATGTAATTATAGCTGAGTTCTTTTATTTATAGATATTGCCAAAAATGAATTGCAATTTCTGGTAGTTTCTAATCAGTTCTAGCATGAAGATATATCTCTACCAAAGGAGATACAAGGAGCTCCTTCCTCCACTAGCTTGCAGGTCACTCCGGGCAAGGTGTAGCACCTGGTTGGCACCCCCCCGCCCACCTCACCGATCAGGATCTCGTGAAGCCATTGGAGCAGGTGGTGGATGGTCTATGAACAGCTGCTGCATATCACAAGTCCTGGTTATGTGAACACTGACACCAAGCAGACAACCTCTGAAGAACATTGGTAACAGCTGGGGTCACCTATCTCGTAAAGACACTGCTCAGAAGGAGGCAATGGGAAACCACTTCTGTAGATAAATTTGCCAAAAGCAATTATGGTCATGAGACCATGATGGCCAACATCATATGACATGACACATAATGGTGATAATGGTGGTAGTTTCTAAGCAGGGCCCTGCACATTAACATACCATTCAAGCATCTTTTCTAACAAAAGAACCAACCAATTTCCCTCCACCACCACTCTCCTCCATCTGACAGAAATGGTCCTCACCATCAACAACCTTTCCTTTGGCTCCTCCCACTTTCTCTAAACTTGAGGTGTATCAATGGGCATCCACATGGGCCCTAGCATTGCCTACCTCATCACTGGCTACATGGAACAGCCCACGTTCAAAACCTTCCACAGTAATATTCCCCAACTCTTCCTACACTACATCGACAACTGCATTGGCAGTGCTTCATGCACCCATACTGAACTCATCAATTTTAACAACTTTATTTCGCACTTCCTTAAATTCACTTGGTCCATCTCTGACACCTCCCTCCCCCTTCTCAATATCTCTTTCTTCATTTCTGGAGACAAACTGTTAACTAATATATTTTATAAACCTACTGATTCACACTGTTATCTCAACTATACCTCTTCCCACTCTATCTCCTGCAAAAATGCTATTCCCTTTTTTCAGTTTCTTCGCCTCTGTTGCTAAGAAGCAACATTCCATTCCAGGACATCAGAGACGTCCTCCTTTAAAGAATGGGGCTTCGCACCGTCCCCTGTTGATGCTGCCTTCATCCGCATCTCCTCTATGTCACGTAAATATGCACACCCCCTCAGTAGTGACAGAGTTCCTAGTGTCCTCACCTTCTATCCCATGAGCCTTCACATCCAACACATTATCATCCACAAACTTTTACCATCTCCAAAGGGACCCTACCACTAAACATGTCTTTACCACCCCTCCCCCACCACTTTCCACAGGGATCACTCCCTCCATGATTCCCTTGTCTATTCATCCCTCCCTCTAATCCTCCTCCAGCAACTTATCCCTACAGGCAGCCTAAGTGCTCCACCTGACCATACACTTCCTCCCTCACCTCCACTCCGGGCCTCAGGCAGTCCTAACAGGTGAGGCAATACTTTACCTGTGAATCTGCTGGGGTCTTCTGTTGTAACTGGTGCTCCCGATGCGGCCTCCTCTACAATGGTGGGACCCATTGTAAATTGGGGACTGCTTCGTCAAGCACCTCCACACCATCCACCACAAGCAGGATTTCCTGGTGGCTAAACATATAAATTTCCATTCCCGTTCCTGTTCCAACATGTCAGTGCATGGCCTACTATTATGTCAAGATGAGGCCACCTCAGTGTGAAGGAGAAACACCTTATATTCCATCTGGGTAGCCTCCAACCTGATGGCATGAATTTCAATTTCCCCCTCTGGTAAACAGATTTCCCCTCCCCCTCCTCTGTTTCCCACTCTGACTTTTTACCTCTTTTCACCTGCCTGTTACTTCCCCTTGGTTCTCCTCCTCCTTGCTTGTCTCCTATGGTCCACTCTCTTCTCCTATCAGCTTCTTTCTTCTCCAGCCCTTGACCTTTCCCACCCAGTTGGCTTCACCAATCATATTCCAGCTAGCCTCCTTCCCCTCTCCCCATTTTTTTATTCTGGCATCTTCCTCCATCCTTCTCAGTCCTGAAGAAGGGTCTCAACCCTTCATATCAACTGTTTATTCATTACCATCGATGCCACTTGACTTGCTGAGTTCTCCAGCGTTTTGTGAGAGTTCCATTCAAGCATTATCGCCTTTCTCCTTTCCAGTAATAATTTTTCCCATCAGATATACTCAAGCGCTGAAGGTTGCTTGGCGGAAAAGACACATGGTAGTGACAGGGCAATGAAAGTACCAACAGTAAAAGCATTTAATAAATGGTAAAGGGTATCGATCTACAATTCAAGGGCAGGATCTAATTAGCTTGATACTGTGTTTGGAATTGTAATAAGGAAAGCAAACTGAAATAAGGTGACTGAGGCCTCCACTGGTGAGGGTCGTACTTGGATGTTGCATCCTACCTATCTAGATACGCAAGCCTGGGCAGTACAATATGGAGTGCAAGCTGTTGCCCATGTAGCAAACTCCCCCTCTCCACACATCTGATGAACCCAGAGGAATGGCAGAGACCGATACATTTTGGCACACAGGAGTTGCCAGTCAGCTTTGAACTCAATGTAGGACTGCCGTTGGGACTCCAGCTCCAGACTTTTTCCTCGGGGTTTACTCCATCAGTGGGTATAGCCACAAGGCAGCGGAGGTTTGAGGTCAAAGTTTTCCTTCTCCTAGATGAGCTGCCAACCATGACTGATGAGCCCCATCTGCCCAAAGCAACTGGTTTTAAGGCGCCAGTAACGCAGGCTTACCCCTTCTCCTGTCAGTGGAAACGTTTCTACTGGGCTTAGTAGTTAAGCTGCACATGAAGGCCAGGAGCTGGACTTGGTTGTCAGAGGCTATTTCAGATGCATGCCATTGGGAGCATCTAATAGGTAGTGAGAGCTTACCCCCACTATCACCCCCAGCTATGACAACGTTAAAGTAACAATAAAGCTAAAGCCAGAAGAAAGAAAATAATTCAAATACTTACTTGGAGCTTTGGCTCAGCTCTGCTTAAAGTACAATTCACAATTTGAAGGGTTTGACTATGGCGGGTATAATCACACTATTCAGAGTAGTGAGGGTGAACAAACAGTTTTAACACCTAGAACCTATTTGTTACAATGTTAACCTGAAAGTGTTGTCACCAGGAAAATAAGACCATTCTGAAGTGATTTTGAAAACAAGAAGTACAGATGATTTAAACCTCAGATGCAAGGTGGTGCAGTCAGAAAAGACTAGTTGCATGGTGAACTTTGAAGCCATGGTTAGTGCAACCCTATTACAGCTTAGGGCATTCTAGAGTTCAGAGTTCATTTCTGGTGCCGTCCGTAGTGGAGGCTGTATATCGTTCACGAAAGTGCATGGGTTTTCTCCAGGTGCTCTGATTTCTTCCCACCATCCAAAAATGCAAAGGTTAGTAAATTAATTGGTCGTCATAAGTTTTGTCATTAGGCTGGTGTTAAATAGATGGGTTGCTGGGTGCTGCGGCCTGTTGGGCTGAAAGGCCCTGTTCAATGCTATATCTCTAAATAAAAATAAAATAAAATAAATTTTATCTCCTGAAGATTAGTGGTATAAGGATTCCTTCAGACATTAAAATGTTAAGTATCTAGAACAGGAGCCCAGCCTGCCTCAAACCTGCTCCATAACTACAAGAAAATCTACAAATGCTGGAAATCCAAAGCGACACACACAAGATGCTAGAAGATCTCGGCAGGTCAGACAGCATCTATGGAAATGGATAAACAGTTGATGTTTCAAGCCGAGACCCTTCATCAGGATTCCTCTTGTCCTGAAATGTTAATTATTTACTCTTTTTGTGTGTGTGTTGCCTCAAACATGCTCAATTCTAGTTTAAGTGAAGACGTGACAAAGGCAGGTGAACAATCTGCTAGCTAAAATTTTATGAATATTTAGTTATTATAGCAAAGCTGCCTTCCTACATGTTTATTCTTATATGTTTGAGGAGCCATTTTCCTACAGTGGCAAGAAGACATGATTCTATAGTACTGAGTGGTCAGAGGGTGCATTCACTTCAGGCCCAGAAAGCTACCAAGTTAAAAGGCCTGCTGTAGTTACCTGAGAACAAACCAAAATCACTGAGAGACTAAGCAAGTGTAATAGACACAGTATAATGGGCTTCCAATTAATGAATTACAAATGATCTTGTATCGTTAAAAAAGTAACTAAATTAAACTAACGATATAGCGATCAAATCAGCATATTCGTGTTCTAATTAGTATAATTAGCGATCGAACAGCATTCCAATTAATGTTCTATACATATTTGAGTGTTCTAATTAACTATCAAATAGCGTAATTAAGCATTCAAATTAGTAATATCAAAATTAGTGCTCTATACGCATTTAACCATTCTGATAATGTTCCAGTTAGGTCCCAATAAGCGGTCAACAACAAAATATCACTCTACCCTTTCTACCAACTAAAATAAACAAGTAACTGAAACAAAGTGAGAATACGTAATATATTCATTCACTTCTACCACTCTCCTGCCCACATGATAGATTACCATAATAAACATGCCACAAAATACAATGCAGACAGAAAATAGATACATGGCTCCAATGGACAGAGAATGGATGCATGGCTCCTACTGAGCCCATCCCCAGAGCATGCTCCATGACTAGTTCTGTCCTCATGACTAAACCACTCGTCGTCGTTAGGTCGCATCTGGAATTTCTAGTTGGCGGACGATTTCCCTCCACGCCGCTCTGACATATTGGGAAATCATGTTCATGGCAGGTTACAGCAGTGGTTTGCCTTTGCCTTCTGCCGGGTGAGTTTAAAGAGATCACCACCTCTTGCAGTGGTAGACCAGGACGCCTAAGTGCCTTGTCGTGCTCTTAGCACTCCACAACACCTGCTGG
This sequence comes from Mobula hypostoma, assembly GCF_963921235.1. Classification (NCBI taxonomy): domain Eukaryota; kingdom Metazoa; phylum Chordata; class Chondrichthyes; order Myliobatiformes; family Myliobatidae; genus Mobula; species Mobula hypostoma. Next base: position 10,205,406 of record NC_086105.1, on the reverse strand, counting down.
CCTGCCTTATTGACTGTTGGACCATTAATCGGTCTCTTCTGCTCAATCCGCCATGGCCAGACTTCACACGCTGGGACAGGCAGCTCCCTTACCTCATCAAGGGTTGAAGACCCGTCGGCTACCCTCACCTGGTTTGGCCCGTCTGCCGATATGGTTTACTGGGGTGTGGCCGCTGCGCATGTTACAGCTACTTGGAGCCACAGGTAAGAGCTGAGCGCCAGTTGGGGACCAAAGGTGGACGAGCTGCCCTGAAAAAGGGCACGGCAGGCCCCCCACCAGAGGTGCTACCCCTCCCTAGACACCCCATACACCCCTACCGTCACAAATAACTATTGTCCGAGACTGAATGAGGCAGACATCCTCCCCAAAAGGTCTCTGAGCCATAAATAGCAGCTCAACAGGAAAGAAAAAAAGACCAATAGAATCTTGCAGCTTGAAGTCTAAAGACATTTGGGAAGCCAGGGATTTGTAACATTATTATAAACCTTTTATTTTACCATTCTGAACTCTTTTCTGAGCTTATGTGCAGGCCTGTGATTTAACTACATATTAAAGATGGTATGGAAGATCAGAATCAGGATTAATATCACTGGTATATGCTGTGAAAATTGTCTTTGAGGCAACAGTACAATGCAATACATTATAATAGGAAAAAATGTGAATTACATTAAGTATAAAATAGTTAAATTAAATAAGTAGTGCAAAAATAGGAATAAAAAAGTAGTGAGGTAGTGTTCATGGGTTTAATGTCCATTCAGAAATTGGACGGTAGATGGGAAGAAATTGTTCCTGAATCGCTGAGTGTGTGCCTTCAAGCTCCTGTATCTCTTTTCTGATGGTAGCAATGAGAACAAGACATGACCTGGGTGATGGGGATGATTAATGCCGCCTTCTTGAGCCATTGCTCCTTGAAGATCTCCTGGATACTACACGATTACCATGAGCTGGCCATCCTTGCGTGGTGATGTCATAGACTTTTGACAATGTCGGGTCATTCCTTGTTTCTTTTTGTATTTCGGAATTTGTTACCGGCAATTGATCCACCAATGTGGTGTGGAACACTTCTGCTGGGTCACAGTATGAAGATCTTTCCTCTTCAGTTGCCAATAGTGGAAGATGTGACAAGCCATCAGTGGTGCTATGTTGTTTGGCACCCTATGTCATATGGGTGGGCTCTGAGGAATTGTGCCCAACATTGTAACTGGGTAGCAGACATCACTGGAATTCCCTTCCTTGGATTGAAAATAGACACAAAGGGCCGGTGATCTGTCACTAGTGTAAACTTTTGTATGTAGAAGTAGTGGTGGAACTTCTTTATTTCCCATATTTGACCAAAGGCCAATCAGTCAATCTGTGCGTAGTTGCATTCTGTGCTCATCAGTTTTCCTGAGGCAAACACAACTGTGCATTCAGATCCATCTTTCACAATGTGTGACAGAATGGCTCCAATGCCACAAGGAGACACAAAGCACGCCAGTCTGATGGGCAGGGATGGGTCATAATGGTGAGCAGTTCCTCCAATGTTATTCATCTCTTTATTACCTTGAATGCCTTTTCACATTTTTCTGACCATTCCCACCTCGCTCCTGCCTGCAACAGTGCATTCAAAAGATGCAGCACTGTAGCAGTGTTTGGGAGAAACAGGTGGTAGTAGTTTACAAGGCCCAAGTATATCCTAAGTTATGACAAATTTTCTGGTTTGGGTGCCTGATTACCCAGACAATGGGTGTGGCCCATCACTCCACTCAACCTTGGAGAGCCTCTAAGCTCTGCATTTGAGCATCTACTTGAGGACGTGGTGTGTAAGGCACTGGATGCGCTTTATGGAATCTTGGTGTTGCTGTTTCGTCTTGTTCAATTCTGCCCTTCATGCCTTTGAGCTTCCCAGTCCCTTTCTCAAACACCTTCTCATCAGCATTAAGCAGCTGTGAGAGTCTCTGGTTAGTGCTACCATTTGGGCTATTGTTGCCTGTTGTTGCCCATTCTAAGATTAGGTCTCTTTTGGCAGTGGATGACCAGGACATCTTCTGTGTCTTGTCGTGCTCTACGCATTCCACGACGCTTGCAGAGACCGCCTTCTTGACCGTTGGACCTTCTATTGGTCTCGTCCGCTCAATCCGCCGGAGTCTGTCTTCACATGCTGGGATAGACATCTCCCTATCTCACCGAGGGTTTGAGACCCATCGGCTACCCTCACCTGGTTTAGCCAGCTTGTCAAAGCTGTTGCCTGGGGTGTGGCCGCTGTCGCATGCAAACAGCTACGGGGAACCACAGATGAGAGCTGAGTTTCAGGTGGGGACCAAAGGTGGACAAACCACCCAGAAAAGGATGTGACATGTTCCCCCACCAGAGGTGCTACCCCTCCCCGACACCCCATACACTCCACTAGTCTCGGCACCATCATCAGCGGGCTGGTGGTGCAGTGACATCAGCGCCGGACTCCGGAGCGAAGGTTCCCAAGTTCAAATCCACTTGAACCGCTCCTGGCCATGCTTTCCATCCGTGCCGGGTTGAGTGTCGAGCTAGCAACTCGACCTTGTAAAAAGTACAAATGGTGTCGAGGTCTGCATTGATGACGATGGACGAAACTTATAGGTCTCTTTTGGACAGTAGTCTTGTCTGAGTGCTTTGACTGTGCATGCCAATATAAGCCTGCCCGTTAATGCATGAGGAAGTCCATCCCTAAAGTCACAGTACTGGGAAAGTTTGCGCAGTTCTGCAACGTACTCAGAAATGCTTTCATCTTTTGACTGGCTCCTTTTGTAAAATCTAAATCTCTCAGCTATTTTCAGGGGTTTAGGGCTCAAGTAATTTTGTAAAATTGTAACAATTTCATCGAACGTCTTGCTTGCTGGCATTTCAGGAGTTACTAAATTGCATAAGAGACTATACATTCTTGGGCATATTAAGCTAAGAAGTGTAGGGGCTTTCTTTTGCTCCTCCACGTTTTTCGCATTACAATACAATTCAACCCTCTTGATAGATGACTCCCAGCTTTCATTAGCACTGCCAATTTCATCAGCTTTCCTGACTGAGGCCATCACCGCATTATTTTCACTTTAAATTCAGCGCATTTTTCACTGTTACTATGCAGTGTACTCACTCATCTGTTAGTGTCCATGACAGCCTTCTCTGTACTGCTTAAGTCTCGCTGTTTTGTCCCATAATTGCGCCATAACTGTAAGTCAGTTCATGGTATTTTCTGACATTCAGGTTCGTACTCGTCGCCAATTTGTTGTGTCTGTACACAATCACATATTAATTAATAAAAGCACACATGCGGGAGATGGCTTTAGCTGGTATATTCACATTACAGTGAGAGAGAACAATGTGCGTACGCAGCACATGTGCTGATAACAGATCAATACGTACTGCTAATGGGGGGGGGGGGTCATTGCTCTAAACGAAATAGATCCAGACATTATAATGGCAATTTAAAAACATTTCATATTTGAATCGTTTTTGTAACTTGAAAGATTATTGTAACTGCTTCCCTCTAATTTTTAACTGTTTAGCTTGTAAAAATATCTTGTAAAGAACTAAATTATTTTACTGGAAACTATTATAATAGCTAGTTTTATTTAGAATATAAATGATAGTTTAAATGCAATTAAGAAAGACAGGTAGAAATAGTTACAGAGTGGGAGAGATGGTTATTTAAATTCTGACTACTTCAGTTCCATGTTGAAGCAAAGGGCTTTGTTTTGAAGGCTGGTAGCAGAAAACAATATACTACAGGTGGTGGAAGACAGGAATAAAGTAAAAGACTGCAGAAGTGAACATTTCAAACAAAAGATCTCAATGTTTTCGGTGGAAAGTCTCAACCCGAAACATTGACAGTCCATCCTCCCCCCCACCAACAGACACTGATTAACCCATTGAGTTCTTCCAGTAGTTTGGTTGTTCTTCCTAATTTCGGCAATATTCTTTTGTCTCCATTTTCAAATAATTCATTTTGTTTTTCTTTGTATTTCCAGCAGCTGAATTCAGATACTGACTGTTGCTTTGATGGGCAATGAAGGAAGTCAATTTCAGTAAAAATAAAGTGTAGTTTGTTCTCGTAAAAAAAACTAATCATTTAGCTTTCATCATCATCATTTTGAGCCATGTCATATGACGTGGACAGTCATGGTCTTTGACCATAATTGTTCTTGGGAAATCCTTCTACAGAAGTGGTTTGCCATTGTCTTCTTCTAGGCAGTGTCTTCACAAGACAGGTGACCCCCGTCCATTGCCAATACACTTCAAAGATCATCTGCCTGGCTTTAGTGATCACATAACCTGGATTTGTGATATGCATCAGCTGCTCATACAACCATCCATCACCTTCTCTCGTGGCTTCACATGACCCTGATCAGGGGGCTAAGGAGGTGCTAGGCCTGCAGGCTAGTGGCGGGAGGAAGCGTTTTACACCTCCTTTGGCAGAAATGTAACTCCACTCCACCACCTAAATTCAACTTCAGACTATTTTATTTGTTGATTCCAAACTGCTTCTGCTTTGTAAGAAATAATATTAGATTTTTATTTCATGATTGCTTCTAATTGAATTTGAATATGGCAGTCGAGGCTTTCTTTCCTGTTGAATCATTACGCCTTATCCATTATTTAATATCTGACCTATTTTCCCAATGTGGATTATCAGGTTTTTTAATATGCTGATTAAAATTTGTCTCAAGAGAACTGGTAACAATGAGAGTTGAAATAAAATTAGTTACAGAATGACTAGCACTATTTCACACAAGCTTAAATGACACTGAACCAAGGGAGAAATCACAGTGCTCTGGGTAATTTAATGTCCTGTATATCTGCAGCATTGTCGGAATTCTATTCGCCTCTGCGCTGAGGGATGAGGGAGACAGCTCCATTTTACTTTATTAAAATAACAATGGTAAATATTATTAAAAAATAACCTTTATTATGTAACTATTTGCATAAAAAGAGAAATGCTAATTACAGGACTTATTTCTGGAATTTTCATGTGGATTGGGATAAGTTCACAGTGTTATTCAGTTGTTATCTCCTTCAAATCCAATGCTGTTCATTAAATCATGGGTACTATCCTCCCATCTTCAAGGAGCGATACCTCAAAAAGTTGGCATTATCATTAAGGACCCTATCACCCTGGAACATGCCCTCCTCTCATTGCTACCATCAGGGAGGAGGTACAGAAGCCTGAAGGCACACACTCAGTGATTCAGACACAACCTCTTCCCCTCTGCAATCTGATTTCTGAATAGACATTGAACCTATGAAACTATTACCTCACTATTTCTGTTTGGAATGTACCGTTGCTGCACAATAACAAATTTCACGACATACGACAGTGATATTAAACCTGATTCTGATTCTGAAATTCTTCAGTTTAGAGTCAATGCCTTCTTAAAAATTATTGACACATTAATAATGTCCAAACGGTGACAGCATTGAAAATATCAGGATCATTATGTTAGTTTCCATGTTTAGTTTTCAGAAGTATTTGTTGACTGGCATTGAACCGTTAAGCGCCTCCAAAATTCCTCTTTTGAGGACGCTGCATAAGTGCAAGTCATTGACATTATTCATATTTTGTTATATTTGTACATCTTTCATCTAAAATGCTGGTTAGAAAAAAAATTTGGCAAGAGGATGGATGCATGTAAGACTTACACCTTTATGATGTCATCCTCTATCTCAGAATGTCCCACGATAGGAAATATTGAACATAGAACATTGATTATGTATTCATATATGTATAGGCCTTTCAGCCCATGATGTCGTGCTGACCTTTTAACCTACTCTGAGATCAAACTAACCCTTCCCTATTTTCTTTCATCTGTGTCTAACTAAGAGTTTCTTCAATGCCCTAATATATCTGATTCAATGCAATAAGCATTCTCTATGTAAAAAGACTTGTGTCTAAAATTCCTCCCCTATGCTTTTCTCCAATTACATTTAAATTATGTTCTCTTCTATTAACCATCCCTGCCCTAGGAAAAGTCTCTGGCTATCCACTCATCAATGCCTCTTCTTAATTTGTGCAGCTCTAACTAGTCACCTCTCATCATCCTTTGCTGCAAAATGAAACATCTAGCTTGCTTAATCTTTCCTCTTAATACATACTCTTATTTATCTTCTCCATTCTCTCTAAAGCTTCCACATCCTTCCTGTTATGAGGCGAATAGAACTGATCACAGTATTCCAAGTCTGGTCTAACCAGGGTTTTATAGGGCTGCAACATTACCTCATAGCCCTTGAACTCAAATCACCAACTACTGAATGCTAACACACCATACACCTTCTTAAGAACGCGATCAACTTGCACAGCAACTTTAAGGAATATATAGACATGGACCCAAAATTCCCTCTGTCCTTCCACACTGCTAGGAATCCAGGAATTAACCCTGTATTCTGCCCCAGATTTGACCTTCTAAAGTCAATGATTTCACACTTTTCCAGGCTGAACTCCATCTGCCACTCCTTAGCCCAGCTGTGCACCTTGTCAATATCCCGTGACAACCTTCCACACTATCCACAACTCCAGAGGGACAGGAGTTGGCAAAAAGGCCCCTTGAACCTGTTCCTCCATCAGCCTCCCTCTTCAGGAAAAGCCTGAAATATGAACAATTAATCCAGTGAACTTTCACTCCACTATTCTCAGGCAAGTGTATCTTTGGTAGGTAATGCTAAACTCCACGGAGATGTGGTTAAGATACACTTTTATCTTACCTTTAATTAATTGTAGCAAGGTTTCCTTGCTGTTATATTTCAGACTTATTGCATTAACCATTAACATACTATTTGTCATCCTGATTCATATCATCTACACGAACTTGATGTGATTCTTGTACAATTGTACAAAAGCCATTTGAGTAAAAACATTCACCAGATTCTGTTCTTCCCAGTAAAGTGCATAATTCCTCACACTGTCTCAACTAATCTTTTAAGATTAAGGTTTAAAATGGCGCTGGGTAATCTCAGTGACTTCTGGTTGGTGACTAATGAAACAAGGAAAACAACAAAATACTTTGTTAATTACAGTTTCAGGGTAAATGTTCATCGTAAACATTGGCCTGTAACTTCCCTTAGGAATTGGACGCAATTCGATGTGGGAGAACTGAGACAAAGCGAGGCAGCGGGATCATCGCCAAGAGTGAGGAAGACCTGAGGTTCGATCGATTTAAGCTCTGGACCGAACTGGAGAGTTCAGGTACAGGCCAAATCGAGGAGGCGGGGTCCAGGCCCCGGGTCGTATCAAAGCGACTGAACCCGATGCTTGGACAATGATTTATATGCCGGGCCGAATCGGAAAGCTCAGGCCAGATTGAGGTGGTGTGGTCCAGGTCCCAAAGTGCATTGAAAAGACCAAACCCGATGTTTGGACAACGATTTAGGTGCCAGGCCAGATTGGAAAGGTCAGAGTGTCGGGTCCCCGGTCGGGGGATGGGCCAGTTCAACCAGCTGCTCTGCTCTGTGCTGTACGAAGGGTTTATAGATGGTCACTCTTTGTGGACTTCAGTTCAGAATGCTATTTGCTTGCATTTGCTGTTTTCATGTTTTGTATTTTTTCTCTCTGAACATTGGGTGTTTGATGGTCTTTTTAAGGGGTTCTTTTGGGTTTCTTTGTTCTGTGGCTGCCTGCTGGGAGATGAATCTCAAGATTGTATAATGTGTACATACTTTGATAATGAATGTACTTTGAACTTTAAACTTTTATCACTTCACCAGTCTGTATCACCGAGCTACGTACTGTATCTGTTCGCATTTTCTCCTTCTGAGCCCTGTAGCATCAACAAACTTGCCAACCATAGTAGATCACCTCTACTAAACTGCTAATGGAGATTGTAAATAGCTAAAAGCTAAGCCAAATAACTGCTTTTGAAATAAAGCTAAAATATGTTGGAAAGAAAGAAATAGAGTTAATATTTCAAATGAACGATATTTTTTTCTCATCAGGGCAAAGTTAATTGATCTGAAATATTGAGGCACAATTGAAAGGCAAAGATTGGCAGATACTTCAAATCTGAAATAACCACAGAAAAATGTCAACAAAGTCAGGCAGAATCTCTGATGAGAGAAATAGAGGTAATATTTGATATTCTCATGAGAGCTGGACGATGTCAGAGATGATTCAAGTTTTCAGCTGTGGAGAAGGAACCAGGAAAATAAAATGGATCTGTGATAGATGGAGAACAGGAGAAAGCTAATCTCCAAAATAGTTCTATCGACCTTGAAGGGTGCAGAGAATTTGTGTACAGAATAATGTGTTATAATACCCATACAGGAGGTTCATCAGCAATTTTAGAATTGGAGGTAATATATTGAGATGAATGATGAATTATCAATGAGAAATTGAATGGAATAAGTCCTTTCCAGATCAGCAGGTCACTGATATGGGGCACCACAGAAATCAGTGCTCAGGAACAAAATTGCTGTGAAATTTGTTAACTTAGTGACAGCAGTACAATGCAATTCATGATAAATATAGAAGAAAAGTAAGTAAATCGATTATGGTAAGTATATATGCATATTAAATAGTTAAATTAAAAATTGTTGTACATGAACAGAGATAATAAAAGAAAGTGAGGTAGTGTTCATGGGTTCAATGTCCATTAGAAATTGGGTGGCAGAGGGGAAGAAGCTGTTCCTGGGTGATGGGGGTCCTTAATAATAGATGCAGCCTTTCTGTGGCACCACATCTTGAAGTTGCCTTGGATACTATGAACACTAGTACCCATGATTGAAGGAGGATACTAGTGGGGATGATGGCAGAGCAGAGATGACTGAAGTTTCTGGGAATAGTTCACAAGGTGCAGGATAGATATGTCCCACAGTGGAAGAAGTTCTCAAATGGCAGGGGTAGGCAACTGTAGATGACAAAGGAAGTTAAGGACTGCATAAAGCCAAGGTAAAGGCATATAAGGTAGCAAAAGTGAGTGGGAAGTTGGATGATTGGGATGCTTTTAAAATCCAACAGAAGGCAACGATAAAAGCTTTAAGAATGGAAAAGATGAAATATGAGGGCAGACTAGCCAATAATATAAAGCAATTTACCAAATGTTTTCCAGTTTTATAAAGAGTAAAAGGGAGGTGAGAGTTGATATTGGACCACTGTAAAATGATGCTGGTGAGGTAGTATTTGGGGAAGAAGAAATGGCAGATAAACTTTGCTTATGTCTTCACTGTGGAAGACACTAGCAGTCTGCCAGAGGTCTGTGAGTGTCAGGGAGCAGGGAGCATTGCAATTACAAAGGAAAAAGTGCTAGGGAAACTCTAAGGTTTTAAGGTGGATAAGCCACCTGGGTCAGATGGACTACATCCCAGAGTCCTGAGAGTGGTTGTTGAAGAGATAACGGATGCATTGGTCATGATCTGTTAAGAATCACTTGATCCTGGCATGGTCCCAGAGGACTGGAAAATTGCAAATGTCACTGCACTCTTTAAGAAGGGAGGAAGGAAAAATAAAGGAAATTATAGGCCAGTTAGCCTAATCTCAGTAGTTGGGGAAGTGTTGAAATTTATTATTAAGGATGAGTTGTTGGGGTACTTGGAGACTAATGATAAAATAAGTTAAAGTCAGCAAGATTTTATGTAAAGGGAAATCCTGCCTGACAAATTTATTAGAGTTCTTTGAGGAATTAACAAGCTGGGTGGACAAAGGAGAGTCAGTAGAAGTTATTTACTTGGAGTTTCAGAAGGCATTTGATAAGGTGCCACATATGAGGCTGCTTAACAAGATAAAATCCTGTGGCATTACAATAAAGAAATTGACTTTTATTGAATATAATGCGTTTAATTACTGATGCTTTGCAATAGTTCAACTAAGCTAAAAAGTCTTTGTAGATGATTTTCATTTGTACTCAGTATCTACTTCTTGCTTAACTGTCCAGCAATAATCAGCCAGCATTGTTGGATTCCAGTTGTCCTGATACCATTTCTCCATGTCCGCAATGTCCTGGTGAAACCATTCACCATGCTTGTCACTGACAGTGCCAAGATTTGCAGGGAAGAAGTCTAAATGGGAATGCAGAAAATGAATCTTTAATGACATGTTGCATTGCACTTCATGGTTTTGTGTGCTTGAAGCATGTTTTCAACCAGCTGCAGGTAGTTTGGTGCTCTGTAGTTGCCTAGAAAATTTTCAACAACATCCTTGAACGCCTTCCATGTGATTTTATCCAGTCTCACTAGAAGTTCCTCAAATTTCCTGTCATTAATGACCTGTTTGATTCGTGGACCAACAAAAATGCCTTCCTTAACCTTGGCATCAGTTATTCTGGGAAACGTTTGTCTCAAATCTCGAAATCTTTCACAGAAATTTATAGCCTTTCTAAAATCTTTCCGGCTATGCAGCATCCGCCTGCCTGAGCATTCCAGGCATGCCTGGACAAGATAGAAACCTTTTCAGCTTACATTGCGGGGAACATTTTAATTGACTTGAATTATGAATTGAAATAACAAATATACGTAAGTGATTTTTTTTTGAAAAAAGGTGTGTGATAGGGAAATTTCTTTGTGATTTTCATGATCAGCAGTCTAAAATCCATAAGATACGCCGAAGTATTCAGGAAGCAAAACTTTTGTTGTGCAGTGTTATCAATCCAGTGGTGAGATTTTGGTCTAGTTCAGCGGAGAAAACAGATGGGCACAATTCCCAAATGCATTTACTTTGCCAGTAGCAGAGCAAAAATCTATGCCAACAAGTCTCTTGTCATGCTTGTGCATTTTGGTACAATTGTCTTACAAGCTTCACTGATAGGATGTCAATGTTAGCTATGGAAGGTGGAAATGCAAGTCAAAACTTAAAGATTTGACATTTGTTTTACTACAGGTACTAGCTTATCTGTGAACATATGGCCATTTTATTTTCTGTCTTTATTGACAGCATGTTCACTCCAACTTCAGCACCCATGCAAGATGGAAAAGAACTCGAAAAGTCTTAGTATATGTAACTCAAAATAGCCTTGGATAGAAATATAAATCCTGATTTAAACTGGTGCTATTGAAAAAAGACACTCATTACAGCTTTCAATTACAAACAAATGAGTTTTTGTTTGCATAATTTTGGAAGAAAGAGGCAATGCAGAGTTGAAGTCTTAAATTCTCTCGTGAAATTTGGAACAATAAATGGCAGTTAATTATGAGCATAAAATATTACTAATGTTAACAGTTTTAAGAAGTTATTGGCTGTTGCTCTTAAGTGCATAGCAATATATGAATGGCAATAAAGGGAGGGAGCTTTTTGTGTGGAAAAACATCCTCTGTTAAGTCAGAATGCTGGTGCAGCATCATTAATTTGACTGTTGGCAATCACGTTATTTATGATATAGAGGTTATGTGGAAAAGAATATTTCTGATAGAGAGATTGAGGTGGAAATAATACTTGCATGATGAGAGCTCTGTGGTTATTGTTCACCCACACTGAACCTGGCCAAATAAGCTGCTCATAATATCCAGACAATCCGCTGTCATCCAACTATGCTGTGGAGTTAAACACAAGAAGAGCCCTGGGGTCTATAGCGAAGGGCAAAGTAGTAAGAAGGTGCCATATGAGGAAAGCATTGGCCAGAAATGTAGGTTGTGCAGGGGACCATTAAGACATTGTGCAGGGAGTGGAACAGCATGGTAGTGTAGCGGTTAGGATAACCCTGTTGCAGAGCCAGGAACCTGGGTTCAATTCCACCGATACCTGTAAGGAATTTGTCCTTTCTTCTCATTGCGCTGTGACTTGGCAAGGGTTTAACAGGTTGCTACCTGGTGCAGCTTGTTCCACACTGTATCCCAATCAATCAATCAATCAACTAATAAATATAAATTTCATTCCACACCAGTATGTGTTCTAATACCTTATATAAAAAAATCTTCTAGAAGTCTAAGTATAGCACATCCACTAGTTCCTATGTTTCTATTTTGCAGGTTACAAACTAATGAAATTCTAACAATTTTGTTAAACATGATTTTCCATGTAGTCCATGTTGACTCTGCCGTTACTATCAGTATTTTCTCAGTGTCCTATTACCACTTCCTTATAGATTCCAACATTTTCTACACTACTAATGTTGTTTTAACAGGTTGACAACTACCAATTATTTCCCTTGTTCCTTTCAGAAATAGAGCATTTACATTTGCTACCTTCCATTCTATGGGATCGTTCCAAAATCAATGGAGTTTGGAAAATGGCTAACACTGCATCCACTGTATTCATAGTCATCTCTTCCAATACCTCAGATTCCTGACCATGTATTGCTTCTCAGGCTTAGTAATTTCTCCAATATTATTAATTGGAGGAAATCCGGAGGAAAACACACAGAGGGGGATCACAAAGCCAAGGAAAGAGGACCAGGTTGAGACAACAGAGACTTTTGGAGAAGAGGAGTTCGGTGGGTAATACCGTTCTGCCTGACCGGAAGTGCACTGAGAGCGGTAAGCGTGAAGGAGTTGGGTGCTTACTGATCTGGCTAACAATGGATGGTGCAATCCAGGGTATACTACAATTGAGGAACGTGTTTGCAGACTGGATATTGATATTTTGCAGACTGGATATTGACTGGATATTTTTACTGTTGGACTTCGGCCACATTCCACCGTGATACAACACTTGGTGGCACGGGAGGTCGTTCCTGCCTGTGGCCATCGAACGTGCAGCTCCTCCTGTGGAGGGTCAGACACCCTGAGCCAATAGACTGGTCCTGGACTTATTTTCCATCTGGCATAATTTTGCATTTTGTTGTTTGATTGATGGGGTTTTTTGTATTGCTATATTTACGCTCTATTCTTGGTTGGTGCGGCTGTAACGAAACCAAATTTCCCTCGAGATTAATAAAGTATATCTACCTATCTATCTGTCTATCTATCTACCTATCTATCTAATTTATTAATTTGTTTTGTTTCATCAGTTACTCTAAACTTATTCTGATAATCTTTGGGAGACTTGCTCTGTCTGCTTTCAGAAGCAAAAATCTCTGGGTGATCCGGTTTCCTCCCACGTTCCAAAAACATACGGATTAGTATGTGAATCAGCCAAATAGGTGTAATTGAGCAGTGCATGCTCCCTGTGCTGGAAAGGCATGTTACTGTGCTGTATTTCCAAATGAATAAATAAAATAAAAAATAAAAACACTTCACGTAAGTTGGCTATTTGGCCTTTCCCTTCTGCGCCATCATTCAATAGGATCGTTACTGATATTTTAGCTCAATGTCACTTTCCTGCTCAATATCTGAATCTCCTGATTTGCTCAGTATTAGCAAATTTATTGATCTGCATTAAATATACACAGAAACAGAAATTCCAAGCCCTTCAAGAGCAGAGTATCTCAAAGTTTAGCTACTTTCTTGGTGAAACAAGTTCATTTCATCTGAGTCCCAAATGGTCATTTGGAAACGGGAGCCTCTCATCTGAATTCCTCAGCTGGTGGAGACATCGTCCTGACATCTCCAGCTTCTATTCATTTGTTTTGCTTTCTCAGTTACTCTAAACTTATTCTGATCATCTCAGGAAGATTTGCTATATTTGTTTTCAGATACAAAATCTTGGCTTGGTTCTCCTGTCTTGGACTAGGATTTTAGTGTTTTTCTCTATTTTACATATCTATAGAAGTTCTTCTAGTTTATTGTTTCATGAAAGCATTCTCTGTGAAAACCCCAGGATATCAGCAGTTTCTGAGATACCCAAACCGCCCCACCTGGCACCAACAATCTTTTCATGGTCAAAGTCACTTTGATCGTATTCTTCACCATTTTACATCATGAAGTTCTACCATTAACCGAATGGTTTGTGGACCCCAGGGTGGGAACCCCAGTTCTCCATTTTGATGTTTGGACAGAACAATAACTGAACCTCTTCACTATGTCTGTGTGCTTTTATGCACTGAGTTGCTGCCACACGATTGGCTGATTAGTTATTTGCATAAATGAGCAGGTAGACAGGTGTACCTGAAACTGAGTGTATATTGCAGTGTTTCAGGTCATTTGTGAAACCAGAATGGGTTTATTCTTGAAATGTCAGCCAACTCACTTCAAACCTTCATATTAAGAACAGAATACCCGACTGAACTAAATTGCTTTCAATCTTAGTATAAAATTCCATCATATTGTGATCACTCTTCCTAAGAGAATCCTGAGTTATCAGATTATTAATTAATCTCCTCTCACTGAACAACTCTATCTCCTGCCAGAATCAGAATCTGGTTTATTATCACCGGTATGTGACATGAAACTTGTTATCTTAGCAGCAGTAGTTCAATGCAATACATAATCTAGCAGAGAAAAAAAGCAGTGGGAATGAAAATTATAGGTGTATTATCCAGATATGAATTCTCTATCCTTGAGGGTTGTGGAGATGAGATCTATGTTTGTTTTTTAATGAGGAAGTAGATACATTTTGAAAGATCAGGAAAGTGTGGATTATGTTGAACAGTCTTCATTTCAAGAGGACTAGAATACAAATGCGAGGAGATAATGTTGAGGCTTTATAAAGCACCCCTGAGGCATCACTGGGAGTATTGTGAACAGTTTTGGGAAGGATGAGCTGCATTGGAAAGGGTTCAAAGGAGGTGCATGAAAATAATTGCAGGATTGAATGGCTCATCATATGAGGAGTATTTGATGTCTCTGGGCCCGTATTCACTGGAACTCAGAAGAATGATGGAGTCAGGGCATCTGATTGAAACTTATCGAATGATGAAAAGTCTAAATAGAGTCGATGTGGAAAGGATGTTTCCTATGGTGGAACACACATCAAAGTTGCTGGTGAACGCAACAGGCCAGGCAGCATCTCTAGGAAGAGGTACAGTCAACGTTTCAGGCCGAGACCCTTCGTCAGGACTAACTGAAGGAAGAGTTCATAAGAGATTTGAAAAAGTCTGTTTGCGTTTCCTATGGTGGGGATGTCTTTGACCAGTTGACACAGCCTCAGAATAGCGGGACGTCCATTTAGAATGGAGATAAGGAGGAATTTCTTTTGCCAGAGAGTAGTGAAACTGTGCAATTCGTTGCTGCAGGTGGCTGTGGATGCCAAGCCTTTAGGCATACTTAAGACAGAGGCTGATAGATCCCTGATTAGTCAGGGCATGAAAGGGTTACGGGGAGAAGGCAGGTGATTGGGGCTAGGAGGGAAATGGATCAGCAATGACGGAATGGCGGAGCAGACTCGATGGGCGAAATGGCCTGATTCTGCTCCTATATCTTATGTCCTTATGGTCTGAGAGAAAATGACACCTGGAGCAGTTCAGCCACAATCATATTGAATGGTTTAGAAGACATGGGGCTGAAGTACTTACTCATGCTCCTGTTGGCTTGGTTGCACCAACCACGTGTATATTTTCCCTCTTTTGATGCATCTTATACATGGAAGACCTAGAAGGAAACTAAGAGATTTTATGATCCATATGCAAACCCCTGCTTTAGTTTCCTATAAATTTTCTCAGAAATAGAATTGTTTTAATGCATGTAATATTTAATATGAAAATGTGCTCAGTAGGTAGATGAATGGTAGAAATTGCAGATAGGGAGACAGAGGGAATAAAATGTGATTAATGAAGGATGGTTGATCATGCTTGGGCAAGGTGCAGCACCTGCTTAGGCTTCACCCCACCCCCAGTCAGGGTCACGTGAAGCCATGGGGGCTGGTGATGGATGGACGTATGAGCAGCTGGTGCACATCACGTCCTGGTCATGTGACCACTGACACCAGGCAGACAGTCTCTGAGGAGTATTGACAATGGCTGGGGTCACCCCTCTTGTGTAGAAAAATTTGCCGAAAACAAAAACAATCATGGTCAAGAGCATGATCACCCACGTCATATGACAAGGCACATAATGAGTGGTGACCACCAGCACAGGTTTGGTGGAGTGAGGGACTGTTTCCATTATTGATCTCTCGTGTACCATTTGAGATATTTGTGCTCGTCCAATCCTACACTTTCCAGTAGTTCCTTCATTTTCTGAAGCCCTGAACGCTGGAGCATCCTCCCCAAAACTCCCTTCTTCACTACTTCTCCTATTTCCTCTGTAATGCTGGTTAAGACCAACCTCTGTGCCAATTAACAGAGATAACGACAGCACTGGAACAGGTCCTTTGGCCCACAATGTTGTGCAGAACTAATTAAGCTAACAACACTTCAACCCTTCTGTCTGTATTTGGTCCATACCCCTCCATTCTTTGCATATTTGTGTGGTATGCTAAAAGCCTGTTAAATTCCTCTATTGCATCTGCTTCCATCACAACAACCAACTATGCATTCCCGGCACCCGCCACTCTCTGTGTAAGATATCCTCCCCTGCACATCTCCTTTGACTTGTCCCTCTTGTATGGTAAATGTCTGCCACCTAGCATTAGACGTTTCAACCCTGGGAAAAAAGATACCTGCTATGTACTTTATGTAGTAGGCAGCTGTCGATCCCAGGGGAAGATAGGTTTGCACCTCTAGTAGACTGTGTCCACCCAGGGCATGTCTAGGTGGGAAGATTTGAAGAACCAGCTGTTGCCCAAGCAGTGGGGTCCCTCGCTCCGCATCACTGATGTTATCCAAGGGAAGGGCAAGCGCCGATACGGCTTGGCACTAGTGTTGTCGCAGTGGTTGCCAGACTGAAGTAGTGGGTTCCGGCAAACTAGCAACAGAGGAGCTGAAGGCAGTGTGGACAGGCCCAATGAACTTAACCTGTTCTTTAACAGATTTGACATTGTGGCCCCTGCCCATCCCCCACGAGTCATCTGTTGTCAGCCCCCAACCAACACATATTCCACTCTCCCCTCCTACCCCTCCTCACAGTCCCCCACCCTGCTCTCATGACTATACCCCTCCCCCACACGAAACCACCACAGTGGGCTTCACAGCTGAACAGGTGAGAAGACAGCTGAAACGTCTCAACCCAAGCAAGGCTGCAGGACCGGATGGTGTCAGTACCAGGGTGCTCAAAGCCTGTGCCCCTCAGCTATGTGGAGTACTTCGCCATGTATTCAACCTGAGCCTGAGGCTCCGGAGGGTTCCTGTACTGTGGAAGACGTCCTGCCTTGTCCCTGTGCTGAAGACGCCGTGCCCCAGCAGCCTCAGTGACTACAGACATTGGCATTGACCTCCCACATCAGGAAGACCCTGGAGAGACTTGTTCTGGAGCTGCTCCGACCTATGGTCAGGCCACACTTAGATCCCCTCCAGTTCGCCTACCAGCCCCGACTAGGAGTTGAGGATGTCATCGTCTACCTGCTGAACCGTGTCTACGCCCACCTCGACAAGCCAGCGAGCACTGTGAGAGTCATGTTTTTTGACTTCTCCAGTGCATTCAACACCATCTGCCCTGCTCTGGTGGGGGAGAAGCTGACAGTGATGCAGGTGGATGCTTCCCTGGTATCATGGATTCTTGATTACCTGACTGGCAGACCACAGTACGTGTGCTTGCAACACTGTGTGTCCGACAGAGTGATCAGCAGCACTGGGGCTCCACAGGGGACTGTCTTGTCTCCCTTTCTCTTCACCATTTACACCTCGGACTTCAACTACTGCACAAAGTCTTGTCATCTTCAGAAGTTTTCTGATGACTCTGCCATAGTTGGATGCATCAGCAAGGGAGATGAGACTGAGTACAGGGCTATGGTAGGAAAATTTGTCGCATGGTGTGAGCAGAATTATCTGCAGCTTAATGTGAAAAAGACTAAGGAGCTGGTGGTAGACCTGAGGAGAGCTAAGGTACCGGTGACCCCTGTTTCCATCCAGGGGGTCAGTGTGGACATGGTGGAGGATTACAAATACCTGGGGATACGAATTGACAATAAACTGGACTGGTCAAAGAATACTGAGGCTGTCTACAAGAAGGGTCAGAACCGTCTCTATTTCCTGAGGAGACTGAGGTCCTTTAACATCTGCCGGACGATGCTGAGGATGTTCTACGAGTATGTGGTGGCCAGTGCTATCATGTTTGTTGTTGTGTGCTGGGGCAGCAGGCTGAGGGTAACAGACACCAACAGAATCAACAAACTCATTCGTAAGGCCAGTGATGTTGTGGGGATGGAACTGGACTCTCTCACAGTGGTGTCTGAAAAGAGGATGCTGTCTAAGTTGCATGCCATCTTGGACAATGTCTCCCATCCACTACATAATGTACTGGATGGGCACAGGAGTACATTCAGCCAGAGACTCATTCCACCGAGATGCAGCACAGAGCGTCATAGGAAGTCATTCCTGCCTGTGGCCATCAAACTTTACAACTCCTTCCTTGGAGGGTCAGACACCCTGGACTTATTTCATAATTTACTGGCATAATTTACATATTACTATTTAACTGTTATTCTTCTATTACTATTTATTATTTATGGTGTAACTGTAACGAAAACCAATTTCCCCCAGGTTCAATAAAGTATGACTATGACTATGACTAACAAAATCAAACTGCCTTAGGGACCCTGATTCTGGATTTCTTCCTAGGGGTTTACTCCTGAAGTCTTTGGTCGCAAGGCAGCAGAGGTTTAAAATCAGAGTTTTCCTTTTCCTAAGCGGGCTGCCGTCCAAGGCTGATGAGCCCCTCCTGCCCAAAGCAACTGGTTTTGAGGCGCCAGTGGTCTGCCTTTGCCTCTTCTCCTGTCAGTAGAAACAGCTCCGCCGGGCCTAGTAGCTGAGCCAGACGCGAAGGCCAAGAGTTGGACTTGGTTGTCAGAGGCTGTCACAGTCACATGACATTTGGAGAACTTTATAGGTGGTGGGAGCCTATGACAACCTTAGCAACCGTACTCTATTTATGCTTCTCACAATCATATTAACTTCTAACAGCCTCCTCCACTCCAGTGAAAACAACAAATTTTGTTCAAACTCTCCTTATAGCAGAAACCCTCTGATCCAAAGCCACACACCTAAAATGCTGGAGGAACTCAGTAGTTCAGACAGCCTCTATGGAAACGAATAAACAGTCAATGTTTCAGGCCGAGACCCTTCTTCAGGACTAGAAAGGAAGGGGAGGAGTCAGAGTAAGAGGGTTGGGGGAGGGAGGAAGAAGTACAAGGTGGCAGGTGCTAGGTGAAACCGGGAGGGGTGGGCAGGGGTGATGTAAAGAGCCCTATACTCCACGTAGTATCTTGTTAAAGTTCATCTGAACCCCCTCCATAGCCTCCACAACTTTTCATCATGGTGGATCGATTTCCCTCTCAGCCCCAATCTCCTGCCTTCTCCCTGTAACCCTTCACACCCTGACTAATCAAGAATTTATCAACCTCTGCCTTAAATATACCCAGTGTCTTGGCCTCCACAGCTGCCTGCAGCAATGAATTCCACAATTTCACCACTCTCTGGCTAAAGAAATTCCTCCTCATCTCCGTTCTAAATGGACGTCCCTTTATTCTGAGGCTGTGCCCTCTGGTCCTAGTCTTCTCAACAGGGTGAATAGGATGAACTTAATGCAATACTCCAGATGTGACCTAGATAGAGTTTTATAAAGCTACAACATAATTTCCCAGCTCTGAATTAATAAGGCAAGGATAACATACACCTTTCCAACTTTTCATTTTTTTCCACTGAGGTTGGGTGAGACTGGAACTCAAAGTCATTGGTTAAGGGTAAAAGGTAAAATATTTAAGGAGAACCTGAAAGGGAACTTCTTCACTCAGAGGGTGGGACGAGCTGCCAGCGGAAGTGCTGGATGTGGGCTTGATTGCAACAATTAAGAGGAATTTGGATAAGTTCATGAATGGAGGGGCTATGGTCCTGGTGTGGGTTGATGTGACGAGGCAGAATATCACTTCAGCATGGACTAGATGGGTCAAAGGCCTGTTTACTGCACTGTAGTGTTCTAGGACTCTATTATTCAATAGGTCTCAACTGCTTTCTGAAATAACCCTGGTGGAAAATCAGTTAATAAGAATGCTACTCCTCACCATCATATCAGGGGTAGTTGAGGATGGGCAACAGATGCTTGGCCTGCTTGTCACACCAAGATCAGAAACAGAACCAGGTTTAACATCACTGGCAGCTCATGTGAATCAGTGATTTATAAGTAA
The DNA here is from genome assembly GCF_963921235.1 of Mobula hypostoma. Lineage (NCBI taxonomy): Eukaryota > Metazoa > Chordata > Chondrichthyes > Myliobatiformes > Myliobatidae > Mobula > Mobula hypostoma. The sequence continues at coordinate 10,185,449 of NC_086105.1, read as the reverse complement.
ACTGGAGAAAGATAGAGGTTTGTTTTCTGTAAAATCAACAACCTTCAAAATGGCTGATATTGAATGGCACGAAGAGATCTCACCCAGCTTGGCTGGTAAAGCTGCAAGGTGTTTGATTCTATCTGAAAGCCTCAGATTCAGCAGCAGCAACAGCATTGAAGAGAGGTAGGCAATCCTTCACTTGTCAGAGCTTCAGCTCTTTGTGGAAAAAAAAGCAGGAAGTAGGGAAAGGAAAGATGAATGCTAAGCTAGGTGAGCATGAACATTTCAACATGGCTTCAAACTTTAAGTTTAGCTGATTATTAGTGAGTGGGTGCAATGAAAGCCCAGTACGCTGGAAAAAATCATAAGCACATAAGACCATAAGATATAGGAGCAGAGTTAGGCCATTTGGCCCATCAGGAAGCTCTGCCATTTCATCACGACAGATCGAGTTCCCTTTCAGCCCCAGTTTCCTGTCTTCTCCCTGTAATCCTTCATTTCCTGAGTAGCCAAGAATCTATCAACGGCTACCTTAAATATATCCAACGAATTGGCCTCCACAGCTCCCTGTGGCAACGAACTGCACAGATTCACCACTCCCTGGCTAAAGAAATTCCTTCCCTTCCCTGTTCTAAATGGATCTCCCTCTATTCTGATGCTCCGACTCCTGGTAGCAGACTCCCTGACCACAGGAAACATTTTCTCCACATCCACTTTATTGGAACCTTTCAACATTTAATAAGTTTCAATGAAGTCTCCCCTCATTCTTCTAAATTCCAGTGAGAAGAGGTCCAGAGCCATCAATCGCTCCTCATATGACAAGCCTTTCAATCCCAATATCTAAAGACATTTAGTATGTGTGAACAAGGACCTACTTGGAACTGGTTTGAAAACTGCTCTGCAATATAAACACAGATTGCCTGATCACCTCAGTTTATAAGTGCATTTAAAAAGTGGATAAAAAGCTAGAAGTGCTAAAAACCCAAACTACAAAATAATGCTGGTGCACATCAGATCATTCCATAACTGTTGCAAGGAAAAAGAATTCAGTAGCCTGGAGACTCTGTCACGTTTATAATGTATATACCAATTGAATAGAGAAGCAAACAATATTGTACCCAATACGAAGCTGTCCCGTGGGCCTTTGTGAAACAGCATACTTTGCATGGAAGCTACTGGGTACAATCCATGCAGATAGTCTAAAATTCAAAAATATTGTAAACACTTAAGAAGGTCAGGCGGTATCTGTTCAAATAGAATAACAAAGTTAAATTTCAGTACCATAACATAGAAAGTGGAAAGAGACTGATAAAATAAAGTGGAAATCTCTAGTTGTGTTGATAGGGATAGTTGGAGTAGCATCTACAAGCGCATTGTTCTAAAAAAAATTATTCTATGGAAATAATTCAGAAGGTGTGTACCTCGAGTGGTTGTTGGTTGGGTTGAGTTGTTCTCCGATCTTGACAATTTGTGATGTGAGCAGGAAATTCTGTAAACAGACAAGTAGACCTCGATCATATTTATGAACCAATGCGGGCAAAATTCCAGACCACAACGCATAATGTTCACCACACAACCAACCAGTGATGAATTTTCCTCCCCACATCACAACTGAGTTTTGGAATTGATGTCTACTCAGCTGATTGATAGGTATACAAATGCCAAGTACTCAGAGGAATCACCACAATCAACATCGCACTGATGACGTCTCCTTGTATGATGACAAAACGTTTGGAAGCAAATTACCAAGATTGGAGGACAACTGAACCTAAACATTATTCAATTTTGTAGGTGGTACATAATGACACAGCAAGTCAGCCAACTTGCATTGGAAGAGAAAAAAAGGGAACCGAAATATTGATGATCAGAAAGGGCCATTTCTGAAAATGAAGAGCCAGCTACCTGAAATTGGAGTAGGTGATACTGAGTCCAAAAGGCTGCAACATGCCCAGATCGAAGATTAAGTCTTGCTCTTCAAGCTTACTTTGGGAATCCTTGTAATAAGGCTCACTGTCTGCATATGAAAAGCAGGATCCAATGACTGACCTTTCACCCCAGCTCCCCCCACACCCAGAAGACATTCAGTGCAATGTTGGTGGTTTTGGCTTGACAACCCTTCAAAGCATGCAAGGCCCAACTCTACCACAATTACCTAGCTCTGTCATGGTATTTTTTAAAAGTATCCAATATTTAGAGAGAAATTACTTTTTAAAAATCTAAAAAGTAGAAGAATTGATAAAACAGATTTAGTGCTTTTCCAGCGTATATGATGACTAAACTCTTGTCAGGCTTCCAACCGGGTACGGATATCGATTTTAACTGATGTTTCGATGACAAACTTTGCCACCTTTATTAGGGATGGTGCCTGGGCATGTATAGTCCTGTGGTATACACACCCTCATTGGCCATCCCTCCTGATTAGTTAGTCCTCATCCAATCAGGTTTCCGCTGTCCCACCATGTTTCAAATCATATTCCAGTTCTTACTTAGAGTGAGACCTTCGACTTTGTTAAAATTATTTTCTCTAGTTTTATTTCAATGGCTTCCTTCACCAGGGGGTCCTAAAAGTCATTGATGCAGCGCGGTAGTTTTGTGCCATCAGAGTCAATCCTATGGCCATTGCAAATGCATTGTTCTTTTGCTGCCAATTTCTCCAGGAAACCCAAGCTGATGCACCTCCTGTGCTCCTTGATGCAGGTTTCCATCGTAAGTCACGGGGAATCTGTAATCGTTGGCTGATCTGAGTCCCAAGGTCATCTTTGATCTGCATAAGCTGCGGTTTGAGCTTCTTTACGTGTTTGTGGATGGTATTAATCTGGTATTTCTTCAGGATCCTAGTGATCCCTCCTGAAACCATGGAAATATAGGGAAGACAGGTGGTAGCGACAGGTTCCTCCTCGTAGTGGGTTTCTTGGTTTTTCCGTTCGCCCTTCTAAGGAAGTGATTGATTTTCTTGCGCAGGCACCATCCGTGTTGAAGACGGCAAAGCTTATTACTGAAACGTCAGTTAACATCGATAACTGTACTAGGCTGGAAACTTGAGAAGAGTTTATTAAATTACAAAGCATTAAAATAGTAGGAAAATATTTAAATAAAATAGATTAAAAGTTGAATAACTGAATTTACCTTTCTCCACATAATCTGCTACTCAAAGATCTGAATTCAGTCTGTACCAGGCCCAGCTGATAAGTAACCCATACAAAATTCTTGAGGAACTCGGCAACCTGGTCCAGAGGAAAGTTGTCTTGTTTGGCAGTATACACGTGTACCGTTGAATAACGATTAACTTGAACTTGAAGTCATTCAGCATCTATGAAGAGGAAAAAACAAATGATATTTTGGGCCGAGACCCCTCATCAGGATTCGAGAACTGTGCAGGCAAATTCTCTGCCATAATGGATATGTCAGAGAAAACCTGAGCAAAGATGGAAGTATTGTTCCTGAACCCACAACTGTGGGGTGACGTGGCTGAGAGATTTGAGGAAGGAACGTTGACCCCCTCGCCCACTTCTAATGCATGGAGATGTTCAACAACTTCACCAGAGCAGCAGAGATGAGTGGATTTATTCATCACTCTCTTTCTCATCAACCTTTCTCAACCAGAACAAACTCTAAGGAATCCATTTTGTCAAGTATTTTCCATAATGACAGAGAAAACTCCACCAGACTCCTGGAGATAATGACTACTATCTGCAGAAGGTATCGAATATACCATCACAGCTTCCAAGTGATCACCAAATAACCTGCTGTAAGCTCCAAGAGACACCCATGGCTGCCTTACAAAAAACCTTCAGTTGCCCTGCAATTGACGTCAGTCTTCCCATCAACCATTCTGTTTGTTTCAGCACAGCCTGGGTGGCACAGTCTTCCACTGAGCCTGGTTCTCAACATTCAGGTTTGTTGGAGAGTAAATAGAAAATCATTTTGATGTTTGTCCACACATCCAGGTTCACCAGTTGTCAAATATTGCCTTTGATGTTCATAAACATTAAGTAGGAAGTTAACCAAAACATTAGTTGACTCAACGTTAATTGGTTAACATCAGAATTAAATTTGTTAGTTCGTTATGTGCTGTGTTGTGTGACGTAGGCGATCATGGTCTATGACCATGATTGTTCTTGGCAAATTTTTCTACAGAAGTGGTTTGCCATTGTTTTCCTCTGCACAGTGTCTACAAGATGGGTGACCCCGGCCATTATCAATACTCTTCAGAGATTGTCTGCCTGGCGTCAGTGGTCACATAACCTGAGCTTGTGATACATACCAGCTGCTCACATGACCACCTGCTCCCATGGCTTCAGGTGACCCAGATCAGGGACTAAACAGATGCTACACTTTGCCCAAGGGTGACCTGCCAAAGGTCTACATCAACCAAAGGAGGTGTGAGGAGGGAGTGAGCACCTTACACTTACTTCGGTAGAGATATATCCTAAAATTTAGAAATTTAAAATTAAACAATCATTTTGCTCTGGCCAAATATTTCTGACATTTTTTTAGAAATGGTCAGCTGCAATTGTGTCAAGTTTAACCACCCTGTTCAGTCAGTAGTAGTGATTCTGAGTTTCTCAGTAGACTTGCATTTTAATTTTCCATCCCTCTACAACTCAGACCTCACACTGTTCCAAGGAAACTCAATAGAAGCTCAGGGGATAAGTTGGTGCTGGTGAATCTCAGTGACTTCTAACAAAGCAACTAAATTGTTCATCACCCTATTTGGCAAATGATCATTGCAAGCAATCTGTAACTTCCCTTTGGATTCTGCAGGCAATTCGATGTGGCAAAACAGAGGCGAGGCAAGGCGAGGCAACGGGCACGTTGCCAATAGCGAGGGAAACCCAAGGTTCAATCAATTTAAGCACCGGACGAATGGGAAAGGTCGAATCGAGGCAGTGGGATCCAGACCCCAGAACATGAGGAAGTGACTAAGCCCGATGTCTGGATGACGATTTAGGTGGCAGGGCAGATTGAAAAGGTCAGGGTGTCTGGGCCTGAGACAAGGGTTGGGCCAGTTCACGCTGCTGCTCCACTCTGTGCTGAGCAAAGTGTCTGTGGATGGTCTCTCTTTGTGGATTTCAGTTCAGAACACTATTTGTTTGCGTTTATTTTTGCATTATTTGTTTTGTTTCTCTCTCTGCACATTGGGTGTTTGATGGTCTTATTTTTCAATGGGTTCTTTTGGGTTTCTTTGTTTCATGGCTGCCTGTTAAGAGACAAATCTCAAGGTAGTATAATGTATACATACTTTACACCCCGTCGTCATGGCTATCTCTCGAGGTCGAAGATGATGGTCTTCGTTCCGTACAGAGCGAAGACGCCTGTGCGTGTATTTGTTTAACGTGTACTTGATGTTGCACTCCAAGAAGCTCAGGATACTTCACAAATCAACCAACTGATTCTAATGGCTTCCAATTGTGAATCCTTTGATGTCTTTGATACTTCTCAAGATATTTTCACTATACAGGTTGAATAAGTCTGGCGAAAAGACACAACCTTGCCTGACTCCTCTCATGATATTCACATACCTCACTTACTTCTCCTTCTGTTCTGATGGATGCTGTCTTAAGAAACGTATACCTTTCCCATCTATGTCAAGATCTTGAAGCATTTCCAGAAGATCTTGCTGTCTGACAGTGTCAATAGCTTTTGTATAATCAATGAAACATAGGTAGATGTCTTTTTGTACCTGGATGGCTCATTCACAGATCATCCCTAGGATGAAAATTGCATTTCTGGTTCCAGTGTTTTCCATAAAGCTGCATTGTTCTTTACTGATTTCTGGTTTTATACAGCGCCTTGCTCTCATCATGATTACTCCGAGAATAATTTTTGCCACGTGGCTCATCAGGCTTATTGTACGATGTAACTCACATTCTGTTGCTCCCTCTTTCTTTGGAAGTGTGATGAACACTGAGTTACTTAAATCGTCAGCTATTTCCCCATGATCGTAGATTTCATTTGCTATTTCTGTTATTTTCTCTATTCCAAAATCTTCTAAGGCCAGTATCATCTCAATAACGATGTTATCTGGACCAGTTTCTCTGTTATGTTTTGTTTTATTTACGGCTGCTCAAATTTCTGATTTTAGAATGCTAGGTCCTTCAAGATACTTCTTTATGTTCGTTTTTTCTCCTCTTTGGTCTTCAAAAAGTTCTTTTATATATTCTGTCCATCTGTTTAGGATTTCCTATTTGTTCATAATTAAGCTGCCATCTTTCGCCTTGATGCATCCACTTGCTGAGCAAGATAATTTCCCCGTTAGTTCTTTAATCTTACTGTGCATCAACTTTGTTCCAGGTTTATGGGTTTGTAGCATTTCTATCTCTGAGCATTTCTCATTTAGCCATGTGTCTTTAGCTTCTCTGCATTTTCTTTTTATTGTCTTATCAAGTTGTTTGTATTCTTCGCTCTTAGTTTGGCCTGTTTTTGTTGCATCAATTATATTATATCTTCAGTTATCCATTTCTTCTTACTTTTCCATTCTTTTCATGGGATGGTTTCTTTTGCAGCTTCAACCATGGATTCCTTCAGTATGTCCCAGAAAGATTTGCCTCCTTCATCCTGCAGCAATTGAAAACGGTTTTTCACCTTGATTGTGTATTCTGTTTTCAGATGAGGGTTGTTTTGTAGTTGTTGATAATCCAGTGGTTCTGATCTTTTTGGTTTCTTTAATTTTCTCATCTTTATTTTCATTTTGCAATTGACTGGTGTGTGGTCACTTCCACAGTCTGCTTCAGGGTAACTTTTAGATTGAGTTATCGAGTTTTTGAATCTGTTATTGATCGTTATGTAGTCGATTTGATTTTTGTTGTTCCCACCTGGGCTTCTCCATGTCCATTTCCTTCTTGGATGATGTTTGAACCAAGTGTTGGTGATTATCTGATTGTTTGTTTTACACCATCTTTTCTCCTCTTTCATTTTTTTCTCCCAATCCCTGGTCTCCAACAATATTGTCTTCTCTTCCCTCACCAACTTTTGCGTTGAAGTTGCCCATGACTATGATGGCTTCTTGTGATTTGCATTCTCTAGTGCTTTGTCTAGGGAGTGGTAGAGGGCATCAGTTTCTTCCTCTGAGCTTTCCATTGTGGGTGCATATACTTGGATGATAGAGATGTTGTTTTGTTGTCCTTTTAGTTTGATTAGCATCATTCTGACTGAGATATGCCAGTATCCTAGCAGGCTCTTGGATGTTTCTCTGTCTGAGATGATTGCAACTCCCTTTTCCAATCAAACTTATCTCCACCAGAGTATATCATCTTGTAGTCGTCTGATTGGAATACTCCAGTGCCCTTCCATCTTATTTCACTTAGGCCTAGGATGCTGACTTCCAGCCTCTTCATTTCTAATTTTACATTTTCTAGTTTACCAGCTTGGTGCAGGGTTCGAACATTCCCAGTGGCAATTCGCAGTCTCTTGTTCTTGCAGACAATAGTGGTATGACGATCCGGGCTCACCTGTGGGCTGCCATTTACACTGTTGTCTTTTACATTTGTGTATGTATTAAGCATGGTTGTACTAGGGATAAAATACAAGAAGTAGCTTCCCCTTGCTTGCTTCCGATGCAGTGTCTTTACAAGACGGGTGACCCTGAACATTGTCCTATTAAAAGGATCTACTGCTCAGCGTCTGAGAGGCAGGAACCATCGATTGTGTTACTCACAACTTGCCTTCTGCTTCATCCACCACCTGCATTCCATGGCTTCACTGTAACCCAAGTAGGGAGGCTAACAGGTGTAACACCTTGCCTAAGGGTCACCTGGAGGTAGCTGTGGTTAATGGTAACCTCATAACCCAAAGCAAACGCTCCACAGCCGGATGTAGTTTATCCTCATACCCAGATGTGCTTGACTTGTTCAATATTTCCAGAATTTTCTGTTTATATTTCATTTTTGCAGCACCTGCAATATTTTGTTTTAGAAGCAAATTACATTAGCAGCTGCGAATGAGGAAAGTAATATTCTTCATCTGTTAGGAATGGAAAAGCTAATTGTAAGAACAAAAAACTGTAAAACAATGCTTTTACAAGGGGATGGATTAATATAAAATTACTCTAATTAATTGGTATTTCATTAAACATGAATCATTTTTGTTGACTGCTGAACGTATAATTGACAAATGTCTGCATCATTTAAAACCCATCAATCCAGTTAATAATGCCACATGAGAGATTCATTAATTTCAAGATGGTTAAGGTGGGTTTTGAAGAGAAGCATAATAATATATCTTAATTGAGGTCATACATTCTCATTTTAATTTCACGGCCGAAAAGTTACATGTGACAAATCATGTGAAAAGCCTTTTCAAAAGTGCCCAATAACTATAACCTGGTTAATTATAAAAGAATATATTTTATCCAATTATATTAGACATATTGTAAAAAAAAATACACCCAAAAGGCAATGCCTGGCTATCATTGAGAGATCAAGATTAAGGAATTAGAATAGTTGGATATATAATGAAAAAAAATTATAACCATATATTGGAACTGATTCCACTTGCACAAGTCAAATAAATGACAGTGTTATATGTTAACTGGAATGATTAGCCTTAGAAATGTATGAATGTATACTTGAGTTACGGTCACCATTGACAAAAGCCGCTTAATGGTTGCAGACAAACATAAAGGTTGTTTGATGGATTGGTTCTACTGCAGGCAGTGCACAGATGTCTGTTCAACTGAACTGAAGTGACAGCACAACGCTTATTTATAAAGTTGTTTCAGGGTGAAATTCTTTTTTTTTGTTGTTGCCAGTGCGATAGTAGTCAGCAGAATGAGTAAAATACCCAGGACAAAATAAATTTCACTTTTGCTGGAAGACTGTAATTTTGTTGCAGTATTATGTTTCAATGTAAGAGTAAAGTGGAATAAAATTTAGGAGTCCACTTGATCTGTCATTCATGAAAAGAAGTTTGGATATGTGCATGGTTGAGAGAGGTATGGAGGGCTATGTTCCGGGTTCAGAGAGATAGGAATATGCAGAAAGCTGGGCTGGAACAAACCAAATAGACTAAAGGGCCTCTTCATGTGCTGTAGTGCTCTATGACTAATTTCATGGATGATCTTCCCCCCATCCGCTTTTTCATACTCTTTGATTTTCTTATACAGTACTGTGTGCAATGTATGGATCTGTTTCTTTGAGAGCAATGACTCTCCTTAGCACTGATTATGCAATGATAATGCCATATGCCTATTGATCTGTTGTCCATGCACGTGGACTGCTCTCTCTCTCTCTCTGCAATGTGAGTACACCAGCAAAAGCCATCCTACGTGTGTGCTTTTGTTTTAATCGATATGTAGTTGCATGTACACAACAAACTTGCAGCAAGCACGAACTTGAATGTCAGCGAATATAACCAACGGCATCGAGTGTTACGGGATGACGGGATTCAGAAGGGAGAGAGACAGCGGGAGGAAAGAGGTAATCAGTCTGGAGAAGAAACTATCAAAGGGACGCATGAGTAAAAGAGCACAGTACACAGTGAAAGGCGCACAGCTAATAAAGTTAAAGTGAAAATGACATGACGATGGCCTTAGCTGGGAAAGCTGATGTATTTGACAGTGCTAATAAGGACTGGGAATCATATCTGAAAGGGGGTTGAACTGTATTGTAAAGGGGAACGACTTTGATGAGGAAAAGAAAGCTTCACGCTTCTTAGCTAAAATGTATCAGCTTTAGTAACTTAGTAACTCCTGGAAACTTAGTAACTTAGTAACTCCTGGAAAGCCAACAAGCAAGAAGCTTGATGAAATTGTTACAATTATACAAATTTATTTGAGTCCTAAACCACTGGTAATAGCTGAGAAATCATTTAAGAAGCGGATGTGGATGTCCAAAACGCCCTGGACATCAAATGGCTGAAAACTGGTGGTTTTCCATTGAAATACCAAGCTAATTTCAGTCCATTATCCTGAAGCCACGTCCTCTAGATTTGGTCTCAAAGTACATGTCTGCTAATCTCTCTCAGAATCCTGCTTCAGTGAAATTCCTTCTGTTTTTTTTTCTAACTTCCACAGAGTTCAGGCTTGGTCTATTCAATGTGTCTAGTAGAACAAAGATTCAAAGGACATTTATTATCAAAGTATATACTGTACGCAGTATATAACCCTGAGGTTATTCTTCCCCACAGACAGCCATGAAACAAAGAAAACCATGGAACTCATTCAAAGAAAAACATCAAACCACACCTCCCATGCACAAAAAAAAACAAATCGCGCAAATGGCAACAAAGAAAAATAAGCAAACAACACAGAATATAAATCACTTAATTGAAAGAGTCCAGGCATATTCAGTTCAGCTCAATGTTGAATGTTGGTTGCCTGTAGTCCTCCTTGATTCAAAATAGCAACAAAAAAGGTGTGTCCAGACACAAGAAACTTCTCAGAACATGAACTATAGAGTCCAAACCACAAACCACAAACCACATCAATTAAATCTCTTCCAAGACCCAGGACTCCAGCACTATCCTCTGTCTGCATCAAACAATACCCAGGAACTAGTTCAGAAAACTTTGTTGCAGTGCATTAAGGGTAAGTATATTCTTTATGAGGGCTTTGTTTCACCAAAGCCCTGAGTAATTGTAGTAACTGCAATTGCAGTAAATTGTTACCTCTGCATAATTAAGCTTGGCACAAGAGCAGCACACACAATGAAGCAGGATATAGGAAAACGGCAAAATATAGGGTGCTTTGGGTGGTATGGTAGCGTAGTGGCCAGCATAACACTATTACAGTGCCAGTGACCTAGGTTCACTTCTCTAAGGAGTTTGTACTGTACCTTCTCTCTGTGACCACATGGATTTCCTCCAAGTGCTCCCACATTCCAAAGATTTTTGGGTTAATAAGTTAATTGGTCACCTGGGTGTAATTGGGCCACGTGAGCTCATTGGGCCAGCTGGTCCTGTTACCATGGTGAATCTCTGTCAAGGGTGTAATTGGGCCGTGCAAGCTCATTGGGCCAGACGGTCCTGTTACCGTGGTGAATCTCTCTCATGGTTGCAATTGGGCGGCTTTGAGCCTTAAGAGCCTGTTAGCGTGCCATTACCTCTAAAAAAAAAGACCATAAGACCATAAGATATAGGAGCTGAATTAGACCATTTCATCATGGTTGATTTATTATCACTGTCTGTGTCATTCTCCTACCTTCTCTTCGTAACTTTTGACACCCTTATTAATCAAGAACCCATCGACCTCCGCTTTAAATATACTCAATGACTTGGGCTCCAGAGCTGTCTGTGACAATGAATTCCACAGATTCACCACCCTCTCTCTAAAGAAACTCCTCCTCATCTCTGGTCTAAATGAATATCCTTGCATTCTGAGGCTGTTCCCATTGGTTGTAGATTCCCACACTAAACCAAACATCTCATCCTCATCCACACTATTGAGGCCTTTCAATATTTAATATGTTTCAATGACATTTCCCCCAACCACACCCCACACATTCTTTTAACCGCCAGTGAGTACAGGCATAGAGCCATCACAACTCACACATTAACCCTTTCATTTCCAAGATCATTCTCGTGAACCTCCTCTGTACTCTTTCCAGTGCCAGCACATCCTTTCTTAGATACAGTAAGGGGCCTAAAACTGTTCACAATACTCTATGTGCCTTATAAAGCTTCAGCATTGCATCCTTACTTTTATATTCTTGTCCTTCTCTAAATGAATGCTCACATTGCATTACAAAAAGATATATGGAAATCTTCTGCCAGGAAGTGCACAAAACAAAATCAAAAGATCCACATGCTTCCTTCATATATGAAGGAAGACACTATGAGGAAGGCTAGTATGATGAAGACAATCAGGAGCTTCAAGTTTCACAGTCAGTCAATTAATAAAGAATTTCAGAATTCCTTCCAAGCTTCATGAAGAGAGTATAAATATTGTCAGAAATTATCAATGGGAACATCTCTGGCAGCACCACTATAACAAAACCATTGTTGGATTTGTAAAGATTCCAAAGGATGCCAGAGGAGATGCTTCAAGCTCTAAAATATTGTTTTTCTGTATAAGATTGAAAATGCCATGGTGTTCTACACTTAGCACTGTGCTGCAAGTTTCTCAGCATGACTGTATGGAAATTAATGCATTTCACTGTCACCTTTTGAAAGTACTTTTATACAAAGGGATAGAAGAGAAAGTTTTAAAAATAATTATACAGTATTAACTTTTCTCGAATATCTGTACAATCAGTTCATGAAATCATCCAGAAGGAATTGATGCAAGATATGCTGGCATGTCCATTTTATTTAATAAAGATGCATATTTCAACAATGTATTTTAACTAATATTAATATTGTCTTATTTCAATATAGTATAGAGAAGATCAAACGAGTTGCCTGGTCTATTTAAAGCATTCAATTGCTTGGCAATGCACAGTGTGCTAAGTCATTTTGATGTATGGCTCTTTGAAATGGAAAATATGCCCCCATATTTGATGCACAACACATCCAACATGAAAATAGTCCAGGAGAGCTGTCAGCAATGAAAGAGAGCACTTTAGAGTCCACAAACCAAAGAGGTTAATCTCTCCTATGGTGATATATATTCATATCTAAACAACCCCAAACCTAACATCTATAGCATTTGTAACTAAGCTCCTGTTATGAGCAAGCAGGTTCACGGGGTTGGTGAGTGGGACAGAAGGCACTGATTATAAAGAAATACTTTAATCATTTATTTGCAGACAAACAGTAAAATATTCAACCAAAAAGCCACCTTAATTGACAAGTCAAGTTTATTGTAATTTAACTATATACTTGTATATAATGTATATAATCATATAATGAATATAGAAACAAAATGTTTCTCTGAACCAGGGTGTAAAGCACAGTAGTGCAGATAACACATAATAATTTACGAAGGGAAGGGTAAAGTCTGCAGATGAATCACACATAAATAACAAACTCAAGTGCATAAATTAAATACTCTAAGGCATGGAACAGATTAACAAGTGACACTTCAAAGACGATGCAGGAGGAAGTTCAGAAGCCTAATGGCCTGGGGGGAAAGCTGTTTCCCATCCTGACCATTCTTGTTTTTATGCATCAGAGTTGCCTGCCTGATGGTAGAAAGTCAAAGAGGATGCTGGGTAGACGGGTGGGATAAGGGACCTGTGTATGTAGTGCTCCTGATGAACGTCCCCGATGGATGGTAGGGAGACCCCTATGATTCTCCCAGCTGTTCTCACAGAACTTTGTAGGGACTACTGGTCCGATTCTTGGCTGCTCCCATACCAGCTGGAGATCCAACTTGTCAGGTACTTCTCTGAAACGCAGTTAAGATGGGTGTGGGGAGCTTTACTTGTCTCAATCTTCTTAGGAAGTGGAGGCTACAACCTGCAAAACTAAATATTCAACATACAGAATCTTAGCTAAATGTCCTGCATTTGCAGCATACTTTCCCAGTGGTTCCCCAGCACTGGTTGCAACCTCAGTGTGAGAGTGCCCGGAGACACAAGAAAGAATGAGGCACCTGAAACCAGACATCGGTACAGTAGCACAAATGACAAACAATGTGAAAGAGCTACTACATTCTTTGAACAGACCAAATGATAACTGGCATGGTAGAAATGGCTTTTGACTGACAAGTAAACAAACCCTTTAGATTACATCTTCTAAGATATTCCTAACTTTTAATGCTTTTACTAAATAATTTCCGTCAATAAAACATGATCTACTTTGTGTTGCTGCTAGAGTTCCTATGGGCCAAATCACGATTACCCCGGTATTATCCTTTTTTGTCATTGCATGTTAGGTACTGGCATTTTTGTTATTGCACATTATAATTCATTTTCCAATTGCTAAAATAATTTTGTTTTGTCATATTTCTAAATATTTAAAACAAATAAAGCATTAACCTGTCATCTGTGATATTCCTTCTTAACGTGTTGTAATTTAAAACCAATTTGATGATCTAATTAGCACCCATCACTATGATGATGTAGCTGTCAAAAAGCACTTGACAGGTGTCAGGAAATTAATTTTGCTATAGTTTGAGAAGGTTGAGCAGAATAATGGCAGCATAATTAAGTATATATTTTAGAAGGTCACTACTTTGCGAAAACATGTAATAAGTAGGGTAAATGCAAACGGGCTTTTTCCACCGAGGTTGGGTAGGACTTCAAACAGAGGTCACAGGTTAAGGGGGAATGGTGAAAAGTTTAAAGAGAACATAAAGTGAAACTTCTTCAGTCAGACCGTTGTGAGTGTGTGGAACAAGCAGCCAGCACAAGTGTTGCATGTGAGTTTGATTTCAATGTTTAAGAGAATTTTGGATAGGTACACGGATGGTAGGGGTATGGAGGGCTATGGTCTGGGTGCAGATCGATGAGACTAAGCAGGTTAAATGGTTTGGCATGGACTAGATGGGCTGAAGGGCCTGACTCTGAGCTGTTCCTTTCTCTGACTCTATGAACCTATGTTTGTAAATAATACTTGCTGGAACTTCATATTAGCATTCTTGATATTCGAGAAAGAAAACAAGGGCCCCATACATCTATTTTAAAGACTGGTTACATGTACATCAGAATATGGAAGCGTGTAATGAAATTCGTTGTTTATGTTAATGACCAACACAGTCTGACGGCAGGCTGCAAGTGTCACCATGCTTCTGTCACAGCAGGCTCACAAATTACTAACCCTAACCTGGATGTCACTGGAATACGGAAGGAAACTGGAGCACCCAGAGGAAACACATGCAGTCATGGGAAGAAAGTGCAAACTCCCTACAAACAGCCTCGGTGTATGAATCCAGATTCCTAGTACTGAAAAGCATAATGCTTACCATTACGCTACATTGCCAGTACATAATGTACAAACAACAAATGTAATGAACTTTTATGTGAAGAATCAATTGATCGCAAGTTAACCTGTTTGAGACATGAAATCCCCATACATAGCAGTTCAGTCCCAATCTTGTGCAACCAGTTTGATCCAGTCAGATTTATTTATTTTTGTCACCAACCCATCTTACTGTGAGACAACAATCTTTTTTTAGTATTTGACCATTTCTTTGGCATATAATTTTGACAGATTATAGTTTATTCAGAGGTCTTACAAAATTGTAGTTGTTTTAGTGTATCGCAAACTAATTCAGCGTTCATTGTACATTCTTGTTGTAGATCATTATATGTTAAAGAGTTGTCCATCTACTGGGTATAAAGAAAAGTTCTCTGAAGACTTTCTTTTATTGTTTCTCCAAGATAGTGCATGAATCTTAAAAAGTCCAATGTGTTTCGGTCTTGCCCTCCGTCAAAACTTCATTAATCTTCTGCATGATAAAATATCTCCTTATTGCATCAATAAATATGAGAAAAGGTAGAGGCTGAATTTTGTCATTTGGGAAGTTGAAGCTTCTGAGTGCTCATATTTACCAACCAAAAACACAATCTTATGAACGATCAAAACAGTAAGATAAGATAACTCTCTTTCAGATTCAGATGTTTCTATCACTCATTCTTCGGGGTTTCTTGTTTTGTGGATTTCTGTGAAGAGTAAGAATTTCAGGTTGTATTCTGTATACATTCTCTCATATTAAATTGAACCATTTGAACCATTTGATTGAAAAGTACTGCTGGAAAAGAACAACTATGAACTATGTCCATTTAATTATATACATTATTGCATTACCCTCACTAAGGTAATTCAAAAAGGAGACAAGGAGACTGCAGATATTGTAAATCTGGAGAAACACAAAAAGGAGTTGGGTTTGTCAGGCAGCATCTATGGAGGGAAATGAATAGTCAATATCTTGAAATTAAATCTGTTGAAGGGTCTCAACTTAGTACTTTCCCCTGTGATTTCTTGATACAGAGCTGTACAATTTCAAATTCAGGTGTAGAATTTTCTGGTCACCTGGCTTCACATTCAGTCTGGTATTATTAGTGTAAGGTAATGTCCAGTGTCAAGCTTTATGTCAATCATTTTCATGATTCTAACCGATCAATGATTCAACTTTTGTTCATTAAGTCTCTTTAACATTTAACAGTTTGAACATTACCTTTATATTAGAGTCTTCAAAAGCTTCCTTTATATTAAAGGAATTGCAAAATGTTTGTGTGCCTTTCTTTAATTTCATACATTCACCTTGTTTGCCCAACTTTGTTTGTTTATACAAGCTCTGACAATGTGGCCATTTTAACCACACTTATGACATTTTGTTGCTGAATTAGCAAGATGGAATATTTTTCCATTAATACTTACTGCCCATTACACTGGGCAGCAATTAAAGTCCTCCATCTCTGTCTGTCCATACCGCTGAACACAGATATTGAGGGATTCTTCATTGATGTTTTCATAACAATTTTTTTACCAGTCTGTGTTGTTGGACCTGAGCTGAACCTCCTAATCTGGAGGACCAGTGGACCACTCTTAGTCTGGCCTCTTTCTTTGACCTGCTTGGTATGAGTGACCTACCAAGAGCCAAAGCATGAGACACTGACTCCAACCAATATAGCTCTCTGGGTCATTGAGATACACAAGCCTCCACATCCTACGATGCAGTTGTTGTCCTCTTGGAGGTTGCTTTTATTAAAGTCATATTTGGTTTGCAACAGAACAGTGAGTTTTATCCTTCGTCCACTGTTACAAGGAAAATGCGGTCAATAAAAAGTCTTGCATGCTTTTTTACCATGCAGTTCCACTGACGGGGTAACTTTCAGTGTACCTTTAAAGGTCAAATTCAGCTCTGATAATGATCGCGTCTGAATCTAGTATCATTAATTCTGTACACATCTGTGAGAGTGTGTTTCCATAATTACAGTCCTCTGATAAATTCCTCAGTTCATCTCGAAACACAACCAATGTTTAGTTTGGTTTTCTTAACTATGAATCAAACTTAAATTTGTGCACATAATCACTTCAGTGTGGGTTAAAGTAATTCTTTAACAAATACTCCAATTACTTAAGTATTATATCACCGGGCTTCTCTGAACTCAGCAGATTTCCCATTAAACACTATGTAGTAACTCCAACCACACTGATTAGAATGGGTCTCTCTTTATTTTTATCATTGAAGCTGTCTGCAGCAAAGAAATGTGCCAGAGTCTCATTAATCTTCTGTCTACAATGTCTGAAAATTCAGTGCTGCAATTGAGCCTGTTGTTGTGGCCATTTTCCTTTCCTGGTTATTTTTTAACTGGACATTGTTAGACTTCCCTCCTTTCTCCATGAGTATTTTTTCTCTATGACGAACAGTTCCTCTATCTTACCTCACTTAGCTCTATCCTTTTTATTTTCCATTCCTGGGATTATTTCAGTGTGACTACAAGCAATGTTAAATAGTTTTAATTACGTTTCTGGTAAAAGCTGCCCAAATCTATACTGATTATCTCAACAAAAGCAACACACACAAAATGCTGAAAGGAATCAGCAGGTCAGGCAGCATCCATGGAAAAGAGTAAACAGTCACTGTTTCTGGCTGAGACCCTTCTTCAGTACTGGAAAGGAAAGGGGGAAATGAGAGTTAGAAGGTGGGGGGGGGAGGGGAGGCAGACGTACGAGGTGGCAGGTGATAGGTGAAACCGGGAGGGGGGAGGGCTGAAGTAAAGAGCTGGGAAGTTGATTGGTGAAAGAGATAAAGGGCTGGAGAAAGGGGGTATCTGATAGGAGAAGATAGAAGACAGTGGAAGAAAGGGAAGGGGGAAGAGCACCAGATGGATGTGATAGGCAGGTAAGGAGATAAGGTGAGAGAGGGAGACAGGAATGGGGAATGGTGGGGGGGGGAGGCAATTACTGGAAGTTCGAGAAATTGTGTTCATGCCATCAGGTTGGAGGCTACCCAGATGGAATACAAGGTGATGCTCCTCTCAGCCTGAGTGTGACCTCATTGTGGCAGCAGAGGAGGCCATGGACTGACATGTCGGATTGGGAATGGAAAGCAGAATTTTGGATTTCCAGCATCTGTAGATCTTGTCATGTTGAGAATCTCAACAAATGCTTTGTGTTCAACAGTCATCTTACTAATGCATTGATCAAAATCATTGTTGCATCCAAACTACTCTCGATGGTCACTTTATTTGGTACACCTGTGCATCATCAACATCATGATGTGACGTGTTGTATGACGTAGGCAATCATGGCCTCGAGACCGTGATTGTTCTTGGCAATTTTTTCTACAGATGTGGTTTATCGTTGTCTTCCTCTGGGCAGTATCTTTACAAGACGGGTGACCCCAGCCATTATCAATACCCTCCAGTGGTCACATGATCAGGACTTGTGATATGCACCAGCTGCTCATACAACCATCCACCACCTTCTCTGTGGCTTCATGTGACCCTGGTCAGTGGAGGACATGAAGCAGGTGCTACACCTTGCCCAAGGGTGACCTGCAGGCTGGCGGAGGGAAGGCACGCCTTACACCTCCTTTGGTAGAGACATACTGTCTCTCCACCCTGCCACCCAACGTGCACACCTGCTCATTAACACAAGTATCTAATCACGTGGCAGCAACTCAATGCATAAAAGCATGCAAACATGGTTAAGATATTCAGATGTTGTTCAGACTAAGCATCGGTATGGGGAAGAACTGTGATTGTGGGAAGAATGTTGGTGCCAGATGAGGTGGTTTGATTACTTCAGGAATCGCTGACCTCCTGGGATTTTCAGGCCCAACAGTCTCCATACTTTCCAGAGAACAGTGAGGAAAACAATAAGTATCTAGTGAGCAGTTGTTTGGGTGAAAAAGCCTTGTTGATGAGAGAATTCAAAGGAGAATAGCCAGACTGATTCAAGCTGACAGGAAGGTGACAGTAACTCAAATAACATGCTATAACAGTGGCATTAGAAGAACATCTTTGAATGCACAACACGTCGAACCTTGAAGAGGGTGGGCTGTACCGGGATCTCAGGTGTACCTAATAAAGTGGCCACTGAGTATATATTTGTATTACTTCATATTTGCATATACTGCCAAACTTCTTTAAGATTTTCACAGTTTCCCTCATTTTTCTTACACTTCTATGCTTATTTCTTAGTTGAACTGCCAAGTGAATCTGATAGAATTGACAGCTTTCACTTTTGACCATATTGTGTAAGGATGCTTAGAGAGGACACCAAGAATGTTGGCCTGTTGCAGCAACTTCATCATCGTTCATTGAGCTAATTTATTTAAATGCACCTACTTGGTCAAAAGAGCATCAGAGAGGCATGGTTTTCCATTTATAATGTAATGTTATAACTATAAATCAATTATCTAAATTCAATCTAAACAGGCTTTACATGTGAACTTCAGTCAGAGGTTTGCATCAATGTACAGTATGACAATACCTCCTAAACGATTTAGAGACAAATTAGTGAAGATTCTTCACATGGAGCTGTTCTTCATTATGTAGAGATGAAATGAAGCAAAAGAAGGGGGAGAGAGAGGGAGCCTAAGTGCCACACCTGCCCATATACCTCCTCCCTCCCCTCCATTCAGGGCCCCAGGCAGTCCTTCAGGGTCTTCAGCTGTGAACCTGCTGGGGTTGTGTACTGTGTCTGGTGCTCCCGATGTGGCCTCTTCTACACTGGTGAGATCCTTCATAAATTGGGGGAACCGCTTTTTTGAGCACCTCCGCTCCATCCGCCACAAGCAGGACTTCCTGGTGGCCAAACATTATAATGCCAATTCCCTTTCCCATTCCGACGGTCCATGGCCTCCTCTTGTGCCAAGGTGAGGCCACCCTCAGGGTAGAGGAGCAACACCTTATATTGTATCTGGGTAGTCTCCAACTTGATGGCATGAATATTGATTTCTCCTTCTAGTGAACAAAATTCCACCCCCCCCCACTTCCTCTATTCACCACTCTGATCTTTTACCTCTTCTCACCTGCTTATTCCTTCCATCTGGGTCCCCTCCTCCTTCCCTTTCTCCTATAGTCCATTCTCCTCTCCTATCAGAGTCCTTCTTCTCCAGCCCTTGACTTTTCTCACCCACCTAGCTGCGCCCCCCCCCAACCTTTTTTAGTCTGGCATCATCCCCCTTCCTTCTCGGTCCTGAAGAAGGGCCTTAGCCCAAAACATCGACTATCTATTCATTTCCGTAGGTGCTGCATGAGCTGCTGAGTTCCCCTAATATTTTGTGTGTGTTGGCTTGAGAGAGATGGGGTTTGGTTCAGATGATAAAAAAATAGCTATCAACCCATTGCTGATCCATTCTTCCTGAGGGTTAAAAGAATTCCGCCCCACCATAGAAAGTAGAGGGTAACGGTTGATGAGACATTCAGGCTGGAGGTCTGTGACTAGTGGAGATTCATGGGGATCTGCGCTGGGACATCTGCTGCCTATGTTGTATATAACTGACCTGCAACAAAATGTAAGTGGGTGAATGAGTAAGTTTGCAGATGATATGAATGATGGTTGTGTTGCGGATAACATAGAAGGCTGGCAAAGGATGTGGGCAGAGAAATGGCACATAGTGTTTAACCTAACCAAATGTGAAGTATTGCACTTTGTGAGATCAAATATAAAGGGACAGTATACTGTTAATGACAAGGTTTTTACCACTTTTATTAAGTAAAAGGATCTTGGGGTCCAAGTTCATAGCTCGCTCAAGTAGCTGCAAAGGTTGATAGGGTAACATATATAAAATGTTTGCCTTTGTTAGTCAAGGAGTCATGTTGTGGGCTTATAACACTTTATTCTTAAGGAGAAGTTGAATAAACTTTGGTTCCTTAGAATTGCCACAATTGGGGTGGTAATGGGGATAAGCTCCCACTACTTAATAAATGCTCTCAATGGTGTGCATCACAAATAGTCTCTGACAACCAAGTCCAACTCCTGGCCTTCATGTGTGGCTTAGCCACTAAGCCCGGCAGAACTGTTTCTACTGACAGGGCAAAGACGGGTTTCTGCTGCCTTAAAACCGGTCATTCTGGCAGATGGGGCTCATCAGCTCATCTAGGAGAAGGAAAACTCTGATGTCAAACCTCCACAGCCCTGCAGCTATATCCACTCATGAAGAAGACTTCGGGAGTGAATTCCAAGGAAGAATCTGGAGCTGAAGTCCCTAAGATAGTCCTACGTTAGTCCTACGTTGATTTCAACACAGACTGGCAACTCCTACAATGCCACTGGTGCTAATCTGTATCAGTCTCTGCTACTCCTTTGGATTCATCAGCTGCACCCATGATTGAGCCCAACCAATGGAGAGTCCCCTCGTATAAAACTTTAGTTAGGTGACGTCTGGAGTATTGCATTCAGTTCTGTTTTCCCTGTTATAGGAATGATGCCAGGGCTTTGGAGATGGTGCAGAAGAGGTTTACTTGGATATTGTCTGGATTAGAGGGCATTGGCTGTAAGGAGAAGCTGGACAAACTTTAGTTGTTTTCTCTGGAGCAGCAGAGACTGAGGGGAAAGAAGATGTTTATAAGATTACAAGAGGCCAGTACTTTTTTACCAAAGTTGAAATTTCTAGAAACAGATCGCATGCATTTAAGAAGAGAGGTAACTTCAAAGGAGACGTGTGGGCAAGTTTCATTTTTAAATGAAGAGGTGGTGGAGGAAATTATGATGGAGGCAATTGAGCAGCTGTTATGTAAACACACAAATTTGCAGGAAATAGGAGGATGTGGACATCGTGTAAGCAGAAGAAATTCGTTTTGTTGGGAATTTGATTTCTGTTTTAATTAGTTCAGCACAACACTGTGGCTGAAGGGCCTGTTTCTCTGCTGTACTGTGCTATGTTCTATGTTCTATTCTCCAAACCACTCCTAAGAGAGTCACATTGGCTTTAGATTCCCACTCAATTTGCTCTTCTCTGCAATATCCTCATACTGAGTGGGCAAGTTTTCATTTGTTAATGAAATTTCCTGAAAGCTTTCCAAGTGCCATTATTTTTGTTTGCTTCTCTTTGTCTTTTCAAAGACAAATTTCACCCTACTGTCAGCAAAATAGTCTGTCCTTTTGGAAGGAATGGAACACGTCTGGAACTTTCAACTACCTGTTCATGGACAATAATATTTTTCTGGGTTGACATGCCTGAGTGTTAGTTTTAAACAACTCAGACACAGAATAAACAAAAAAGAAAACATTGAAGAACTTGAAAATTGAAAAACCTGAAACAACAGCAAAGAAGATCCATTGTTGATTAATGGAACTTTAGATTTCAATCAGTCTGTCCAGACCATGAGGCAAATGCTTGCATCATTGCCCTTGTTGCAAGTGCAGAATAGATGTGCTGGATATTTACCTGCATGCTTTCCACAAGGATAAGATACCACAAGTCGTATCTGACAACTCAAAATGCCCTTCCAGTGAATGAAGTTCCATGTCAGGAGTGCTGAAAACATGATTTTTATTATTTTTATGAACTACTAATAAATAATAAATGAGTTGTGGAACACTTTGTGAAGCTTAAATCAATGTTATGGATCTGTACATAAAACAGTGACTTCAAAGGAATCATAATACTCTACATAAGAATTTCTCCTTCATTGAGACAGAAACACCCAATTGCTTTTAAATATTTTTATATAGAATATACTCACGTGTTGGGTGGCAAGGTGCGATATATCCCTACCAAAGGAGATGTAACCCCCGCTAGCCTGCAGGTCACCCTTGGGCAAGGTGTAGCACCTGCTTAGCCCCCCTGTCAGGGTTATGTGAAGCCATGGGAGCAGGTGGTGCATATTATAAATCCTGGTTATGGGACTACAGATTTTCGTAAATAAAATGGCAGAGCCGTTTTAAGTTTAAGGGAAACAACTCGCTTCATTGTCAACCAAATACAGAACATAAAGCACAGTAAAAAATGTCATGTCATTCCGTCATCTTGATCGGCCAGCCTCTTGAAGTGAATCCCAACTCAATGTTGCTAATTGTGAATTTCTACTCCTTACATTAATTTACACGACTATAGATGCCAGGCAGAGAATCTCTGAAGAGTGTTGATAATGGCTGGGATCATCCGTCTTGTAAAGACACTGCCCAGAAGGCAATGGCAAGCCACTTCTGTAGAAAAATTTGCCAAGAACAATCATGGTCAAAGACCATGATCACCTACGACATATGACATGGCACATAACAAACAAACAAAGGATTTCTCCTTTGTTGAGACAGAAACACCCAAGTGATTTTAAATATTTATATATCGTAAAGCACAGCATTGCATACAAATAACACTTAGAATTTAAATTTGGTATACAAAAGCACCAGGGTTAAAAATTGAAAGAGATTTCAAGTCTATTGTCATTTAACTATATGGATGTATACGATCAATTGAGATGTTTCTCTGTAGTACACATAACACATATATAACACACATTAAGTTATGAAAGTAAGGATAAAATATACAGATTAATTATGCATAAATAAACAAAGTAAAGTGCATAAATTAAATATTGTCAGCGCCAGAATAGATTAACCGGTGACAGTTTGAATGTGAAGCGACAGGGAGTTCAGAAGCCAAATGGCCTGAGGGAAGAACCTGTGCTTGTGTCCATTACCTAGATTTATTTGTCCCCTGAATACTGCTTGGTTTCATGGATTTTGGATTGGAGACCTTGCACCCTGTAGCTTTTGTGGTCATGAAAACAGGCAATAAGTACCGAGTAAGCACAACATAGGAGTGGCTTGGCAGGACATTGAGAAGAATGTGCTTAGACCTTGCAGGCACTCAGTTTTAATTTAGTGATTAATTGGAGAAGTGGGACTCATTTTTAGTCATTAGATTTCTCAATGGTCCATGAGCCCATGAACACTACCTCATTATTCATCTTCTGTACCATTTCTTTATTTATGTAACTTGGACTAATTTTTATGTCTTGTACTGTCCTGCTGCTGCGAAACAACAAATTTCACTGATAATAAACCTGATTCAGACCACTGTATAGAGTCCAAGACTGAATTTATGAAGCAGTTGCAGTCTGTCTGCCCATTATGCCCCTGGGGTTTAGGGCAGCAATGAAAACTCTCCATCTCTGGCAGTGTTTGGGTCTTCATTCATCAGTCTTCACTGTGGGATACACTAGCAGTGTGCTAGATGTTGAGGGGTGTGAGGGAAGAGAAGTGAGTACAGTCACTATTACAAGGAAGAAGGTGCTCCAAAAGCTGAAAGGCCTAAGGGTACAGAAATCACCTGGGCCAGATGAACTGCACCCTAGGGTTCTGAAAGCGGTAGCAGTAGAGATTATGGAGGCATTAGTAATAACCTTTCAACAGCATTGTACTCTGGTATGGTGCCAGAGTACTGGAAAATTTCAAATGTCAGTCCACTCTTTAGGGAACATTGACTCAGACCATGAGAGGTCTGCGTCAGGCATTTTCATGCCTTACAAGATGCAGATTGGAAGTCTGTGTGGGGCGCCACTCTTCGCACAGACGCTAGAGAAATGTGTGGTTAAGTGCCTTGCTCAAGGACGCAAACATGCTGCCACAGCTGAGGCTCAAACTAGTGACCTTCAGATCACTAGACGAACACCTTAACCACTTGGCCCCTTAAGGAAGGAGGAAGGCAGCAGGAAGGAAATTATGGACCAGTTAGCCTGACCTCAGTGGTTGGGAAGATGGTGGAGTCAGTTGTTAAGGATGTACTTGGTGACACAGGGCAAGATAGGACGAAGTCAGCATGGTTTCCTTCTGAAAAAATCTTGCCTTACAAACCTGTTGGAATACTTAGAGATTACAATTAGGATAGATAAAGGAGATACTGTGGTTGTTGTATATTTGGACTTTCAGAAGGCCTTTGACAAGGTGCCACACGTGAGGCTGCTTACCAAGTTAAGAGCCTGTGGTATTACAGGAAAGTTACTGGCATGGTTAGAGCATTGGCTGATTGGTAGCAAGTGGGTATAAAAGGATCCTTTTCTGGTTGGTTGCCAGTGAATACTGGCGTTCCACAGGGGTGGTGTTGGGACTGCTTCTTTTTATGCTGTATATAAATGATTTAGATGATGGAATAGATGGCTTTGTTGCCAAGTTTGCAGATAATACGAAGATTGGTGGAGGTGCAGGTATTGTTGAGGTAACAGATAGACTGCAGAAGGACTTAGACAGGTTAGGAGAATGGATAAGAGAATGGCAAATGAAATTCAGTGTAGGAAAATGCATGGTCATGCACTTTGGTAGTAGAAATAAATGTGTGGACTATTTTCTAAACGAAAAGAAAATTCAAAAATCTGAGATGCAAAGGGCCTTGGGAGTCCTTGTGCAGAATACCCTAAGGGTTAACTTATAGGTTGAGTCGGAGGTGAGATAGGCAAATGGAATGTTAGCATTCATTTCAAGAGGTCTAGAATACAAGAGCAGGGATGTCATGCTGAGGCTTTATAAGGCACTGGTGAGGTCTCACCTTGAATATTGTGAACAGATTTAGCTCCTTATCTAAGAAAAGATGTGCTGGCATTGGAGAGAATTCAGAGGAGCTTAACAAAGATAATTCCAGGAACATATGATGGCTCTGGGTCTGTACTCACTAGAATTTAGAAAGATGAGGGTGGTTTCACCTTTTGAATGTTGAAAGGCCTAGACACAGTAGATATGGAAAGGATGTTTCCCATGGTGGTGGAGTTTAGGACAAGAAGGAACGGCCTCAGGAAAGAGGGGCATCCATTTGAAAAAGAGATGCGGAGAAATTTTTTAGCCAGAGGGTGGTGAATTTGTGGATTTTATTACCACAGGCATCTGTGGTGGCCAGGTCATTGGGTGTATTTAAGGTAGAACATAATTGGTTCTTTATTGAATATGGCATCAAAGGTTACAGGAAGAAGGCTTGGGAGTGGGGCTAAGGAGGGGAAAAAAGCCATGATTGAATGTCAGAGCAGACTTGATGGGCCAAATAGCCTAATTTTGCTTCTATGTCTTTTGGTCTATGGTCTTCTACGAGTAGCTTCCTCTCGGTCAGTCATGCAGGTCCCAGGTGGAGATTCAGGGATACCACTGCACTCAGATGTAGATCATTGCTGTTTCCATAACAATTATGTTTGACCAGACATGGTTGTTACCCCTAAGCTGAACCGACTATCCTGGAGGACCGGTGGACCACTGGCCTTTAAAGTTTGACCTGTTTGGCATGGGTGACCCAACCAAGAGCTGAAGCATAAAGCCCTGACTCCAGACAATGTAGTCCTCTGGGTCACTGAGGCACGCAAGCCTCCAAACCATGACAAGGTTGTGCTCCTCTATGAACGAAGGACTTACAGTAGTCAGAATACACATTTTGCAGGAGAATTTAGCAATCTGGCACAGTTATACATCATTCAGCATCCAGGTACATGGAGCTTAGAAAAATACAGGGTGATGGGTAACCTGAGGTAATTTCTAAAGTAAGTACATGTTCGGCACAGCATTGTGGGCTGAAGGGCCTGTATTGTGCTGTAGGTTTTACTATGTTTCTATCTGTGCATATCACTTAAGGCTGCCCATTAACAAGTATTTTCTACCTCTCACTAATTTGAAGTAACTGGATAGAGTAAGAAAGGTCTTGGCCCAAAACATTGACTTTTTATTCATCTCCGTAGATGCTTCTTGACCTGCGAAGTTGGTCCAAAATTTTCTGTGTGTTCGTCTCGAGTTCTAGCAACTACAGAATCTCTTGTGTTTAGAATCTGGATAGAATCCCTTTTTTACCACAAAAATAAACTTTATTTAAAATAATAATATATTTGCAAAATGTAATCAGTGGAAAACTTTACATTCTTGAGATCATTCATAAGCCCTGCTAACACATTTAGGATGATGGTGCATATTGGTAGCTCAGGTTGAGGTGTTTGATGTTGTGGTGTTCATCGAGCTTGGCAATTAGCTTGCAGACATTTCATCACCAGTAGACATGACATCCTCAGTGCGCAGTTGTTGGTGGTGTTGATGTTTCTCTCTGGGAATGCTTGCATTTATATAGTCTCCTGTCTGCTTGCCTCGGTCCTGATTGGCTACCCCGTCAGCCAACCTTTGAATTCTATCAGTTCACGTTTCTTTAGCTCATAGGGGTTTGTACCTTGGTGTCTATTTTGATATTTACTCCCAGAGAGAAACACTAACAACTGTGCACTGAGTATGGATGTCACCTCAACTAGGAATGAAACGTCTGCAAGCTAATTGCCAAGTTCAGCGAGTACCGCAACATCAAACTGATAACACATATTTTCAGACATAGCATCATTGCCACTCATGTGGCCCATTAGTCTCAGTTCCAGAATGTCCAGCAGCAGAAGAACCTTTGACTGTGGTTCCTTCCTACAGAGCCTTTGTGTTGGCAAGGCTTCAGCGTGTACCTTAGCAAGCACTCCTGCCGCCTGGAATGTGCTAGTTGGCAGGTTTCACTTACAGACATCCCTCTAGAAAACCAGCAAATTCTGGCTAGACCAGAAAGTGAGCTGATGATCTGCCAGCAGAACTTCAGGCAGGAGAGAGTCTAGCAAGGGCTAATGTCCTTTCGTGGAGCTATGGAACCTGAGGACATCAATGACACAGGCAAAGTTATAAAGGAGCAAACTGTAGAGAAGCTCTTAAAAATTCAATAATGATCATTAATTCAGTAAAGTAAATATAAAACAAGGATCTCCCATTACTGCAACAGCTGCCTGCCTTTGCTTTGTTCCCAGTCGGTCTTCCTGTTCACATCACTGCTTCTCAGCCTCTGGTTTACCAAGTGGTCATTACCAAATGCATTTCATTCCATCAACTATTTATGTAAATAATGATCCAGTGCGAACTATGAAAGAAGCAATTTAACTCAGGATCCTCTATCCAACTATCCATAATCTGAATGGCTCTGGAATTTAAAGGCCTCAGCTGTGCCTGATTACACCCCGGTTATTATCTTTTGTATAACTGCCAAACTTCTCTATTCTGAATTACTCTTGCCGGCAGCAGAGAAGAAGAGTTTCTGGGATTCCTCTGAGGGCTCCTGTTTCCTCCCACAGTCCAAAGACACAGCGGCTGGCAGGTTAATTGGTCATTGTAACTTCTCCCGTGATTAGGCTAGGATTAAATTGTGGGTTGCTGGGAAGCACAGCTCAGAGGGCCGGATGGGCTTATTCCATGCTGTATCTCAATAAGTACATTACTAAGTAAATTTATATTGCATAAGTTATTTTGTTTATCTTATATAAGGGACTTGGGAGTGTTTAAGTTGGTTTGCAGGTGCAACCAGCAGCAAGTCGGCCAAGGAGGCGACAGGGCACATTGCATCCGGAAGTTGACCAAGAGGTTCAGGTGAGGAAAGCCTGAAAAAATAACTTATGGATAAGCTAAGTCCTCCAGTGCCTATGCAGCTTACTGGCAACCAACTGATACCTGAAAATGCTTCAAACAGTGATTCAATATATATTTAGCAGCAAGTAGAGCCTGAGGCATGGAGAAAAAATTGTAAGCGTCTATCCTTCTACACATAATTGCTGAGGATGCTTTGGACATCTATAGCAGCTTTCATATTGATGAGATAGTCTTGACATTGGACTCTCTATGACAAAACTTGAGGAGTATTTTGTCCCAAGTAAAAACATCACGTTCTTTTCCAGTAAACAGAAATGAATTGTTAGCTTTATTTAGCTGAGTTTCACACACTGAGTACGTCCTATGAGTTTGGAGACTTGAGAGGCTCATTAGCCAGAGACAAAATAGTTTGTGGAATTTCAGATAATGGTCTCAGAGAAAGCTTGCTCTGTGAAAAAGCTCTGAGAATAGAAGAGGCTGTGAATATGTGCAGGGCAGCAGAGACTACACGAGCACAATCTAAGGAGCTGCACAAAGCAGAAACAGCAGTGCAGGCTGTGAATAGAGAGGGGCAGAGCACAAGGTGTTTCCCAAAGCAAAAGCAAAGCAAAGAGGTAGATCAAACAGTAAATGCAGCAAATGTGGAGGGAGACACATCCCAAAGACATGTCCTGCAGTTCACCATGCTGATTCTGGAGATGAATGGGTTAACCTTGAGGAGAGATTGAGTCACCTGGGATCTTAAGAAGGCAGCAATCATGCACGTGAGAATGCAGATTACAGTTAAATTGCGGTTCTTTGTAATTATATTTAGCTCCCTTCCTTTCATTTCAGTTTCGTCAAGTCTTGATCGAAGGACAGTGATGGCAAAGGTCCACGTTCCAGGAAAGAAGATTATTGATTTAGACAGATGCTGTTAAAGGAGTGATATTAATTTAGTACTGAGATAATGCTTTGGGGACACAGTTAGATTTAATTTGACAGTTTTTATTTTGCGGCCTTTTGACCTCCCATTTATTGTTTTCATTGCTCTGTACGGTTCTTACTACAACTCAGTGAACTTTTTGTTCTGTTTCTTTGTCTCTCCCTCCACACTTGGGCCATCACTGAACTCTTGTCAGCAATTCTTGACCACCAAAATTGACCCAGCAGAGAGTGAACAGCCAGGTAGGTAAAATGTTAAAGTCAGTGGAGGCTGGGTTGGCGGAAGTGGCTCTCGCAGTGCGACAACTACTCTCAGAGTGCCAAACCCAGTCCGAGTTTAATCTCACTGGTCAGATGAAGGAGAAGTTAAAGTCAGTGGAGGTTGGGTTGACAGAAATGGCTCTCACTGCAACAGTGACTCTCTCAGAGGGGTAAGCCCTGTCCAAGCTGGAAAACCAGGTGTCAGCACTTGCAAGCAATGAGGCTTCAGCACCTCATAACCGACAGCCAGAATCAGTTGGCAGCCATTACTGCTCTCACTGCTGCTATTCAGCAGCTCTCTGTCAGGCTGGCCCCATTTCCAGTACTGACACCTACCCTATCTGCTTCTATTACAGTCTCTTAGCCTCTGCAATTAATGCCCCACTGCTTCTGGCCACTCTGTACCTGAGCCGAGCATACCTCCACCAGACAGATGCTCCCTTGACCTTGACAGCTGCAGAAACTTTATTACCCAGTGCCAGCTGACTTTCCAAGCTCAGTTAGGGTAGGTCAGCGATGATGCGTGCGAACTGGTCAACCTCTCAGATAGATCACCTACTCAGCCTGTTCAATGCCCTCTGAGAATGAGGTTCCCTTGCAGCCCAGTCTTTCCAGAGATTTATCGTCAGATTCAAGAAAGTGTTTGAGCTTCCAGTAGGGGATCAGGAGGTTGCCCACAGACTCCTGGACTTGCGCCATTAGAGAGGCTCAGTGACAGACAATGCAGTAAAGTTATACACTCTTGCAATTGAAACAAGGGATCTCTCATGACTGCTTTTCTGTGTGGGCTGATCACAGGGGTCCAGCATGAGATCACAGTGCATAATGAGAAAAACAGCCCGGATGAACTGATAAATCTGGCTATTCGAACAGACATCCGGGCAGCTGAATGGTGCGGAGAGAGAATGTCCCGATTCTCCTACAGTCTTCATCCCCTCTATCGTCACCCAGTACACAGTCCACTGAGGTGCTCATGCAGGTGTGGAAGGCCCTGCACTTACCTCAGGGGGATCGTAATTGGTGCAGAACAGGCCGCTGCCTCTAATGCCTGTGTCCAAGTGACTCCCAGGCATCGTGTCCTAAGTGCCCGGAAAAAGAGAACACTCTTCAGCAAGAAGGCAAACAACAGGAATTCTGCAGATGCTGGAAATTCAAGCAACATACATCAAAGTTGCTGGTGAACGCAGCAGGCCAAGCAGCATCTATAGGAAGAGGCGCAGTCGACGTTTCAGGCCGAGACCCTTCGTCAGGACTAACTGAAGGAAGAGTGAGTAAGGGATTTGAAAGCTGGAGGGGGAGGGGGAGATGCAAAATGATAGGAGAAGACAGGAGGGGGAGGGATAGAGCCGAGAGCTGGACAGGTGATAGGCAAAAGGGGATACGAGAGGATCATGGGACAGGAGGCCTAGGGAGAAAGACGGGGGGGGGTGACCCTCACTCTTCCTTCAGTTAGTCCTGACGAAGGGTCTCGGCCTGAAACGTCGACTGCGCCTCTTCCTATAGATGCTGCTTGGCCTGCTGCATTCACCAGCAACTTTGATGTATGTTGTCAGCAAGAAGGGGAGTTCTGATGGGTTGATTCTCCCTGCAAGCAGCTTCCCCTAATTGAGCAATGCTCCCAGTTTCCCAATCGGTGGGGTTCCAGATCCATGAGCTTCTAGCTTTTATTGATTCCGGGGCCGATGTGTATCTCATGGATATCTCTCAGGCTGAAAGATGGGAAGTTCCCATTCAGCAATTGAGAGAGAACATCGATATCAAGACTCTGGATGGTCAGCCTCTGGGCATCAGCAAGATCCACCTTTCCACAGAATCCTTCTGACTTCTCCTGAACTGCTGCTGGTGCTTGGCTTTCCCTGGCTCTCTCAATACAACCCATGAATCGATTGATCCCTAAAGACACTCCAAGGGTGGAAACCAGTATGCCTGTCTACCTGTCTGGGTCCAGATCAAGCCCCTATCAGCATATCCTCCTGAGCCAACTGCTAGTGTGGATCTGTATGGTGATCCAGCTGAATATGTTGACCATTTTGAGGTCATCAGTAAGAAGACCCAGACCAGCCATATGAATGCAATATTGACCTCTTATCTGATTCTAGTCCTCCTTGGGGTCGGCTCTTTTCTCTCTCTGGTCCTGAAATGGTGGCCAGGGAAGAATACATAAAGGAGGCATTGGCTTTATGATTCATCCATCCATCAATTTCACCAGCAGGAGCAGGCTTCTGTTTTGTGAGCAAGCTCCATCCTTGCATTGATTATTGGCCCCACAACAACATCATGGTGAAGAACCGGTACCCTCTTCGCCTGCTTGACTCTGCATTTGAACACCTCCAGGGTGCAACCATTTTCTCTAAGGCAGATCTGCGCAATGCTTACAGCCTGGTTCGTATCTGAGAAGGGAACGAGTGGAAGACAACATTCAACTCCTCTGCTGACAACTAGGCATACCTTGTGATGCCGTTTGGGCTGGCCAATGCCCTTGATGTTTTTCCTGTCATGGTCAACAATAATCTCCGGGACATGACGAATCAATTGCTTTTGTGTATTTAGATGACATTCTTATCTATTCCCACTCTCGCCAGGAACACATCCAGCATGTCTGGAAGTTCTCAGACAGCTCCTAGAGGTCAAGCTTAATGCCAAGTCAGAGAGGTATGAGTTCCACAAAGAGCGGGTGTCATTCTAGGGCTCATCCTCATCCCCTTCAGTACACAAATGGACCCGGGTAAAGTTCAGGCATTCACAGAGTGGCCCAAACCATCTCCAGTCAAACAAGTGAGGCACTTCATGAGGTTTGCAAACTCTTATCACCGTGTCATCAGAAACTTCCAGTTCCATCAGTTAAGAAGAAGACATCTGCAGAATTCCAATGAACAAGTGAAGCGGATCTTAGAGTGAAAGCCGTGCTTTACTATAGCCCCAGTGCTGAAGGATCCAGACCTATCCCACCCATTCATCATCAAGATGGACGCATTTGATATCGGCATTGGAGCTATACTCTCCCAGCACTCTTCAGTAGGTCATTGACTGCACCCCTCTATTTTTCTTTCCCATTGCTTGACTCCTGCAGAGTGTAACAATGATATTGGGAGCTGGGAACTTCTGACTGTCAAAGAAGTCCTGGAGGCACGGTGACACTGACTGGAGGGAGCAGAGCACTGCTTTCTGGTATGGACAAATCTAAAAAGCTCTCCTGCGTTTGTGATGCCAAGAGACTCTATCCCGTCATGCCCATTTGGCTCCTTTCTTCACCTGGTTTAATTTCACCCTCACCTACCATCCTGCCAACAAGAACGTCAAGGCCGATGCTACCAGATTGACATCTCTGAGGGCGACGTCGATCCAGACCCCATCCTTCCCCACACATGCATCGCTGTTCCAGTGATTTGAGGAATAGAAACTGTCGGATCTCGGCCCAGGTGGGGAACTTCCCAATCAGCTGTTTGTCCCTGGCACTATGCACCCCAGTATGTTGGAGTGGGGTCACTTTGCCTGTCTGATTGGTCACCAAAAGATTCAATGGACCCTACAATTTCAAAGAGGTGATTTTGATGGCCTGTCTTACTTGTACCCACAACATCGCATCAGTGCCCTGCTGGTCAGCTCTACCCACTGACTGTGCCTCAACAGCCCCGTCCCATCTCTCGGTGGATTTCATCACTGGTCTGCCTCCATCACATGGGAACACTACCATTCTGGTAGTGGTGGACTGATTCTCCAAAGTAGCTCACTGCATTAATCCCAATCTCCCACTGGCTTGTGAGACTGCCACCCATATGGTTCAGCACGTGTTCAAGCTGCACAACTTCCCTCAGGACATCATGTCTGTTCGTGGACCACAGTTTAGTTCCCATTTTTGGAAGGTTTACTCTCCTCTTCGGGAGCCGCAGCCAGGTTTCCACCCCCAATCTATCCATCAGACAGAGAGAGTCAATCAGGAGCCGGAGACAACCCTGCAATTCTTTGTCTCTTCTAACCCCACAGTCAACAGATTTGGACAGAGGTAGCCTCAAATAACCTCCAGTTATCCTCACCTTTGAATAGCAAAAGGGATTCCAACCACTACTCTTCCCTGACTGAAAGACTGATGTGGGGGTCCCTGCTGCTGAACTGCTGGTCCAGTGCTACAAGCACAAATAGCGGTGGGGCAGGGCTTCTTTGCAGCACACCCAGAAACAATATGTCTAGCAGACTGATCAGCTCTGCCCACAGGTGAAGCCTCTCAAGCCAGGGGAGAAAGTTTGGCTCACATATAGAAAACTTCCATTAAGAGTAGAGAGCTGCAAGTTGGCCTCACAATACGTGGGACCATTCAGATCGGAGAAGGCTATCAACGGAGCCTCCTATACATGCACATATGATCATCCATGGGGATTCACCCTGTGTTGCATGTTTCCTAACTCAAGTCAGTGACTTCCTTCCTCTTGCTCCAGTCACCCCATCCCCTTCTCTGCTTGGTGGATGAGTCCCTGGTCTATTCTGTGCGGCACATCCTAGTATCTTACTATGTGTGAGGCAATATCCATACCTTGGAGGGGTATGGCTTAACACATCCCAGACAAGTCTCCTATCTGAGACTTCCAGCGGGCACGGGTCTCTGTCACCTCAGGCTTTGTGTCTAGGGAGGGGTCTGGACACTCTTGCAGGTGGGCAACTGGAAGAAGGTGGCTTTCAAATCCCTTACTCACTCTTCCTTCAGTTAGTCCTGATGAAGGGTCTCGGCCTGAAACGTCGACTGCGCCTCTTCCTATAGATGCTGCCTGGCCTGCTGCGTTCACCAGCAACTTTGATGTAAGCTAGAGCAATAGTACTTGGACCCAGGATTCAGGACAATAGGACAGAGATGAGTATAATCTATTTTTCCCAGTAATGAATCTGTGAAATTCTCCATCCGGGAAAGCGTTGAGGTGAATTGATTAAATATATTTAAGACATGGTTAGATTTTTGCATAGCAGGGTAATTAAAAATTATGGGGAAAAGGCAGGTAGGTGGAGCTGAGACTTTGGCCAGATTAGCCATGATTTTACCAAATGGCAGAAAACACTTGATGGGCCAAATGGCCTATACCTGCTCCTATATCTTATATTTGTATATATTTATTTTCCTTATACTGTTTACTCACAAGTAAAGGACAGTATTACACACAACTAAAATTTAAAAATTAAATCAGGTGCAAAAGCACCTGTATAAAAGATGAAAAAGATTGATATCTATTCTATAATTGCCCTCTGAATAGAACCAATGAATGAAACATTCCAAGTCCATACAACCATTAGCTTCTCACTTTTACTGGACCCTTACCCTATCCACCTTTGTTCTCCTAAAATCCCATTAACTCCTCCCAGGTTCCACATTTTACCTACACAGTATCCAGCTAACCTACCAACTGACCGATCCTTGGGATATAAAACTAAATCAAAGGATGTGGTGTTACAGTACACACCTGACCACTCCAGCCTCTTGTGTTTAGATGCCCCGATTCTCTGGAGTACGGTCCCTTTAGAGATTCTGATACGCTCCGCTAACTGGCGGACATGTTTTGGCACCAACATTTCGATAGTTAAAGAGTTCCTGAACTCAGGTTCGGGGCTCAATCATCAGCTCAACTTTGGTCCAGTCTGAGATTATGTTTAGGATTTCTGTCTCATTTTGATTCTTGTCTAGTCTCGTCAGGTTTGTGAAATTGTGACTTGATTCTAGTCTTGCATACGCCAGCATATGGGTCCTTTCCATTCTCTCCTCAGCCTCTCGTCACAGGTGGATTCACTGGGAGAATGTGCAGACTCTGCACTGACAGTATCAGGGGTCAGAAGCAAGTCTAACTTGTATTTTACTGATATCAAATATGTGTCTGCTGTCTTGTTTGTGCAAGGTCTAGGCCTCAATTTACAGCCGCCACGAGAGAGGTGTCTGAGTCAGTGCACTCCACCGAGAGCGCTATGGTGCAGCATTCATGCTGGAGTCCATGCTAACCCTAGCCACCTCCCCCCACCCCCCAGTGTTCACTCAGCAGATGACCAGCTCTTTGGTGGTCATCTACAGATTTCTGTGGCATTGAATGGCTCAATTTTGGACTCTTTTATTGCGTGGCTGTATATTTCTATCTTATATCTGCTATGTGTGCTTTGTGCTGTGTGTGACAGTTGGTGTTATGTTTTGTACCTTGGCCCCGGAGTAACACTGTTTCGTTTGGCAGTATTTGTGGGTATTCATGTATGGTTGAATGACAATTTAAATTTGAATTTAATAATTGCACTATTTAATTCCAAAATAATTGGATTGGGATCTCATACTCCACAACCCAAAGTTTTCAATAAACTTAACAGAGAAAAAAAACTATGACCAAATTGTGTGTATGAACGAGCATATGTTTCATACACGCTCTAGACAAGATATTTGAGGCTGTAGGGATACGGGTGGGGGTGGGGTTGGGATTTGTTGGATAATAGTTAGAAGAGAAATAGTAAGTGATAATGTATGACACAAACAAGTAAGAATCTGTCAAATTTCCCACCAGGGAAATAAATTAATGAGTAATAATTATATTGGACCCAGCAATCTATAACACTTTAGTTCTTAAAATAGATATGATACTTATATGCTATATGAAGCATTGAAAGTTTCGTTAAACTGCCATTGGCCTGAACATTAATCCGAAGGTGGCTTCCAAACACGGGTGTTCTGAGGTGTGGGGTGTGTTAACGTGTGGGTGAAAGCTGAAAGTTAAGGCAGTTGGTCGCAATCTGTGATCACAACCAAACTGTAGCAATAAAATTTGCCTTCCCAGTTCTGCTTCTCAAAGCTGCACAGGAGAACGCCATCAAATGGCGTGAGCCAGTGAGACGCAAAGGGAGAGTGCACAGATGGGACTGGGATGGCTGCATGACACAAGGGAAAGGGGATGTTCCTGGTCAGTTGGGCCCGGAGCTCATCAGATCTCGCGTTTTACTTTGTTAAGTAAATATTAGATGAAGCCTTGTGTTACTAGTGCATTTTTGAAATCAAGTATAAGATCCTAAGATACAGGAGCAGATTTAGATCATTTGGCCCACCGAGTCTACTCTGCCATTTCATCATGGCTGATCTATTTTCCCTCTCAGCCCCAATCTCCTGCCTTCTCCCAGTAGTCCCATCTTCATTCTCCAGCTCTATATTGTCCCATCCAATGTTGATGATGAGTCCTTCCACCCTCCTCCATCTACAGTTGTCGCTGTTGCCTGGAGCGCACAAAACCATTGGAATTGTGCCCCACCCCTGGGAGGGACACCTCCTGACTTAAGCGTCCCATTTGCTTGATTAACTGAGTTGATCATCACTTTTTTTTTTATTATTACTGGACTCCCGCCCAACACTGGGCACCGTTATGGTGCACGCCTGCCTTGCTGGTATCACAAACCTGACCCCAGAGCGTCATCGGTTAAAGTTCTTCTGTACTCTACTGTTTCCTTGGCAATGGATTCGGCGCTGGGCTCTTCCCACATCACACGCAGCTTCTAAGCCAGGGAATCCTTGTTAGTTTTTTTTAAATCTGTTCTGTGATGTGCTGATATTCCACGGGTTGTCACGTCTGATCGGAGATCATAGGCAGAAGAGCCAGAGCGATGGCGAGGTAACGCAGGGCGGCAGGCGACGCAAAGAGCAGTGAGCTGGCTTGCAAAGTGACAGACGGCAGCCCTCCTGTGTGCCTGAGTGAGCCCAGGATCGGCTGAATGCTATTCCCAGAGCCCCGATTTACATGGACAGGTTAGCGGGTGAGAGAGACAGAGAAGTAGAGAGAGGAGGGAGTGGGTGGGATGGGATGGTGAGGCTAAGGCTGTCCCTCGTACAAACTTCGCACTGAGGGGGGAAAAAAACAGACACGATCTTCTTTGTCTCTGCCCGAGGGAGGCAATGAAGCATTACAGAATGGTGATGCCGTCGGCGAGGCAAGCAGCAGTCACAAGCAAGGCGGCAGTCAGAAGCGATAACACACACATGGGTGACTCTCTCGCAGAGCAGAAGAAAGGCTGTGCCCCTTCCGTGCCTGCGTGCGTCGCCCGGGAGAACGCGTGTCAGCCACGCTGCCTGTACTCGGCGGGTCCGGCGAGGGTTTTGTTAGGCTGCTAATACGAAAATAAGGTCTGGAATTTTGGACGGCCGCATCACACGAACAGCACGACAGCATCCAGGAAATCTGGCTACAATTGTATAAACCTCCTGTGGTTGCACGGACGCTATACAATTTATAACATTTCTAGGTTTCTGGGTTGATGGTTTGATATCAATGTGTAAGCAATCATTGCCACAGCGAATCTGGAGGCAGATCCAAGTATGAGCCCATTCTGACAATTTTTAAATATAGAGGGAAGTTTATGTTACTCTCAGACCTGGCTAGCAATCCACTTGACTACTGCTAGATTTACGTCATGGCACTGGTTTGGCAAATCCCAAAGACATCATTGAGAGACGGCTGAAAGGGACCAGGGACAAATTTATAGCAAGGATGACTCCCACTTCAGTAGCCAATCCAGGTCCAGCAACAGACTGCACATTTCATCTATTGGCTGAGATAACAGCCCCAGCCTGAAAACACCACCCTCCCCCCATCAGGGAATATGCTACTGCCTGGTATGGGCAAAAAATAGCCTTCAACTTCACCTCCGCTATCTCCCAACCAACACATTCCTACCTCTCTGATATGGATAAAAATACATCCTTTGCCTTCACCTCTGCCATCTTCCCAACCAACCCAACCCTACCTCTCTGATATAGACAAAAATATATCCTCCAACCTCTCTCCTGCCAACATGTTCCTGCCTCTATACATTACTTCTGTCAATTTCCATTTTGTTCCTCCCATTTTTTCTCACTTAATCTACCTCTCCCTTCCTGCATTATCCCTCCTCTCCCATTCTCACATTTCCACCTCCTTCCTCTTGTTCACTTCCATCATGTCTCTCCCTCCTGTTTCCCTCTCATGCTCCATCACTTCACTTTGTTTCCAGTCCTCCATCTTCCTCTGTACCTCCCCGCTGTGTAGCAGTTGATCACACAACGTCGTAATGTTATGCAATGGCGCTCCTCTTCTGAAATGCTGCCAAATGCATTATGTTATCCTTCTTTAGTAGTCTGGAGGCTCTCAAACAGCATAAAAACTCCCTGGTGAAGCTCTCTGCTAGAGGGAACTGCGGCACACTTTTTCATGAAATTTGTTTTTATTCAGGTGGTATATACACATGTCAACACCCCCCTGAACTGTGGCTCTGTATCACTGGTTAGCTTCCTGTGCTCTGGGAAATCTGCATGAGAGATAGTAAATTTAAAGGTGTAAAATTCACTTCAAGATGACCTCAATAATGTCTCCTCAGGATTGGTAATTGGTGTGATAAATACCCACTTGCCTGCTATGAACTGCCATCCTCACTGCAGCAAGTGGCTTATTATAGCAGACAAATTCACTTCCATTGAATGTCAATGGGTGTTGTGCAGCTGGTTAAAATCACATCATGAGATCTTTGAACCCATTGTGCTGGAGAGCACTCAGTAAATGCACTCCTGACACATGTGCATTTACACACACACACACACACACACACACACACAAACAAAGCTTTGTCATTCTGCTATCGTTACGCTGAGTGTTTGCACTGCAGTGTCTTCCCTTGGTATATTCTCATAATGTTTCCTAAACTGAGCTGATGTGCTCAGGTTGGCGTTATGGTGCCTTTCCCAGCATACACGGCACAATATTCCACTTCTTTAATAATGTCAGTGTGTAAATATGTATATGTCCTTCATCTATTGGCTGAGGTAACAGCCCCAGCCTGCAAACACCACCCCTGCCCCCCATCAAGGAATATGCTACTGCCTGATATGGGCAAAAAATATCCTTTGACTTCACCTCTGCCATCTCCCAACCAACACATTCCTACCTCTGATATGGATAAAAATACACCCTTTGCCTTCTCCTCTGTCGCCTTCCCAACCAACCCATCCCTACCTCCCTGGTATAGACAAAAATATATCCCCCAACCTCTCCCCCGCCATCTCTCCAGCCAACACGTTCCTGCCTCTATGCCTCTGTTTATTTTGCAGTATGATTGTAACTGCATTGTGGGGTGCATCATATTCTAATTCACGTATAGTCCGCAGTTAACTTTGTTTGTAATTAAAGATGGTGTGTCCTGGTGCCCAAAAAAAGGCTCTTTGCTCTCACTGGGAGAGGGGAGATATAAGGACTGCCAGGAGTACACATTGCATAAAATAGTACAGAATGATTATTGCGTTTTCTGGTAGATATATTTTTTGTAAATATTGACAGTTTTCACTAATTTTGCTGATTTTTGATGCACCTAATAAACATCCTTGTGCTAAAGTGCTAAGTGATTTCAGCCATTTTTTTCTTTGGTCATAACCCACAAATCTAACATAATAAACACTAGTCCTCTTTTGCACAATTTGTTTTTTGCAACATCATAATTTTTGTGTCTTGCTGCTGGAAAACAACAAATTTCATGACATATGTCAACGATATGTCAGTGTTTTTTTTTATACAGCATGGGATCTGGATTCAAAATCATTCTCGTTTACACCCATATATCCAAGAATAATCATAAACAATCTTGTATAATAAATATGATTCTGATTAATTTATTTCTATCTTCTGGCCTTCATGTCAAAAATCTATATTTTCTGCAGTTTAATGATTCCTTCTATTTCCCACTATCACAGTTTGCAACTTGCATAATAGGAATTAATGATATCCATTTACAAATAAGGGTTGAAATTATCAGGCCAAACACATTAGGTTAGTGTATTGCGCTTTTAGAGTCTAGCCATTAAAACCTCTGTTATATCTGTTGGGTTTAATGTGTCCTTATAAAACAATTTCATACAATCTCTACTTAATTTCTAAAGAACAAGGTTTGCAGCTGAAATTTTAACCCAAAAGCAGATGTTCTGGAATCAAATTAGATGTTTTGAAATCCCAAGCCTTTGCTTAACAGCTATATAGCAGTTAGTGTTATGCTGTTACAGTGCCAGTGACCCAGGTTCAATTCCTGCTGCAGTCTGTAAGGAGTTTGTGCATTATCTGTTCGACAATGTGGTTTCCTCTGGATTCTCCGGTTTCTGCTCACAGTCCAAAGGTATACGGGTTAGTAGGTTAATTGGTCCCATGGGTATAATTGGACAGCACCAGCTCATTGGCCGGCTGGTGGCACAATGGCATCAACGTCGGATTCCGGAGCGATGGTTCCCGAATTCGAATTCAAGTCGGGCCACCCCCGAGCATGCTTTCCATCCGTGCCAGGTTGAGTGTCGAGCTAGTCACTCAGCCTCATAAAAAAAAGGGTCGAGTCAGGAATGTTCATATCGTGACCCAGTTAATCTGGAAGGAGACCAATCCTGACATCACGCACCAGACAAGAATGGCTGACTGTCTGGTGCGACACGCAGAAAAAAAAACCCAGCTCATTGGCTGGATGAGCCTGTTACCAAACTGCATCTCAAGATAAAATTGGGGCAGCATGGTAGAGTAGTGGCTAGCACAATGCTTTACAGTACTGGTGGCCCAAGTTCAATTCCCACCATTGCCTATAAGGAGTTTGTATGTTCTTCCCATGACTGTGTGGGTTTCCTCCAGGTGCTCTGGTTTCTTCCCACAGTCCAAAGATGCACCAGTTAGTCAGATAATTGGTCATTGTAAATTGTCCCGTGATTAGGCTACGGTTAATTCGGGGTATTACTGGGCAGCGCAGCTTATAGGGAATAGCATATTCTGTGCTGTATCTCAATAAATAAAGAAAGATATTAATGGCCAGTTGATACAATTCCACAGGATGTATAGGTGGTTAAAATATTTTTATCAAGCATGGAATTCACATTTTACAGAATAAACCACAGTCAACCATATTTCTCAGGTCAGACTAAATTGTAATGAATTTTAATGGCCTAAAACCACTGCTGTTGGGCCAGGATAAACAAAGATTTCCTTCCCTCCCAGCCTCGCCTCACCTCTGCTCTGCACTCTCCATGCATCCTTCCCTAGTGATTCCTCATGGATTTCTGGGTCAAAGATCACCTGCTCCATGCTGACTCCCATCCTGCTCTTGTGTCCACATTCCACTGGTATCCTGTGAACCAAGCTGAATTCCAGATAAACGAACTGTCAAGCAGGAAAAAATGCAGTCTTTGATAAAAATTCCACAGATATATTCCACATTTCAGAATCAGGTCTGGACCATAAAACCATAAGACCATAAGACATAGGAGCAGAATTAGGCCATCTGGCCCATCGAGTCTGCTCCACCATTCAATCATGACTGATCCTTTTTTTTAAATCTCCTCCTCAACCCCAGTTCCTGGCCTTTTCCCCATAACCTTTGATGCCATGTCTAATCAAGAACCTATCAATCTCTCCCTTAAATACTCCCAACGACCTGGCCTCCACAGATGCATGTGGCAACAAATTCCACTGGCACACAATATGTCATGAAATTTGTTGGTTTGTGGCAGCAATACATTGCAGTACATAATGAAAAAGCTATAAATTACAATAAGTGTTTATACATATAAATCATCGTTATGTATGATGTAGATGATCATTGGCTTTGACCATAATTGTTTTTGGCAAGTTTTTCTACAGAAGCGGTTTACCATTGTTTTCTCGACAGTGTCTGTACAAGATGGGTGATCCCAGTTTGAACCATTCGGGCCGTTCTCCTCTGACCTCTCTCATTAAAAAGGCATTTTCACCACAGAACCTGTTTTTCACACCATTCTCTGTAAACTCCAGAGAATGTTATGGTGA
This sequence comes from Mobula hypostoma, assembly GCF_963921235.1. Taxonomy (NCBI): domain Eukaryota; kingdom Metazoa; phylum Chordata; class Chondrichthyes; order Myliobatiformes; family Myliobatidae; genus Mobula; species Mobula hypostoma. Next base: position 10,143,363 of record NC_086105.1, on the reverse strand, counting down.
AAATCCCAGGAGATCAGCAGTTTCTGAGATTTCAAACCACCCTGTCTGGCATCAACAATCATTCCACAGTCAAAGTCACTTATATCACATTTCTTCAGCATTCTGATGCTTGGTCTGAACAACAACTGAACCTCTTGGCCATGTCTGCATGCTTTTACATATTGAGTTGCTGCCACCATGATTGGCTGATCAGACATTTGCATTAACGAGCAAGCGTACCAGTATACAGTAGCTAATAAGGTGCCCACTGAGTGTACGTTACTGTGAAATTAACAACCAAACACTGAAAAGAAAGTGCAGAGTAAGATGAGAGAATTCAGTTCTAAATTTTAAAAATCAGGAGTTTAGATTTTTAAAATCTCCGTCTGCAACGTAAACCTGCAGGAATAAGATTCTGAATTTGAAATAGTTAACTTGTCTGTCAGAAAGTTTCAATGCCAGCATTTCATATATATCCATTCATTTTCTAACACATAAGACTGTCTCTTACCCTCACACTCTGTTTTGCCATGATGTTGCATGTTTTTGTCTGCCAGCACTACACTTCCTCTGTCACTATAACACTCATCAAAATCATCATGTGCTGTGTTGTATGACATGGGCAATGGTGGTCTTTGACCATGATGGTCCTTGGCAAATTTTTCTACAGAAGTGGTTTGCCATTGCCTTTTTCTGGGCAGTGTCTGCACAAGATGGGTGACCCCAGCCATTATCATACAATCAAAGATCGTCCGCCTGGCGTCAGAGGTCACATAACCAGGACCTGTGATATGCACCAGCTGCTCATTCGACCATCCACCACCTGATCCCATGGCTTCTCGTGACCCTGACTGAGTGGCCAAGCAGGTGCCACACCTTGCCCAAGAGTGACCTGCAGCCTAGCAGAGGGAAGGAACCCCTTGCACCTCCTTTTGTAGAGACATATTTCTACCCTATCACCAAAATTTTCTGTATATGAAATTAAATTAGTGCAAAAAGTGGGGAGAAAATAGTGAGGTAGTGTTCATGGATTCATTGTCCATTCAGAAATCTGATGGCAGAGGGGAAGAAGCCGTTTCTGAAATGTTGAGTGTGTGTTTTAAGGCTCCTGTACCTCCTCCTTTTATGGTAGCAATGAGAAGAGGGATTGTACAGGGTGATGGGGTTCTGAATGACGGACGCCGCCTTTCTGAGGCATTGCCATTTGAAGGTGTGCCCTCAGTGCTGGAAAGTCCAGTGTCTATGATGGAGCTGACTGAGCTTACAACTTTCTGCAGCTTCTTCTGATCCTGTGCACTAGTTTCTCCACACCAGACGGTGAGGAGACCAATTAGAATGCTCTCCGTGGTACATCTATAGAAATTTGTGAGTGTCTTTCATGACATACGAAGTCCCGATGAAATATATCGGCTGTCGTGCCTTCTTTGTAATTGCATCAATATGTTGGGCCCAGGATAGATCTTCAGAGATGTTGACACCCAGGAAGTTGAAACTGCTCACCCTTTCCAGTGCTGATCCCTGAATGAGGACTGGTACATCCTCCCTGAAGCCCACAGTCAACTTCCTTGGTCTTACTGATATTGAGTGTTTTTGCGACACCACTCGACAAGCTGATCTATCTCGCTCCTGTACACCTCTTCGTCGCCATCTGAAATTCTGCCTGCAGTAGTTACATGAGTGTCATTGGCAAATTTATAGATGGTGTTTGAGCTGCGCCTCGCCACACAGTCGTGAGTGTGTCGAGAGTAGACCAGTGAGCTAAGCACACATCCCTTAGGTACACCAATGTTGATTGTTAGTGAGGAAAAGATGCTATTTTCAGTCCACACAGACTGTGGTGTCCCAGTGATGAATTCAAGTATCCAGTTGCAGAGGTGCAGAGACCCAGGTTCTGGAACTTGTTGGTTAGAACTGAGGGTATGACTGTGTTGAACACTGATCTGTAATCAATGAACAGCAGCCTGACATAGGTTCTACTGTTGTCAAGGTGATGCAAGGCTGCATGAAATTGCATCCACTATACATAGCTCTACTGTGGTGATCGGCAAACTGCAGCACATTCAGGTCCTTGCTAATTCTAGCCATGACCAACCTCTCAAAGCACCTTCATTACAGTAGATGTGAGTGCCACTGGGAGATAGTCATTGATGCAGCTCATCCTGCTCTTCTTGGGCATTGCTACGATTGTCACCCTTTTGAAGCAGTTGGGAACCTCCGACTGGAGCAGAGAGAGATTGAGGATGTCCTTGAAGACTCCCGCCAGTTGGTTGGCAGGGTTTTCAGAGCCCTGACAGGTACTCAATCAGGGTCTAATTCCTTCCAAGGGTTCACCCTCTTGAAAGATGTGACATGGGCCTCCAAGATAGAGATCACAGGATCACCAGATGCTGCAGCGATTTGCAGGAGATGCAGTTTTATCCTCCCTTTCAAAGTGTGCATAAACGGCACTGAGCTCACCTGGGAATGAAACATCACAGCTATTCATGATGTTAGGTTTCACCTTGCAAGAAGTAATGCCCTACAAACCCTGCCAGAGCTGACATACATCCAATTCCATCTCCAACCTCAACTGGAGTTGTTTTTTTTTCTCACTTTAAAACTCCATTTAGCAGACTTAAACAACCTCCGCATATCAACATTGGGATTCAGGAAATGTTCTGCAGAGGCTATTACCCAGATCCATTAAGTGGCAAAATAGCTAAGCAGAGTTGAGATGTTTACATGTGCTGTGTTGCTCAAATGGGTGATAGCAAGGAAGATATATAGTTTTCATTTGCGCCCTTTCCTTCAGAATCTTTAAAGGGAGATGTTTTTTCACAGGAAGTTTCATGTATCCAGTATTGAGTACTGAACCTTCCCAGCCAACCATTTGCAGTAATGGCCAGACTCCCTGCAGCTCTTCTCCACACCCAGGAAGATTACTAAATCTCAAAGAAAGAGTTAGCTCCCTTGAATGGCTGTGCATTCTCACTATCAGATTTCTTCATACAATCTACATTTTACTGATAGTATAAACTAGTAGTACAATTACAAAGGAAAATTAACCACCGGGGCAAGATATTGTTCCATTAAACATTAAAGTCTTGAACATTACCATTTTAAATGGATAATTTGAAGCAAGATATGGAGTGAATCATGAGCTATATGATTAAAATGATACATTAAACTTAGTAGTGCTGTCTGCATGGCTCTCATGCCACATTAAGTCCTATGTCTGCAGAAATTCATTTAGCAAAGATCTTTCTCCTCTATTTATGCTTCTAATAATATGTGACCTGGAGAAAAGCCAGATTCATTTAAGTTCACATTTTTCTCATTGTTAGTAAAATATCTCCTATGCAAACATATCCTTTTCGTATTTGCCTTTGTTGAAACATTCCACAGTAATATAATGCTGGTGATCTTGGGTCGAGGAAGTCATTAGATCCTCCGTCAATTATTTTGTTCTTATTTTGCGCATCCTTGGACTTTGCCTGGTCTCTTTGTCTCTTCGGTATCTGGTTGACGACCTGCTGAGTAGAAAGATAACTTCCTTCTCCTGTACACTGCTCTGTTCCAGTTAGGAAATTCAGCGTTAGAAAATGGAAAGTCTTCCTTCCTCTTCAACTATTTGCTTAACTTTGCACATTTCAGTACTAAATCAATGGAGTATTCTGTTTATATAAGCTGAGATATGATTCAAATAATTAGAAATTGTAAAGAAGGTATTATTTCTGATTGATTAATTGTTAAGTCTGCTTCTCAAATTTTGGTTAAACCCTGCACTAAAGTTATTGCTTACTAAAAGCAGAATACTTTTTAACTGTGGAACTATCAGGCAGAGGTACTGCAGTCTAAGAACAAGGAATGTTAGGCTAGGCACAGCTACTTCTTCCAGGCTGTGAGACTTCTGAACATCTTGCTGCCACACATGATTTATGACAAGGCCAGTAGCATTAACACTGTTGTATAATGAATCAACCTATAAGCCAGGGAAGTGATGACCCCGTCCCGTTAGACTGTTTGAGGTAACTTATTTTAATTCTTTCTTACTTCTCTTCTAATATTTGTATATCTGTGTCCTTGTAATGCTACCGTGACACTAGTTTCCTTTGAGATCAATAAAATATCTACCTATCTAACTGTATGTGGTATATGTGTAGGCTAGTGTAATTGGTGGAAATGTACGTAACTCACAACCTTGGGTTGGGGTTTCACAGAGGCTGGCCTGATGTAATTACGTAAAGGACTTTCACTGTGCTTTTGTATTCAGGTCTTGGAGTTCAATGGGATGTGTTATGGTTTCTCTTGAACATAAAATGCCTCACTTTGGTTTATTTGTGAAAACCAGCACATGCACCTTGCATCTACAGAATACTTTTTTATATGTCAATTGTCACAATGTGCACTGAACAGTATCAGATCAAAAGTATGGAGGAACGACTGACTTCAATGTAGAGTCGGCGCTGAGAGTATAATCATCATAATTCCAACAGAACGTCGCTGGTTCAGCCAAGCAGCACTGCGAGAAGTAACATTCTCAGAATACAGCATTAATGGAAAGACTCTTGGCAGTGTGGAGGATCAGAGGGATCTTGGGGTCTGAGTCCATAAGATGCTCAAAGCAGCTGCACAGGTTGACTCTGTGGTTAAGAAGACATACAGTGTATTGGCCTTCATCAATCGTGGAATTGAATTAAGGAGCTGAGAGGTAAAGTTGCAGCTACAGTGTATAGGACCCTGGTCAGACCCCACTTGGAGTACTGTGCTCAGTTCTGGTCGCCTCACTACAGGAAGGATGTGGAAGCCACAGAAAGGGTGCAAAGGAGATTTACAAGGATGTTGCCTGGATTGGGGAGCATGCCTTATGAAAACAGGTTGAGTGAACTCGGCCTTTTCTCCTTGGAGCGACGGAGGATGAGAGGTGACCTGATAGAGGTGTATAGGATGATGAGAGGCATTGATCGTGTGGATAGTCAGAGCCTTTTCCCAGGGTTGAAATGGTTGCCACAAGAGGTCACAGGTTTAAGGTGCTGGGAAGATGTCAGGGGTAAGTTCTTTACACAGAGACTGGTGAGTGTGTGGAATAGGCTGCCGGTCAAAGGCGATGGAGGCGGATACGATAGGGTCTTTTAAGAGACTTTTGGACAGGTACATGGAGCTTAGAAAAATAGAGGGCTATAGGTAAGCCTTGTAATTTCCAAGTTTGTGGGCCGAAGGGCCTGTATTGTGCTGTAGGATTTCTATGTTTCTATGTTTCAAAACTAGGGCCCTACAATTAACGCACATTGGGCAACCGCTTAAGTAATACAAGGAACACAGAATCCCCGAGCTTATCAAAATAAATTTAATATTAAAGAGACGGCACCAGGAGAACACATTACAAAGAGCGAGTCATTCAAGAAAAACACAAGGATCTCTAAACGATTAAAGTCTTGTTAAACAATTAACAGATTCAGGTGCTTTTAAACCCTCAAAGCCCAATGTCCTCTGGTGTCCCACACAGGTCCGAAGAACTCATTCCAGTTAATATAATTGTGTTAGTGTTATTTTATGTGTTGTATGTGACAATATGTACTGTGTTTTGTACCTTGGTCCCTCAGGAGTGTTTCATTTAGCTGTGTACATGTGTAAAGTTGAATGGGAATAAACATGAACTTGAAAGTTTCAACTAATATTAGGAACAGTTTAATCTTTCATATGCTAAACGTCTATTTGGGATAATGACAATATTAGCAGAACTGGCTCAAATTTGGATACAAAATTGACTCTGGGACCACTAAACATTAGACAGATGGTGAACACAGATTTAATATAGGATGCCAATATCCTTTGCCATCATTATTTAAGCAAGATAACAAGGCACTTCCATCATCACAAGCAGTTGTTTTAATTTTGTGACTGATAGATGTTTTCATGTGAAGCTTCCTTTTGTGCCATGTGCATTCATGATTGATTCATATTTTAATGCTTTTAAATCATCTCAGTGTGGGCTGTTCATTTATTTATTTACTTACTTACTTACTTACTTACGTATTTATTGAGATACAGCACAGAACAGGCCGTTCTGGTTCTTCGAGCTGCATCGCTCAGCAATCCCTGATTTAACCCTAGCCTAGTCATAAGACAATGTACAATGACCAATTAACCTATAATCTGCACATCTTTGGACTGTGGGAGGAAACCAGAGCACCCGGAGGAAACCACGCAGTCACAGGGAGACCATACAAACTCCTTACAGACAGCGATGGGAATTGAACCCGGTCTGCTGGTATTGTAAAGCCTTGTGCTGAACACCACACCACTGTGCCACCCCAAGCTAACAGAAAAGAAATAGCAAATGGCAACTGGAATGTCAGATGCACTTGGTAATTAATTCGGTTACAATTCTGAGGGAAATGAATTCATACAGAGGAATATAGAATAATGAGGGGTATAGATTGGGTAAATGCAAGCAGGTTTTTGCCACTGGGGTTGGGTGAGACTAGAACTAGGGGTCACAAGCTAAGGATGTAAGGTTAAATACTTATTGGGAATCTGAGGGGGATGTTCCTCACTCAAAGGGTGGCGTGAGTGTGGAACGAGCTGCCAGCAGAAGTGATGGGTGCAGGGTCGATTTCAACATTTAAGAGAAGTTGAATGAGCACATGGATGGGGCAGGTATGGAGGGCCAAGGTCCAGGTGCAAGTTGGTGGGACTAGACAGAATAACAGTTTGGCATTGATTAGATGGGCCAAAGGACCTGTTTCTGTGCTGTAGTGTTTGACGACTCTATGATTCTGGTATTGCTCTATTCCTCTTTAATCATAGACAAGATAATAGCCATTGAACCCCTCGAGTCTGTCTGGCATTTCAATGGCTGATCTGTTCCATTTTTCAATTGTCCGTCCAAATCTATGATATCCTTACCTCATGGAAATTTGCCTGCCTCAGATTTGAAGAGTCTAATTGTCCCTTCATCTCAAATCTCTTGGATTACAGAGTTAAAAATCCCACTGAACTAACTGTTAAAATATGCACATTTACTCACTACAGGCCTGGTTCTAACATTTGCTCTAATATTTCTGTTTCGTAATTCTTGATTTCTGCCTATGAATGGAAATGATATCTTCATATCCACCCTCTTAAAATATTATGCACATTTTAAATATTTTAATCGAATCATTATTGGCATGCAACCTGTTATTGTTACTTATGTCAACTCTTTGTATTAAACACTATTCGGTTCAATTGGCAGATCAAAACCAGGAATTACACTTGACCTTGCTGAGTAGAGGGGTACAAAGTTAAGAACTATTTTCTGGCCTTTCTCTTGCCCACCTTATTTTTCTGTGGATTTTGTAAATGACCTCCTTCTTGTGGGATAGAAAGGTCTGGAATACAGCAAAAAAACTTCTTTTCTGAGAAAATGTGATCACTGGAACACTAGGATAAAATTAACAAACTGATGCCAGAGGTAAAGCAGTAGCCTAAGTCAAAGCGCTAAATAAGGAAGCAGCTCGTACTCCAACAGAAATTATTATTATCTGAGAACATTACCTCTGCTCATTGACCTGGAACAGAACCATACAGTTCAACAAAAACAATGTTTAAAACATCAGTGGCAGGGTTATTTCGTTAAGGTTTCTTTTGTTTACATTACAACCAGCTGCCAGCATTTCAATAGGTATCCCTGACATTAGTTACTTGAACGATTTCACAAAAAATATCTTTGATGCTGGAGCAACTTTTTTTTAAAATAACCTCCTATTATTTGTCCGTTCATTATGTGCTTTGTCGTACGATGGAGGTGGGGTGGTCATGATCTTAACATGACCTTGTACTTAGGAAATATTTCTACAGAAGTGGTTTGCCATTGCCTTCTTCTAAACAGTGGGTGACCCCAGGCTTTATCAATACTCTTCAGAGACTATCTGCCTGGCATCAGTAGTCACATGAACATGGCTTGTGATATGCACCAGCTGCTCACACGACCCTCCACCGCCAGCTCCCATGGCTTCATGTGACTCTGACTGTGGGGCTAATCAGGTGCTACAGCTTGCTCAGGGGTGACCCGCAGGCTAGCAGAGGGAAGGAGTGCCTTACACTTCCTTTCGTAGAAACGTAACTTCTCCCTGCCACCCAATTTTATTGCCCGTAAAAGGCAAACTGGTTTTTGGTGTTCTTTCCGTGGTAAGATTGAACCTTCAACCATTTGGCAAAAGGGTAATAATAATAATAATTAAAAGGCAGGATGTTCTGAAGCCTTCAGGATCATTGCAATGGGGCCTTGTAGACCATCTCTTGCCGTACCATTGGCTTGTTTCTGATTGTGTATTTATTATTGTGTTAATGTCCTGTTTTTGCACAGCCTTCTTTTTCTTCTCTGTTCATTGTCTTGTACAGTTTATGTATAATTTATATGCTGTGTGTTGCTTGAACCGTTTTGCCTGTGATGTGGCTGCCTATTAGTTTTTCATTTTACCTGTACCCTACTGCACTTGAGCGCATAACAATAAACTCCACTTGACTTCTCTTCACTTGATTCACAATTCCTTTTCTCCAAGTTATTCATAGCCAATGAAAGTTATGGTGTGTTCTCACCTTTTGTATCATAAACACAGCAGGTAATTTTCACACAGCACTCCAAGAGTCAGAAGTGTGACTCTGACCAGATTACTTCCAGTAACATTGACAAGGACTCTGGAAATGAAACAACAGCCTCTTACTCAATGTCAGCAAGACCAAGGAGCTGATTATTGACTTTGAGAGAAGGGAACCAGAGGTCGATGAGCCAGTACTCACTGGGGGATCAGAGGTGGAGAGGGTCAGTAACTTTGAGTTCCTTGGTGTTATTGTTTCTGAGGAGCTGTCCTGGGCCCACACATAAGTACAATTATGCAGCGTCTTTACTTTCTTAGGAGCTTGCAAAGATTCAACATAACATTTAAAACTTATACAATCCTCTATGGATGTGTAGTTGAAAGTACATTGACTGGCTGCATCACAGCCTGGTATGGAAACACCAATGCCCTTGAATGGAAAATCCCACAAACAGTAGTGGATATGGCCCAGTCCACCAGCGGTAAAGCCACCCCCAACACTGAGCACATGTATATGCAACGCTGTCACAGGAAAGCAGCATCCATCATCAGGGACCCCAAACACCCAGGACATGCTCTCCTCTCACTGCTGCCATCAGGAAGGTGGTACAGGAGCCTCAGGACTCACACCACCTGGTCCAGGAACAGTTATTACCCCTCAAGCATCAGGCTCTTGAACAAAAGGGGATAACTTCACTCAACTTCACTTGCCCCATTGAAATGTTCCCACAACCTATGGACTCACTTTCAAGGACTCTTCATCTGATGTTCTCGATATTTATTATTTATTTATTTATTACTATTATTATTATTACTTCTTCTTGTATTTGCACATTCTGCTGTCTTCTGCACTCTGGTTGATGCCCTAATTGGGTAGTCTTTCATTGATTCTGTTATGGTTATTATTCAATAGATTTATTGAGTTTAAATCTATAACATAAATTCAGGGTTGTATATGGTGGCATATATGTACTTCAATAATAAATTTACTTGAACTTTGATCCCTTCTCTTTTTTGAATGATTCAGACAGCAGACAGAGACTTTGGTTAACACCTCACTCAAGGACAGCACATTTGACAAAGGGACATACTCTCAGTACTGCACTCAGATATCAGACAAGTACAAGGAGTTGATTTGAACCCATGACATACTGATAAAGTGTGAGATTGCTACCAGCCACACTGCAATTCATGCAAATTTCTCAGTAATGTCAATTTATCACACAACGTGAGCCACATTGATAGGACTGGTGAAGGGAGGGTTTCAATTACAATTAATTCTCCCTTTCTCCTCCCTTCAAAGCCACCAGCCCACTGGATAGACTAGAATAAGGATGATATTAAAAGTTGAAAATTGTGTACCTGTTTTAAGGAGGAGTAGGTGACCAATCCACTCTCAAAAGGCATCAGTCAATGACATACTCCAAACAGATCAGTTCCTAAAGGCTGTGTTTCTCCATTTCAGTGAACTTCAAATGATCACCTCCAGTGGTGAACTCCACCTCCTGTACCAGTGATCCAGGAGGATGTGCAATCTTTGAACTCGCTCTCCCTCCTGCATTAATCTGAACTTCACCACTTCCCCAGTCAGCAGACACCATTAACCTGTTGCGTTACGGTCCTTTCTGTAATGTCGAATTTCTTTCCTCCCCTCAGTGTCCATATCCACCCTGTGTTCTTCTACTTCCATCACCAATATCCAGCTCCCACACCCTGTACTGATCATCTCTCTCTCTATCATGTCTGCCTTGTGTCCCTGTGTAACCCAGCTCATACCAGAGATGGTTGACAACCCTAATGTTCACCTTTCCCCACTCATCTGGATCCAACTCTGAGATATCCAATACTCCTCCCATGATGGTTAGCACCACACTTGATATCCAAATCCCCATACCTGAAATTTCAATGCTCCATGGAACTGATATATTACTGGCAAAACATCAATCTAGCTTCTTGTAGAAACATAGAACATAAACTATAGAACAGTAAATCACATACAGACCCTATGCCCCATGATGTTGTGTGACGTATATAAACCCATTTGTGATCATTCTGAGCCTTCTCTCCTACAACAGCCCAATGATTACTGACAATGCCTCAATGACTATTGTCCAGTAGCACTTACATCCATTGTAATGAAATGTTCTGACAGAATGGTGATGAAGCAAATCAACTCCTATGTGGATGCACTCTAATATACCTAATCTCACAACAGGTCAACAGCAATGCCTTTTCCTTGCCTCTTCACTCAACCCTGGAATACCTGGACAGTGAAGATGCATATGTTCGTCTGGATGCTCTTCATTGACTATAGTTCTGCATTCAACCCTATCACCCCCTCCAATCTAATCAATAAGCTCTGTGACCTAGGCCCCGTATCTCGTTGTGCCACTAGATCCTCAATTTCCCCACTTGTAGACCCCAGTCAGTTCTGATTGGCAATAACATCTCCTCCATAATCAGGAGATACTGAGTCTAAGTACGGCTCCAATGATATATTTAAGTTCGCTGAGGCCAGACACCACTGTCGTTGGCAAAATCAAAGGTGGTGACGAATCAGCCGATAGAAGGAACTTTGAAAACTGGCTGAATGTTGCCACGGCAACAACCTCTCAATGTCAGCAAAGCCAAAGAGTTGATTGTAGACTACAGGAGGAGAAAACTGAAGGTCCATGAGCCAGTCCTCATCAGGGGATCAGAGGTGGAGACGCTTTATATTCTTCGGTATGATCATTTCAGAGGATCTCCCTCTTAAGTGCCATGACAAAGAAATCATGGCAGCACCTCTCCTTTCTTAGAGGGTTGCACGGATTCGGCAAGTCGTCTAAGACTTCGACAGACTCCTATAGATGCATAGCGGAGAGTGTTTGGATCACATTGTGGTATGGGAGCACCAATGACGTTGAATGGATACGGCCCAGTGCATCACAGGTAAAGCATATAGTACAAGAAGCACCTTCGCAGGACAGCTGCATCCATCATCAAGGACCCCTTGACCCAGGACCACGCTCTGCAAATATTACCTCTCAACCATCAGGCTCTTGATCCAGAGGGCATACCTTTATTCACTCCAACACTGAACAGATTCCACGATCTATGGACTTCCTTTTAAGGACTCTTCAACTCGTGTTCTCAATATTTATGGGCCCTCTCTTTATTATTATTTGTTCCTTTTTTTAATATTTGCACTGTTTGCTCCCTTTTGCACATTGTTGATTTACCCGTCATTGTCATGTGTAGTTTTTCATTCATCCTACTGTGTTTCTTAAAATCTACTGTGAAAGCTCACAAGGAAATGGATCTCAGGGTAATATGCGGTGACGTATATCTACATTAATAATAAGTTAATTTTGAACTTTGAACTCTCAATTTTCCTACCTCCATGAGCCCATCTGAGAGTCTTTTAAATGACCCTTTTGCACCAACCTGGCAGTGCATTCCAGGCACCAACCACTCCCTGCGTAAAGTCCTACCTCTGAGCAGAAAGGAAGGAATTCCGAACTGGTTCTCCGTTGAAGTCACAAGACTTCACGACATGGTAGCGCAGCAGTTAGCATAGAATTATTACTGCGCCAGCGACCTAGACTCACCTCTGCTGCTGTCCGTAAGGAGTTTGTACGTTCTCTCCATGACAGTGTGGGTGTCCTCTTGGTGCTCCCGTTTCCTCCCACAGTCCAAGGACATAAAGGTTAGTCAGTTAATTGGGCACACAGGTAGCACAGGCTCACTGGGCCTGTTACTGTGCTGTATCTCTAAATAAATATTGACCCACAGGCCCTGACTGCAGAGTCCCAGTAATAAAATAAACTACCCATGTCCCACTTCCCCTCTCCTCTCCTACCTCCCCAGCTAGCTCTTATTTTCAAGATCAATGGTAAATGATGGATTGGTAAATTGGTCGCATGTAGAGACACAGAGAAAAATCTGTTTTGCATACAGATCAATACGTTATAGCAATGCCATATGGTAATACAGTGGGCACGTGGCCAAGTGGTTAGGGCATTGGACTAGCGACCTGAAGGTCATGAGTTCGAGCCCCAGCCAAGGCGACGTGTTGTGTCCTTGAGCAAGGCACTTAATCACACATTGCTCTGCGACGACACTGTATGGGTCCTAATGCCCTTCCCTTGGACAACACTGGTGTCATGGAGAGGGGAGACTTGCAGCATGGGCAACTGCTGGTCTTCCATACAACCTTGCCTCGGCCTGCGCCCTGGAGAGTGAAGACTTTCCAGGCGCAGATCCATGATCTCGCAAGATTAACGGTTGCCTTTAATGGTGATACAAAGTAAAACAATAGCAGAATGCAGAATAAAGTTGTACAGTTACAGAGAAAGTGCAGTGCAGGTAGAAAGTAAGGTGCAAAGTTACAGTGGGGTAGATAGTGAGGTCAAGAGCCTGTTATAATGTACTAAGCAAACAATAATCTTACAACAGTGGGATAGAAGCTGTCCTTGAGTCTAATTGTATATATCAAGACTATTTTCAAGTTGGGTAAGCAGGAGCTTGTCAGAACTGTCACGTCTGAGCACCATGATGAGTTGGCTAATAAGCAGAACTCTCTTGCTCCAGTTTTGCTTGAACACACCATACAGTCCACCTGGCGAATTGAAAGCCACTCAGATTGTATGGCGCAGTCAGGTGAACTGTGTGTAAGGGGTTTAAGCCATGTTTCATTGAGGCCTAGCACTCAACATTCACTCAGGTTTCTTTGGTAGGTCACTCTTGCCCTTAGTGCATCAGCTGTGCTCTCGATGTCCTGGATGTTATACTGGGAAGGAAGGTCTTGAACCCTCACCTGTCACCCAGCCCTCTCTCCATGCTTCCGAGGTAACCCTTCCCAGATAAGCTAATGTTCACCCTTTTCAGACCAGCAAAATTGCACCCAACAAAAGCCAACAGAATATATAAGATATTTTATTTCAAATATAAGTACATAAGATAGTTTATATTTAGAGTGGTGGGGTAGAACTATATTTTTACCAAAGGAGGTGTAAGGTGCTCCTTTTCTCCACTAGCCTGTAGGTCACCCTTAGATGAGGTGTACCACCTGCTTAGTCCCCTGATCAGGGTCATGGGAAGCCATGGAAGCAGGTGCTGGATGGTCATATGAGCAGCTAGTACATATCACAAGTCCTGGTGATGCGACTACTAATACCAGGTCACCCTTCTCGTAAAGACACAGCTCAGAAGAAGCCAATGACAAACCACTTCTGTAGAAAAATTTGTCGAGAACAATTATGGTCACGGAAAGACCATAATTATCCACATCATATGACACGGCATATAACAAATTAGATTCAACTTTACTGTCATTGTGCCGAGTACAGATACAAAGCCAATGAAATGCATTTAGCAGCTGACCAGAAATGCAAAGAATAGTGTTATTTACAAAATAACTGCGAATAAAAAAAGTGCTACAGCACACAGATATAAAAGTACTGAGACAGTACAACACGGATGCAATCCTGCTTAGTGCTGTGATGAGAGGTTCAGCAGGGTCACAGTCTCAGGGAAGAAGCTCTTCCTGTGCCTGCTGGTGCGGGAGCGGAGGCTCCTGTAGCGCCTACCGGATGGGAGGAGAGTAAAAAGTCCATGGTTAGGGTGAGATGCATCCCTCATAATGTTTTTCACCCTGCCCAGGCAGCGTTCACGGTAGATGTTCTCAATGGTGGGCAATTGGGTGCCGATAATCTGCTGGGCAGTTTTCACCACACGCTGGAGTGCTTTGCGGTCCGATACACACTCCATTACAGTGAACAAGTTTATGTCATAGATTGATTGTTTGTCAGGATCGCTCTATTGTGCATCTATAAAAGATTTTGGTGACAAGCCACATCTATGCAAACTTCTAAGAAAATAAAAACACTGTCATGCCTTCTTTGTGATGGCATTTCCAAGCCAACTTCTTCAAACCCTTCTTCTTCAGAGTCCTATTGTTCAGGCAGTCTTATTCATTGTGGGTTGCTACAACTGGTAGCAGGTGCATTTCCAAATTAGGAGGCAGTGGTTTCAAGCTCACATTTAGAGGAAAGAGCACAAAAAATAGACTGACAACTTGACATGCTGGGTTTTGGGTGAGCTATTAAACCAATGCTGCCTTTGTTCTCTCAGATGAGAATACCTAGGATGTAAATGATCCTATGAAATTACTTTGGCTGGTGAGTAATCCTTAGTGTGCCAGCACCATTCATCTCTCAATCAAAATCACAAAAGACGATTACCACATTAGAGTTTGTGAGAGCATGTTGAATGCACATCAGCTTTTGTGTACTCACGTTGCAGTGGTGACTACATTCTTGGAATACTGTCAAACATTTTGAAGAGTAGCAAATCAGAAATCCAAAACAATGTTTTGTTCAGCTGAAAAGTTGTTGCTTGTCGTTCCTTTTCACACCTGCTGGCACGTCGGGTGGCATTTTTGCTGTTTCTGTCGTATCTGACTGTTCTTTTACAACGCTGTGTTGCTAGCTTGATGCTCAACCCAACGTGCGAGGAGCCGGCCAGATCTGAACTCAGGGCCATTTGCCTCGAAGTCCGATGTTGATGCCCCTACACCACTGGCTGGATATCAGCTGAAAAGTGTGGAACATAAATTTGAAGAGGAGCGATGCCTCAAAAAGGCGACGCTCGTCATTAAGGACCACCATCACCCAGGACATGCCCCGTTCTCATTGTTACCATCAGGAAGGTGGTGCGGAAGCCTGAAGGCACAAATGTAACTCTTCAGGAACAGTTTCTTCCCCTCTGCCATCTGATTTCTGAAGGGACATTGAACCCATGGACAACTACCTCACTACTTTTTTACTTCTACTTTCCCATTACTTATTTAATTTAACTATTTAATGTATATATACTTTAATTCACAGTTTTCTTTATATTATCAGGTATGACAAAGTACTGCTGATGAAAAGTTAACAAATCTCATGACAATTGCCAGTGATAGTAAACCTGATTCTGATTCTGACTTCATAATGTCACATTCTCCATGTCTTTCCAGTCTTTATGGTCTCCAACTCTGACCACATACATAATTGCTCCATTTGTAAAGGAAAGTGCCGGGACTTAAGGAAACTAAGTTAAAACCTTATTCGACCTGAACTGTTATGAGTTAGTACAAAATCATAGGCTTTGTAAGTTTACCTGTCTCTCTGTCAAACGCAGAAATTGTTCCCGGATAATATTGAAACTATTAAGCACTCATAGCCTACATTGAAATGATATTCTGAAATGATCAAATGTAACTTTAAAAATAAATTTCTGCATTAATTTTATTATTAAGAACATTGATAATATTCTAAATAACTTTGAGGGAGTACAATACAGATTTAAGACTTGTAAAGGAATATTAACGTGTTTGTAATTTTGCCATAGGCTGCTTCCAAGCAAAAAGTAATAGGTATAATTCTGATTCTGAAGTGCATGTTTTTAGTTCCAGTTGCTTTAATTACTGAGCAATTATGGTAACAATAGAGCAATTTGGCTAAAATACCAGCAGAGATTTAGTTCTCTTTTTTAATGTGTTGGTATTGTGGCACAAGCTGTTTTACTGCATTCCACAGATGGCTAAGGACCATGTGAGGGATGTTCTCTTCAAGTGGAAGGCAGAATTAAATTCATGACTTTGAGATCCCTAGTTTTGTGCTTTTTTTTCAGACTTTGATATGCCAACACATTGTCTGAGGAGGCCGGGTCCTGTTCAGAATCAAACTGAAGAAACCATGCATTACAAACTTCCCTTAGGTAGCATAGTGGTTAGCACAATGTTTTACAGTACCAGCGACCCGGGTTCAATTCCTGCCCCTGCCTGTTTGTTCTCCCCATGACCGCGTGGGTTTCCTCCGGGTGCTCCGGTTTCCTCCCACAGTCCAAAGACATACTGGTTGGTAGTTTAATTGGTCATTGTAAATTGTCCCAGCGTAAATTGTAAATTACGCTGGGGATAAGTCGGGAGATGCTGTATAGTGGGTTGAAAGCCCTGTGCCCCGATATATCTCAATTAACCAATAACGCTTAGGAGTTTAGGAAAGCTAATGACCCCTAATGGCAACTCTTTTGTTTGCATCTTCGGAAACAGCTCTATTTCCATCTTTAATATCTTTATTTTTCCCTTTCAGGGTTCTTTTGATGACCCTGACCTGGAGTTACACGCTGACTACAGTTCTTTGCGGGAATGGGACCCACTCTTGGGGTTTCACAACCAACCGTTGTTGTTCGGCACGCCAAAGGCTTAGCCTAAGCGTTCGGCTCAGATTCGGAAGCCTGGATCTCAGGGGTCTGGAGTTGGGCAGATCGAGGGGCGGTGTCACAACAGGAGACCCGTGTATCGTCGGGGGAGTTGGAGTATCAGCAGTTGTGTGCCCTGTTTTTTTTGGGTATAGAGTTTGAAAAAAGTGACGTGGCAGACTTTTAACATCGTAAACCAGCAAGCTGTTTGTTATGTCTCCGCGCTCGCTGAGAAAATGGAGTCACCTCTTTCTTCCTTATTAGGGAGAGAGAGAACCTACGGTATGTCGAATACCGGGTGAAACGCAAAGTCTTTGGGGTAACTGCAAGTCTGTGTCTTTGCTATTGCTTTGAGTGCTTGGTGGTGGTACCGATGCTTTTTTTTTGCTGGTGGTGGGAGGGGGGATTGTTGTTTGCTGTCACTTACACGTGGGACGGGGGAGCTGGGGGGGGGTACTTTGCGGTTCTAACATTTAACTGTCGTTCATTCTTTGGGCCTCTCCTCTGTTTCTGTGGATGGTTGTGAAGAAAAATCATTTCATGATGTATATTGCATACATTTCTCTGACATTAAATTGTACCTTTGAACCTTTGAAATAAATTGGCACTGTTTAATCTTAAGTGCATTTGTCACATAATAATGAAAGACATACATTAGATCAGGATGGAATTGCGAGAGCTTTAGCATTAAGCCTGACCTCTGCATTTGTTGCAACATCAGAACATCTACTATCTCTCATGTGCTGATATTCCTTTTCAATTATAAACCATGTAACTGAGTTGGCACTTAAAGACACAGCAACCTGGCTTCCGTAACTTACACTTTTACACCAGGCCTTGCCACCAAGAGCTGAAAGAGTACGTTTCACTGCAACGTTAACCATACTAATGAATCAACAATTACATAGGTACCTAAGCCTGGCAAAACAACCCGGATTTCATGGCTCTTAAATGCAAAATAAGGACAGCGCCCTGTAATTAATTTCTGACCATCCTCCATTAAAGTTCTAAGAGAATCTTCTGGTGTTTCCCTACAATTACCTACATGGTAGAAGCAAGATAACAAGGTGCTCCTGACAAGTAAGATGCAATAACATTTTTTGGATAGAAATCAATTGCCCGAACACACAGAATTAATTGTGAACATTTTCGGTTTGTTTTGATTACATCCTCTACTGGTATTTCTTAACAACAGATTTGTTGAATCTCCCAGCTCTGCCTTGACCCTGCCTCCATATTTACACAATACCAATTGAAACAGTTTACCAATGCACTGAACTTATGAACTAAACATTTAAGTTGACATACTAGAATCTCATATGAATACTTGCTTTTATCGTTTGCACAATTTTTTTTACACTGGGTTCTTTTTTAATGGGTTCTTTTGGGTTTCTTTGTTTTGTGGCTGCCTGTAGGAGACGAATCTCAACGTTGTATAATGTCTTCATACTTTGACAATAAATGTACTTTGAACTTTGGATAAAGAGAAATGAGGAAATAGCAAGCAATATTAAAGTTCTTGACCCAGTAACAGTAAGCATCTTGTTGTGATTATGATAATTCTCCTCTGACAGATGTGTAAAATTGTTAGGTATTTTACAGGGTGGCAATAGCTAATAAGAGAGGGAGAAAGTATAGTGGGGACATGAGAGGTAGGTTTTGTTACATAGGGAGTGGTGGTGTGTGGAACACACTGACAGGAGTCATGGTGGACGCAGATATATTAAGGACATTTAAGAGACTTTTAGATAGGTACATGGATGAAAGAAAAACGGAGGGCTAGGCAGGAGGGAAGGGCTAGATTGATCTTGGAGTAGGTCAAAAGGTCAGTAAAACATTGTGGGCTGAAGAGTCTCTGCTGTTATGTACTACTCTATGCTCGATGTATTTGTACAGCTTTTGTGAAACAATCGTTACGAGACAGGTCCTTCCAGATATTTGGTTGATCATAGATAATTGTCCACCAAAAACTGACAAAAGATCTATGTGCATGTTATCAAAATGTGTAAATTATTAGCAAATGATTTATTCATGCTTATGCTAAATGTGCGTCCTAAATGATGCATGCCTGGCATTCACTCTTGCACTATACACTGCCCACAGAGTGTAACAAAATCTTCTCCGTAGTAGAGTCAGAAGATAAATGGAGCTGAATATAAACTCAACAAATACAAGGTTGCATTAAAATAGAATGCACTGTTAAAAACTTGAAACTTAATGCTAACCTCCTTCTACCAATGAGGTTTAATTGGAGGTTACTAACCAAGCTATTAACCCAGGAGTGGAATTGGCAGTTAACTCCTTAAGGGGAGAGATCTGCACATGATTTAAATGGCTTCTCACACTTTGCTTTGACAGGCATTTTACACATTTACATATTAGGTTAAATAATTCCTTGTTCAGAATTAATATGTATGATACAGGCATTTGTAGGGAGGGCACTTGGCAAAATTTGCTGAATTGGGACCTTTGGGACAGACGCAGTTTAACATGAAAAGTGTGTTAGGATATCAGTGCCATTGTAATGTATATAAGTGTGTGTTTGGCTTTTTGAAAAGAATTAGACTTTTTGATATTATTTGGTGAGTTTAGTATCTTTCTTGCACACTACAACTCAGTAGGTGACGGTCATGCACCCTTGTGTGAGTCTGCCAACCGCCATTAAACTTTTCAAGAGGAAGAAACTCTGACCAGAAGTGTTTCCTAGCTTCAGGAAGCCTGGTGGAGTGGAGAGCAGTGGAGATAACTTGTGAGAAATAGGTAGGTGTTTTTTAAGATAGTGATTCTAGGCTTGGAGGAAGAAGCATGCTTTTCTCCCAAATCTCACCTTCCACACTTTCCCAAGCTCCCTACTCCATAAGACTCAACTGCCAAAAGCAAGAAGACAAGAGCTTAAGTTTAAAAGGAGTTTTAAAGGGCACCGAAAGATTTTTAAATAGGAAGGTTTTCGTTTCATAGGGAGATACTGTCCTGGCTTGCATATTGACACAGCTAGGACATAATATGCATGGTCGACTCTGAACAACAGAAAGCCTCAACATAAGGAGTTGTTGATGTCTGAAATGTGCTGTCTTGAGGAGGTGTTGGACTCAGACACAATCAATACATTTAAGAGCTAGTAAGGCAGACACATAAATAGACAAGGTATTGAATGAAAACAACAGGAATTCTGCAGATGCTGGAAATTCAAGCAACACACATCAAAGTTGCTGGTGAACGCAGCAGGCCAGGCAGCATCTCTAGGAAGAGGTACAGTCGACGTTTCAGGCCGAGACCCTTCGTCAGGACTAACTGAAGGAAGAGTGAGTAAGGGATTTGAAAGTTGGAGGGGGAGGGGGAAGATCCAAAATGATAGAAGAAGACAGGAGGGGGAGGGATGGAGCCGAGAGCTGGACAGGTGATAGGCAAAAGGGGATACGAGAGGATCATGGGACAGGAGGTCCGGGAAGAAAGACAAGGGGGGGGGGTACCCAGAGGATGGGTAAGGGGTATATTCAGAGGGACAGAGGGAGAAAAAGGAGAGTGAGAGAAGGAATGTGTGTAAAAAAATAAGTAACAGATGGGGTACGAGGGGGAGGTGGGGCATTAGCGAAAGTTAGAGAAATCGATGTTCATGCCATCAGGTTGGAGGCTACCCAGACGGAATATAAGGTGTTGTTCTGTTTTTGCTCTATTTTAATCTATTTAATATACATATAATTAGTCCAGATAGCTGTGAGAGTCAGTAGGCTAAGAGCACGCATGCAGAACTCGTTGATTTTATTAACTTTGCTTCCAACTTTCACCCTGCCCTCAAGTTTACCTGGTCCATTTCCGAAACCTCCCTCCACTTTCTAAATCTTTCTGTCTCTGTCTCTGGAGACAGTTTATCCACTGATGTCTACTATAAGCCTACTGACTCTCACAGCTATCTGGACTATTCCTCTTCTCACCCTGTCTCTTGCAAAAACGCCATCCCCTTCTCGGAACTCCTCCGTCTCCGCCGCATCTGCTCTCAGGATGAGGCTTTTCATTCCAGGACGAGGGAGATGTCTTCCTTTTTTAAAGAAAGGGGCTTCCCTTCCTCCACTATCAACTCTGCTCTTAAACGCATCTCCCCCATTTCACGTACATCTGCTCTCACTCCATCCTCCCTCCACCCCACTAGGAATAGGGTTCCCCTGGTCCTCACCTACCACCCCACCAGCCTCCGGGTCCAACATGTTATTCTCCGTAACTTCCGCCACCTCCAACGGGATCCCACCACTAAGCACATCTTTCCCTCCCCCCCCCCGCATTCCGCAGGGATCGCTCCCTACGCAACTCCCTTGTCCATTCGTCCCCCCCATTCCTCCCCACTGATCTCCCTCCTGGCACTTATCCGTGTAAGCGGAACAAGTGCTACACATGCCCTTACACTTCCTCCCTTACCACCATGCAGGGCCCCAAGCAGTCCTTCCAGGTGAGGCAACACTTCACCTGTGAGTCGGCTGGGGTGATATACTGCGTCTGGTGCTCCCGATGTGGCCTTTTATATATTGTCGAGACCCGACGCAGACTGGGAGACCGCTTTGCTGAACATCTACGCTCTGTCCGCCAGAGAAAGCAGGATCTCCCAGTGGCCACACATTTTAATTCCACATCCCATTCCCATTCTCATATGTCTATCCACGGCCTCCTCTACTGTAAAGATGAAGCCACACTCAGGTTGGAGGAACAACACCTTATATTCCGTCTGGGTAGCCTCCAACCTGATGGCATGAACATCGACTTCTCTAACTTCCGCTAATGCCCCACCTCCCCCTCGTACCTCATCTGTTACTTATTTTTATGCACACATTCTTTCTCTCACTCTCCTTTTTCTCCCTCTGTCCCTCTGAATATACCCCTTGCCCATCCTCTGGGTAACCCCCCCCCCGTCTTTCTTCCCGTTCCTCCTGTCCCATGATCCTCTCGTATCCCTTTTGCCAATCACCTGTCCAGCTCTTGGCTCCATCCCTCCCCCTCCTGTCTTCTCCTATCATTTTGGATCTCCCCCTCCCCCTCCAACTTTCAAATCCCTTACTCACTCTTCCTTCAGTTAGTCCTGACGAAGGGTCCCGGCCTGAAACGTCGACTGCACCTCTTCCTACAGATGTTGCCTGGCCTGCTGCGTTCACCAGCAACTTTTATGAAGGTATTGAATGACATGGTCCTAAAGCAGGCAAATGGGATTAGTGAAGATTAGTGTACAGTAGTACACAGTAGCATCAGTTGAACGTGATGATGGACGCGGACCTGTTTCTGTTCCATGCAACTCTGTGGTGGATTCTGTAGTTCATGTCATGACATTTTTCTGGTTACTAGTTGCTCCTTTTCTGTTGCTATTTTGTTCGATTTTGATTGGGGCAGCCTTCAAATAACGAATGGTTCAGCACTAGGTTGAACTAAACTGAGCTGATATGAATATGCTTGGACTCTTTTTTGCCCTTTGCACAACTGTTTGTTTTTTCTGAATGTTGAGGTTGGGTTTGAACGGGTTTTATTGTATTCTTTGTCTCATGTCTGTCTGTGGGAAGACAAACCTCAGAGTTGTATACTGCATATGTACTTTGATAATAAATGTGCATTGAATCTTTAAACCTTTGAATCTTTGATAATCCCTACAACCCAGTCCCCAGGATCAGGATCTTTAGATTTCTAAGTAGTGTATTAGAGTCACATACAGTTTTACCTGTAACCCATCCTTCAGTCTTTCTATGCTAATCAGACTGACTTGCAGATTGTGCTTCAGGTGCCATATTTACAGATTCCTTGCCCAAAACTCAGACTACCTACCCGTAAATCCCACCCAGGAGGTGACAAGAGCAATGGACCATCTTTCACAGTTGCCATTCTGGGAACAACTTAAAGGAAAACTGTCAAAGTAAGGAGGGGCAAGAAGCCTTAACTTTATTCACGGGAACATGGTCTCATTACAATCTAACCAGTAGTTTTAGCTCCAAGTTACCACAAAAGAAAACAACCTTAATGGTACTTAATTGGGAAACAGAATGTGAACAAGTGTCCCTCCTAAGTGCACATTAAAACTATCATTGGACAATGCTTGCCCCTGATTTCCTCGCTCTGTTGATTGCCTGACTTGCTTGCTGGTTACTTTTAATTCTGAGCTGTTGCTTAAAGCATCACTTTCAAAAGTGCAACAGCCCAATCTATGACCATCCATCAGCAAGGGATCTCCTGGTGCCACTGATGTTCTTCAATATTTTTAGATCTCTACCTCAGCTGAACATATAGCATTCTATTGCAAAGAAGAGCAGAGGAATTACTCTTGGTGGCTGATATTTGCCCTTCAGTAAAAATCAATGTAGTCTCGTCATTGATCATTATCACCTTGTGGATTTGGGATTTTCCTGTGAGATAACTGCCCTCAATTCCCCCCATTGTCTGCAAGATGTTTGTACGTTCTCTCCTTGACTCTGTCGGTTTTCTCACACATTCCAAAAATGTACAGGTTAGGGTTGGCAAGTTGTGGGCGTGCTATGTTGGCACCAGAAGCATGACGACACTTGTGGGCTGCCCCCAGCTCATCCTCGGACTGTGCTGGTAATTGGCAGAAATGAAGCATTTCACAATGGGTCTCAATGTCTCTTTCCTTTGCCCGTTACGCCGCTGGTGTTAGGCAGCGATGAAGGTCCTTCATCTTTGACAGTGTTCTCAGCTTCCTTCATCATGTCAATAGCTTCCAGTTTCAACATACATGTAACAAATAATCAAGTCAAGGTTATTGTCATTTAACTATATACATGTACACCATCAAATGATACAGCGTGTCTCTGAATCAGGGTGTAAAGCACAGTAGTGAGCATAATACACATAACACAATAACAGGAAAGTAAGGATTAAAAACTACAGATAAATTATTCATAAATAAACAAACTAAAGTGCATAAATTAAATATTGTAAGGTACAGAACAGATTAACCAGTGACACTTTTAATGTGACGCATCAGTGAGTTCAGAAGGCTAATGGCTTGGAGGAAGAAACTGTTTCCCATCCTGACTGTTCTTGTTTTCATGCATCGGAGTCTCCTGCCTGATGGTAGAAAGTCAAAGAGGATGCTGGATGGATGGGTGTGATCCTTAATAATACTAAGAGCCCTGTGTATGCAGTGCTTCTGGTAAATGTCCCTGATGGATGGTAGACAGACCCTTAGTAACCTCTCAGCTGCTCTCACAGTCGTTTCTAGGGACTTCTGGTCCAATTCTCTGCTGTTCCCATACCAGATGGAGATGCAACTGGTCAGGACACTCTCAATGGTGTCCCTGTAAAATGCATTTAAGATGGTGTGGGGGGGGGGGAGCCTCGTTTGCCTCAAGCTCCTCAGAAAGTGGAGGCACTGCTGTGCCTTCCTGTTGATGGAGGTGATATGAAGGGACCAGGTGGGGTCATTGTGACCTGAACTCTCAGGAACTCGGTGCACTTAACTCTGTCTACAGCGGACCCATGTATTCAGTTATTTTAGTCTTTAAGCTTATCTTAAAAATGTACGTAATCGGCTTTGTTTTTCAGGAGGATGCAGCATTATGTTAAATTTAGATATTAATTTTACTTTTGTAAATGAAAATAGAAGCATCAGCAATATACTAGTGTGAGGGGTTTCTTCTTTTATGTTACTGCAAAGGCTAACAAAATGGCTTCTTTGTTATGTTATAATCAAAATGGCTTTTCTGTCATTATAACTGTGATGTAAGGAGTCCTCTCTTTGTGCTTGTTTGGGTTATATTATTGATAACAGAAAGAACGAACCAATTGGGATATATGTTATTCTTTCTTGTGTGTCTGTAAGATATTGTGTTTCGCGGGTTTTGGGGCAGAAGGTGGACGGGGGCAGAGAGAGGAGAGGCGATGCTGTAAGCCGGGTGGTTATATGGACCCTGAGTGGGAGTCTGAGGCCCAGGGTCTTCGGCGAGGAGAAGAGACGAAGACAGACTCGTGTGGAGTGTCTGGTCGACCACCATGGTTGGTCCCAGGCGGCAGGTCGAGGGGATGGGAGGGGATCGAATGGTGGGAAGAAGACTCCATTAATCGAGCTCCAACTGTGCGTACGAAGAGGTTGAACTTTGATAAGTTTGGCGCCTTTTATTTTCCTTTTATATTTTATCTCTATTAATTACATAGTTCCAGTAAGATCTATAAAGTGCAATCATTTAATCACATATGGTGTATTGTCTGTTATTTGGTGGGGTGGGGTACATCACACAGCATCTACACAAAATTGATTACCCAGTTTGGCGGGACCGAAGGCTGCTCCCCCTAGACGAAAGCGAGCTGAACAAGCCTGAGGCCTACCAGGGGGCTACACCAATTTGATACAAATGATCAGTGCATGAAAAAAGACCACAATTTCAAATAGGTAATAATATTTGATCTAGTTAAGCCAGAAAAGGTGGAAACATAGAATCTTGCATTGGCTTCACTAGAACCAAGATACCTTCAGAAAGAAAATATTCTGTTTTAAACTTGATAATATTCACAAGTGGTCAATGAGTATAAGATCAAAGTGTTAAGGGCCTTTAAAATATTAAAAAGAAGGGTATTAGTCGTGCTTCATTCTAAACACGAGGTGTAGTCTTGAGTTTCCATAGAGATGACCTAAAGATGCTTGCCAAGATTTTGTAGGAACTGGTCCCACACTCAGATCTTTTAATGAGACAGATGGAGTTTGATAATGAGAATTTTGTCTTCTGTGTGAAAGGCTGGTGTGCACTACCCACAGCAATTTCTGATCATGATGTTGCATCACTGTTTAATATGAGCTCATTACCTAATGTGAACCCATTACCAAATGTGCCTCTCGGTGCCCTCGTTGCTTATCAGAGCATGAAGTGATACTTTGCGACCAGTTCTCAGGTAGGAGGGAAATCACTTCCATCATCAGGGGCAAGAACAGTGAGCAATTAACTTTGTTATTTTATTTGAAAAAAGGTTGTTCAAACCAGTGATTTAATGAAATAAAATTATTAATTAATTAATTTACTTATTGCAATACAGCACAGAATAGGTTCATCCAGCCTTCGAGCTGGGCCGCTCAACAAACTCCTGATTTAAGAATAGTCTAATCATTGATCAATTTACAATGACCAGCTAATCTACCCACAGTTCGACGGTCTCAAGATTAGACGAGGATTAAATTGGGGGGATTACTGGGACCCACAGCTTGAGAGGCCCAGAAAAGTCTATTCCGCACTGAATTCCAGTAAATAAATAAATAAGCATTTCATCTTTCACCTTTAACCCATGACCTCTAGTTGTAGTCTCACCCAACCTCAGCTGAAAAAGCTTGCTTGCATTTACCCTATCTATACCCCTCATAATTTTGTATACTTCTATCAAATCTCCCCTCAATCACCTACATACTGGGGAATGAAGTCCCAAGCTATGCTACTTTTCCCTATAACCCAGGTTATTAAGTCCCAGCAACATCCTTGTACATACCCTCTGCACTCTTTCAATCTTATTTACATCTTTCCTGTAGGTAAGTGACTAAAACTGCACGCAATCTCCATATTAAACCTAACCAATGTCATAAACAAGCTCAGCATAACATTCCATCTCCTGTACTCAGTACTTTGAAATATGAAGACCAATGTGCCAAAAGCTCCCTCTACAATTCTATCTACCTGGGATGCCTCTTTCAAGGAATGATGGATCTGTTTTCCTAGATCCCTTTGTGCGACCACACTCCTCAGTGCCCTACTGCTTAATGTGTAAGACATAACCTGGTTTGTCCTCCCAAAGTGTAGCACCTCTCATTTGACTGCCTTAAATTCTATCTACCATTTTCAGACCATTCTACCAGCTGGTCCATATCTGACTACTAACTTTCACAACCTTTGTCGCTGTCTACTATGCCCCCAATCTTGGTGTCATCGCAAATTTGCTGGTGCACTTAATCATATTATCATTCAGATCATTGATATAGGTGACAAACAACAATAGACCCAGCTCACTACTTGTCACAAGCCTCCAGTCAGAGAGTCAACCATCTATTACCACCCTCCAGCTTTGCCTGCAGAGCCAATATCTATCCAATTTAATACCTCATCCTGAATAGCAAGTGACTGAATCTTCTTGAGCAACATCCCATCTGGGACCTTGTCAAAGGCCTTGCTAAAGTCCATGTAGACAATATCCACTGCCTTGCCTTTTTTAACTTCCTTCGAAAAACTCTGTAGGACTTATTAGATATGATATACTACACACAAAGCCATGCACTATCCTTAATCTGTCCCTGTCTATCCAAATATTCATATATCCAGTCCTTTAGAACACCTTCCAATAACTTGTTCACTACTAATGTCAGGCTCACTGGCCTAAATTTTCCAGCAAATTTTTAGAGCCTTTCTTAAACAACAGAACAACATGTTTTTAAATATCTCTGCTAGGGCTCCTGCGATTTCTGCATTAGCCTCCCACAGGATCCAAAGGAACTTCTTGTCAGACCCTGAGATTTAACCAACCTAATTTGCGTCAAGACAGCAAACACCTCCTTCTCTGTAATCTGTATATGGTCCATGGTCTCACTGCTGCATTTCCTTATATCTATAGTTTGCATCTCCTGAATAAATATAGATGCAAAAAATCCTTTCAAGATCTCCACTATTTTTGTTTTGGCTCCATGGATAGATTACCCTTCTGTTCTTCCAGAAGATCAATTTTGTACCATGCTATCCTTTTGCTCTTTGGGGCAGCATGGTAGCATAGCACAACAATTTTACAGGTGACACCGGTTCAATCCCTGCCACTGCCTGTAAGGAGTTTGTACGTTCTCTCCGTGACCACGTGGGATTCCTCTGGATGCTCCAGTTTCCTCCCACTGTCCAAAGATGTACCGGTTGGAAGGTTAGTTGGTCATTGTAAATTGTCCCCTGATTAGGCTAGAATTAGACAGGGGGCTTGCTGGGCAGCGTGGCTCGAAGGGCTGGAAGGCCTATTCCATTCATGTCTCAATAAATAAAAACATAAATATATCTGCAGCAGTCCTTAGGAATCACCTTCACCTTGTCTACTAGAACAACCTGATATCTTCTTTTAGCCTCCTGATTCTCTTGCATTTCTTAAACTCCTCAATTCCTCATTTGTTCCTACCTGCCTCTACCTGCTATAAACCTTATTTTTCTTAACCAGTCCCTCAATATCTCTCAAAAACCAAGGTTCCATAAATGTATTATCTTTTCCTTTTATTCTGACAGCAACATGCAAAATTTCACTGTCAAAATTTCTCTTTTGAAGTCCTCTCTTTTACAAAGTACACCTCTGCTGAAAGCAAATATTTGAAACCGCACTTTGAAATCCTTTCTGATAACATCAAACCGGGCTGTTCTCCAAGCTAGAATCTCAATCCAGGGACCTGACCTATCCTCTTCTGTAATAAGCTTGAATCTAATAGCATTATGATCACTAGATGCAACGTGTTCCCCTACGCCAGAAGTTCCCAACCTGGGGTCCATAGGTCCCTTGGTTAATGGAAGGGGTCCAAGGCATAAAAAAAGTAGGGAACCCCTGTCCTGCATGAACCTTGGTCATTGGCATTATCTCATTCCTTAACAGGAGATCTAGTACCTCACTCTCTCTCTGTACTGAGGGGATAAAGGTACTAGAGGGGGAAAAACCTAAACAAGTAGAAGATATGAAAATGAGTGAAAATTGGAGTAGAAAACCTCAATGCAAGTAAAATGTACTGTTATAAGTACAGGGAAAGTAAATGAGAAGATACTAAGATAGAAAGGTGCTGGTTTATTGACAGGAGGATCCGAACACAAGCTCTTTGAAAAGAATTTATTTTATTGCAATTAATTGAATATGTAGAAACCAAAGAGGCAATGATCCAGATGCCAATATTAGCTTCATGACGAACCCTACATTTGTTAGAGAAAGTCAGAGTCTAATCACAAGGATTCATTGGTTTCTGATAAAATATGATGTATGTAGTTTTGATTTGCAATTGGCTTGGATGTCCATTTGGATCCCCAGCTCTAATCATCAACAAAGTAATCGTGCATTTAACCAAAAAAAAACAGGAAACACTAGAAATACTTCTTATTTCAGTTTTGCAACATCTGCAGCATTTTCCTTTTGCTATAATATACTATTCGTAATTGACTGAATAACTTTCTCATGCTTCAGATGTGTAACATAAACATATTTGTAATTTCTGCTCTTCGATTATCACCATACTGAGGTGGGAAGGAGTGTAAAACTCTGAAAAGATATTTTACAAGCTTTGAAGTCACGGCCTCTTGTTAGGAATTGGGGCAGCAATCTAACCTTCATCTAACTACATGGGTTCAGAACAGGGGTTCCCAACCTGGGGGGTTCACAGACCCCTCAGTTAATGGTCCATGGCATAAAAGAGTTTCTGAGCCCTTGGTTTAGAATATAAACTGTTGCAGTGATATTTAATTTAAATTGTTTACATGTGAACTTTCTTTTTATGATTTTATGATAATTTTTTTTACCTGAAGGATATTTTTCAGGTTGTGTAAGGACAATGTTAAGGTTGGCCTAGATTTTGCTGCATTTTGCCAAGAGTTTCTGCAGATATTACAAACCTACAGTCTGAACTCACCAGTTATTTCTTGGCTGCAGCTCACAGCTGGAATCTTTAGGAGTATAATGATGGAACAGAAGCTCAACAGCATTCTGTAGTACTTGTGTTGGGAAATCTGTTCTCAGATCCTGCAACAAGTTAGATCTGGAGATTTTAAGACGGCACGGATGGAAGGTAAGGAGAAACTACTATATTTGTGTGTGTTTGTTACAATATTTTACATTATTGTTAGGTGTATCAATAGTTTCAACTGATTATTGAATGTTTAAAATTCTTTCAAATTTTTTTTATTTTGAAGCTTCTGAATATCAGAGAAATATCAAGACAAACAGAGAGATTGACAGATGACAAAACTAGCGACAAGCTTTTACCACACGTCATTGACCTTTGGTCAAGTGAATAGTAGGATATTATAATACCTGAGAACCTGCCATTAAACAGAGCATTGCTAATTGCTCCTGTGGACAGAGGGGAGTGAGTCACTTGGGCGATTCCTGGTTGGCTTGCTGCAGGACTTGGCCAAGATGTCTATTCATAGGCCTATGTGGTATTCACGTGAGGTTTCTGCCTGAGCAAATTGCCTGTCCCTTTTGTGGAGCTACGCCCCTGACTATCTATCCCTGGAGAAGGAGCAGGTGGCATCCATGGGGACATTTGAAAGCCTTTGGGACCAATGGATGCCACAGGAGGTGGAGAAGGTTCTGTATAAGCTTGACTCTATTGTAATTCGGAGCTGTTGACTGTAAATTATGCGAGTAGTAGAATATTCAAGTAATGCATTAAGGTAATGCTGTAATCACTTAATATATCTCCTTTGGGGAAAAAGGTATCACGTGGTTTAGTGAGCTCAATCTGGGAAAAGTAATGTCAGAAAAATTATAAATAGAAGATTCAGCGATTCAACGTACAGTACATTTATTATCAAAGTATGCATGCAGTATACAACCCTGAGATTCATCTTCCCACAGACAGCCAGGAAACAAAGAAAACCATGAAACCCGTTCAAAGAAAAACAACAAAACCCCAACACGTAAAGAACAAATCACGCAAACATCACAAAAAAAGGTGAAGAACACAAAATATAGAACATCAAACCGCAAGTCATTGAAACAGTCCAGGAAACTTCAGTTCAGTTCAATCCAGCACCATATCATTTGTTGACTGCGAGCTGCAGCACCAATCCGCTCCAATCAAAACTGCACAAAATAGTACAATGTACAAAAGAGTACAACATAACTGGACAGTTAAAATACTTTACTTTTGGTACTTTGCGTGCTAGAAACAAGCAATTTGTATTCCTGATTCTCACATGAATCATACTAGAAGATTTGTCGTCTTTGAATACTGAATTCCCAACATAAAGTACTTTGGAAGCAGTATCACTCTTGGGACAAACAGATTTAATTAATGGTACTCCATGTTCGAACTCTAACTCCCATGACTTTACGTCACTTATCCCTCCATCACTCCCTGGTACCCACTACCTGATTTCCCCAAGGTCCACCCTGGTCCAGAATTCAGGTGTGTCCTCCCAGTCTGAGAACTCCCAGATGCCCCCTACCACCCTGATCAGTTTCCATTTTCCATCCTCTATTTCATTCCCACCCAAAGAGCAGAGTTAGCTGTCCTGGTGTAATTCCATTTCTATCTCGCGCCCCCCCTCCCACAGTATTCCTTCATCTCTTGACCCCATCTCTCTCCAAGCTTCCCTCATTCCAATCAGATCTCCAAGGTCCAAACTTTTCCTCTTCCTCTTATTCTTAATTGAGCTTCTTACAACCCCTTGTCTGAACCCACCCACTGGACAGGGCCACAGAACCAACCGTTATATTTTCCTGCACACACTGATGAAGAATGGTACTTTCCAGTGAATCAATAGTGACACTCTGTAAGACTTACACTTGCCTTACAGTGAATTGATTTACCACCCACCTTTATAACAATAAATGAAATGCACAGAACTCTGAGATTGGGTTCAGTGTTGTGTTGAGTTAACGTTATTGTCCACGTTCAAATTCCAAAAAAAATCTCCAGCTCAGCTTGAATGGTAGCACCGTTTTATGCAAGCCTTATCTTTGTCACCTCGTCACAGTAAGAGACTGGAAAAAGGGTATAGCAACAAGCTAGAGTTTAATCCTTTGAACTCAGTCCCCCAGTCCTTCTGCCCAAAGAGGACCAGGTCACATGAGTACTTAGACTGAAGAGAATCAGAATCCAGTTTTGTATCACCGGCTTATGTCGTGAAATTTGTTGTAATGCAGCTGCAGTACATTGCAAACCTAACAATAAAAAACTGTGAATTTTGTCAAAAACTGTGAAGTATGTATATATTTATATATTAAAAAGGTTAATTTTAAAAAATAGTGCAAGAAGAGCAAAACAAAAGTAGTGAGGTAGTGTTCATGGATTCAATGTCCATTCAGAAATCGGATGGCAGAGGGGAAGAAGCTGTTCCTGAATCGTTGAGTGTGTGCCTTCAGGCTCCTGTACCTCCTTCGTAATGGTAGCAATGAGAAGAAGGCATGACCTGGGTGATTGGGGTCCTTAATAATGGATGCCATCTTTTTGAGTCATCACACCTTAAAGAGGTCCTGGATACTTGGGATGCTAGTAGCCATGATGAAGCTGACTAAGGTTACAACGTTTTGCAGCTTACTTTGATTTTGTGCAGTAGCTGTCCCACCCCAGATGGTGACACAGCCAGTTAAAATGTTCTCCACGGTACATCTGTAGGAATTTGTGGGGTTATATATCTACAATTCATGGGGTCTTATTTCTACAATTTGTGAAGTTATATATCTACAGTTTACGGGGTCTTATATCTACAATTCACAGGGACGTATATCTACAATCCTCAGATTAGTGTGTAAAAGTATAATTTAATAAGTTGGCTTCTTCCAGGATGTGCTTAAATTGAGCAAATATGGCTTGAGAGTCACGCTGTTCAAGCCTCAGCAACATATCATGAGAAATCCTTGTTGCTATTTTTCTCCAGTCACTGGTTTTGAAATTTGTGCAGCATAACTAATAGCTCTAAGGCTTTATAACTCTGTGTCAGTGAGTACTGGGGTGAAGAAAGAATGAAGAGCTAATATCCGATGACATCAATGCTCTAGACTGGTTAATTTTCTTTGCTTGTTGTGTTGTATATTATTTATGGTGACATTTCAAGGTATCTGAGCAATAAAGACTAGAGTTCACACCATACTGTAGGGTACATTTCAATGAACAATGATTACATTTTCTTAGCAAGCCAAAAATAATCTATTGTAATAAATGACTTTTCCTGGAAGTATATGCTTGTGTTCTTTCTAGTCAAGGTTAATTTCTGACTGAGGTTATTTTAGTGTTTTAACTTTGTGCTTCCAGATCTAATTGTGGAATTTTGAGCGTGTGTGTTTCTCCCTGTGGACACATTTCTTGTAAAATGTTGATTCTACAAGCACAAGTCGTTGAAGGTAGGCCACCCGCACCTTATACTCCATCTGGATACCTTCTGACCTCAATACATGAATATTGATTTCTCTTTCCCCATCCCTTCCTCTATTCATCACTCTAACCTTCCACTTCTTCTCACCTGCCTATTACTTCCCCCTGGGTCTCCTTCCCCTTCCTTTTGTCCTATTATCCACTCTCCTCTCCTATCAGATTCTTTCTTCTCCAGCCTTTGCCCTTTCCCTCCCACCTGGCTCCATCTATCAGTTTCTAGCTAGTCTCTTTCCCCTCCTTCCAATTTTTTATAGTTGCATCTTTCTCCTTCCCTGTCAGTCCTGATGAAGGGTCTCAGCCCGAAATATCGACTGTTTACTCTTTTCCATAGGTGCTGCCTGACTTACTGAGTTCCTCCAGCGTTTTGTGTGTGTTGTGTTGGATTTCCAGCATCTGCAAATTTACGCATGTTAACAATCAGGTTTGATCTTTGAGTTGGAAACTACTTCTTCTGTAGCTCAGAGAGAGCTCATCCGTGACACGATTAGTTGACATAACCAGAAACCACCAAGACTTCCAAATTCAGGTCTTTGCCATTGGCACCTTTCTTATTGTGTCCCGGAAACAAGAGTGATATCCAGCCCATGAGTCTTCTAATGGCCCTAGGATGTTTTGTATTTTGGTGAAAGGAAGGCATTCCACGGTGAAGATTCAAGATTTCCTGTAAAAACAATTGCTATTGTCTCTTCGATTACAGTGTCCCTAGAACTTTCTACTGAGTTTTCAGGTGCTGCAGTCTAAATTAAGGCAGGTACAAGACATTGCACAACCTCGACTGGATGTACCTGTTTGGACACCTGCCGACCAGCTGTGAACAAATAGGGTTAGACATCCCTTACGTCTTACACAAATCCATAGCTTTGTGCCTACTTTATACAGCAGTATTCTGTCTCCAACACAAGATCTCTGGACGAAAGGAGAGGAGACTGAAATTCCTTTGCATTAGGAGAATGTTACTCAACTGGAGTAGATGGAGAACTCTTCACACTTTTCCTTTGGCCATGATTTTTTAGTTCATAAACTAATGTAGAACATCAACCATCATGAACACAACTACACTAGTCAAACCTTTTCTCTGCACCTCCGTCAACTCTCACTTGCTCCACCCCGAAATCTCCTGATAGCCACCTAAGGCAATTAATTTCCAAATTAGCCCACTAACCAATATCTTGGGATTTGAGAGGAAAAAGCAGAAATTGGAGAAAACCAGAAAAGGTGTTACGTCTGCGTGGAGCAAGAATGGTCGCAGAGCTGCAGGGTAAAATGCTATTACTGTATCATACACTGTGGGCAATTTACAGCACAGTAGCTATGAACTGTGCCTGCCAAGACAAAATTGTGTGCACTCGAAAGTCTGTGCAGAAAGAGAGAGAGAGCCTACCGTGTGGAGGAGGCCCAATCAATTCACTGCACAATCAATCAGCTGAACGCCGCTTGTGACATTTTCGCAATTGATCTCATACAATTCAATAGGAAAACATATAAACGTCACACAGGCAGAATTCGAATTCAGATTTGAATCCTGATCTCCTGAACTGGATCGTAACAGCACTTGCTGCTGGTCCACTGTACTGACCTGGTTCTTCAGTGGTTCTTACAAGATTTTTGCAACTATAAACAATGACACAGCAGGCAATTTAGAGCATTGAGAAAGTAATAATATCCAAAGGTCCCAATCTATTTCCTGATTAACTATAGCATTTTGAGAGCACGGAATCTAATTAGCAATTTTGCAACTATATTCAAGAGCTAGAGGAAAACCAGGGCCATTCAAGGGTAAAGGAAGGATCACACGCTTGGAGACAGAGGAAGTAGGCAAGGTCTTAAATGAGTCCTTTCTTTCAGTATGAACCAAGCAGAGGGAAGTAGAGGATAGTAAGGTGAATGTGAAGCAAGCTAATATGCTAGTGCATTTCAGAGTCAGAATCAGGTTTAATATCACCGACATCTGCTGTGAAATTTGTTAACTTTAAGGCAGCAGTACAATGCAATATATGATCCATATAGAGAAAAATGGAATTACATTAAGTACACATATATGTCTATAAGTAGTTAAGTTAAAATAAGTAGTGGAAAAAAAACAGAAATAAAAAAGCAGTGAGGTAGCATTCATGGGTTCAATGTCCATTCAGAAATTGGATGGCAGAGGGGAAGAAGCTGTTCCTGAATCACTGAGTGTGTGCCTTTAGGTTTCTGTCCCTCCTCCCTGATGGTAACAATGAGAAGAGGACACGTCCTGAGTGGTGGGGATCCTTCAAGATGGACGCTGACTTCCTAAGGCACCACTCCTTGAAGATGTCTTGGATACAACGAAGGCTAGTACCCATGATGGCGTTGACTAATTTTATATGTTTCTGCAACTTACTTCGATCTTGTTCAGTAGCCCACTCCAGATGGTGACGTAGCCAGTCATGGTACATTTGTTGTTTTTGAGTGTTTTAGTTGACAAACCAAATCTCCTCAAACTCCCAACGAAATATAGCCGCTGCCTTGCCTTCTTTGTAGCTGCATCGGTATGTTGGGACCAGGTTAGATGCTCAAAGACATTGACACCCAGGAACTTGACACTGCTCACTCATCCCAATTCTGATCCCTCTATGAGGATTGGTTTATCTTACCCTCTCTGAATCCACAATCAGCTCTTTGGCCTTGCTGACGTTGAGTGCAAGGTTGGAGATATGACACCACTCAGCTAACTGGTATATCTCGCTCCTGTGTGCCGTTTCATCTGCCAGCAATGGTTGTATCATCGGCATAGTTATAAATGGCATTTGAGCTGTGCCTAGCCACACAGTCATTGGTGTAGAGAGAGTAGAGCAGTAGGCTAAGCACACACCCCTCCGCTGTGCTAGTGTTGATTGCCCACAAGCTGGAGATGTTATTTCCAATCCACACAGATTGTGGTCTTCCGGTTAGGAAGTTGAGGATCCAGTTGCAGAGGGAGGTACAGAAGTACAGGGTCTGTAACTTCTCAACCAGGACCGTAGGACTGATGGCATTAAATGGGGAGCTATATTTAACAAACAGCTTCCTGACATAGGTGTTTGTATTGTCCAGTTGATCCAAAGCCATGCGGACAGCCATTGAGTTTGCGTCTGCTGTGTTCCTGTTGTGTTGACAGTGGGTCCAGACTGTTCCTTAGACAGGTGTTGGTTCCAGCCATGACCAATCTCTCAAAGCATTTGTCACCATAGATGTCAGCGCTACTGGACAATAGTTGTTAAGGCAGCTCACACTGCGCTTCTTGGGCACTGGTGTAATTGTTGCCCTTTTGAAGCAGGTGGAAACTTTTGACCTTAGCAGTGAGAGATTGAAAATGTCTTTGAATACCTCTGCCAGTTGGTTACATAGAACATAGAACATAGTAATTTACAGCACATTACAGGCCCTTTGGCCCACAATGTTGTGCCGACCATGTAAAGTACTCTAGAAAGTGACTAGAATTTCCCTAGTGCTTAGCCCTCTACTGTTCGAAGCTCCATGTACCTATCTAAGAAGCTCTTAAAAGACCCTATTGTATCCGCTTCCACCACTGCATTCTGTGGACCCACCACTCTCTGTGTGAACTTTCTTTTTGGTTGGCACAGATTTTCAGTGCCTGACCTGGTACAGTACTTCATTTGGCCCTGCTGCCTTGTGAGTGTTCGGCCTTTGGAAGGACAGCCTGACGTCAGCGTCTGAGACAGTCATCACAGGGACATTGGGTGCTGCAAGGATCCTCAGAGCTGTGTTCATTCTCCCTTTGAAAGTGAGCATAAAAGGCGTCGAGTTCATCTAGTAGTGAAGCATCACTGCCATTCATGATGTTGGGTTTTGCTTTGTAAAAAGTAATGGCCTGCAACCTTACCAGAGTTTATGTGCATCTGATGTCACCTCTAACCTCTCTTGGAATTGTTCTTGGCTCTTGAAGTAGCCCTCCGCAAGTCATTCCTAGTTTTCTTATACAAATCTGGGTTGCCAGACTTAAATGCCACAGATCCAGCCCTCATCAGACTACAAACCTCTAGGTTCATCCGTGGCTTTTGGTTCTGGAATGTACAGTAAGTTTTCATCAGTACACACTCATCCACACAGGTTTTAATGAAGTCAGTGACAACTGAAGCATACTCATCCAGGCTCCCTGAATATAGTCCAGTCCACTGATTCAAAGCAGTCCTGTAAGCACTCCTGTACTTCCCAGAACCTCCTTGGTCCCCACTACTGTTGCTGCAGTCTTCAGTCTCTGCCAATACTCAGGGAGTAGAAGTACAGCCAGGTGATCAGACTTACCAAAGTGTGGGCATGGAATAATGTGGTAGGCACTCTTGAACTTAGTCTAACAGTAGTACAGTGTGTATTTCCTCTGGTACCACAGTTGATAATAGTTCTAGAGAATTACAAGGGTGCCAGGAAAGAGCTCAAGAATGAAATAAGGAGAGCTAGAAGGGGCCATGAAAAGGCCTTGGTGATCAGGTTTAAGGAAAACCCCAAGGCATTGTACAAGTACATGAAGAGCAAGAGGATAAACAGTGTGAGAATAGGACCTATCAGGTGTGAGAGTGGAAACATGTGCATGGAGCCGGAGGAAGTAGCAGAGGTACTTAATGAATACTTTGCCAGTGAAAAGGATCTTGGCAATTGTGGGGATGAATTACAGTGGACTGAAACACTTGAGTGTATAGACATTAAGAAAGAGGATATGCTGGAGATTTTGAAAGGTTAGGTAAGTCACCAGGACCAGATGAGATATACCCCAGACTACTGTGGGAAGTGAGGGAGGAGATTGCTGAGCCTCTGGTGATGATCTTTACATCAACAATAGGGATGGGAGAAGTACCAGAGGATTGGAAGTTTGCAAACGTTGTTCCCTTGTTTAAGAAAGGGAGTAGAGATAACCCAGGAAATTATAGACCGGTGAGTCTTACTTCAGTGTTGGGCAAATTATTGGAGAAGCTCCTGAGAGCCAGGATTTATGAGCATTTGGAGATATATAATCTGATTGGGGATATTCAGCATGACTTTTTCAAGGGCAGGTCATGCCTTACAAACCTGATTGAATTTTTTGAGGATGTAACAAAACACATTGATGATGGTAGAGTAGTGGATGTAGTGTATATAGATTTCAGTAAGGCATTTGATAAGGTTCCCCATGCGAGGCTTATTCAAAAAGTAGTGAGGATTGGGATCCAAGGAGACCTTGCTTTGTGGATCGAGAATTGGCTTGCCCATAGAAGGCAAAGCGTGGTTGTGGTTGGTTTATATTCTCTATGGAGGATGGTGACCACTGGTGTTCTGCAGGGATCTATTCTGGGAACCCTCCTCTTTGTGAGTTTTATAAATGACCTGGATGAGGAAGTAGAAGGGTGGGTTAGTAAGTTTGCTGATGACACAAAAGTTAGAGGTGTTGTGGATAGTCTGGAGGGTTGTCAGAGGTTATAGCACGGCATTGATAGGATGCAGAACTGGGCTAAGAAGTGGCAGGTGGAGTTCAACCCAGATAAGTGTGAAGTGGTTCATTTCAGTAGGTCAATTTGAAGACAGAATATAATATTAATGTTAAGACTCTTGGCAGTGTGGGGAATCAGCGAGATGTCGGGGTCCATGTCCATAGGACACTCAAAGCTGCTGCGCGGGTTGACAGTGTTGTTAAGAAAGCGTATGATGTGTTGGCCTTCATCAACCATGGGATTGAGTTCAAGAGCCGTGAGGTAATGTTACAGTTAGTTAGACCCTACTTGGAGTACTGTGTTCAGTTCTGGTCTCCTCATTACAGGAAGGATGTGGATACTATAGAGCGAGGGTGCAGAGGAGAGTTACAAGGATGTTGCCTGGATTGGAGAGCATACATTATGAGAATAGGTTGAGTGAAGTTGGTGTATAAGATGATGAGAGGCATTGATCGTGTGGATAGCCAAAGGCTTTTTCGCAAGGCTGAAATGGCTAACATGAGAGGGCATAGTTTTAAGGTGCTTGGAAGTAGGTGCAAGGGGGATGTCAGAGGAAAGTTTTTCACACAGGGAGTGGTAGGTGCGTGGAATGCACTGCCAGCGAAGGTGGTAGAGGCAGATACAATAGGGTCTTTTAAGAGACTCTTAGATAGGTACATGGAGCTTCGAAAAATAGAGGGCTATGCAGTAGGAAATTCTAGGCAAATTCTAGACTAGGTTACACGGTCGGCACAACATTGTAACATAATAATTTTGACATAAGGGCAGTGTTAGGTCTCTTAATGAAGTTTAAGACCATAAGACATAGGAGCAGAATTAGCCCATTTGGTCCATTGAGTCTGCTCCACCATTTCATCATGGCTGACATATTATCCCTCTCAGCCCCAGTCTCCTGCCTTCTCCCATAACCTTTGATTCCCTGACTAATCAAGAGCCTGTCATCTTCTGATTTAAACATGCCCAAAGACTTGAACGCCACAGCCTTGTGTGGCAATGAGTTCCACAGATTCACCACTCTCTGGCTAAAGAAATTCCTTATCTCTCTTCTAAATGGACATCCCTCTATTCCAGGGGTTCCTAACCTGTGGTCCATGGTATAAAAATTGTTGGGAGCCCCTGCTCTATTTTTAGGCTGTGCCTTCTGTTCCTGGACTCCCCCACTACAGGAAATATACTCTCCAGATCCACTCTATTGAGGCCTTTCAATATTACACAAGTTTCAATGAGATCTTCCCTCATTCTTCTAAACTCAATGAGTAAAGACCCAGAGCTATCAAATGTTCCTCATATATTAACCTTTCATCCCTGGGGTCTCATAAACCTCCTCTGGATCCTCTTCAATGCCAGCACATCTTTTCCAAGATAGGGGACACAAAACTGCTCACAATACTCCAAGTGCGGTCTGACCAATGCCTTATAGAACTTCAGCATGACATCCTTTTGTTTATATTTGAGTCCTCTCAAAATTAATGCTGACATTGCATTTGCCTTCCTTACTACCAACTCAACCTGTATGTTAACCTTCAGGGAATCTTGCACAAGTACTCCCAGGTGCCTTTGCACCTTTGATTTTTGAAATTCCTCCGCATTTAGAAAATAGTGTATGCCTATATTTCTTCTAGCAAAGTGCATGACCATACACTTTCCTACATTATATTCCCTCTGTCACTCTTTGCACATTCTCCTGATCTAAGTCATAGAAACATAGAAACATAGAAAATAGGTGCAGGAGTAGGCCATTCGGCCCTTCGAGCCTGCACCGCCATTTATTATGATCATGGCTGATCATCCAACTCAGAACCCAGCCTTCCCTCCATACCCCCTGACCCCTGTAGCCACAAGGGCCATATCTAACTTCCTTTTAAACATAGCTAATGAACTGGCCTCAACAGTTTGCTGTGGCAGAGAATTCCACAGATTCACCACTCTCTGTGTGAAGAAGTTTTTCCTAACCTCGGTCCTAAAAGGCTTCCCCTCTATCCTCAAACTGTGACCCCTCGTTCTAGACCTCCCCAACATCGGGAACAATCTTCCCGCATCTAGCCTGTCCAATCCCTTTAGGATCTCATACGTTTCAATCAGATCCCCCCTCAATCTTATAAATTCCAACGAGTACAAGCCCAGTTCATCCAGTCTTTCTTCATATGAAAGACCTGCCATCCCAGGAATCAATCTGGTGAACCTTCTTTGTACTCCCTCTATGGCAAGGATGTCTTTCCTCAGATTAGGGGACCAAAACTGCACACAATACTCCAGGTGTGGTCTCACCAAGGCCTTGTACAACTGCAGTAGTACCTCCCTGCTCCTGTACTCGAATCCTCTCGCTATAAATGCCAGCATACCGTTCGCCTTTTTCAGTCCTTTTGTAGATTCCCTGCTTTCTCAACACTGCCTGCCACTCCACCTATTTTCATATCGTCTGCAAACTTGGCCACAAAATCAATAATTCTGTCATCCAAATCATTGACATATAACATGGAAAGAAATGGGCCCAACACTGACCC
This sequence comes from Mobula hypostoma, assembly GCF_963921235.1. Lineage (NCBI taxonomy): Eukaryota > Metazoa > Chordata > Chondrichthyes > Myliobatiformes > Myliobatidae > Mobula > Mobula hypostoma. The sequence continues at coordinate 10,102,607 of NC_086105.1, read as the reverse complement.
CTACAGAGCACCACTAGCCACTGGCAGTCAACCAGAAAAGAGGTCCTTTATTCCCACTCTTTACCTCCTGCCAGTCAGCCAATTTTTGATCAGTATACTGTTAGTGGCAAGATCCTTAACTGTGTTAATTTACAGAGGGACCTTGTGTTCCTAGTCTATCGCTCCTTTAAAGTAGGTGTATAAGCTTAATGGGTGGTTAAAAAAGACATGACATGCTTGCCTTTATTAATTGAGGAATGGAGTTCAAGGGTCAGCAAGTCGTGTTGCAGATTTATAAAACTAGTTCAGCTGCTTCTAGAGTCAAGGATGTGGAGGTTTTGGACTCAGTGCAGAAGAGTCCAAGAGGGCATGTGAAATCAGGAGAGGTTTGACACTGGACAACCATAGTCGCATTGAACTAGCCTGGATTTCAACCCAGCTCTTCAAGTTAGATAGAGCTGTTATTCTGCAAGCAGGCACTGTCAAAACACCAGGAAGTTTTAGTTCAGAAGTAAAGTAATGTTTAAACTCAGGGAAAGGTTGAACGAGCTAGGGCTTTTCTCTTTGGAATGAAGGAACACGAAGCACAACTTGACAGAAATGTGTGGGATAATGGAAGATATAGACAGAGCACAATGGTGGATGCCAGAGGGTATGCTTTTAAGGTGAGTGGAAGAAAGTTTAAGGGAGAGATGCGTGCCTGGAATGCACTGTTGGGTTGGTGGTAGAGGCTGATACATTAAGGACATTTAACAGACTCTTAGATGGTCACATGGATAAAAGAAAAATGGAGGGTTATGCCCTATGTAGGGAAGGAAGGGTTAGATTGATCATGGAATAGTTTAAAGGGTTGGCACCATATTGTGGGTTGAAGTGCTCATAATGTGCAGGGATGTTCTATGTTCTATAACCTTGGGTTATTTTCTCTGGAACAGTGGAGGCTGTGGGGATGCATGATAGAAGTTCATAAGATTGTGAGAGGAATAAAAGAGTAACTTCCCCCACCCCCCCCAAGATCAAAATGCCTAATACTCGAGAGCAAGTTCTAGGGAGATTTGTGGGGCAAGATTTTTCTTTAAACACACAGAATGGTGAATGCCTGAAATGAAATGCCAGGTATGGTCATTATAGAAACATAGAAAATAGGTGCAGGAGTAGGCCATTCGGCCCTTCGAGCCTGCACCGCCATTTAATTATGATCATGGCTGATCATCCAACTCAGAACCCAGCCTTCCCTCCATACCCCCTGACCCCTGTAGCCACAAGGGCCATATCTAACTTCCTTTTAAACATAGCTAATGAACTGGCCTCAACAGTTTGCTGTGGCAGAGAATTCCACAGATTCACCACTCTCTGTGTGAAGAAGTTTTTCCTAACCTCGGTCCTAAAAGGCTTCCCCTCTATCCTCAAACTGTGACCCCTCGTTCTAGACCTCCCCAACACCGGGAACAATCTTCCCGCATCTAGCCTGTCCAATCCCTTTAGGATCTTATACATTTCAATCAGATCCCCCCTCAATCTTCTAAATTCCAACGAGTACAAGCCCAGTTCATCCAGTCTTTCTTCATATGAAAGACCTGCCATCCCAGGAATCAATCTGGTGAACCTTCTTTGTACTCCCTCTATGGCAAAGATGTCTTTCCTCAGATTAGGGGACCAAAACTGCACACAATACTCCAGGTGTGGTCTCACCAAGGCCTTGTACAACTGCAGTAGTACCTCCCTGCTCCTGTACTCGAATCCTCTCGCTATAAGTGCCAGCATACCATTCGCCTTTTAAACCGCCTGCTGTACCTGCATGCCCACTTTCAATGACTGGTGTATAATGACACCCAGGTCTCGTTGCACCTCCCCTTTTCCTAATCGGCCACCATTCAGATAATAATCTGTTTTCCTATTTTTGCCACCAAAGTGGATAACTTCACATTTATCCACATTAAATTGCATCTGCCATGAGTTTGCCCACTCACCTAACCTATCCAAGTCACCCTGCATCCTCTTAGCATCCTCCTCACTGCTAACACTGCCACCCAGCTTCGTGTCATCTGCAAACTTGGAGATGCTGCATTTAATTCCCTCATCCAAGTCATTAATATATATTGTAAACAACTGGGGTCCCAGCACTGAGCCTTGCGGTACCCCACTAGTCACCGCCTGCCATTCTGAAAAGGTCCCGTTTATTCCCACTCTTTGCTTCCTGTCTGCTAACCAATTCTCCACCCACACCAATACCTTACCCCCAATACCGTGTGCTTTAAGTTTGCACACTAATCTCCTGTGTGGGACCTTGTCAAAAGCCTTTTGAAAATCCAAATATACCACATCCACTGGTTCTCCCCTATCCACTCTACTAGTTACATCCTCAAAAAATTCTATGAGATTCGTCAGACATGATTTTCCTTTCACAAATCCATGCTGACTTTGTCCGATCATTTCACCGCTTTCCAAATGTGCTGTTATCACATCCTTGATAACTGACTCCAGCAGTTTCCCCACCACCGACGTTAGGCTAACCGGCCTATAATTCCCCGGTTTCTCTCTCCCTCCTTTTTTAAAAGGTGGGGTTACATTAGCCACCCTCCAATCCTCAGGAACTAGTCCAGAATCTAACGAGTTTTGAAAAATTATCACTAATGCATCCACTATTTCTTGGGCCACTTCCTTAAGCACTCTGGGATGCAGACCATCTGGCCCTGGGGATTTATCTGCCTTCAATCCCTTCAATTTACCTAACACCACTTCCCTACTAACATGTATTTCGCTCAGTTCCTCCATCTCACTGGACCCTCTGTCCCTTACTATTTCTGGAAGATTATTTATGTCCTCCTTAGTGAAGACAGAACCAAAGTAATTATTCAATTGGTCTGCCATGTCCTTGCTCCCCATAATCAATTCACCTGTTTCTGTTTGCAGGGGACCTACATTTGTCTTTATCAGTCTTTTCCTTTTTACATATCTATAAAAGCTTTTACAGTCCGTTTTTATGTTCTCTGCCAGTTTTCTCTCATAATCTTTTTTCCCCTTCCTAATTAAGCCCTTTGTCCTCCTCTGCTGAACTCTGAATTTCTCCCAGTCCTCAGGTGAGCCACTTTCTCTGGCTAATTTGTATGCTACTTCTTTGGAATTGATACTATCCCTAATTTCTCTTGTCAGCCACGGGTGCACTACCTTCCTTGATTTATTCTTTTGCCAAACTGGGATGAACAATTGTTGTAGTTCATCCATGCAACCTTTAAATGCCTGCCATTGCATATCCACCGTCAATCCTTGAAGTGTCATTTGCCAGTCTATCTTAGCTAATTCACGTCTCATACCTTCAAAGTTACCCCTCTTTAAGTTCAGAACCTTTGTTTCTGAATTAACTACGTCACTCTCCATTATCATCGTTCTGTGCCACGTCTGATGATGTGAGTGATCATGGACTTATGACCATGATGGTTCTTGGCAACTGTTTCTACAGAAGTGCTTTGCCACTGCCTTCTTCTGAGCAGTGTCTTTGCAAGGTAGGTGACCCCAACCATTATCAATACTCTTCGGAGATTGTCTGCCTGGCATCAGGGGTGGCATAGCTAGAACCTGTGATATGCACCAGCAGCACATATGACCATCCACCGCCTGCTCCCACAGCTTCACGTGACTCTGATCGGGGGGCAAAGCAGGTGCCTCACCTTGCCCAAGGGTGACCTGCAGGCTAGCGGAGGGAAGGAGTGCCTTACAGCTCGTTTAGTAGAAACATATCTCCACCCTGTCACCCTCCTGGGTTGAAAGTACAGTCAAATTTAACAGGCTCTTACTTAAACACATGAATGGGCAGTAAATGAATGGATATGCACTTAGTGCAGGGGTCCCCAACCTTTATTGCACCGCGGACCAGTTTAATATTGGCAATATTCTTGCAGACCAGCCGAAAGGGGGGGGGGGCTGTTAATCATGACCGGAATATAGGTGATGAGTCAACTATAAGTCAATTATAATTGACTAATAAACTCAATTTTGTTTCTAAAAAGGTTTATCTAATGAATTTAATACTAAACACACAGCGCATATTTTCCTTGCATGAATATAATGATAAGTCAATTATAAGTCACTTATAAGTCAATAGCATCATAACATTTTAAGTAACGTTTGGATATTAAACACACAGCACATATTTTCCTCGTATGAACATATAAAATCATTGCAACACACCAATATGGCTGAATCAGTGGGAGCCATAGGTTTGTTTCCCTGCAACAAGACAGTCCCCTTGAGGGGTGATGGGAAACAGCGATACTGGAAGGGGGTTCCTTATGTCCAGTCTATTCCGCTTCGCAGAAAAATGTTGGAAATGGAAGCAACATTTTCAGTGCTTTCATGGCTATCTCAGGATATTCAGCTTTGACTTTGATCCAGAATGCTGGCAGAGATGTTATGTCAAACATACTTTTTAGCCTGCTGTCATTTGCAAGCTCGAGGAGTTGATCTTCTTCCTGCGCCCGCATGTATAACGCATGGGTAATGACCTTGCGTGCATTCAAGTTCAACAGTGGGTGTGACAGGGAATGAAGAAAGGTGCAGTTGACTCATACAAGATTGGCTTTCCAGTTATGGAAAGCTGGCTTTTTCACAACTTGGTTGGCGTCAGAAAATTCAGTCGACGTTTCGGGCCGAGACCCTTCGTCAGGTCTCGGCCCGAAGCATTGACTGTACCTCTTCCTAGAGATGCTGCCTGGCCTGCTGTGTTCACCAGCAACTTTTATGTGTGTTGCTTGAAATTCCAGCATCTGCAGGTTTCCTCATGTTTGTGTCAGAAAATTCATTTGTTTTTGGCTTTTTCCTGGCTTTTTAACATACTAAAATTATCTGCACAAAAATTATGTACCATCCTTTTTCTAAAACATTTTCCTTTAAGAAAAATGTTTTTTAGTCAGTTACATTTGGCAATATTCCTGCCGCCAAGAGTCTAGGCAAGAAGGCGCCAACCAGCGAGTCGGCAACATGGTCACATCGCCAAATCATATTGTTTCCTCGCGGCCCAGTAGCACATGCTTTGCGGCCTGGTGGTTAGGGACCACTGGCTTAGTGTAGGCAGAAGGGATTAGTGTTTTGTTTTAGCGTGTCACACCAGTCAGCCATTCTTGTCTGGCGCGTGGTGTCAGGATTGGTCTCCTTTCGGATTAGCCGGGTCACGATATGAACATTCCTGTTTCGACCCTTTTTTATATGAGGCCGAGTGGCTAGCTCGACGCTCAACCCGGCACGGATGGAAAGCGTGCTCGGTGGGGTGGCCCGACTTGGATTCAAACTCGGGAACCTTCGCTCCGGAATCCAGTGAATCCAGTGCTGATGCCACTGCGCCACCAGCCGGCCAGGGATTAGTTCAGTTGAGTGTTTGATCACTGATGTAGAACAGCACAACATCATGGACCAAAATACCTCAGCTTAAAATGACAAACACTTTTCAGGGCATCTGACTAGACAATCGACAATAGACAATCGGCCCTTCAAGCCAGCACCGCCATTCACTGTGATCATGGCTGATCATCCACAATCAGTACCCCCTTCGTGCCTTCTCCCCACATCCCTTGACTCCGCTATCATTAAGAGCTCTATCTAACTCTTTCTTGAAAGCATCCAGAGATTTGGCCTCCACTGCCTTCTGAGGCAGAGCATGCCACAGATCCACAACTCCCTGGGTGAAAAACTTTTTTCCTCAACTCCGTTCTAAATGGCCTACCCCTTATTCTCAAATTGTGGCCTCTGGTTCTGGACTCCCCCAACATCGGGAACATGTTTCCTGCCTCCAGTGTGTCCAATCCCTTAATAATCCTATATTTTTCAATCAGATCCCCTCTCATCCTTCTAAATTCCAGTGTATACAAACCCAGTCGCTCTAATCTTTCAACATATAACAGTCCCGCTATCCCAGGAATTAACCTCGTGAACCTACGCTGCACTCCCTCAATAGCAACAATGTCCCTCCTCGAATTTGGAGACCAAAACTATACACAATGCTCCAGGTGTGGTCTCACCAGGGCCCTGTACAACTGCAGAAGGACCTCTTTGCTCCTATACTCAACTCCCCTGTGTTATGAAGGCCAACATGCCATTAGCTTTCTTCACTGCCTGCTGTACCTGCATGCTTGCTTTCAGTGACTCATGAACAAGGACACCAAGATCTCGCTGTACTTCCCCTTTTCCTAACTTGACACCATTCAAATAGTAATCTGCCTTCCTGTTCTTGCCACCAAAGTGGATAACCTCACATTTATCCACATTAAACTGCATCTACCCACTCACCCAACCTGTCCAAGTCATCCTGCATTATCTCAACATCCTCCGCACATTTCACACTGCCACTCAGCTTTGTGTCATCTGCAAATTTGCTAATGTTACTTTTAATACCTTCAACTAAATCATTAATGTATATTGTAAATAGCTGCGGTCCCAGCACCGGGCCTTGCGGTACCCCACTAGTCACCGCCTGCCATTCTGAAAGGAACCTGTTAATCCCTACTCTAGAAGATTCATTCTGAATGTCATGGTTTTCTTTCTATTCTATGCAGGAATAATGCTTCATTCATTCAGGACCCAGGAGTGTAGAATACCCTCAGAAGAGCTCTAGACAGTAAACATTGAGCTGCTGAGACATACTGGCTTCCCAGATACGCAAACCACAGGAATTCTGCAGATGCTGGAAATTCAAGCAAGACACATTGAAGTTACTGTACCTCTTCCTAGAGATGCTGCCTGGCCTGCTGCGTTCACCAGCAACTTTGATGTGTGATGCTGAACACCTACCCTCTGTCCGCCAGAGAAAGCAGGATCTCCCAGTGGCCACACATTTTAATTCCACATCCCATTCCCATTCTGACATGTCTATCCACGGTCTCCTCTACTGTAAAGATGAAGCCACACTCAGGTTGGAGGAACAACACCTTATATTCCGTCTGGGTAGCCTCCAACCTGATGGCATGAACATCGACTTCTCTAACTTCCGCTAATGCCCCACCTCCCCTTCGTACCCCATCCATTATTTATTTTTATACACACATTCTTTTTCTCACTCTCCTTTTTCTCCCTCTGTCCTTCTGACTATACCCCTTGCCCATCCTCTGGTTTCCCCCCACCTTGTCTTTCTCCCTGGGCCTCCTGTCCCATGATCCTCTCATATCCCTTTGCCAATCGCCTGTCCAGCTCTTGGCTCCATCCCTCCCCCTCCTGTCTTCTCTTATCATTTTGGATCTTCTCCTCCCCCCCCCACTTTCAAATCTCTTACTAACTCTTCCTTCAGTTAGTCCTGACGAAGGGTCTCGGCCTGAGACGTCGACTGCACCTCTTCCTAGAGATGCTGCCTGGCCTGCTGTGTTCACCAGCAACTTTGATGTGTGTGGCTTCCCAGATGCTCCTGGCTTCTGTTAGATGGCTGAGATGGTAATTCCAAGGCATCACTTGTCTGGTTACATACTCACTTTGCAGTAAGCTTGGTGCAAAAAAAAAACAGATCTCAATTTACAATACAATCAGTCCATTTGATATGAAGCCCAAACACTGAGAGCAGACATTATAAGTGGAATGCATAATTTGTGTTCTTCTGATAAAATTTCCAAGGGAAAATATATTGAAACACTTCTTTTTTTAAATTTAAAAGCAGCTAAGAGGGTGCACTTTGAATTAATTAGAGTTATGCTGAACATTAATTTCATAAAAAAAAACAGCCTCAGGAATTTCTATGGGGATTTTCTTGATTGGCCTCTGTAACTTTGCACAGCTGGGGACTTTTTTGGGAATTTATTCCCCTGGAGATAATGTGCTCAGATTTCTATGAATCTATCAATCAATTCATGCTGTGGAACTAATTGGAATGCAAGATATTTGACTTTAATCCACAAGTAATCCATAAGTCAACAAATTTCATGTCACATGCCGGTGATAATAAACCTGATTCTGAGATCAATTGTTCGTGAGACAATATGCTGAAATGCAAAAGGTTTCATTTAATCAGAAGTGTGGGTGATTATACTTACGCTGCATTGGAGTTTAACACTTAAAATGCGAGGGGGTTTTAGGTCAGAACCTTTCTCATAGCCATCAACCAAATCAACAAACACATGCCTAAAGGTTGTTTCGACAATATAAGAATTGTACAGGGGCCTGCAAAATCTGATTTTAAACCGTTTTACAGGTTTATTTGCACAGAAAGTGATTGTTAATAAGACCAGAAATATTTGTAAGTCCACTTTTACATTGCTTAGGCAATTTATACCTGTTTTGGTAGCAGAAGTGGGTAGTTAGGGTGATTAGAGTGCACAGTGATTGGTGAACTAATTCATTTGAAAGAAGGGCTTCAATCTGTGGATATCAAGCTCTTTACTTGTCCAGAAAAAGATGGTGCCTGTGAACCAAGTGACCAAGGGTGACATCCTCCATAAGATTCACAAAATTATTTCTTTCATTTCTGTTACATCCTCTTTTTCTTTCAGATGTGGTTCTGCTACTGTTGGAGCCTGTGATCTACGTTTTGGTTGTGTGCTTTTGGGCCAATTGAGCAATCTGGCACTCTGCTGTCCCTGAGGCTGTTCCATGAGGCTTCAAGCAAAGACTGCAACCTCAGGGCCAGGGAGCCTGAAGACAGGGCGCAAGCCCATGATCAACTCCATTTCTTGATGATGTCATCAATTAAAGGAAACTACTGGATGTTAGAGGAAAAGTCTTAGTTTTGAGGAAAAAAATATACACAAGCATGACTCCACTAAGGCACAATAAAATAAAAGCAACAATTACATTGGCACCAAATCTAAATTAAATTCATTATCTCCACTTGACAATGAACCTGCTTCACAAACTCTGAGATGAAAGGAAGATGAGTAATCCCATGCCTGGGAAGTCATTCTAATCCAACCACATTCCAACTGAAAACAAAGGTACATAAAGTCATAGAGAAATACAGCACAAAAACAGGCCCTTTGGCCCATCCAGTCTATGCCAAGCCATTTAAATTGCCTTCTCCCATTGATCTGCACTGGGACCATAGCCCTCCATACCCCTGCTATTGTCTTAAACATTGAAATCGAGCTCACATGTACCAGTTGTGCTGACCACACTCTCATGAATCTCAGACTGAAGAATCTTCCCTTCAAGTTTCCCGTAAACTTTTCACCTTCCACCTTCAATTCGTGACCTCTAGTTGTAGTCCCACTCAACCTCAGTGGAAAAAGACTGCTTGCATTTATCCCATCTATACCCTTCATAACTATCTATACCTCTATGAAATGCCTTCTCAATCTTCTACTTTCCAATGAATAAAATCCTAAACTGTTCAATCTTTCCTTATACAGGTGCTCCTGTCCCTGCAACAGCCTTGTATCTTTTTTTTCTGTACTCTGTCAACCTTATTTACATCTTTCCTGTAGGTAGGTGACCAAAACTACAAACAATACTCCAAATTAGGCCTCACCAAAGTCTTCTGGAAACATTCCAGAATCTAGTCATTTTTGAAAGATCATTGCTAATACCTCCACAATCTCTTCAGCTACCTCTTTCAGAACCCTAGGGTGCACGCCATCTGTTCCAGGTGACTTATCTACCATCAGACCTTTCAATTTCCCAAGAATCGGAATGTTGGCCTTCATTGCTAGAGGGATTGAATTCAAGAGCAGGGAGGTCGTGCTGCAACTATACAGGGTACTGGTGAGGCTGCACCTGGAGTACTGTGTGTAGTTCTGGTCTCCATACTTGAGGAAGGTTATACTGGCTTTGGAGGCCGTGCAGAGGAGGTTCACCAGGTTGATTCCAGAGATGAAGAGGTTAACCTATGAGGAGAGATTGAGTTGCCTGGGACCATACTCTCTGGAATTCAGAAGAATGAGAGGGGATCTTATAGAAACATACAAAATAGGTAGGTGAGACTAGAATTAGGGGACATTGCCTCAAGATTCAGGGGAGAAGATTTAAGACGTAGATGAGGAGAAACTGTTTTTCCCAGAGAGTGGTGAATCTGCGGAATTCTCTGCCCAGGGAAACAGCTGATGCTTCTTCACTAAATATATTTAAGATACAGTTAGATAGATTTTTACATAGTAGGGAATTAAGGGTTATGGGGCAGGTAGATGGAGCTGAGTTTACGGACAGATCAGCCATGATCTTATAGTATGGCGGGGCAGGCTCGATGGGCCGGATGGCCTACTCCTGCTCTTATTTCTTTTATTCTTATGTTCTTAATCTTTTCTCTAGTTATGGTAACTTCACACCCTTCATGACCCCTGACACCTGGAACTTCCACCATACCGCTAATGTCTTCCACGGTGAAGATTGATGCAAAAACCTTATTCGGTTCATCTGCCATTTCCTTTTCTCACATTACCACATCTCCAGCATCATTTTCCAGTGGTCCAATATCCACACTCACCTCTCTTTTACACTTCATGTATCTAAAGAAACTTTGGGTATCCTCTAAAATATTATTGGCTAGCTTACTTTTGTATTCCATCTTTACCTTCTTAATGACTTTTTTTAGTTGCCTTCCGTTACTTTTTCCACAAATTTTTGCTCTATTTTATGCCCTAGCTTTATGTTAGCTTTGACTCTCTTGTTAGTCATTGTTGTGTCATCTTGCCTTTAGAATACTTCTTCCCCTTTGGGATGTATATATCCTGTGACTTCTGAATTGCTTCTAGAAATTCCAGTCATTGCCGTTCTGCTGTCATCCCTGCCAGTGTTCTTTTCCAATCAATTCTGACCAACTCCTCTCTCATGTCACTGTAATTTCCCTTACTCCACTGTAATACTGATATACCTGGCTTTACCTTCTCCTTCTCAAATTTCTGGGTGAATTTGATCATATTATGAGCACTTCTCCTGTGGGTTCTTTTACCTTAAGATCTCTAATCATTGCACAACTCCCAATCCAAAATAGCTGACCTCCTAGTGGGCTCAACCATGAGCTGTTGTAAAAAGTCATTTTATAGGCATTCTAGAAATTCCTCCTCTTGGAATCCAGCACCAACCTGATTTTTCCAATCTGAATTGCCCCATGACTAATGTAACATTGTCCTTTTGGTATGCATTTTCTATCTCCTGTTTTAATTTGTAGATCACATCTTTACTATGTTAAGGGGTCTGTATATAACTCCCAAGGTCTTTTTACCCTTGCAGTTATTTAATACAACTTCAACATTCTATTCCATCTCCTGTTCTCAGTACTTTGATTTATGAAGGCAAATGTGCCAAAAGCTTTCTTTACGAACCTATCAACCTGTAATGCCACTTCCGATGAATTATGGACCTGTATTCCCAAATCCCTTTGTTCTTCCATGTGGCATTGTAACTGCCAGTTCCTATTCTGGGCAATGTAGCCCAATGTAACATTAATTCAGCACTTACACTTCTGCATAGAATGTGAAGTACATCTTTTCCCATGACACCTTCTCCCATTAATGATAAGTCTATGGATGAAATGAGTTCAGCATTTAGCATCCAGCCTGCAGCTCATCTTTCACTGGATTCCCTACAGACCACTGGCTGTCAATCAGCTCAGTCCAGTCCATGGTAATCTTTGATAATAAATAGATACATCAGGGGCTGAATAGATATGAAATGCATATGCTGCCACACACACAAAATGCTGGAGGAACTCAGCTGGTCAGGCAGCATCTATGGAAACGAGTTGTAGCCCCCCTGGCACTGCCTCAGGGTTACTCAGCTCGCTGTCGTCTAGTGAAACAGCCCTTGGCCCCGCCAAACTGGGTAATTAGTTTGTGTGGATGCTGTGTGATATACCCTACCCTGCCCAAATAACAGAAAATACACCAGATACAATTAAATGAATTACAGTTTATAGATATTACTGGAACTATATAATTAATAGAGATAAAATACAAAAGGAAAATAAAAGGCACCACACTTATCAAAGTTCAATCTCTTCGTGCGCAAACAGTTGGAGCTCAAGGACCTTCTTCTTCACCCTGCGATCCCCTCGGACCCACCTCGACCTGCTGCCTGGGACCAACAACGGTGGTCGACACGAGTCTGTCTCTGTCTCCTCTCCTTGCCGAACACCCTGGACCTCGGACTCCTGCTCGGAGTCCGACACCATTAGCCAACTCACAGCACCTTGTCCAGTGTCAGCTTGGAATTCCGTTTCTCCTTCTCCACTTTGACGAGCGTGAATTCCAAGTCTGCAATGGTCGTCCTGCAAGTGCGGCACTCAGTCTCCGGCCAGCATTTCTGAGCACTCAGTTCAGCGGTGCAAATCCCCTCTCTCCCCTGTGTCTCATTCCGATTGACGACCTGTGTTTCCATCCCCAGGTCCACCACCTTCTGTTCCAACACCGGGAAGTTCAACTGGTGTGTTGGTCATTTTTCTCACATTGCACCAAACTCCTCCGCCCAAAAACTCCTCCACATTTGACACTTCGCTTCGGTCACCCGGGCTCAACCACTCGCCTCGCTTCATAGTCCCCCCAGGCGAATCCAAACTCTAGGCAGTCATCCACATATGCCAAAATTCCACACACCTTCACTTCCCCCGTGGTCTTCCTCATGCCCCGCGGGAAGGATGCAGGGGCTCCGGATATGCCCTTTGGCAACTTTTCGGATCGGAAGAATCCTGGGAAACTAATAATGACTGTCTTCTCCTCATCAGCCGCACTCCTTGGGATCTGGCAACATCTACTCCTCAGATCCAGCACATTAAACCATGTCGCATAATCTGCACATATGTGCCTACATCTTCCACGGCGCCAGGGTCCAGACGCCGCGACTTCTCTCACTGATGTGTCTTTAGTGGCCATCTCCCCTCCTTCGTGGTAGTTCGGAGTGTCTACTAAGAGGGTCTCACCCTCTGATACTTCCCCCAGGCCGTACCACAGTTGGGTCTCGTTTAAATTCGGTATCAGCTCATGGCTGCTACACACGTCCTCAGAAGCAACTCGACACTCTGAGTGCCCAGACAATGCCCCCATGAACTCCAGGGTCACTAACCAATCATCGTCTTCTGGATAATTACTGGCACTGGTACCCCAAATCTCCAGTGCCCTTGTAGTGGTCAAGGGTAAATGCTTCATACACCGGTTGTAAAACGAACTGTACAACAACTTGACCTGCGCCCCAGGGTTGAGGATGGCTTTAGCATCGCTTCCATCTATCCATAACGACACCCTGGGGCGTGGTCCCTCTAAGCCTTCAGGAATAGGGTCTGTTCCTTTCGGAAGTTCATTGGTACATTCCTGGGAACGTGCTCCCCCAGAGACCCCGAGCCATTCCCCCACTGGGCCTCCACTAAGTTTCCCAACCCCTCTCTGATCAGCTGAACAACTGAGGGAGGGGCTGATCCCCTGAAATGATCCCCCTCTTGCAAATAACTGGCAGCTGTCACTGCGGTGTAATTGAACCTGACAGTTCTAACACTGTCACCAGCCCGCCTACTCAAACTTTCAACCAATCCCTGTCGCTCTCCCTCAACCAAGCACTGCCACTCATCTAACAACTGAGAGATCTGCGCCACCCACGTCTCACACGCCTCCGCCCCTCTTGGGGTGGACACTATCCCAAACACCAGGCGGAGCCTGCCAGAGCTGGAACATTTATTTGCAGACACTACCTCTGAATCAGACCACTCTTTCCTCTCTCTCCCAACAGTATGGACAGCCCCGAGTCCCACCACCAACTCGTCAACACTAGTCTGAACTTGAACAAAGACCTCACCCAGCACGCTTGCAGCAATAACCAGCAAATAACCCACAGAGACACACATTACTGATTTAAACAGGGCAAACACACAGCACACCACTGAATCCAATCCCGGACAAAAGCCTCCAAACGTAGCCCCTCGGCAAGCCTCAGGGTCGCTCAACCTGCTGCCGTTTAGGGAAACAGCCCCCAGCCCTGCCAAACTGGGTAATTAGTTTGTGTGGATGCTGTGTGATGTACCCCACCCCGCCCAAATAACAGACAATACATCAGATACGATTAAACGAGTTACAGTTTATGGATATTACTGGAACTATATACTTAATAGAGATAAAATATAAAGGGAAAATAAAAGGCACCACACTTATCAAAGTTCAATCTCTTCGTGCACAAACAGTTGGAGCTCGGGACCTTCCTCCTTCACCCTGTGATCCCCTCGGACCCACCTTGACCTGCCGCCTGGGAGCAAAAACGGTGGTCTACCAGACGCTCCACACAAATCCGTCTCCGTTTCCTTTCCTCGCCGAACACCCTGGACCTCGGACTCCTGCTTGGGGTCCAACCCCGTTAGCCGACTCACAGCACCTTGTCCATCCTCTCTCTCTCTCTCGCGCCTTCTCCCCAAAAACCCGCGCATCACAATAACTTACAGACACACAGAAAGAATAACATCTATCCCAATTGGCTCGTTCTTCCTCTTATCAATAACATAATACAAACAAACTGCTAGTGGCAGGACTTTCTCAGCAGTCAACATAACAAAGAAGCCACTTCAATTATAACATAACACAGAAGCCATTTTAATTAGCCTACGTAGTAACATAAAAGAAGAACCCCCTTACAGAGTTAACAGTTGAGGTATGGGCCGAGACCCTTCATCAGGCCCAGTTGCAAGTTACTGCCACCGGTTACCAATAGCGATAGATTCATTTATTTGTTTTTATTTATTTAGAGATACAGTGTGGAACAAGCCTTTCTGGCCCTTCAACCGCCAATTGAACCCAAACCTAATCATGGGACAATTTACAATGACTAATTAATCTACTTTTGGACTGTGGGAGGAAACAAGAGCACCTGGAGGAAACCCACACCTTCCACAAACTCCTTGCAGAGGACACTGGGATTGAACTCTGAACACTGATACTCAGAGCCATAATAATGTCATGTTAACCACTACGATACCGCAGGACTCCAATATAAGGATAAACCATGTGTGTGATAGTTCCTGGGCTTTAGCTCAGTCTTAGCTATGGTCACTTTAAGTCAGGGTTTTTTTTCTCCGTTTCTTCAGCATACACTGAGGCCTTCAGTAGATAGATGGCCAGTCTGAAACTCAGTGATAATGACATAATCTCATGAATGGTGTTTCGTAGCACCACAGTGCCGATTACTATTCCTGTAAGATTGTCTGGCAATGGCCTGTTCAGTAGAGAAAGCTGAGCTACCCATAATCCCTGCAGCAGACAAGGCAAGTCCTGATTTTCATGAGATTGATAGTGTTTATCAATCAAACTAAACATGAGCACATAGTTTGCTCCTAGTAAAATGATGCACAGCTGTCTAAACTTAATGGAGCTTGCCACATTTAGAATTTATATTTTGATGCAAGGTTCAGCTCAGGTTTTCCTGTAAACTCCTGCCGTACTAATGAAGATTGAACACTGTTTTGAGATGTATGTTTACAACCTATATGAGTGCCTTATTTAGAAATTATTAACTAATTTTGGATCTTTTAGATTATCATCATCATTTTTATAAATACTCGAGAAATAGAGGCAGCAGTGGGCCATGAGGAATCTTGAGCCTCTCTACCATTTGGTTATTTCATATCCAGTCCAGTGCCATTCCATCACCTGCATCCCATATCCACTTATTTCCCTTCAAGCAAAGCAGAAATGCTGGGAGAACTCAGGCAGCCAAGCAACATATGTAGGAAGAGAAATCCAGCCAGTATAACAGGCTGAAAATCCTTCATCTAAAGACGTTTGACTTTTGCCCACAAACTGAGCCTTCAGTACACACAGCCAATGCTCCATAGCTTTCTGAGGTGGAGAATTAAAAACCTCTGCCCAGGTACATTTCCCTTCTTTGGTTCATTATCCTGAGACCATGGCTTCTAGTTCTTGATTCTCCAGCTAACCAACTTTGCAGTGCTGATCCTGTTAATTCATCTCAGCGTCTTGTTTGTCTTGCTGACAACACCACTGTCGATGGCTGAACCAAAAGTGGCGATGAATCAGCATATAGGAGGGAGATTGAAAATCTTCCTGAGCGGTGCGATAACAACAAACTCTCACTCAATGTCAGCAAGACCGAGGAGCTGATTATTAACTTCAGGAGGAGGAAATTGGAAGTCCATGAGCTGTCCTTGTCAGGGGATGACAGGAGACAGGAACAGCAATGTTATCATTCAGAGGATCTGTCCTGGGCCCAGCACATGAGTGCTATTGCAAAGAAAGCACCACAGACCCTCTACTTCCTTAGAAGTTTGCCAAGATTTGGTATGACATCTAAAATGTTGATAAACTTCTCCAGATGCGTGGTAGGGAGTATATTGACTGGCCGCTTCATGGCCTGGTATTGCTTCACGCTAATACCTTGAATGAAATATCCTACAAAAACTAATGGATACGTCACAGTCCATCATATGTAAAGACCTCCCTGCCAATGAGCACATCTACATGGAGCATTGTCGCAGAAATGTAGCATTCCTCTCCAAAGAAGCACACCATCCAGGACATGCTCTCTTCTCACTGCTGCCATCAGGAAGAAGGTTCAAGAGCCTTAAGACACACACCACCAACTTCAGGAACAGTTATTACCCCTCAACCATCAGATTCTTGAACCAAAGGGGAATAACTTCACTCATCTTCACCTGCCCCATCACTGAGTTGTTTCCACAACCTAACAACTCACTTTCAAAGACTCTTTATCTCATGCTCTCAATATTTATTGCCTATTTATTTATTATTATTGTTTCTTTCTTTTTGTGTCTGCACAGTTTACAGTTTTTTTGCACATTGGTTATCCACCCTTTTGGTGCAGCCTTTCATGAATTCTATTATGGTTACTGAGTATGCCTGCAAGAAATTGAATCTCAGGGTTACATGGTGACATATATATATATGTACTTTGATAATAAATTTACTTTGAATTTTGAAGATATTTGTATTTCACAAAGTGAATTTTCAACTACCTAGCCAGTCAGTTTTGGTAGATACACATTTAATTTGGTAGCATTTGCAGTATTGTGCAAAATTCTTAGTCATATATATGTATAGCTGCCCATAACAAAGCCCACCTTGTCATGAATTTAATATTTCAGTAGTATTTGAGTAATATTGTAAACATATTTTTTGATTAAGCATTCTTCTTCACTTAAATAATTCATTAAGGGTTATATGTATAAAGACATGAAATGCATATGTTATAACAGTACCACATAATACATGCACACCTTGCTTAACGTAAAGACAAAATTAGTCTCACATTTCAGACTCCTGAGTCTTCCTTCTAATGAATTTAGTATTTTGGAGTTACAAAACATAATATCCTGATGATGTTGCCACAGGTCTCTCTTTTGTAGTCAGCAATGACGGAAAAGCCCTTTCTTTACACTGGCCAACAGCCACACAGTTGCACCATTTTTAGTTGCTGTCTGTGTGGAGTTTGCATGTTCTTCCTGTTATCATGTGGGACTCCCTCTGGTTGCTCCGGTTTCTTCCCATGTCCCAAAGACATGTAGGTTAGTAGATTAATTAACCACAATAATTGCCCCAAGTGGGTGAGTGATAAAATCCAGGGGGCATTGATAGCAATATGGGGGGATAAACTGGGATTAGGGTAGCATTTGTATAAATGGGTGCCTGATGACCAGTATAGTCTTGGTGGGCTGAAGACCTGTTTCCATGCTCTGTGCCTCTTTGGCTGTTTGACTCTACATAATAGCAGCCTCCCGTAACACTTCACCTGTGAGTTGGCTGGGGTGATATATTGCGTCCGGTGCTCCTGATGTGGCCTTCTATATATTGGCGAGACCCGACGCAGACTGGGAGATCATTTCGCTGAACACCTACGCTCTGTCAGCCAGAGAAAGCAGGGTCTCCTAGTGGCCACACATTTTAATTCCACGTCCCATTCCCATTCTGATATGTTTATCGACGGCCTCCTCTACTGTAAAGATGAAGCCCCACTCAGGTTGGAGGAACAACACCTTATGTTCAGTCTGGGTAGCCTCCAACTTGATGGCATGAACATTGACTTCTCAAACTTCTGTTAATGCCCCACCTCCTCTTCGTACCCCATGCGCTATTTATTTATTTATTTATTTATTTATACACACATTCTTTTTCTCTCTCTCCTTTTTCTCCCTCTGTCCCTCTCACTATACCCCTTGCCCATCCTCTGGGCTTCCCCCTCCCCCTTTCTTTCTCCCTGGGCCTCACGTCCCATGATCCTCTCATATCCCTTTTGTCAATCACCTGTCCAGCTCTTGGCTCCATCCCTCCCACTCCTGTCTTCTCCTATCATTTTGGATCTCCCCCTCCCCCTCCCACTTTCAAATCTCTTACTAGCTCTTCTTTCAGTTAGTCCTGACAAAGGGTCTCGGCCCAAAATGTCAACTGTACCTCTTCCTAGAGATGCTGCCTGGCCTGCTGCGTTCACCAGCAACTTTTATGTGTTTTGCTTGAAATTCCAGCATCTGCAGATTTCCTCGTGTTTGCGTTTTTAAATTCCCGTTTTTTTTTTCCATTTTTGCCTCGTGAGAGGATTGGTGGCCTCTTTGTGACATAGGCCCTGTTTCTGAAAGGGGAGCTGAGGAGATCCAAACATATAATTTTTTAGAAAGTTGAAATTTTGGACTGATTCTCACTGAGACACTTGGGGTCAGGCATGTTTTGATTAGGCGCTGAGTGTGTGTCTGATGGTTACCCCAGCATTTTTACGAATGAACAGCTTGGACAGCTGACATCTTGCACCATCTGCTCTCAGACCTTGTACTGGGCCTGAATAAACTTCACTTGCTTGGCAAAGAGAACCAATTAACTGAAACAATGGCCCTTCTCTTGCTGAGGACCCTTCCAAACATTGACAGTTCTTTTTCCTTCAGTTCCTCTTTTCATCTTGAAGTCTCTGTGTGCCTGATCATTAGGGAGTGCTGTCCCTGCTATGGCACCATCAGCCAAGATGAACCCTTGGAGTAGAATCAAGGTTTCTTTGTGATGAAAGTTCGGAGTCTCATTCGTTGTTGTATCTGGTGTTGAATCTGGAATTCTCAATTTTGTCTTCCTTTCTTTCTTCCATTTCACCCAATATCATATAGATTGTGGAAGGTATGGAAGTTATACCGTCTATCATATCTCACCATCTGCGTCACATTCTGGTATGGGCTGGAGGTACTGCACAGGATCGAAAGCAGCTGCAAAATGTTGTGTGCTCAGCCAGCTTCCTCATGGGCACAAGCCTCCATGGTATCCAGGACATCTTCAAGGAGTGAAGCCTCAAAAGGGCAGCATCCATCATTAAGGACCCCCATCACCCAGGTCATGCCTTGTTCCCAGTGCTACCAAACAGTCAAGTCCTTCTGCTTGAGCAATCCTCATCTTTTTCATCAGTTATTCAGTTTAGTGATCCACTTCACCATCTGCCTGAGCCCACTTTGGTACTGTTTTCATGTATTTAAATCCATTACTCTCACAATATTCCTTGAACTGCTCGGAAATGAATTGAGGTCCATTATCCGATTTGATAGATATGGGCAGTCCACGTCTACTGAAAATGTTCTCCTGATTCTCAATAACTCTCTCTGCAGTTGTAGAGATCGAAATGTCATATTCATAAAATCAATTATAGTAATCAACAACTATTAGAATGGAATGGCTTGTTGATAATGGTCCAGGCAGGTCAACAGCTACCTCCTGCCAAGGACCATCCGGTAATGGTGTCAGTTTTAGAGGTTCTGGAGGGTTGGGTCCAGATACAGTTTGACAGCCGTGACAAGTTCTACAGTATTTCTCAGCTGATTTATCTATACCAGGTTCTGAGATGATGTTTTGTACCAGCTGTTCCCAAGTGTCCTTCATGAGCTGGGGCGAGTGCTCGTATGTTGCAAGACTTTAGGTAACATAACCCATGTCATTCTGAGGATAAGATGACCCACTACACACAGCTCCTATGCAATGGGTGTATATGCCTTATAGTTCTCAAAGTGTCTATTCATGCTGGCTATATGCTCCTCCTGCAGCTCTGGATCTGTCGCTGACGCTCTCTCCACCTCTCGTGTTGTCAGGGCTTTAGGCATAGCACTCACAGCTATGAACCTGACATATTCCTCTGAACAACACACACAAAATGCAAGAGGAACTCAGCAGGTCATGTAGCATTTATGGAACCCTCTTTTCCATAGATGCTGCCTGGCATGCTGAGTTCCAACAGCAGTTTGTATGCGTTGCTTGGATTTCCAGCAACTGTAGATTTTTTGCTTTTTTGTGATATTCCTCTGAATCATACTCATGTCTCTCCTTTTGAGCAGTCTCTCCCAGTAGCTTCGACAGTGGGTCTCCAATGTTCTGTTTTCATGGCATATGTATGACTCTGTGGTCATATCTTTGCACTCTCAGGACCCACTGCTCTATGAGTACACATGGTTTAGACCTTGGGCTGTAAATCATCTCCAATGGTGTGTGATCTGTGATCAGGTCATATTTTCTCCCATATAAATAAGGCCCATACTAGTACCAATGCTTCTTGCTCTGTTTAAGAGTATTTTCGTTCACAGTCTGTGAGACTACGGGTCACATATCAGACAGATACCATTTCTTCATTTGTTTTTGTATGAGTACTGCCCCCATTCTGATTGGGCTGACATCTGCTATTACTTTAGTTGGTGCATCTTTATCAAAATAGGCCAATGTACCTGCTCTTGCTAACTCCTCTTTCAGAGCTTTGAATACTTGTCTCTGTTCTTCTCCAAACTTGAACTGGGTGTCCTTCCTGGTCGATTTTCTCAGTGGTTCTGACAAAGTAGCAAACTGCGGTATGAATCTGTGGTATCTGTGGTATGAATCACTTCTGTGGTGTTTTGTGGTTCATAAGCCTCCGTTACTGCTCACACTCTCTCCTCAATTGGTCTGATGCCTTTCTGTGACAAGAGAATTCCCATGAAAACTAGTCTGTCCGTGTTGAACCGGCATTTCTCTGGGGTCAGTGCAAGTCTGCACTCTGTGGGTCTCTTTAAATTTCACTCTGCAGTCTCTCATCACGCAGTTTTTGTTTCGGCACCTGTACAATCTCATCATCTGAGATGTTCTCAGCTCCTTCAATTCCAGCTAAATCATTTGCTATCTCATGCTGGTACTGCTCACTGGCTGATGACACACCAAATATCAGTCTCTTGTACCTATACATCCCATTAGGCACAGCAAATGTGGTTATCTTTCTCGATTCTGAATTTAGTTCTAGCTGGTGATAACCCCATTTCAAGTCTAATTTGCTAAACACAGCAGTCCCATTCATACCCTGTAGTATCTTATCTACAGTCTCGTCTTATCACAATTGCTTCATTTGCCCTTCTCACATCTAGGCACATTCTGATGTCCTTGTCAGGATTTGGTAAAGTCACTACAGGGTTAACCCAAGAGTTGGGCATTCAACTTTCTCAATAAAGTTCATTTTCATTACCTGTTCAAATTTTTTCTCAACAGCCTCCCTTAAGTTGTAATGTATGTGTCTGAATGTCTAGGCCACAGGGTTTACCTTTGGGTCAATGTAGACTGATCTGCTTAGTGTTCAGCTTTCCTACCCCTGCAAACACTTTTGGGTTCTGCAACTTACGTAACTCTTTAACTGACGCTACTGACACATTTTCTCCAATCTTTAACAAACCCAGTTTTGTAGCTATTTCTCTACCTAGGAGTGGTTCACCATTGCCTTCTATCATGATGAACTCTGCCTGGTCTGTTTGGTTCCCAATACTTATTTCACATTCAAACACTCTTTTACCCTCCAGTGATGTGCTGGCTGAATATGGGGACAGTTGTCTCTTCTGAATAGGAATATATGAATGGCAGTTTATCTTCTCTGACTTAAGTTTTCCCCACACCTTTTCACCCAGTATATTACTTCTGGCTCCTGAATTTACTAAAATGCACAGATTTACACTCCCCACACAAAAAGTATTTTTTTCAGATGACTGTCCCATTAACAACAAATACAAATTCCTTCTGTTCATCCTCAATATTGTTCACTTTTTGTGTCTTTAATTCTTTTGTGTGGCACATTTATGCAAAGTGGTCCTTTCCAGAGCATTTTCTGCGCGTCTGTCCACGACCTGGGCACTTTGGGTCTTTGCCCAGCTGATCTGTGTTTCCACATCTGGAGCATTTCCTTTCATTTGTATTAATAGACTTTCGTTTTTCAATGTGCTGTGCCCTCCCAGTGTGAAACATGGCACACAGCCTCCCGCTGGCTCACTTGGAGTGACATGGCTAACCAGTATTCCCCTACTCTATCACATCATGCTGCTACTTCCAGAGTATGAGCAAGCGTTAGACTTTGCATATTCTCCACTGGTTTTCTCCGCACATAGAGTGAGTTACATTTTCTCACTGTGGTATCCCTGATTTGGGTGTCTGTGTCCATTCGAAAATTACAGTCTTTTGCTGCCTGCCAGAGGCGAGTTGAGAACAGTTGAACCGTCTCACCTTGTTTTTTGGGCAAGCTGATGAAAATGCCCCAGGCAAACATAGTGTTGACCTGGGGAATGAAGTAAAAATTCAGCACATCCGCCACTGCTGTGCAGTCTGTGACATGTCCTGTTTTTAGTGGTGTTTAGTAGAAATGTATCCTGCACATCTGGTCCTGCACGGTGCAAAAGCAGTACTCTCCGTCTTTGTTTTGTATTATCTGTTGTGTTATCACCCATGAGCAGTCTTTTACCGTTGGCATGAAATTCAAATGAGTTGAGCCATCACGTCCATCTTGGACCCAGCGTTGTTGGCTCCATAAAACATTGGAAGTGTTGAAGCCTGGATTTCTCCATTCTCAGCAACTAACATTAAACTTACTTTCAAAGTCCCTACCCTCATCGCCCCTGTTGTGTATTTGCAACCTAACTTAGTACAGTACTTAATTAGATAGTGCATCTATCATGACTTGACACTTCATGCTCTGAACGAGTCTTTATTTCTCATTCTCGCTTCCATGCTCCCTCCCATCACATGTTGCTCTGTCCCCGACTGATGACATCATCACCATACTTGACAAGTGTCAAACTACATTAACTGACCTTACCACTTCAATACATGACATTAGCCAGTGTTTCAGAATAGAACAAGATCATTTTAGAATAAATCTTCCGCGGACATTTCTGGTAAAAATGTCAAGAGCAAGTCTGGATTAGAGGAATGGCAAAGAACTTCATGATAAACTGGTCTATCAATAGCTTTCTAACTGCCTAAATGTCCAACACAAGCCAGCTCCAAAAGTGCTCACTAGCTTTTAACTATCTATTGGGGCACTCTGCAGTTCAAGCATAGAAGTAAAAACTATTAAACATCTCCTGAGCCCCAGAGTTTCTATTGCTGACAGGAACCACTTAATGCTTTTTTAAATTTATGCATACTTATAACCTAGGTCTGCTAAAAACACAAGTCCCACCAGAACTGGAGTGGAACCATAAAACTCAAGTCCAGGAGTGTGATAGATTGTTACCCCATTTAAACAAATAGAGATTAGGAAATATAGCAGCATCTCAATGCTGAAGGAAATCTTTCAGTTAAAAAGACATGCATTTTGTATATTGTCTTTGCTAGCTTTCTGAATAAGGACAGTTGTTATTATCTACAAATACAACACGTCTTGAACCCACTGCTGCCTGTAAGGAGGCTGTATACTCTCCACATGATCATATGGGTTTCCTCTGGGTGCTTCAGTTTCCTCCGACAGTCCAAAGATGTACTGGTTGGTAGACAATAGACAATAGGTGTAGGAGTAGGCCATTCGGCCCTTTGAGCCAGCACCGCCATTCACTGTGATCATGGCTGATCATCCACAATCAGTCTCCAGTTCCTGCCTTATCCCATAACCTTTGATTCTGCTATCTTTAAGAGCTCTATCCATCTCTTTCTTGAAAGCATCCAGAGACTTGGCCTCCACAGCCTTCTGGGGCAGAGCATTCCATATATCCACCACTCTCTGGGTCAAAAAGTTTTTCCTCAACTCCATTCTAAATGGTCTACCCCTTATTCTTAAACTGTGGCCTCTGGTTCTGGACTCACCCATCAGCGGGAACATGCTTCCTGCCTGCAGCGTTTCCAATCCCTTAATAATCTTATATGTTTCAATAAGATCCCCTCTCAGCCTTCTAAATTCCAGAGTATACAAGTCCAGTAGCTCCAATCTTTCGATATATGACAGTCCCACCATCCCGGGAATTAACCTTGCGAACCTACGCTGCACTCCCTCAATAGCAAGGATGTCCTTCCTCAAATTTGGAGACCAAAACTGCACACAGTACTCCAGGTGTGGTCTCACCAGGGCCCTGTACAGCTGCAGAAGGACCTCTTTGCTCTTATACTCAATTCCCCTTGTTATGAAGGCCAGCATGCCATCAGCTTTCTTCACTGCCTGCTGTACTTGCATGCTTGCTTTCAGTGACTGATGTACAAGAACACCTAGATCTCGCTGTACTTCCCCTTTTCCTAACTTGACTCCATTTAGATAATAATCTGCCTTCCTGTCCTTACAACCAAAGTGGATAAGCTCACATTTATCCACATTAAACTGCATCTGCCATTCATCTGCCCACTCACCCAGCCTGTCCAAGTCACCCTGCATTCTCATAACATCCTCTTCACATTTCACACTGCCACTCAGCTTTGTGTCATCGGCAAATTTGCGAATGTTACTTCTAATTCCCTCATCTAAATCATTAATATATATTGTAAACAGCTGCGGTCCCAGCACTAAACCTTGCGGTACCCCACTGGTCACCGCCTGCCATTCGAAAGGGACACGTTAACCGCTACTCTTTGTTTTCTGTCAGCCAGCCAATTTTCAATCCATGTCAGTACTCTGCCCCCAATACCATGTGCCCTAATTTTGCCCACTAATCTCCCATGTGGGACTTTATCAAAGGCTTTCTGAAAGTCCAAGTACACTACATCCACTGGCTCTCCCTTGTCCATTTTCATAGTTACATCCTCAAAAAATTCCAGAAGATTAGTCAAGCACGATTTCCCCTTCGTAAATCCATGCTGACTCGAACCGATCCTGTTACTGCTATCCAAATGTGTCTAAATTTCATCTTTTATAATTGACTCTACCATCTTTCCCACCACCAACGTCAGGCTAACCGGTCTATAATTCCCTGTTTTCTCTCTTCCTCCCTTCTTGAAGAGAGGGACAACATTAGCCACCCTCCAATCCACAGGAACTGATCCTGAATCTATAGAACATTGGAAAAAGATTACAAATGCATCCACTATTTCTAAAGCCACCTCCTTAAGTACCCTGGGATGCAGACCATCAGGTCCCGGGGACTTATCAGCCTTCAGACCCAACAGTCTATCCGACACAATTTCCTGCCTAATATAAATTTTATTGTAAATTGTCCCATCATTAAACTGGGATTAAATTGGTGGGTTGCTGGGCGGCGTGGCTCAAAGGACCAGCTCCATGCTGCATCTTAATAAGTAAATCAATTAATTACTTAAAAGAATTTCCAGTGGGTTTTTGTGATCTCGGGAAAAATGTATCACCTTTGCTACGGTGAAACTTCATCTTCAATTAGGGAGCACAGATGAAAGAAAAACGGGTTGCTTTCTCTGGTGTGGCAGAGATTGGACAGAAGTTTAGAAGATTGGAAGCTGTGATAGATTAGTGTCAGCGGGCATCGTTAGCTCAGTACAATATTGTGAGCCAAAGGCCTGGACCAGTGCTGCGCTCTGCTATGTTCCATTCTTTATCATGTCTGCATCCAAGTACTGGATGTCACTCTTCAAAAGCATTGTGGGAATTCCTTCACCAAAAGTGTTGCAGGATTTTATAAAGGCAGCTCAAAATCATCTACAGCCATATTAAAAAGAAGTACCAAGTCAACACACAGAGCGTTACCACAGAGCATGATTCACAGAAGAATGCATTAGGACTAAAGGAACAATATTAGCCTTGAAGGAGGGAACAGGGGTTTGGAGGCTTAAAAAAAATAGGAAGCCAATTTTCATGCTTCATGTCCAAAATGCTTAGGATGTAGCTGGCACTAGAATAAATATAACAGCTGTTGCACCAGTGCTCAGAAATGGAGGATTATGGAAGGCGACGACAATTATGTAGCTGTATGACTTTGCAAGACACAGACAGAGACAAAGCCACAGAGCAATCTGAATAAGGAAGTGAGAAACCATCTGCCAAAAGCAGAGCAACACACATCAAGGTTGCTGGTGAACGCAGCAGGCCAGGCAGCATCTCTAGGAAGAGGTACAGTTGACGTTTCTGGCCGAGACCCTTCGTAAGTCCTGACGAAGGGTCTCGGCCTGAAATGTCGACTGCACCTCTTCCTAGAGATGCTGCCTGGCCTGCAACTTTGATGTGTGTTGCTTGAATTTCCAGCATCTGCAGAATTCCTGTTGTTTGCTAAAAGCAGAACTTCCTGATGGCCAAACATTTTAATTCCCATTCCAATTCCCGTTCCAACATGTCGGTCCATGACCTCCTCCTGTGCTAAGCTGATGTCACTCTCAGGGTGGAGGAACCACCCTGTCAGCTCTGTCTGAGTAGCCTCCAACCTGATGGCATGAATATCAATTTCTCCCTCCAGTAAAAAAAAATTCCCTCTCCTTCCCCCTCCCCTCGTCTTCTATTCCCCACTCTGGCCTTTTACCTCTTCTCACCAGCCTATCACCTCCCTCTGGGCCCCTTCCTCTTTCCTTTTCTCCTATGGTCCACTCTCCTCTCCTATCAAATTCTTTCTCTTCAGCCCTTTATGTTTCCCACCCATGTAGCTTCGTCTATCAATATCTTGCTATTCTCCTTCCCCCTCCCACAACCTTTTTATTCTGACATCTTCCCCCTTCCCTTCCAGTCCTGAAGAAGGGTTTTGCCTGAAACTTTGACAGCTTATTCATTTCCATAGATGCGGCCTGGCCTGCTGAGTTCCTCCAGCATTTTGTGTGTGTTGCGATGAACAGACAAGATGCTAGATCAGCGACAATGTCACTGGTGTTGGTGAAAGCGTGTGCCTTGCTTTACTACTGTTTCCACTGGCATCTGCTGAATCCCTGCAGACATTACGAGAGAAATTCACTGAAGTAATACAAATGACACCCACCTCTAATAAGTGACAAGCTGTATGCTATTGAATTCTGACAAAGCCGTTGTAGTTAATTAGTATGACTTCCAGCACCGCACAGTTGGCTCACACATTGTGGCAGTGTTGTGTAGTAATAGGAATAAGATGTTGAAGGATCTTGGCCAGGTGAAAGGCATGAACGCTCTTAACAGACAATTGTAGGCACCGACGTATTAATCAGTCAACACTCAGTACTCAGGGGCTTACTGTGCTTGTAGATGTCCCCAATGATCCATTAAAATGCAGCAATCAATATCAGTGAATGGTATAAAAATTTGGGTGGCAGGATGAGATATACCTCTACCAAAGGAGGTGTAAGGTGCTCTTTCCCTCCGCTATCCTGCGGATCACCCTTGGGCAAGGTGTAGCACCTGCGTAGCCCCCCGATCAGGGTTACATGAAGCCATGGGAGCAGGTGGTGGATGGTTGCATGAGCAGCTGATGCACATCGCAAGTCCTGATATGTGACTACTGACGCCAGGCAGACAATCTCTGGTAATGGCTGGGGTCACCCATCTTGTATAGATACTGCCCTGAAGGAGCTAACAGCAAACCACTTCTGTAGAAAACTTTCCCAAGAACAATTAAGGTCATTGAAAGATCATGATCATCCAGGCCATATGACACAGCACATAATGAAAGAATGGTATAAAATTCTTTATTCAGTTTCCCTCATTGTTACAAGTGTACAGTTGAAATGTTTGCTCTTCAAAGAGGTTTCAGACACAAGATATAACACAAAAGATATAGGAGTAGAATTTAGGCCATTTGGCCTATGGAATCTGTTTGGCCATTCTATCATGGCTGATTTATATTTCCTCTCAACCCCATTCTCCTGCCTTCTCTCCATAAGCTTTGACACCTTTACTAAACAAAAAGCTTCAACCTTGCTTTAAATATACCTGATAACTTGGCCTCCATAGGCATGTGTGGCAATGAATTCCACAGATACCCCACCATCTGGGTAAAGAAATTCCTCCTCATCTTTGTTCTAGGGGGATGTCCTTCTGTTCTGAGGATACAGCCTTTAGTCCTGGACTCTCCCACTATAAAAAACATCCCCTCCACGTCCACTTTATCTAGACTTTTCAATATTTGATAGATTTTAATAAAATCCCTCCCCCCTCATTCTTTCAAACTCTAGCAAGTACAGGCTCAGAGCCATCAAACACTCCTTGTACATTAATTCTTTCATTCCTGTGATTATTCTCATGAACCTCCTTTGGACCTTTCCCCAATGTCCATAAGACCATAGGACTACTGTAAAGAGGCAGAATTAGGTCATTTGGTCCTTCAAATCTGCTTCTCCATTTCATCATGGTTGATCCATTTGCCTTTTCAGCCCCAGTCTCCTGCCTTCTCCCCGTATCACTTCACACTCTGACTAATCAAGAGTCTATCAACCTCTACCTTAAATATACCCAATGACTTGACCTCCACAGCCACTATAGCAACAAATTCCACATATCCACCTCTCTCTGGCTAAAGAAATTTTTCCTCATCTCTAGACATTCCTTTATTCAGAGGCTGTGCCACTATAGGAAACATCCTCTCCACATCCACTCTGTCTAAGCCTTTTAATATTCAGTAGGTTTCAATGAGATCTTCCCTCATTCTTCTGAGCTCCAGCGAGTACAGGCTGAGAGTCATCAAATGTTCCTCATACATTAATCTTTTCATTCCTTTGATTATTCTTGTGAACCTTCTCTGGACCCTCTCCAATGTCAGCACATCCTTTCCCAGATAAGGGGCCCAAAACAACTTGCAATACTCCAAGTTTAGACCTGAAAGTTGATGGGTTATTTTTTATTATTTGGAATCAACAATGAAGAACATCCATGTAATATTTACTAGGAAGTCCTTGTTCAAAGAATTCTGAATGCCTTGATGTTGAAGCAAGTTGTCAGCTTATTCTCCTGCAGCAATCCAAACCCCAACCTCAATCATTTCTCTGAAATATCTGATTTATGTTGTCACATCAGTAACTATGATCTTTCTCAATAATTACACATTTGGTATTGTCAGTCAGGGCACTAAACAAATAGGAGTTAATATATGTACAAAACTATTAGGAAGACATATGAAATATGATTAATAAAAGAATTCTTGAAGTTAGCTTTAATCTCCACTGCCTGTTCTCACAAACATGCTACAGGGCATCATGGTAGCTTAGTGGTTAGTGCAACCTATTACAGTATGGGACCTTAGAGTTCGATTTCAGTGTTCTTTGTAAGGAGTTTGTAAATCCTCCCTGTGGAATGCAAGCTTTCTCCAAGACCTTTTGTTTCCTCCCACAGTTCAAAGATGTACCAGGTAGTTAATTGGCCATTGTAAATTGTCCTGTGATTTGGGGGTTAATCTGGGGGTTACAGGGTGGTACCACTCAAAGGACTGAATGGGTAAGTACGTTAAAATTCTAAGTTCTTAATTTTAATAGCTATGTGGTACAGCATTTTAACGCTCATGCTCAACTAAAGTGAACTCTATGTTCAATGTGCTTTGTTTATTGTAAAGTAAATTGTTCATGTACAGTAGGTTTTTAATTGTACCATGTACAGTACTCGTGCCTATGACAATATGTTCAAAGTATGTTTACATTATACAACCTTGAAATTCGTCTCCTAACAAGCAGCCACAAAACAAAGTCCAAAAGAACCCATTAAAAAAGATCATCAAACACCCAAAGTGCATAGAGGAAAAAAAAACAAATCGTGCAAACAATAAACGCAAGAGAATAGCTTTCTGAACTGTAAGTCAACAAAAAGAGCCCGGCCACAAACCCTTGGGGCAGAGCAGAGCAGAGCAGAGCAGCAAGCTGAATTAGCCTGTCTCTTGTCACGGGCCCCGACACCCTGATCTTTTCAATCTGGCTTGGTGCCTAAATCGTCATCCAAGCATCAGGTTCAGTCGTTTTGATACACTCTGGGACCTGGACCCCACTGCCTCAATTTGGCTGTACCCAACATTTCCAATCTGGCCCAGCACCTAAATCGATCGAACGAGTCTTCCTTGCTCTCAATTCTGCCAAATTGAATTGCCCCTAAGTCCAAAAGGAAGTTACAGAATATTGTTTGTAATGGTAGTCTACTCGAAAACAAGTGATCAACAAAGATTTTAGCTGTTCTCCTTGCTTCATTGGCCACCAGCCAGAAGTCACTGCGATTCACCAGCACCATTGTAAACTGGAATGTTACACTACATAAACATTGACATTTCGTGCACTTTCAGTGTCAATTCTAGGAACTATTTTCTGCTACCATTGAAGAGAAATGAAAGTTATGTTTAAATTTTGTCTACCATCATGATTTATCATCCCTGATTTTTAAGACTTCCGGTTTAGTGCTCTTTTTTGCAATTTCTTTAAACCCTTTCAGAAAATCAGATTTCTCTCTGATATATGGGGAGAAATAAAACAGCTAGAAAAGTTAGCCTTCACATACATAAGAAAGTCTGCAGATACTGAAAATTCAAAGCAACACACACAAAATTCTGAAGAAGCTTGGCAGGCCAGGCAGCATCTCTGGAAAAGAATACAGTTTTCCACCGCCATCTGAAGGTAGAGCGTTCCCATGAGACGGCTCGTAAGCCGGAATGTCGTAAAGTGAAAGAAGCAATTACCATTTATTTATATGGAGAAAATTCTGTGAGCGTTCGCAGACCCAAAAAATACCTACCAAATCATGCCAAATAACACATAAAACCTAAAGTAACAGTAACATATAGTAAAAGCAGGAATGATATGATAAATACACAGCCTATATAAAGTAGAAATACTTTTCTACAATCATTGCCACACTGTTCTCCATAGCAAAAATCTCACGCAAGCACTCTCGGCAGAAAATCTCACGCAAGCGCTGTCGGCAAAAACACAGCGCAAGCGCTCTCCAGTAACCTTTAAGCTATGAAGCTGCCAAATCATACCAAATAACACATAAAAATACACAGCCTATATAAAGTAGAAATAATGTATGTACAGTGCAGTATCACTTACCCGAATTGGGAAGACAGCGCCGAGCACACTGATGATGGTGTGCTAGGCTGAGTCGTCGGAGATTGGGGTGGAGCAATGGTCCCTAATCTCTGGGCCGCCGACCGATACCGATCTGCGAAGCATGCAGTGGTGCAGCGGTAGCCAGGACGCACCCAGCACATCTTTAAAAAAGAAGCCAAAATAAACAAGCTAATTAATTAGGTGCCACCCGGTACATAAATGTCGGGCCGGATCAGAGGTGATTGCTGATTGCGTCGCATTAGGGTTAGGGTTAGCCTCTGATCTCGGCCAACATTTATGTGCCGGGCGGCACCTAATTAATTAGCTTGATAATTTTGGCTTTTTTTCTTAAAGATGTGTTGGGTGCATCCCGGCTACCGCTGCATTCTCTGCGGCAATGTATCGGTCCGCGGCCCAGGGGTTGGGGTGGTGGGACACTGGGGTGCCATCTCATCATTGTCTGTTTCCATCAGGGCAGGCAGGTCATCTTTTTCTATGTCTATCTGCCTCAATGTTGAAGGTGGAGGTTCATCATCTGCTGTGGTTGATGTGGAAGGCTTGAAAAATGACAGTATGCTTGATTGCTTAGCCTCGCGCATTTTTCTATCATACAGTTCTTTGTAATCACTCAAACCATCTTGCAAATATGCCATGAACCTACTTATCCTTTCAAAATTAAAGTCGTACTTTATCATTGCAGCAAAAATCTCATGCAGTTGCTTCACGTTCAGTTCCTGGATGACTTCACTTTCACTACTGCATTCGGTTTCGATTGTTATCCTTTCCTCTTCCAATTGCATCAGCTCTTCATCTATCAATTCTTGGTCACAGGATGCTAAAACCTCTTCAACATCATTTTCATCTTCCACAAGCCAAATTCACTTTGTCCTTACTTCGCTCACCGCGATCGAAACACTTAATTATGTCTAGTTTTACGCTAAGTGTAACACCCTTATGAGCTCTTTTAGGCTTTTCCGATACCTTAGAACTCATCTTTCTAACGGCTGCTCACAGGCTCGTGTTTAAGCAATGTCGGTTAGAATGCAGTTCCAGGGGAGGAGCTTGGCTGCTCGGCGTGCGCGCTGCCTTTTTTCATAACAGTGAAAACACCTTCTGTTAGCAAAAACAGGTACTAATGTAGGTCTTTCATAACAGCGAAGTTTCGTAAAGTGAACGTTTGAAAAGCGGGGGACACCTGTAGTTGATATTTCGGGCTGAGACTCTTCTTCAGGACTGAGGAGGAAGGGGACGGTGCCAGAATTAAAAGGTGGTGGGAGGGGAGGGGGGCTAGCTAGAGGATGATAGGTGAAGCCAGGTGGGTAGGAAAGATCAAGGGCGAGAAGGAGGAATCTGATAGGAGAGGAGAGTGGTTCATAGGAGGAAGGGAAGGAGGAGGGAACCTGGGGTAAATTAGTAGGGAGTTGAGAAGAAGTGAAAGGTCAGAGTGGGGAATTGAGGAAGCAGCGGGGAGGGAATTTGTATACTGGAAGGAGAAATCGATATTCATGCCATCATGTTAGAGTGTATCCAGACTGTAATTGGTGAAAGTCTTATAGGAGAACCAATTATAATAGATAATTTATTTTTCATCATTAAAGAATTAACAATGCTCATGGATGTTAAATTGAAATAAGAATATCCACAAATTCTCATTTACTCTCACTGTTGTTTCAAACTCAAAACTATGATCAAAGTTCAATCCACCGAATAACAAACAGCAAAGCCACAGGAGATTAAACATCTTCAAAGTTGACTATTTTAAATAAATAATAAGTAGTAGAAACAGGATACTGCCAGTAACAGAATCAATTTAAATATAATTTTCAATGTTAGCTGCGTGCTATTATCTGAATAATCATTGAAGGAAGTTCAAAGAGAAGATTGACCATCAACTGCAAGAAGGTTGAATATTTGGTTGTTACAAAGAAGAAAGAAATATAGAAATGCAGTCTGAAATTGGGCAATGAAACAGCTAAACCAACATGGAATTTCAATTACTAAGGGAGCATGATAACATCTGACATTAAGGTTGATGTTGATATTAGAAGATGGATTGAGATTGCTAAATGCACGTTTGAGTAAGACACTAAAGAATAACATAAATTCAATGGGTATGAAACTCAGTATTGGGGTTCAATACACACTAACATATGGAAGCGAATGTTGGACAATATCAAAGCAAAATGAGGGAAGATTCGAAGGCAGAAGGATGGTCTTTGAGAAGAATTAGATTAGATTAGATTCAACTTTATTGTCATTGTGCCGAGTACAGATACAAAGCCAATAAAATGCATTTAGCATCTGACCAGAAATGCAAAGAGTAGTGTTATCTACAAAATAACTGCGAATAAAAGAAGTGCTACAGCACACAAATATAGAAGTACTGAGACAGTACAATAAGGACGCAATACTGCTTAGCGCTGTGATGAGAGGTTCAGCAGTGTCACAGCCTCAGTGAAGAAGCTCTTCCTGTGTCTGCTGGTGCGGGAGCGGAGGCTCCTGTAGTACCTACTGGATGGGAGGAGAGTAAAAAGTCCATGGTTAGGGTGAGATGCATCCTTGATAATGCTTTTCACCCTGCCCGGGCAGCGTTTATGGTAGATGTTCTCAATGGTGGGCAATTGGGTGCCGATAATCTGCTGGGCAGTTTTCACCACACGCTGGAGTGCTTTGCGGTCCGATACAGGACAATTGCCATACCACACTGAGATGCAGTTGGAGATGCAGAATGATGAAAATATCGCGGAAGGACAGAGTAACAAATGAGGAAGTGTTGCAGAAACCGGAATAAGAAGAGAGCTGATATCATCAATCAGGAAATGACAGCTGGAATTTCTGTGACATGTACTGAGGAAAGAGAAGCTCGAGCATCTTGCAGTGACGGGAAAAATTGATGAAGGAAAAAGTCACGGTCGACAGCTCATGACATTTGTGAGTTATATCAAAGGATAGACAGGCAAAAGTTTTGAAGAGCTTATTAGAACTTCTCAGATTAAAGACAGATGGAACACCATGATCATCCACATCATGTGACACGGCACATGATGATGATGATGATGATGAAACTGCATGTAGTGCACTATCTTTTAAAAGTTGTTACCACTATTCTTAAAACTAGGTTAATTGCATGGTCTGATTTCAAAACCTTAGTTTCATAAATTAGTTGTTCAATGCTCAATATGGTTCACCAATGAAAATCATTCAAACATTTTGTATATTTGCCGATGGTTCACACTGTAATACTTTGGCCTAATTAATAACTTTTCATCCATTTGATTTTTACTACTGCTCACTGCCTGAACTGCTTAATTGATTTAGTTATTTTAATCCACTTTAATTCAGCAAGGCTTTCTACAAAACAGATTGCTGTTGATAACTAACAGATCAGAATAAAGAAATGAGATCAAAGAGCTTTCAGTCAAAGTTTCTTTTGACAGCAGATCGATAAATGCTTCAGCTAAAACCTTATGGATGACACATATCCTGAAAACTTTTTGACAGACAATTATCTTTCCCTTTGACATGTAGACCTAGATATCAGGTAACTTGCTACTTACAGTTAAATGCAATATGCACTCAATGGCCACTTTATTAGGTAACTCCTGTACCTAATAAATTGGCCACTGAGTATATGTTTGTGGTCTTCTGCTGCTGCAGCCCATCCACTTCAAGGTTCAATGTGTTGTGCATTCAGAGATGTTCTTCTGCACAAAGCTGTCATAACATGTGGTTATTTGAGTTACTTTTGCCTTCCTGTCAGCTTGAAATAGTCCAGTCATTCTCCCCTGACCTCTCTCATTAACAAGACATTTTTTGCCCACAGAGACTGCTATGTGAAAATCCCAAGAAGAGACCCACAGCTTCTGGGATACTCAACCCACCCCGTCTGGCACCAACAATCATTCCACTCAGATCACATTTCTTGCCCATTCCGATCTTCGGTCTGAACAACAGCTGATCCTCTTAACCATGTCTGCATGCTTCTATGCACTGATTTGTTGTCACATCACTGCCTGATTAGATATTTACATAATGAGCTGGTGTATCTAATAAAGAGGCCATTGAGTGGATTGGTGCAAGGGAAATCAGTCTTCATTGAATTATAGGGACATCCATTCATTAATGGATGCAGGTAGAAAAAAATGGGACTATGTAGGATTCAGGTAAGTGTGTGATTGATGGTTGGCGTGGACTCTGGTTTGAAGGTTTGTTCCCTTGATGGATGTCCCTATAATTCAATGAAGTTAGATCCAATCAATTCGTCACCTAATTTTATAAGTAATATGTAGAATGGGTTAAAGAGATAAAAGTAAATCGTGACCTTGTGAGGTGAGCACAAATATAGCAATCTAACTTGACCCAGAGAGTTCTAATATCCTTCCTTACCAACCGGACAAGAATACTCCTTTTTAGGGTCTGGTCAATGCTGATCTCATTTCTGTGTGATGTCATGAAAATAAATGGTTCCTAATCATGTATCTCTTCTGCTAAATTAACACATTAAATTAAGGCTTTCAATTTCTCTGTCCAATGAGAATGACTGGATCTCACGTCCCAGTTAACTAGAAAAGGACATACTACTCATCACAGCAATATTGCTAGCTGAGCGCCAATACAGAACCAAGGGCATAAAGTCATTCTTTCCACTTTATGTCTTATTAAAACATTATTTTTTATTGTAGTTTGCATTAAAAGCTATGGAATATGGAGCAAAGAATAGTCATTTGGACAATCAAGCTTCTTGCTGCTTCCACAGACCATATTAGCCTCCAACAACATTGATTTGACTCACTTATTTAGGTATCAATAGATTTTTAGACATTAATGAAATGGGGGAAATGGGGATAGTTCAGGCAGAAGGGGCTGAATGAATGAATGAACTGCATCTATTTCTTCTGTTTTCGTACCAGAACACAGTAATACAAAAAAAACAACAGATGTAGGCTACATGCCCGATCAAGTCTATCCCACCAGTCCACATGATCATGATTGATCTGCCACAGTCTTCAAATCTTCTCTGCTACTTCTGCACAGTACTAAAATTTTTGATCTCTTAATAATTTATTTGCCTCCTTTTTAAATACCCCTAATGATCTGGTCTTCACAACCTTCCATAAGACTAAAGCTCATAGGAGCAGAATTATGCCATACGGCCCATTGAGTCTGGTCCACTATTCCATCATGGCTGATTTATTATCTCCTTCAACCCCATTTTCCTGCCTTTTTCCCATAGCCATAGAGACCCTGACTCATCAAGAACCTACCGATCTCAGCTTTAAATATGCCAATAACTTGGCCTTCACAGCCGCCTGAGACAATGTATTCCACAGATTTACCCCCCTCTGGCTATAGAAATTCCTCCACATCTCTGTTTTAAATGGACCTCTCTTTATTGTGAGGGGTGCCCCTTAGTCCTAGATTCCACCACTATAGAAAACATGGTTTACACATCCACTCTGTCTAGGTCCTTCAATATTCAATAGGTTTCAATGAGATCCTGCCCTTTCTTCTAAATTCTAACAAGTACAGGCCTAGAGCCATCAAGCGCACTTCATATGTTAATCCTTTTATTCCCAGAATCATTCTTATGACCATCCTCTGGATCCTCTCCAATGCCAACACATATTTTCTTCGATAAGGGGGCAAAACTGCTCACAATAAAGCAACTGCAGTCTGACCAACGCCTTATAAAGCCTCAGCATTGCATCCTTGCTTCTATATTCTAGTCCTCTTGAAATGAATACTAACATTGCATTTGCCTTCCTTACCGCTGACTGAACCTGCAACTTAAACTTTTGGGAATCCTGCACATGGACTCTCAATTCCTTGTGCATGTCTGATTTTTGAATTTTCTCCTTGTTTGGTAAATAGTCTAAGCCATGGGGTTCCCAATTCTTATGCCATGGACCCCTACCTTTAACCAAGGGATCAATGAACCCCAGGTTTAGAACCCCTGGTCTACGCCTTTATTCCTTCTACAAATGTACACAACCGTAAACTTCCTTGCACTATATTCCATCTACCACTTCTTTGTCCATTCTCTTAATTTGTTTTCATTCTTCTGCAGAATCCCTACTTCTGCAGAAAACTACCTGCCCCTCCACCTATCTTCAAATCATCAGAACACTTGGCCACGAAGCCATCAATCCCATCATCAAAGCCATCAACACACATTTTGTGTGTGTCGCTTGGATTTCCAGCGTCTGCAGATTTTCTCTTGTTTGTAATTCCATCATCCAAATTATTGAGGTATAACATGAAAAAAAAGCAATCAAACACTGATCCCTGAGGAACAACACTAGTCACCGGCAGCCAACCAGAAACGGCCCCCTTTATTCCCACTCTTTTCCTCCTGCCAGCAGGCTAATCTACTTACTAAGCTAGTACCCTTCCTATAATACATGGACTCTTAGCTGTTAAGCAGCTTCATGTGTGGTACCTTAAAGACCAGGAAATCCAAGTAAGCAACATCTACTGGCTTTCCTTTGTCTATCCTGTTTGTTATTTCCTCAAAGATTGGTCAGGCAGGATTTCCCCTTAAGGAAAGCATGCTGACTTTGGCCTATTTTATCATGTGCCTCCAAGTACCCTGAAACCTCATCCTTAATAATGGACTCCAATATTTCCCAAGCACTGAAATCAAACTAACTGGCCCATAATTTCCTTTCTTCTGCCTCCCTCCCTTCTTAAAGAGTGAAATGACGACAATCTAGCTCCTCCCTTCTACATAGCCCTCCATTTTTTCTATCATCCATGTGCCTATCTAAGAGCCCTTTAAAGGTCCCTAACGTACCTTTTTCTATCAGCACCCCTGACAGCACATTCCACACACCCACCAGTGTGTAAAAAGCTTAACCTTTGACATCCCCCCTATGTTTTCCTCCCAACACCTTAAAATTACACCCCCCCCCCAGTGTATTAGCCATTTCCATGCTGGGGTGGCGCAGTAGTGTAGAAATTAGCACAACACTTTACCGTATCAATGACTCGGATTCAATTCACGCCGCTGTCTGGAAGGAGGTTGTACGTTTTCCTCGTGACTGTACAGGTTTCCTCAGGGTCCTCCAGTTCCCTCCCACTGTCCAAAGACATACCAGTTAGGATAGTTGTTCATTGTAAGTTGTCCCAAGATTAGGCTAGAGTTAAATAGGTGTCTTGCTGGACGGCGTGGCTCGAAGGGCTGGAAGGGTCTGTTCCTGCTGTATCTCAATAAATAATTAAATAAGACATTTGCAATTTTCCCGTCCTCCCGTCTATTGATTCTTGAAAGGTAATACTTCCACAATCTCTTTGGCTACCACTTTCAGAATGCTGGAGTGTAAAGCATCTGGTTCAGGCGACTTACCAGTTGAATACTCACCAATATCCTTACCGACAGAATCGCTCTATGACAGGTCCCATAGCAGCTGTCAGGCAACTGGTCCTGACACACCTAAAAAATGCAGACACTTCTGTCAGAATGTGGTTTCTGGATT
The DNA here is from genome assembly GCF_963921235.1 of Mobula hypostoma. NCBI lineage: Eukaryota > Metazoa > Chordata > Chondrichthyes > Myliobatiformes > Myliobatidae > Mobula > Mobula hypostoma. Next base: position 10,064,146 of record NC_086105.1, on the reverse strand, counting down.
TCAGTTTGGCACTCAACACTATTGTTCCACAGACCTACTGTCTCTTTTCCTTGGTATAAATACACCACTGTGCCACTACGTGTTGGATTTCCTAACCAACAGACCTCAGGTAGTCAGAATGCACAACCGCTCCTCCCTCCCATCAGCTACATGGGTACCTCCCAGGGCTGTGTGCTGAGCCCGTTGCTCTACACTCTGCCCACGTATGTCTGCACGATCAAACACCCGAGTAATCACATTGCCATGTTTGCCGATGAAAGGACAGGTGCGGGGCTCGTCACCAACAATGATGAGTAGTGGAGTCAAGGCCTGGGGACAGGCAAATAACTTCTTCCTCAATGTCAACAAGACAAAGGAGATAGTTATCAACTTCAGGAGAACACACACCACTCACATCCCCCTTTACATCAACCGCACAGCAGTGAAAACTGCAAGCAGTTTCAAACTCCTGGGAGAGTACGTCTTACACAACCTCGCATGGTCCCACAACACATCCTATGCAATCAGGAAAACTCTACTTTCTGAGGAGTCTGAAGAGAGCTGGATTATGTGCAGGTGTCTTTCTACAGACGTGCAGTAGAGAGCTTCCTAACAACCTGCATCACCACATGGAATGGAAACTGCACTGCAGCGAACAGGAAGGCTCTACAACGGGTAGTCAAGGTTGCCCAACACATCACTGGCACCAGTCTACCCACCATCAAGGACATATATACAGAAAGGTGTTGGAAAAGAGTCAGTAACATCATGAAGGATCCCACTCCCATTAGGGAGTGTTTGTCCCACTCCCACCAGGGTGTTGTTTCCAGCCATGGTGTTGGCATTTAACTTTCAGTTTGAGAGTTTTAGTTAACATCCCCGTTGGTCTAGCATTTATTGTTTTTCTTTTCTTTTAAATTCTGCAAGTTTTCATTAAAGTCAGTGAACTGCTGACCTGCTTGAGCATATCTCTCTCTCTCTCCCTCTCTCTCTCTCTCCCTCTCTCTCTCTCTCTCTCTCTCTCTCTCTCTCCCTGCATTTGGCTATATCTAGAAATTGTGTCATTTATATTGTCAGCTTACCTTCATATTTCATCTTTTCTTTCATTATGACTTTTTTTAGTAGCCTTCTATTAGTTTTTAAAAGCTTCCCAATCCTCTACCTTCCCAGCAATTTTTCTACATTTTATGCCCTTTCTTTTGCTTTGATGCTGGATTTGACTTCTCTTGTTAGTCACGGTTCCAGAGTAGACAATTCTAGAGAATCACCACCCTCTGCAATAAGAAATGTCTCTCACCTCAGTTTTAAATGGTTTCCTCCTTATCTGTAGCAAAGACCCTTCTGCTAGTGAAAACACCTCAACAACCACCCTATCATGTTCTCTTAGGAATGTACAGTTTTCAATGTAACCAGCACCAATTCTTCCGAATTCCAAAGAATGCAGGTTTAGTTTTTGCAGTTGTTTGGAACAGGACAACATTCCCATGCCAGTGATTAGACTAGTGATCACAAAATGCTGGAGGAACTCAGCAGGCCAGGCAGCATCTATGGAAAAGAGTAAAGTCAACGTCTTTTGGGCCGAGACCTTTTATCAGGAGTTATCAAGTCCCAATGAAGTGTCTTGGCCTGAAACATCAACTGTTTACTTCTTTCCATAGATGCTGCCTGGCCTGCTGAGTTCCTCCAAAATTTTATGTGTGTTGCTTGGATTTCCAGCATCACGTGATTAGGCTAGTGAACCGTTTCAGGACTGCTCACCCAATATTTCACCACCGAAGGCATTCATTTGTAAGCCATAACTTACCTTTCTCCGAGACAACTGGAAAATTATCATACACTAATATTCATGGAACTTTGCAAAAAGAAATATAGAATAAAGATGAGATCCTTTCAAAATGTAGATCTATCTCAATTTATTATTACACCAAACCACTTTATTTTCAATGTCATCTTCCCGTCTGTAAACTCAACACTATATGTCAGCCTCGACAAGTGAAGCAGCTTGTTTTAGCTGGCCCTGCAGCAGTCAAAGCCGTGACAAAGGAACTCATTAAAGTTTGGAGCTATGTACGTGGTGCCAGGGGTAACGCATTCAATACATCCTAAGTTATTGCCTGAAGGTCCCAAAGGCAACAAGAAATGAAATTTCTTCTTTCTTTTTAGTATTCATTTCTGCAGAACCACACTCTCAGGACAATCCTGCGGGGATAACACTATATTTGTCAAATGCCGTGGGATTTCTGCACATCCCAAGTGAATGAATTCACTAACAAGTTTATCCCCTTCATCATTTCCCTTTATACATCCAAGGAACTTTCTACCAGAACTTACCAAGAACCCCCATGCCTCGCATTTTGTCAATAGACAATAGACAATAGACAATAGGTGCAGGAGTAGGCCATTCGGCCCTTCGAGCCAGCACCGCCATTCACTGTGATCATGGCTGATCATCCACAATCAGTATCCAGTTCCTGCCTTATCCCCATAACCTTTGATTCCGCTATCTTCAAGAGCTCTATCCATCTCTTTTTTGAAAGCATCCAGAGACTTGGCCACCACAGCCTTCTGGGGCAGAGCATTCCATATATCCACTACTCTCTGGGTCAAAAAGTTTTTCCTCAACTCCGTTCTAAATGGCCTACCCCTAATTCTTAAACTGTGGCCTCTGGTTCTGGACTCACCCATCAGCGGGAACATGCTTCCTGCCTGCAGCATGTCCAATCCCTTAATAATCTTATGTGTTTCAATAAGATCCCCTCTCAGCCTTCTAAATTCCAGAGTATACAAGCCGAGTCGCTCCAATCTTTCAACATATGACAGTCCCGCCATCCCGGGAATTAACCTTGTGAACCTTTGCTGCACTCCCTCAATAGCAAGAATGTCCTTCCTCAAATTTGGAGACCAAAACTGCACACAGTACTCCAGGTGTGGTCTCACCAGGGCCCTGTACAGCTGCAGAAGGACCTCTTTGCTCTTATACTCACTTCCCCTTGTTATGAAGGCCAGCATGCCATTAGCTTTTTTCACTGCCTGCTGTACTTGCATGCTTGCTTTCAGTGACTGATGTACAAGAACACCTGGATCTCGTTGTGCTTCCCCTTTTCCTAACTTGACTCCATTTAGATAATAATCTGCCTTCCTGTTCTTACCACCAAAGTGGATAACCTCACTGTGCAGTAACAGATTGCCCTGTCCCACTGCAAAAATGGGTCCATTGAGGTCATAGAGTCACAGAAACAGTCCCTTCAGCCCATCTAGTCCATGCTGAACCATTTAAACTGCCTATTCCCAACAGGATTGAATTTTGGAAACAGAACTGAATTCATTATTTTTCCAATGTATTTTATTTAATACCACTGGTGAGATGAATTTCCATGTTAAGACCATAAGATATCGGAAAAGAATTAGGCCATATAGCCATTGATTCTGCTCTGCCATTCCATTATGTCTGATCCATTTTCCCTCTCAGCCCTAATCTCCCGCCTTCTCCCTGTATCCTTCATGCTCTGACTAATCAAGAATCTATCGAATTCTGCCTTAACTGTACATAAAGATGGCCTCCATAGCCGCCCGTGGCAACAAATTCCACAGATTCACTACTCTCTAGGTAAAGAAATTCTTCCTCATCTCCATTCTAAAAGGATATTCCTCTATCCTGATGCCGTGTCCTCTGGTCTTTGACTCCCCACCGTAGGAAACATCCTCTCCACATCCACTCTATCAAGGCCTTTCACTATTCAACAGGTTTTAATTAAGTTAACCTTCATTCTTCTGAATTCCAGTGAGTAGAGTCCCAGGAGCCAACAGGTTTATGTTTGGTGCAAATGATGGCAGGGGTATCCTTGGCCAGTTTTGGGGCCCATCCACACAGCATTTGTTTGTATTCTTTTTGTGTGGATTTTCCAAGAGCACTGACTTACTGCTGCTGAGAAATATCACAGGGACTATTGAAGCAAAGGAGGATGTCAAGTCAGGTTTGAGAGATAGAGTCTGGATTCATCTGCTAGTACATGGTACCGGAGCCCATTCTGACTGTAAGTGCTGAATTATAATTATATAGTATGTTCGTTACGTGTGTACTATGTGTACTGTGTTTTGCACCCTGGCCCCAGCTGATCGCTGTTTCATTTAGCTGTATACATGTGTATGATGTATCTGGGCTGGAGTTGCTGGGGCAGACCTGGAGGGAATTTGATGCGGCAGAGCCAAGGCGAGGTGAGGAAAGATCCCAGGTTTGATCGATTTAAGAATCGATCTGAATTGGAAAGATTGGATACTGGCCACACTGAGGCAATGGAGCCCGACCCCATGGGTGAGGAACGACCCATGGTTTGGATGAATTAAGCACCGGGCCAGATTGAAATGATTGGGGTGTCAGGGTCGAAGGTGAGAGAAGGGTCGGTTCATCTCACTGCTCCAGGGGGTTTGCTCAGATCTCTACTGACTGCGGCTGTGGCCTGCAACTGTAAACTTATGAATCGGCTACAGTGATGCCTGGCATTGTGGGCTTCAGTTCTGAATGCTACTTGCTTGCTTTATTGTTTGTATAATTTTTTTTTCTCTCTCTCTCTGCACATTGGGTGTTTATATAGAAACATAGAAAATAGGTGCAGGAGTAGGCCATTCGGCCCTTCGAGCCTGCACCGCCATTTATTATGATCATGGCTGATCATCCAACTCAGAACCCAGCCTTCCCTCCATAACCCCTGACCCCTGTAGCCACAAGGGCCATATCTAACTTCCTTTTAAACATAGCCAATGAACTGGCCTCAACAGTTTGCTGTGGCAGAGAATTCCACAGATTCACCACTCTCTGTGTGAAGAAGTTTTTCCTAATCTCGGTCCTAAAAGGCTTCCCCTCTATCCTCAAACTGTGACCCCTCGTTCTGGACCTCCCCAACATCGGGAACAATCTTCCTGCATCTAGCCTGTCCAATCCCTTTAGGATCTTATATGTTTCAATCAGATCCCCCCTCAATCTTCTAAATTCCAACGAGTACAAGCCCAGTTCATCCAGTCTTTCTTCATATGAAAGACCTGCCATCCCAGGAATCAATCTGGTGAACCTTCTTTGTACTCCCTCTATGGCAAAGATGTCTTTCCTCAGATTAGGGGACCAAAACTGCACACAATACTCCAGGTGTGGTCTCACCAAGGCCTTGTACAACTGCAGTAGTACCTCCCTGCTCCTGTACTCGAATCCTCTCGCTATAAATGCCAGCATACCATTCGCCTTTTTCACCGCCTGCTGTACCTGCATGCCCACTTTCAATGACTGGTGTATAATGACACCCAGGTCTCGTTGCACCTCCCCTTTTCCTAATTGGCCACCATTCAGATAATAATCTGTTTTCCTATTTTTGCCACCAAAGTGGATAACTTCACATTTATCCACATTAAATTGCATCTGCCATGAGTTTGCCCACTCACCCAACCTATCCAAGTCACCCTGCATCCTCTTAGCATCCTCCTCACTGCTAACACTGCCACCCAGCTTCGTGTCATCCGCAGACTTGGAGATGCTGCATTTAATTCCCTCATCCAAGTCATTAATATATATTGTAAACAACTGGGGTCCCAGCACTGAGCCTTGCGGTACCCCACTAGTCACCGCCTGCCATTCTGAAAAGGTCCCGTTTATTCCCACTCTTTGCTTCCTGTCTGCTAACCAATTCTCCACCCACACCAATACCTTACCCCGAATACCGTGTGCTTTAAGTTTGCACACTAATCTCCTGTGTGGGACCTTGTCAAAAGCCTTTTGAAAATCCAAATATACCACATCCACTGGTTCTCCCCTATCCACTCTACTAGTTACATCCTCAAAAAATTCTATGAGATTCGTCAGACATGATTTTCCTTTCACAAATCCATGCTGACTTTGTCCAATCATTTCACCGCTTTCCAAATGTGCTGGGTTTCCTTTGTTTCATTGCTGCCTGTAAGGAGATGAATGTCAAGGCTGTATAAAATATACATACTTTGTCATTCAAAACAATTTCAAAGTTCACTTTATCATCAAACTTGGGTAGATATGATCCCACTCCTTTGGATGTCCTGAAGAGGGATGTGCTATGTCTGCAGTCTTAACAACACCCTTCCTCACACCACTCCACCATCTGCTCTGGCACTTTGGTGCCCACTCCCCAGAATCTAGTATAAACACTCCACCCCACCTCCCATGCAGCACTAGCAAACCTTCCTGCAAGAATAACTGATATTATTCTCCCTCCAGTTCAGGTGCAAAATGGGGAATACTTGCAGTGTATATACACAAATACATGAGTCAAAAATTTGAGCATCATGGGACTAAACCTCTGAGCTGCTTACATTTCAGTGCAGGCAGTATTGTAGGAAAGGTGAATGAGCTTAGGGCATGAATCAGCATGTGAAATTATGATACTGTAGCCATTAGTGAGACTTGGTTGCAAGAGGGGCAGGACTAGCGGCTTAATTTTCCATGCTCCTGTTGTTTTGGACATGATAGAGCGGGAGGGTTTAGAGGGGGAGGGGTGAAAATACTAGTAAGGAAAAATAACATGTAATTGCTCAGACAGGACAGACTGCAGAGTTCATCTAATGAGGCTATAAAGGTGGAACTGATGAATAAAAAGTGATGATACCCAATAGTCAGCAGGATTTAGATGAGCAAATTTGTAGCTAGATCATAGATGGTTGCAAAAAACATAAGGTTGTGATGGTAGGTGATCTGAACTCACCACATATTGACAGGGACTCCCATACTATAAAAGGCGAGCATTGGTTAGAGTTTCTCAAATATCTTAAGGAAAGTTTCCTGAATTAATAGGAAGAGGTCCTTGCTAGAGGGAGTGTGATACTTGATCTCCTATTAAGGAAGAGAGACAGGGCAGGTGACAGAAGTTTGAATAGGGGAGCATTTTGCCTCCAGTGATCATAATGCCATTAATTTCAATGTGTATAGTTATGGAGAAGGATAGGTCTGGTTCTCCGGTTGAGGTTCTAAATTCAGAAAGGCCAATTTTGACGGTATCAAAAAGGATCTGGCAAGTGTGAATTTGGACTGGTGGTTTTCAGGCCTTCAAAAGTGAATTTTTGAGAGTTTTATGTGCCTGTAAAAATAAAAGTAAAGATATCAGGTTTAGGGAATCTTGGTTTTCAAGAGATATTGAGGCCCCGGTTGACTGGGAAGAAGGAAGTACATAGCAGGTATAAGCACAAAGGAACAAATGAGGTTATTGAGGAGTATAAAACATGCAGAAGAACACTTAAGAAGATAAGTCATGAGGGCTAAAAGAAAACACGAGGTGAAGGAGAATCTCAAGGGCTTCTACAGATATATTAAGAGCAAGAGGTTAGCAAGGGATAAAACTAGTCCTCATGAAGATCATAGAGGTCATCTATGCATGGAACCAAATGAATGGGATTATATCTTAAAATGAGTTTTTGCATCTGTATTTACTTGGGAGATGGACACAGAGGCTATAGAAGTGAGACAAAACAGCAGCGAGATGATGGACTGTATAGAGACAAAAGAGGAGGTGTTTGCTGATTAGTGGAAAATTGGGCTGGAAAATCATAAGTGCCTGACAAGGTGTTCCCTCAAACCTTGTGGGAGGTTAATGTATATATTGCAGGGCTCTTTCAGAGATATTTAAAACATCCTTAGCCACAGGTGATGTGCCAGAGGACTGTAGGATAATTAATGTTGTTCCATTGTTTAAGAAAGGCTCTAAAAATAAGCCAGGAAATTATAGACCAGAGAGCCTGACATCAGTAGTGGATGAGTTATAGAAAGTTATTCTAAGGGACTAGATATATTAATGTTTGAATAGACGGGGACAGATTATAGATAGTACATGGCTTTTTGTGTTGTAGGTCTTGTCTAACCAATCTTACAGAGTTCTTGAGGAAGTTACCAGGGAAGTTGAAGAAGTCAAGGCAGTGGATGTTGTCTACATGGACTTTAGCAAGGCCTTTGACAAGGTCCCTCATGGGTTTCTGGTCAAGAACGTTCAGTCACTTGCCATTCAGGATGAGGTATTAAACTGGATTAGATACTGGCTTTGCGGTAAAGCCAGAGGGTGGTAGTAGATGGTTGCCTCTCTGAGTGGAGGCTTGTGACAAGTGGTGGGCCGCAGTGATCAGTGTTGGCTCTATTGTTGTTTGTCATTGATATCAATGATCTGGATGATAATGTGGTTAACTGGATCTGCAAATTTGCAGATGATTGGGGGCATAGCAGACAGCGACAAAGGCTGTGAAAGTTTGTAGTGGGAGATAAATCAGCTGGAAGAGTGGTCTGAAAAATGGCAGATGGAATTTAATGCAGTCAAATATGAGGTGCTACACTTTGGGATGACAAACCAGGGTAGGTCTTATATGATCAGCAGTAGGGCACTGAGGAGTGTGGTTGAACAAAGGGATCTGTGAATGCAGGTCCATAATTCATTGAATGAGGCATTAGGGTAGATAGGATCGTAAAGTTAGCTTTTAGCTCATTAGTCTTCATAATTCAAAGTATTGATACAAGAGTTGGGATGTTAGGCTGAAGTTGTATTTGGAGTATTGAGTGCAGTTTTGGTCACCTACCGACAGGAAAGATATCAATAAGATGGAAAGAGTGCAGAGAAAGTTTACAAGGATGCTGCTAGGAATTGAGGACCTGAGTTATAGGGAAAGTCTGAATAGTTTACAACCTTATTCCCTAGACCATAGAAGAATGAAGGGAGATTTGATAGAAGTATACAAAATTATGAGGGGTATAGATAGAGTAAATGCAAGCAGGCTTTTTCCACTAAGGCTGAGTGAGTCCACAGCTAGAGATCATCGGTTAAGGGTGAAAGATGAAACATAAGAGGGAATTTCTACTCTTGGGAGTGGTGAGTGTGCAATGAGTTGCCAGCAGAAGTAAGTGTTGGATGTGGGTTTGATTTTAACATTTAAGAGAAATTTGGATAGGAACATGTGTATACAGGGTTATGTCTGGATGCAGGTCAATGGGACAAGGTGGTTTCATAGTTCAGCATGAACTAGATGGGCTGAAGATTCTGTTTCAGTGTGATTGTGTTCTATCACTATGGCTCTATAAAGGAATGCTTTAAGATCGATGTGGCTTAGCTTGTGGTAAAGCAGTTCTAAGCTTTATTAGAAGTTGGGCAACATCCATTTTTAGTGCACAAAATGTGTGCTATATTTATCCCAATTGTAGGGTCTGCAAAAAAAACACCCACAAAATTAGTGAAAATTATCTTTAAAAATCCATTGGTCTGTTTTCTTCCATTTGCTGCACCACAATTTGATGCGCAAGATTCCCGACAGCAGGAGGTTTCGAAATTGAAGCTGTTGCCTCTTTGCATTAATGACAGCCACAGTAACCATGCAGAAGGCAGCCAGGCAAAAGACACTAAACTTGAAAACACATAGCACTAGACTCAACTACATCTTCTACCCTCCTGTTATTAGATTCTTACACTGACCTCTCGTGTATTAAAGATCTCCCTGTCTACTTCATCATGCTCTGTGTATTCTTTTTGTTTACCTGAATGGCACTTTCTCTGTAGCTGCTATACTAAATTCTGCAATCTGTTTACATTTTCCTACCTGAATATACTTATGTATGGCATGATATGCCTAGATGCCACACAAACAAAAGATTTTCATTGTATCTCAGTACATATGACTATAATAAGGTGACTCAAAAATTCAAAATTCAATTCCTGTACTGTTTGTCCCATTTCCATCACGAGGCACTTGTACCTTCATGGTATCTTCCCATCACCCACTGCTGCCTGTAAGGAATTTGTACATTTTTCCCCTGACCATGTGGGTTTCCTCCAGGTAACCCAGTTTCCTCCCACAGTCCAAAGACGTATCGGTTGATAGGTCAATTGGTCATTGTAAATGATCCCGTGATTAGGCTAGGATTAAAATCAGGAGATTGCTGGGTGGTACTGCTCGAAGGTCCTATTCCCACAGTATGTCAATAAGTTAATAGATAAAATTTAACCACAGATGCCTCTCCATTATTTTAAGTACACAAGTGTAGTGAAGAACAAAATAATTGTTTCTCTGGATCCAATGCTGCACAAAAAAACCACAATAAGATAAAGAACACAATAATCCAAATCAGATTGTGGATTTGAGCAAGAGTAAGACAAGGGAACACAAACCAACCTCATAGAGGGATGAGAAGCGAAGAGAGTGAGCAATTTCAAATTCCTGTCAAGATCTCTGAGGATCTAGCTTAGTCCCAACATATTGATGCAGCTATAAAGAAGACAAAACAGTAGCTATATTTCATTAGGAGTTTGAGGAGATTAGGGTTGTCACTTAAAACACTTGAAAGCTTCTACAGATGTACTGTGAAGAGCATTCTGACAGGCCGCATCACTATCTGGTGGGGGAGGGGGGAGACGCTACTGCATAAAGAAGCAGAAGGTTGTCAAATTAGTCAGCACCATCGTGAGTGCCAGCCTCCATAGTATCCTAGATATCTTCAAGGAATGGTGCCTCAGAAAGTTGACGTCCATTATTAAGGATCTCCATCACCCAGGACATGCCCTTTTCTCATTGCTACCATCAGGAAGGAGGTACAAAAGCCTGAAGACACACACTAAGTGATTCAGGAACAGCTTCTTCCCCTCTGCCATCCGATTTCTAAATGAACATCGAGCCCATGAACACTACCTCACTTTTTTATATTATTTCTGTTTTTGCACTAATTTTAATTTAACTATTTAATATACTATACACACACACACACACACACACACACACACACACACACACACACACAGATATATATATATTCCACAATGTATACCATTGATATTAAAACTGATTCTGATCTGGTGTTGATCAGTCTTACTGCTTGGGGAACGTAACTCTATTTGAGTCTGGTGGTCCTGGTGTGAATGCCATATAGCCTCCTCCCTGATGGGAGTGGGACAAACAGTCTATGAGCAGGGTGGATGGGGTCCTACACGATATTACCGGCCCTTTTCCATCTCCTTTCTGTATAAATGTCCTTGACAGTAGATAGGTTGGTGCCAGTGATGCACTGAGCAGTTTTGGCTACCCATTGCAGTTCCTTCCTGTCTGCTGCAGTGCAATTTCTGTACCAAGCAGTGACACAGCTTGTTCAGACCCTCGCTACCGTGCGTCTGTGGAATGACGTAAGTGTGGACGCGCAGAGTCGAGCTCTCTTCAGCCTCCTCAGAAAGTAGAGGTGTTGGTAAGCTTTTCTGATTGCGCGTTTAATGTGTTCTGGGACCATGAGAGATTGTTTGAGATGTGTACTCCCAGGAGTTTGAAACTTTTCATAGTTCTTACGGCTGTGCTGCCAATGTAAAGAGGGGTGTCAGTGGTGTGAGTTCTCTCGAATTCGATAACAATATCCTTTGACTTGTTGGCATTGAGGAAGAGGTTATTTAGGTCACACCAGGCCTCGAGCTCTCTGTTGGTCGTCTCATTGTCATGTCATCAGCAAACTTGATAATGTGATCACTTGGCATTTGGTTGTGCAGTCACGTGTGCACAGAGTATACAGTAATGGACTCAACACACAACCCCTGGGTGGGGGGCTCCCGAGTTGAGGATGATAGAGTGGGAAGGTCAGCTGTGCATCCTGACTGTCTGAGATCTGTTGGTTGGGAAGACAACACCCAGTAGTACGGTGGTGTATTTAGGCCGAGAAGTAGGAGTTTATAAGGTCTGTGGGACAAGCATTGAATGCCAAACTGAAAGCCAGAAACAGCATTCTGATATAAATGTCCTTGTTTTCTATATGTGCCAAGGTCAGGTGCATGACAGATCCTATGGCAGCTGTCATCGATTGGTTCTGTCAGTAAGCATATAGGTGGGTGTCCAACGTGGCAGGAATAGTTTTTAATATGTGCCATTACCTGCCGTTCAAAGCACTTCATGATGATTGTCGTCAGTCCCACTGAGTGGTAGCCGTTTAGATCTGAAGGTGTTGACTTCTTCACACAGGGATAATGGTGGCAGATTTGAAGCATGCGGCGACAGCAGCCTGGATGAGTGACGTGATTAAGATGGCTGTGAAGATGTCAGTGAGCTGGTGCACACGCTCCCTGAGTACTAGGTCTGACTGCCCTGGGGGGGTGGGGGGTGGAGGTTGACTCCCTGCTGGGTCCTCACCTCTGCTGCTGTTACAGACAGTGGCTGCTCACCCAGGAGAGGGCTAGCTTTCATGGCCGGTGTTTCGTTGCATACCTTGAAGTGTGCATAAAAGTTGTTACTCATATATGTATTTCTAATATTTCAAGCAGCCTAATTCTCTGTAAAGCAGGATTATCGTGTATGCAGGAATCAGACCAGTGCAGCAGAAAAGAAAGACTACCACAGGAACTTAAACCCATAGAACTGCCCTGATGCACAAGCAGTACTATCAATCATTTATATGAGTACAACGAGGAAACAAAAGGTGCCCTAGTGGTTAGTACGTGTACGTCTGGTGACTTGTTAGAGATATATGACAAAGTGAAAATTGTAAGTGATGGTTCGAACACTTTGATGCAGAAATGGGAGTTGTGCACTTTAATCACCTGTGCAAACAATGCCAGTCGCCATTGTAATACCCTTGCAAAGCTGAAATGCACCTCCAAATTCCCAGACCAATTCTTCACTAAGCTCAGGTCCTCAGCTGGAATTACAGGCGAGGCACACACAAATGATTTTTGAAGCATGTTTTGCACATTAAAACAAACATGCATTACTTCGCTGACTTGGCACAAGGATTTCCAGATCTGAGAGCATTGTTCGGATGGGTGATGACCACGTGTGGAGTTCGAAGTGAATCAGAATCATGATTATTATCACTGACATATGACGGGATTGTGTGGGCACGTGGCCAAGTGGCTAAGGCATTGGACTAGCGACCTGAAGGTCGTGAGTTCGAGCCCCAGCCGAGGCAGCGTGTTGTGTCCTTGAGCAAGGCACTTAATCACACATTGCTCTGCGACGACACTGTATGGGTCCTAATGCCCTTCCCTTGGACAACATCGGTGTGGTGGAGAGGGGAGACTTGCAGCATGGGCAACTGCCGGTCTTCCATACAACCTTTCCCAGGCCTGTGCCCTGGAGAGTGAAGCCTTTCCAGGTGCAGATCCATGGTCTCGCAAGACTAACGGATGCCTTTTCCTTACTTTATGACAGGATTGTTTTTGTTTTGTGGCAGCAGTACAGTACAAGACATAAAGTTACAGATAAATAAATACAAAAGAAGAATAACAAGATAGTGTTTAAGAGTTCATGGACCGTACAGAAATCTAATAACTGAGGAGAAGGAGCTGTTCTTAAAACATTGGGTGTGGGTCTTCAGTCTGCTCTACTTCCTCCGGGATGGTAGCAACGAGCAGAGGGCGTGCCCTGGATGGTGGGGGTTCTTAATAATCGATGTTGCCGTCCTGAGACACTGCCTTTTGAAGAAGGCCTCAGTGATGAGGAGCACTGTGCTCGTGATGGAGCCACCTGAGCCAGCAAACCACTGCTGCCTCTTTTGACCCTGCACGCTGAAGCCTCCATCCCAGGCAGTGCTGCAGCCAGATGAGTGCTCGCCACCAAGAGAAGAAATGTCTCCACGTGTTCTAGTGTGACTCACGCAGAGTGTGCTGCGGAGGAGATTATTTATGGTGAATACAGCTGCAGCAGACAACGGGATGCAACAGTGCATTCCACCCAACCTGACATCGTAGGCATGCCAGCGGCCACTGTGCATCTTTTCATGAAAGATCCAAAATAAACTTTGGAAACTGCATACAGGAGAGTCAGTTGGCTTTTCGGTGAAATTCTTTAATGTAGAACAAAAAGGATGCTCTACCCAAAAGAATTTCTGGACCATTATTTCACACAACTTTATGTTTTGAAGTGATTGGTTGTAAATTAATCTTATGTTAAATGTAGCTCAGAATAGGTGATAAATACATAATGCATGTGCATCAAATGCAAAATTTATTTCATGTATGTCGAATAGTGGCTCAACCAAGATTATACAACATCATTTAAAAATAAATCAAACAGCAGTGCACTCACTGCCAGCATCAATGTGTTCGAGCTGTATCCATGGAAACTTCCTTAGCTTATCTGCCCCTAGGCATTCTGAAGCAGCTGTGGTACAAAAGAAAAGAACTCACTGGCTTTAACATACAAGAGCCTGACTCAATCCCCAGTAAGCTCATTTGAAATGCTACATAAATATAAGTGAACAAATTCTATTCCATATTGTTAATAATCAACAAATAAAATGCACAACTGCCAAGCCCTCAGAAATCAAATGCAGGCCGAGACAGTTATCAATATCAACACTGTTGCAATTGATATAGCACTTAAGACATCTCACAGCGTGTGCAATCTGACAAATAAAAAGCTACTGGATCAATGAAAGATGAGTACGGGCAGGTATCCAGAAACTCATACAATGATCTGGATATTTAAGTGTTGCTTTCACTGAGGAGGGAGAGAACTCCAGAGCACAGGGCCCAAGGCTCTGAAGACAAGGCCGCAATTACTCCAACTAAATTCTGTGTTATCTGATACAATTTTCAAAGTTCAAAGTTCAAAGTTGAAAGGAAAATTACAGAGTACATGACATGTCACCACATAAAGCCCCTGAGATTCTTTTTCTGTGGGCATACTTAGCAAATCTATAGAATAGTAACTGTAAACAGGCTGTGCAAATGCAGATGTAACTAAACAGCAATAAATAATGAGCATGAAATAACAAGATTAGAGAGTCCTTAAATGAGTGTGGTTATGCCTTTTTGTTCAAGAGCCTAAGGTTGAAGGGTAGTAACTGTTTTTGAACTTGGTGGTGCGAGTCCTGAGGCTCTTGTACCTTCTACCATATGGCAGCAGTGAGAAAAGAGCATGGCCTGGGTAGTGAGGATCTTTGATGATGGATGCTGCTTTTCTACATCAATGTTTCATCTAGGTGTGCTCAATGGTTGGGAGGGTTTTACCCATGATGTACTGGGCCAAATCCATTACATTTTGCAGGATTTTCCCCTCAAAGGCATTGGTGTTCCCATAGCAGGCTGTAGTATGCAGCTAGTTAGCACACTTCCCACCACACATCGATACAAGTTTGCCAAGATTTTTGATGACATGCCGAATCTCCGCAGACTCTGAGGAAGTAGAGGTGCAGTCATGCTTTCTTCTCAATAATATTTATATGACGGGTCAGGTTCTCTGAGATAGTGACACCCAGGAATTTAAAGTTACCGACGCTCTCCGTCTCTAATCCTCCCATGATTACTGGCTCATTGACCTCTGGTTTCCCTCTCCGGAAGTCTATAATCAGTTCCTTGGTCTTATTGACATTGAGTGAGAGGTTGTTGTTATTACACCACCCAGCCAAATTTTTAATCTCCCTCCTGTAGGCTGATTCATCACCCCCTTTGATACAGCCCACAACAGTGGTATCATCTGCAAACTTGTATATGGTGCTGGGAGCTGTACTTAGCCACACAGTCCTAGGTGTAAAGTGAGTAAAGCAGAGGGCTGGGCAGGCACCCCTGTGGTGCTCCTGTGCTGATGGAGATTGCGGAGTAGATGTCTTTTTTCCAATCTGCACTGACTGGGGTCTACCTGTGAGGAAATCCAGGATCCAATTGCACAGGGGATATTGAGGCGAAGGTCTTGGAGCTTATCTTAGTTTTGGGGGATGATGGTGTTAAATCTTGAGCTGCAATTGATAAAGAGCGGTATCATTTCAGCAAATAATACTTTCTAAATAATGAGAATCTAGGTACAACAGAGATCCAAAGACACTTAGATTGTATTAAAATCTCATGAGCAGATGAACAAAATATTTAAAAGGACTAATGTGTCATTAGCTATTTAGAGGATAAGGAGAATAATTAGGAGACATAGAGTAAGTCAGATCGCGTCTGTGGCAAGAAAAGCAGAGATAATGATGCAGACTGATGACCCTGTTACATAACTTAAATAGTAATTACGCATAGCATTTTCAAAAACCTTAATTCAAAAATTCAAAGGTTCAAAGTACATTTATTATTGAAGAATGTGTAACTTATGCAACCTTGAGATTTGTTTGCTTACAGGCAGCCACAAAGTAAGAACCATGAAAGAACTCATTAAAAAAAATAAAGACTGACACCCAATGCGCAGAGAAAGAAAAAAGAAACACAAATCATGCAAAAAATAGAAGCCAGCAACAGCATTCTGAGCAAAATTGAGTCCTTAGATCCAAATCCCTGAAGCAGCCTGGAGTAGGCCCAAGCCTCAGTCTCAGTTCATCATATTAGTGGGGCAAATCACCACAAAGCACAGCCGCTGGGGCCGTCTCACAGCCTCAGCGTCACAGAGAGGAGTGAGCATCGCAGGAGAGCGAGCAGGATTGGCACAACTCTCACTTCCAGTCCCGACACCTTTCCTTTCCAGTCCATCAGGGCCGAGGTTTAAATTGTCCAAACAGCGGGTTGTGCCTCGCGTTAGACCCCGGGTCCCGCTGCAGCGAAACGCGCTAGGCCGAGACCATGCCACCCAGTGATTTACTCTGCGCCTACTTCTTGCCACCCAGCATGAAGCCATTCTCGACCTTTCCAAGTTGGTTTGGTGCCGAGAGTGATACAACCTCACACATGGATTGTTTGCAGTGATAGTTCAATCACATCTGGGGAAACGTGGGCTGTTCTGGGCAACACACCTTACAAGGGTTTGTTTTCTAGAACGAAAATTTACAAAATGATGATTGGATCCACAGGATTAAATGTTGTAGAAGGCATTAGAGGAAAGAGTGAGCAATTTCAGGGTCCTGGGTGTCTATCCTGGGCCCGACAGAAGAATCAGAATCAGGTTTATTATCATCGGCATGTCATGTGAAATTTGTTAACTTAGCAACGGCAGTTCAATGCAATACATAATATAGAAGAAAAAAACCCAAATAATAAATAAATAAATAAATAATAGTATACGTATATCAAGTAGATTAAAATTTGTGCAAAAAACAGAAATACTACATATTAAAAAAGTGAGGTAGTATCCAAGGGTTCAATGGCCATTTAGGAATTGGATGGCAGAGGTGAAGAAGCTGTTCCTGAATCTCTGAGTGTGTGCCTTCAGGCTTCTGTATCTCCTACCTGATGGTAACAGTGAGAAAAGGGCATGCCCTGGGTGTTGGAGGTCCTTAATAATGGATGCTGCCTTTCTGAGACACCGCTCCTTGAAGATGGCTTGGGTACATTGTAGGCTAGTACCTAAGATACAGCCAACTAAATTTACAATCCTCTGCAGCTTCTTTTGGTCCTGTGCAGTAGCCCCTCCATACCACACAGTGATGCATCCTGTCAGGATGCCCTCCATGGTACAACTATAGAAGTTTTTGAGTGTATTTGTTGACATACCAAATTTCTTCAAACTCCTAATGAAGTACAGCCGCTGTCTTGCCTTCTTTATAACTGCATCGATATGTTGGGACCAGGTTAGGTCCTCAGATATCTTGACACCCAGGAACTTGAAACTGCTCACTCTCTCCAAATCTGATCCCTCTATGAGGATTGGTATGTGCTCCTTCATCTTACCCTTCTGGAAGACCACAATCAGCTCTTTTGTTATAATGACATTGAGTGCCAGGTTGTTGTTGTGACACTACTCCACTAGTTGGCATATCTCAGACCTGTACGCCCTCTTATCTCACCTCCTGTACGCCCTCTTGTCTACCAACAATGGTTGTATCATCAGCAAATTTATAGATGGTATTTGAACTATGCCTAGCCACACAGTCATGGGTATATAGAGAGTAGAGCAGTGGGCTAAGCACACACCCCTGAGGTGCACCAGTGTTGATCGTCAGTGAGGAGGAGATATTATCACTATTCCGCACAGACTGTGGTCTTCCAGTTAGGAAGTTGAGGCTCCATTTGCAGAGGGAGGTACAGAAACCCAGGTTCTGCAACTTCTCAATCAGGATTGTGTGAATGGTGGTATTAAATGCTGAGCTATAGTCAATGAACAGCATCCTGACATAGCTGTTTGTGTTGTTCAGGTGGTCTAAAGCCAAGTGAAGAGCCATTGAGATTGCATTTGCCGTTGACCTATTGTGGAGATAGGCAAATTGCAATGGGTCCAGGTCCTTGCTGAGGCAGGAGTTCATTCTAATCATGACAAACCTTTCAAAGCATTTCATCACTGTAGATGTGAGTACTACAAAGTGATAGTTAGTAAGGCAGCTCCCGTTATTCTTCTTAGGCACTGGTATAATTGTTGCCTTTTTGAAGCAAGTGGGAACTTTTGCCCATAGCAGTGAGAGGTTGAAAATATCATTGGATACTCCCACCAGTTGGTTGGCACAGGTTTTCAGAGCCTTACCAGGTATTCCATCTGGACCTTCCACCTTGCGAGGGTTCACTCTCTTTAAAGACAGCCTAACATCAGTCTCTGAGACAGAGATCACAAGGTCATCAGGTGCAGCAGGGATCTTCACAGCTGTAGTTGTGTTCTCTCTTTCAAAGTGGGCATGCTGACGCAGTAGCAAAGAAGGCACAATATCATCTATGTTTCATGAGGAGTTTGAGGAGATTTGGTACACCACCACAGACACTCACAAATTTCTACAGATGTACCATTGAGAGCATTCTAACTGGCTGCATCACTGTCTGGTGTGGGGGAAAGGGGCACTGCACTGAATCTCAAGAAGCTGAAGAAAGCTGAGAACTCAGTCAGCTCCTCTTGGACATTATCCTCCGTGATATCCAGAACATCTTCAAGGAGCAATACCCCAACAAGGCAGAGTCCATTGTTAAGGACCTGCGTCACCCAGGACGTGCCCTCTTCTCATTGCTACCATCAGAGAAGAGGTAAAGAAGCCTGAAGGCACACAGTCAAAGATTCAGGAATGTCTTCTTCCCCTCTGCCATCTGATTTCTGAATGGACATTGAACCCATGAACACTACCTCACTATTTTTTGTTGCACTATTTATTTAATTTAACTGTATATATATATATATACACACACACACAGATCTATATATATATATATATATAGATGATATTAAACCTGATCCTGATTCAACCAATCCAATTATTATATTTACTAGTATTTATAAAGAAAAAGACTGCATTAATTAAAGAGTTTATGATGTCAATGGAATATAATAGATCAGGATAAATAATTGGAAATTCATCCTTGGTTGGTTTTATTACTTGTATTATGCAATATCAATAGTGCTTTATCTCAAAACAGTGGTTTGTGCACGGCCAAACACCAAAGATATCACATTGTCAAGTTCTCCAATCACATGACAGTGGTGGTGCTCATCACCAACAACATTGAGACGGCCTTCAAAAAGGAGGTGAGGAACTTGAGGCCTGGTGCCAGGCAAATAACCTCTTCCTTGATGTCAACAAGACAAAAGGGATGGTTTCTGGCTTCAGGAGAACATGCACCACTCACACCCTATTCACTGTACATCAGAGGCATAGCGGTGGAAATTGTGAGCAGTTTCAAACCCCTGGGAGTGCCCATCTCACACAACCTCTCATGATCCCAGAACGCATCCCACAGAGTCAAGAAACTCACCAATACCTTTATCTTCTGAGGAAGCTGAGGAGAGATGGATTTCCAGCATCCATACTCGCGTCATTCTACAGATACACAGTAGAGAGCATCTGAACAAACTGCATCACTGCTTGGTACAGAAACTGCAGTACGGTGGACAGGAAGGCTCTTCAACAGGTAGCCAAAACTTCCCAACTCATTACTGGCACCAACGTACCCCCCATCAATAGACGTGTATGGAGAGTATATCTGACAGTCCACTAAAGATCATAGTTACTGTGGCTAGCTGCATCACAGCCCAGTATGAAAATACCAATGTCCTTGAATGGTAATCCTACTAAACGTAATGGATACAGCCCTGTCCATCACAGGTAAAGTCCTCCCCACCATTGAGCACATCGACATGAAGCACTGTTGCAGGGAAGCAGCATCCATCATCAGGGAAACCCCATCACCCAGGACATGCTTTCTTCTCACTCTGACCATTAGGAAGGAGGTACAAGAAGCACAGGACCCACACCACCAGGTTCAGGAACAGTTACTACCCCTCAGGCTCTTGACCCAAAGGTGATTATTTCACTCAACTACACTTGCCCCATTACCGAACTGTCCCCACAACTAATGGACTCACTCTCAAGGACTCTTCATCTCATGTTCTCAATATTTATTGCTTGTTTATTTATTATTATTCTTTCTTTTTGTATTTGGACAGTTGGTTGTCTTTCGCACACTGGTTGAATGTCTAAATTGGTGTGGTCTTTCACTGAATCTGTTGTGCTTATTATTCTTGGATTTATTGAGTATGCCCACAAGAAAATGAATCTGCGGGTTGTATATGGTGAGTATATGTACTTTGAGAATAAATTTACTTTGAACTTTGAATTTTGGCGAAGGACAGATATACAGAAAGATGCTGGAAAAGCACCAGTAATATCATGAAGGATTCCACCCACCCTGCTCATTGGCGAGGAGGCTATGTAGCATCCACACTAGGACCACCAGACTCAGCAATAATTACTTTCCCCAAACAGTAAGGTTAATCAATACCTCCACCCAGTAACCCCACCACTGCTTTGTCTTTCGTCACCTTGTATACAACCTACCATCACTTTATGGGCATACAATCTATGTAGAGAAGCTATCTTATGTATACATAGTTATTGTGTGTTGTTTTAATCACTACTGTTGTGTTATTTATCTTTTGTTAGGTTTTTGCGCTATTTTGGATCTGAAGTAACAATTCCATTCTCCTTACATTTGTGCACAGAAAATTACATAGGGTGAGGGGGGAAAAGTTTAAAGGGAACATTAGGGGGGGCTTCTTCACACAGAGAGTGGTGGGAGTATGGAATGAGCTGCCAGACGAGGTGGTAAATGCAGATTCCTTTTTAACATTTAAGAATAAATTGGACAGATACATGGATGGGAGGTGTATGGAGGGATATGGTCCGTGTGCAGGTCAGTGGGACTAGGCAGAAAATGGTTCGGCACGGCCAAGAAGGGCCAAAAGGCCTGTTTCTGTGCTGTAGTTTTTCTATGGTTTCTATGGTTTCTAAACAATCTTGAATCTTGATTCCTGTAACACACACAAATTTCTGGAAGAACTCAACAGGCCAGGCAGCATCTATGGTAAAAAGTACTGTCGATATTTCGGGCTGAAACCCTTTGGCAGGTCTTGATTGTTGTCTTCAAAGTTAAATCTCTGGAAGTTTTTGGATTGAACTTTGGAGCAGGTACAACCCATAGATTGGGTTGCTACTGCATAGATCAATTAGTACTGCCAGCTATGGATAATTTTCTGGGCAACATTATTTAATTTACTTTGGAAAGTTAGCAATTGTGAGTCGTAGACTACCAATTAAGAGTTAGGCTGTTCATGTGTAAAGCTACAGAACTCTTGACCTTACAATCTGCCCTGTTATGAGCTTGCACTTTATTGTCTATCTGCACTGCACCTTCTCTGTCCTGTAGCATTATTCAGTGCATTATTGTAATGGATTGATCCGTATGAACAGTATGGATGACAGTTTTTCACTGACCCTTGGTACATTAGATAATAATAAACTAATTTACCAATTTAATACACTGGGAGACAAAAGATTGAAATGTCTTTTCATAAATGCCAATTGATGTTAGACGGTCGATTTATTATAATTTTTAGAAAACTATGTTTTAGTAATGTTAAGAGATTTGAAAGAAGGTTGTATTTATCAATTTTAATCACTTGTGAGTTCATTAAGTGGCAGTAGTGGGGATCAATGGATGAATCTTGTTCCATAGTCTTAATATAATACTTGCCTTTTGGTATTTTACAGGAATTGTTCTGATTGTGCAGAAATTTCAGCAACGTGAATTTTGGAAGACTGATCCATTTATTGATATCAATAAACTATACACAATGGATTTATAGTAAGCAGTAATATGCATAAAATACTTCCAATAGAGTGGGATGGATTTGGAGGAGGACATGCATACAGAAAGAAGAGGCAAATCAAAAGAAAATCCAGTCCTGATGAAGGGTCTAGGCTTGAAATATCGACTGTTTATTCCTCTTCATCGATGTTGCCTGACCGTCTGATTTCCTCCGGCATTTGCTGGGGTTGCTCTAGATTTCTAGCATTTGCAGAATCTCTTGTTCTGCAAAAATTGAAGGAATGAGAGATTGGGGAAATGCAAACAGTTAACTAATATTTTGGGAGTTTATCATAAAGAATTCTTCTTACAAATGTGCAATTTCTAGTAATCTTTTAAAACATTGATCTAATTTAGAGATTAATTATTCCATTTGGTGTTTAATTTTCCATCAAATTTGTAGAGAGGTGTTTGAAAGCTTTTCACTCTGATCTATTGCTCTGCGAATTCCCCAGTTTCTTGGTTTATATTTTGCAAATTTTGAATTCTTGTTCAACTGCTGTTCAATTCTTGTTCAATCTTACCAGTACTATTTACAATCGCAGTGTAGCATCTTTGCTATATACTGTATATTAATAAAAATCACACACCCCACTGCTAATTTCGTTATCTGCTGGGTGGTGCTCTGTTATTCCATTTATATATGTTGTCCTTTTTCAGTGGATGTAATCTCTGTAGCTCTCCAATTGGCCTGTTCCACCTCCAATAGTAATACTTACATCAGGCTGCTGTTTATTGATTACATCTCAATGTTCAACACCATCATACCCTTAGTACTGATCAACAAGCTTAAGAACCTGGGCCTCTGTACCTTA
The DNA here is from genome assembly GCF_963921235.1 of Mobula hypostoma. Classification (NCBI taxonomy): domain Eukaryota; kingdom Metazoa; phylum Chordata; class Chondrichthyes; order Myliobatiformes; family Myliobatidae; genus Mobula; species Mobula hypostoma. The sequence continues at coordinate 10,041,420 of NC_086105.1, read as the reverse complement.
CTCTGCAGATAGATCCTTGACTTTCTGATTGGGAGATCACAGTCAGCACAGTTCGAAAATAACATCTCGCTGACCATCAACATCCCTGAAGATCGATCCTGGGCCCAACATATTGATGCAATTACAACGAGGGCATGCCAGTAGTTACAGTACATTTAGGAGCCGGAAGTGATTTGGTATAAGACCATATGACATAGGAGCAGAATAAGGCCATTCTGCCCATCGAGACTACTCCACCATTCCATGGCTGATTTACTATCCCTCGGAATCCCAGTCTGCTGCCTTCTCCTATTTACCTTTGATGCACTGACTAGTTAAGAACCTATCAACCTCCACTTTAAGTATACTCAATGACTTGTCCTCCAGCACAGCCTGTGGCAAGAAATTCCACATATTCACTGCCGCTGGCTAAAGAAATTACTCCTCAGCTCTACTCTAAATATTCTCTATTCTGAGGCTATGAGACACCAAAGACTGTAGCAAATTTCTGCAGGTGTACCGTGGAGAGCATTCTGACTGGTTGCATTACTCTCTGCATGGAGGCGTCAATGCACAGGATCAGAAAAAGCTGCAGAGTGTTATAAACTCAGCCAGCTCCATCACGAGCGGTAGCCTTCGCAGCTTTGAATGCATCTTCAATAGGCAATGCCTCAAGAAGGTGACGTCCATCCTTAAGGACCCCAGCGACCCAGGACACGCTTTCTTCTCATTACCACCATCAGAAGCTTGAAGACACACGCTCAGCATTTTAGAAACAGCTTCTTCCCGTCAGCCATCAGATTTCTGAATGGTTCATGAACCCCTGAACAGAACCTCATTTTGCTCTTCTTGGGATCTACTATTTATAATTTGATATTTCTTATTGTAATTTAATAGTATTTTTATGTATTGCTTTGTACTGCAGCTGAAAAACAGCCCATTTCCTGACCTACGTGAATGATATTTAAATTTGATTCTGATTCTGATCACTGATCATCATTCAAAGGAGCTCCTGAAATTCTCCTCACTATTTGCAATGATAATGATAATTTTTCCACTAAGATCCTGTGAGACTTGAATGAGAGGTCATAAGTTAAAGGTAAAAGGTGAATGTTTAAGTGGAACGTGAGAGAATTTCTTCACTCAGAGTATAGTGAGAGTGTGGAAGGAGCTGTCAGAGGAAGTGCTGGATCCGGCGTCAATTTCAACGTATAGGAGGAGTTTGATTAAGTGCATGCATGGGGGTCTATTATCCAGACATAGGTCAGTGGGCCTAGGCAGAGTTATAGTTCGGCCGAAGAGCCTGTTTCTGTATTTTAGTGCTCTGTGACTTCATAATGTTATAAGAGGCTGAGAAATCTTATTTGCATAGCCCAATATTTAGGTGTGATTTACGAGTGAATCTCTTTGGAAAACTATTTGCTAATTGGAGCTTTACAGCCAGCGCTACTTTTCTGCATAAATCTCATCTTTCTTGCCTCCCTTGATACCCAAAAAGCTATTGTAGTTTGTCTTCAGTTCAATCCACTATGTCACTGCATAGTGATTGGTGAAGATACACCAGCCTCTCAGTAAAAGGAAATGCTTCTCATCTATTTTGTGAATGGCTGATCCTTTTCCTTCTTTTGAAGTTGTGTCCTCTCTTTCTAGACACCCAAGTCAAACATCATTCTGTATCTACCTTGTGAAATCCTGCAGAAATTTTCACTATTTTGATGTAGTAAGGATTCATAATTCAGATTCATATTCCAATCTCCTTAATCTTGCCTAATAAGCCAATCTCCCATTCTAGGAATGAATTCTGGCAAAACTGTATCAAAGGGGGCGTTGAATCAGCATACAGGAGGGAGATTGGAAACTTGGCTGAGTGGTGTAATTACATCAACAACCTCTCACTAATTGTCAGTAAGGCCAAGGAACTGATCGTAGAGTTCAGGTGAGGGAAACCAGAGGACCATGAGCCAGTAGTCACTGGAGGATCAGAGGTGGAGAGGATCAGTAACTTTAAATTCCTGGGAGTCACTATCTCAGAGGACCCATCATATAAATATTATTGAGAAGCAAGCATGACAGAACCTCTACTCCCTCAGAGTCTGCGGAGATTCGGCATGTCATCAGAAACCTTGGCAAACTTGTATCGATGTGTGGTGGGAAGTGTGCTAACTAGCTGCATACTACAGCCTGCTATGGGAACACCAATGCTTTTGAGGGGAGAGTCCTACAAAAGGTAATGGATTTGGCCCAGGACATCACGGGTAAAACCCTCCCAACCATTGAGTACATCTACACGAAACATTGCCGTAGGAAAGCAGCATCCATCGCCAAAGGTCCTCTCCATCCAGACAATGCTCCTTTATTGCTGCTGCCATCAGGTAGAAAGTACAAGAGGAGTTACTACCCCTCAACCATTAGGCTCTTGAGCAGCAGGTGATAGCCGCACTCATTTAAGGACACTGTAGTGTGATTTCATGCTCGTTATTTATTGCTGTTTACTTATATCTGCATTTGCATAGTTTGTTTACAGTTTACAGTTTCTGTTCTATAGATTTGCTAATTATGCCTGCAGATAAAGAACCTCAGGGTTGTATGTCATGACATGTATGTACTCTGATAATAATTTTTACGTTGAACTTTGAACTTGACGGCCTCTACCACAAACAAACCCTTCCTTGGAGGCTGTATCTAATATTCTAGATGCTTTCTCACCAAGGTCCTCTGTCATTTCGAGTGACACTGTATCATTGTCAGCTTGATAGTGTAGTGCTTAGCACAGTGCTGTACAGTTTCAGTGACCTGGGTTCAATTCCTGCCCCTGCCTGTAAGGAGTTTGTACAGTACACTCCCCGCTGTGACCACGTGGGTTTCCTTCAGCTGCTCCTGTATCCTCTCACAGTCCAAAGACCTACCCGTCGGTAGGTTAATCGATCATTCTAAAATCGTCCTGTGATTAGGCTAGTATTAAAATCAGGGGACTGCTGGGCAGAGCAACTCAAAGGGTCTGAAAGTCCTATTCTGCACTTTATCTCAATAAATAAATATAAATAAAAATAAAGTTTCAGTCATACATCATATACCAAAATTCTTTCCAATGTTTGCCGTTCAGAAATTCTGGAATAGGGCTGTGAAGTCCCTCTGTTCAATTTCTCACTAAGAAGACATTTTTTATTATGTTTCTAACAAGCATTACTCCACATTGTCCTTGCTCATTCACTTGGATGTGTCTCCTTCTAAGTGACTCCTGAGCTCTCTTGTACTCAGAGCCTTGTTAAGAATTAGCATGTGGAATTCTGTTTGTGAATCTCAGTTCAGGACACCATTTGCTTGCAGTTATTGTTCACATAATTTGATTTGATTTGGGTCTCTTTTGGGGTGTTTGATAGTCTTTTTCATGGGTTCTTTTCGCTTTCTTTGTTTTGTGGCTGCCTACATGCTTTGATAATAAATGTACTTTGACTTTGAAGTTTGAACTTTAGCACCGTGTACTCCTCCGAGAAACATGGCATTCACCATCAGGAAAGTTTTCTTGTGATCAGTGTCAAAAGAATTGGTTCTCACTCTTTTGAGGGAAAGACCCAGTTTATCGAGGGAAGCTCTGTGAACACACTGACTGCCTACACTCATTGTTAGTCAGCTGCTGGCAAATCTCATTGCCTCAGATGCCCCACCTGTTTCTCATTGGACATAAGTTGACTATCTCTTTGCCTGTCCACCAGATGCAGTGGTGAGTAGAAAACTGGGAGATGTGGCTGAGATGCACTGTGGCAGGTTAGAAGGACTCTGGAGAGAAGAAGGCTGAGAATCAAGGTGATCTTCAGGGAGAAAGCAGCCAAGGAGAACAGTGCTGGAAGTGACTGCACAGAGCATTTCTCAGTCTTCATTGACGGTAGGCACGGCAGACCCAAGCCTGTGAATACATGCTCCATAACCAAAGTCCAAATCCAAGGATGTAATGTTCTTAAACAATCTTTGTGAGGAGTTGCTTCACTGTCTTGGCCTCTTACTCTACGGTTCCAAACCTCTCCTGTGTAGATAGTGATCATTAAGCTAATGCATTTGAAATGTAAAGATTCCAGAAATGCCATCACTGAGACATCCACTGAATGATGTCTCAATAGCCGAATGCTAGACAAAACATTTCTAAAGTACGTTGACCTGGTTTCATATCACTTGCAAGCTTGTGCTTCAAACCTCAGACTGCCCCCCCCCCACTTCTTATTTTGGCTTCTTCCCCCTTCCTTTACAGACTTGACAAAGAAACTTGGCCTGAAAAATCAAATGTTTATTCCTCTCTTCAGATGCTACTTGACCTGCTGAGGTCCCCTGGCATTATTTGTTTGTTGCTCTGGATTTCCAGCATATTTTGAATCTCATGTGTTTAAACTACACTCCAAAGACCTTGGAGTGTCCCTGAGCAGCACGTACTGTGTTCTGAAAGCAGTCTCTGTACCATGATATACAATAATAGGCATCCGTTAGTCTCATGAGACCATGGATTTGCGCCTTGGAAGGTTTCCAGGGTGCTGGCCTGGGCAAGGTTGTATGGAAGACCAGTAGTTGCCCATGCTGCAAGTCTCCCCTCTCCACACCACCGATGTTGTCCAAGGGAAGGACATTAGGAACCATACAGCTTGGCACCGGTGTTGTCACACAGCAATGTGTGGTTAAGTGCCTTGCTCAAGGACACACACGCTGCCTCAGCCAAGGCTCGAACTAGCGATCTTCAAATCACTAGACGAACGTCTTAACCATTTGGCCACGCACCAACACGTATATACAATGTACTGTGTTGTACTGCGAGTCATTCCATAAAGCATAAATACAAGGGATTCTGCAGGTGCTGGAAATCCAAAGCAACACACTCAAAATTCTGGAGGAGATCAGCAAGTCAGTCAGCATCTATAGAAATGAATAAGCAGTTGATGTTTCAGGCCAAGACCCTTCTTCAGACCAGAATAAAAAGTTGTGGCAAGGGGAAGGAAGATAGCTGGAAGATGATAGGTGAAGCCAGATAGGTGAGAAAGATTAAGGGCTAGAGAAGAAGGAATCTGATAGGAGAGGAGAGTGAACAATAGGAGAAAAAGAAGGAGGAGGGTACACGGGGGATGTGATAGGCAGGTGAGAAGAGGTAAAAGGTCAGAGTGGAGAATAGAGGAAGGTGGGTTTTTTTAAACCAGAAGGAGAAATTGATATTAATGCCATCAGGTTGGAGGCTACCTGACGGAATATAAGGAATTGCTTCTCCACCTTGAGAGTGGCCTCATCATGGCACAAGATGAGGCCATGAACCGAAATGTAAGAACATTAATGGGAATCAAAATTGAAATGTTTGGTCACCAGGAAATTCAGCTTGTGGTGGATGAAGTAGTTGTGTTCTAAAAAGTGGTCCCTCAATTTACGACGGGTCTCACCTGTGTAGAGGTGGCTGCATCAGGAGCACTGGAGACAATAGATGACCCCAGAAGATTCACAGGTGTTCCTTCAGCCGGAAGAACTGTTTGGGGCCCTGAATGGAGCTGAGAGAGGAGCTGTAAGGGCAGGTGTAGCAATTAGGCCACTTTGCAAAGGTAAGTGTCAGGAGGGAGAAAGGTTGTTCTTGTATCTGAAGGCGTCAACCAAGCAAACACATGGAATATGTTATGAGCTGCATTAATGATTCGGCAAAATCCTCAACTGTGACTCAGTCATTTTCCTTTGTGCCAGAATTTCAACCAGAAATGATTGCTCATGCATCTAAACGTATAAAGCCACTTTATATAATTTTAAGGCAATACACTAGACATGTGATTGAGTTCCTTAAAAATAACCATAGACATTTGCATTTGAATAGAACATCAGAATCAGGTTTATTGTCAGAAATTTGTTGTTTTGTGACAGCAGCACAGTGCTGGCCTATCAAATTACTATAAGTTATTATGATAATCAAAGTTCGAAGTAAATTTTTTTATCAGTGTACATACATGTTAGCACATACAACCCTGAGATTCTTTTCCCAGCAGGCATACTTAGCAAATCTATAGAACAGTAATTGTAAACGGTATCAATGAACAACAAAATGGGCAAATATAAATATAAATATAAATAAATAGTGAGTATGAAATAACAAGGTAAAGAGTCCTGAAAGTGAGACCATCAGTTGTGGGAACACCAGAAGTAGAATGAGTGTAGTTATCCCTTTTTGTTCAAGAGCCTGATAGTTGAGAGGCAGTAATTGCTCTTCAACCTTGTGGTGAGGGTCCTGAGGCTCTTGAACCTTCTACCTGATTACAGCAGTGAGAAAAGAGCATGTCCTGGGTGGTGGGGATCTTTGACGATGGATGATAGATAATAAATAAATAATGCTCGAGGTGAATAGGGAGGTAGTGTTCATTGTTTGTTTAGAAATCTGATGGCAGAGGAGAGAATAGTTGTTCCTTAAATGTTGAGTGTGGATCTTCAAGCTTCTATGCCTCTTCCCTGATGGTTCTAATGAGAAGAGGTCATGTCCCGGATGGTGAGGGTCTTTAGTGATCGATGCCACATTCTTGAGGCTTTGCCTTTTGAAAATGACCTTGGTGTTGGGGAGGCTTGCATCTGCGATGGAGCCAGCCGAGCCTACAATCCTATGAAGCTTCTGATGAACCTGTGCGTTGACACCTCCTTGCCACCCAGTGGCGTGACCAGTCAGAAAGTTCTCCACAGTACATCATACAAACTTGCTAGATTTGGTGAAGTTCGAAGTGTAGCCCCCCTGGCCACCCTCAGGGTTGCTTGGCTCGCTGTCGTCTAGGGAAACAGCCCTCGGCCCCGCCAAACTGGATAATAGTTTGTATGGATGCTGTGTGATGTACTCCACCCCGCCCAAATAACAGACAATACACCAGATACGATTAAATGATTTACAGTTTATAGATATTACTGGAACTATATAATTAATAGAGAATAAAATACAAAAGGAAAACAAAAGGCGCCACATTTATCAAAGTTCAATCTCTTCGTGCACAAACAGTTGGAGCTCGGGACCCTTCTTCTTCACCCTGCGACCCCTCGGACCACCTCGACCGGCCGTCTGAGACCAACAACGGTGGTCGACCAGACACTCTACATGAGTCCGTCTCTGTCTCCTTGCCGAATGCCCTCCTCGGGGTCTGACCCCATTAGCGGACATCACAGCACCTGGTTCATCTTCTGTCCCTCTCTCCCGCCTTCTCTCCCAAAACCCCGAGCATACAATATCTTACGGATACACCAAAACCATAACAACTATCGTAATTGGCTCATAACATTTTCTTATCAGTAACGTGATTCAATAAACTGCTAGTGGGAAGGACTTTCTCAGCATTTAACATAATAAAGAAGCATTCCCAAGTATAACATAACAAAGAAGCCATTTTGATTAGCCTACACAGTAACATAAGAGATGAAACCCCCTTACAGAAGCTTCCTCAATTACTAATGGAGTACAGCCATTGATGATCCTTTGGCATGATTGTATCAATATTGTGGGACCAGGATAGATCCTCTGAAATGTTGACAGTCAGGAATATTGGCTTTCATAAAACAGTGTATTGAGTACAGGGATTTGGAAGGTTATATTGAATTTGTATAAGATATTGATGAAGTCTAATTTGGAGTATTGCGAGTAGTTTTGGTCACTACCCTACAGGAAAGATGCAAATAAGATTGAAAGAATGCAAAGATAATTTACAAAGATGTTGACGAGTTACAGGGAAAGGTTCAACAGGTTAGGTCTTTATTCCCTAAAACATAGAAGATTGAGAGGAGATTTAATAGTGGTATACAAGATTATGAGGGTTATAGATAGGATAAATGTAAGCAGGCTTTTTCACTGAGACTGGGAGATACTACAACTAGAGATCATGAGTTAAGGGTGAAAGGTGAAATGTTTAAGGGGAACTTCTTTGCTCAGAGAGTGTTGAGCGTGTGGAATGAGTTGCCAGCACAAGTGGTGGGTGCATTGTTAATTTCATCATTTAAGAGAAATTTGGAAAGGTATGTGGATTGGAGTGGGGTATTGCAGGCTATGGACTGGGTTCAGGTTGATGGGAGTAGGGGGATTAATGGCTTGACTCACACTAGATGGGCCAAAAGTCCTGTTCCTGTGCAGTACTGTCCTATGACTCGGACAAAGAACTTGATTAGATAATTAATGAGGAATTGATTTGGAACAAATTGCTGGCTTGTGCAGTAAATGTTCATCTACTGAAATATTCAAGAGGATAAAAGGCATTTGCTAAACCTTGGCAGGTGTTGAAATGAAGTGTTCTATTGGCCAATTAAATGGAAAAAAAATCTCTTTCTGCAACACCTACTGGAGGACAAGTCCTTTCTCTCTAATTGGACATTAATTGCTGCCCTCCTTCCCTGAAAAGATGCCTGATTCATTCTTTCTTATCTTTGCCGCTCATGCAATCTCTCATGTCAGCGTGGAAGGAAAAGCTAAAGTGAGCTACAATGAAACTGACAATGTCAAGCCATTTATGTGACTATACTGAAGAACTTGCTAGATCAGTTTAGATTGCTATCATAATTGGCATGTGCAATGATTCTATAGGATTCATTAAAGGTTGCTAGAATACAGTAGCACAAAGTGCAAATGATAGAGGCTGATTAATCCATATGCTTTCACAGCTTTATACAGCTACAATTGAATATATCAAATCCTCCACTGAAAAGGCAGGCGCACTTCTGAGCTGAAACTCAGAACTCTCGAGCGTAGGCCAAAGGGCATTCCTTCTGCTACAGTTAATTCTCATTCCCAGGGCACTTTTCACTGAGCTGGTGGACTCCCGGTGGAGTTCAAGGCAGAAATGCAGACATCTGTAAGCTTCTCTGCTCTCAGAATGTGAAGTTTGCCACTGACACTAATAAAGTGACCACTGAGGGTATGTCTGTAGTCTTGTACTGCTGTAGACCATCATATACAAAGTTTGACGTGTTAGGAGATGCTCTTCTGTGCATCACTGTTGTAATGTGTGTTTATTTGATTTACTGTCGCCTTCCTATCAACTTGAATCAGTCTGGCCATTAGCTTCTGACCTCTATTATTAACAAGGCTTTTTCATCCACCGAACTGCTGCTCACTGAATGTTCTGTAAACTATAGAGACTATAAAGAAGGTGGGGGGAGGGTGGGAAGGAGAAGGCTGGTAGTTTCCAGGTGAAAAACCAGTAAGGGGAAAGATAAAGGGGTGGGGGAGGTGATAGGCAGGAAAGGTGAAGAAGGAATAGGGGAAAACACAATGGGTAGTAGAAGGAGGCAGAACCAAGAGGGAGGTGATAGGCAGCTGGGGGAGGGGGCAGAGTGAAATAGGGATAGGGGAAGGGAGGGGGAGGGAATTACCGGAAGTTAGAGAATTCTATGTTCATACCCGGGGCTGGAGACTACCTAGACAGTATATGAGGTGTTGCTCCTCCAACCTGAGTTTAGCCTCATCATGGAACCTACCAGCCTTCTCCTTCCCACCTTCCCCCCCACCCTTATTTATAGGGCCTCTGCCCCTTCCCTCTACAGTCCTGACAAGGGGTTCTGGCCCAAAATGTCAACTCATCGTTTCCACGGATGCTGCCCGACCTGCTGAGTTCCTCCAGCGTGTTGTGAGTGCTGCTTAGACATATACAGTTCAGCTCAGTTCACGATCTGCAGGCTGACTCGATTCAAAATTGTCCAGAATAGCAACAAAAAAAGGAGAGTCCAGTAACACATATAATGTGAACTACAGGGTGCAACCTACAAACTGCATTGATTAAACCTTGCCCAGGACCCAGATCTCCAACAACATCCTCCAGCAGCATTGAGGGAGAGAAACCATTCAAAGGCAGGGGCCTTCCTTCAGCAGCTGTGAGTGGGTGGGGGAGAGAGAGACCGTCACATGCACACACCTTCCTCCAGCAGCGTGGAGCAAGAGGCTGAGAGATGGTGCTGAACACCCCCTTGCTTTCTGCACTCACCTCGACGATCTCAATCTCCCTCGGCACTTTAATCGGCGAGAAATGGAGTCGACCGTGGGCCCGTGCCCCATCTCCAGGCTTCTTGGCCTTCGGGCTGCACATTTCTCTTGAAGCTTCATGGAACCCTCTCAGAGATAGCAAAGCTCCAGATCACTCAGTCGGCCTGAAAAGACACTACCAAAATGTAGATCATAGGCTCAAACAGTAACAGGACCACATTTGAAAGAAAAATAAGACATAAAGTAAATGAAAGAAGTAGTTTCATGAACCATCTGAAGGATGTCGCCCTTGGACGCATTGTTCATTGGAGAAGGACATGAATAATTTTTACTTCTCTTTTACTTCATCTTTTTTTATATTACTACTATGTGTAAATATTTCATGATGGTTTTGGAATGTTAATTTATTTCAATTGTAATGACAACTTTGACAGCTGGTAAACCTGCCTATCCATCTGGAAGTCCCCATAGAGCAGCATTGGTCCTGGATTACACCAGTAGTAGTAACGTTGTCTCAGATTAACTCTGACTGTTGTCCCTGTGCCACTACCCAAGGCCCTCCAAGGAATCTGTGAAGAGATGCAGACTTCCCACCGTGTGCCAATCTTCTGTACAGTTCAAAACATGCAAGTAAAAATCTCTTCCTCACATTCATTTTAGTCTAAGGAATAAGAGTTTTAAATCAATACCCTCTATTTTTAGCTATCTGCTACTCCCAACCTATCTATGTCCCTTGTAATTTTGTATACTTCTAAACAGCACCCCTCAGCCTCTGAGGTAAACAAATGCAGACTGTCCAGCCTCTCCTTATAGCTGAACATTCAATCCCAGAAAGCATTCTGGTGAATTTTCCAACTGTAGCACGACTACACCCTTTCTGCAGTTTGACTGTGTGACTCTGTGATAGGACTGCAAATTGGACACAGGTTCGAGCAACTGGAACAAGTTGCTTCAAAGAAGTGATCAGGGGAGGGTATTGATTGACATATCTATTTGTTGGCATGATGACCATTTGACATAGGAGCAGAATTAGAGCATTCAGCCCATTGAATCTGCTCCACCATGCTGATTTATTATCCCTCTCAACTGCATTCTCCTGTCTTCTCTCTGCAACCATCGAGGCCTTTACTAATCAAGAACCTATCAACCCCTGCTTTAAATATACCCAATGACTTGGCCTCCGCAACTGTCTGTGGCAATGAATTCTACAGATTTACCATCCTGTAGCCCAGAGATTCCCAACCTGGGCTCCACAGACCCCTCAGTTAATGGTAAGGGTCATTGGAATAAAAAAGGTTGCGAGTTGGAACTCTAGCAAAAGTAATTCTTCCTGCTCTCTGTTCAGAAGGGACATCCTTACATTCTGACACTGAGCTCTCAGGTTTTGGGCTCCTTCTCTATTGGACACGTCCTCTCTACGTCCATTCTATCGATAGGACATTGGGGTCATGGAGAAACATTATCAGGGCAACTGGAATTCGTCAATGCTGGCTGATTATTATTGGACACTTAAACAAGAAACTTCAGACACTGAGTACAAATGAGAATTATTAACAAAACATTTTTAGTTCAGTTGAACTATTGCAAAGTGGTTGCAATTAAATGCACAATATTCAATAGAATTTTTTGCTACATGATTGCAGTAGTTTGAAATTATTTGTGTTTAGCTTCAAGTGGTCAATCATAACCACAAAAGAATTTCTGAGGAAGCAACGCTTTCGATAAAACGTGCTGTCCAGTGATCTAGTCCTTTCAATATTCGGTAGACACACAAACAGGAACCAAGATAGGTTTATCGGATTGAATAGCCTCATTCTGTGCAGTAGCAATGCTGCGATTCTCTGACTCTTCAATTCCCAGTAATATTCCAGCAGAATGGATCTCCCAAGCGGCTTGTTCGATTTCACTGGATTCTTTAATATTTCAAGAGGTGCATCCAGCCAGGTTAGCACTTGATCAGTGAAAGGAAATCTTCAAAGCTCTTTTCCTTATTAGTCAAATTCGAAATAACCAAGGAAATTTGAATTTAGTTGGTTCAATTGAGTTTGACATTTTCAGATTTAATCAATTTTCTCCCTTTGGTTTCTATTCATTTCTCATCTGACAGATTATTACTCAGCTACATAATTTCCAATTGGTGCAGGCTAAGTTAATTGGGTCTTGACAGCTAAGTGCAGTGCTTTAAATTCATTCAGCATTTGGCAAGAGCTTAATAAGAACTCAACGGTTATTTGCGAATGTTATAATCCAGTGAAAATATCTGGAATAGATTGTTGGCTACAAACATAATTAAATATGATTTATTTGACTCCTGTTTTCGGAGACTGTTAAACAGGGAATGTAGTTTGTTATATAGATATGAAATAATTCTGCATGAATAGGTGGAGACTATAGTGTCAAAATACTTACATGGTTCGACATCAGCACTGAACGAGTGTCTCTATGTAAAAGATGCAACATGGCAATTCCTTTCAGGTGAATGATTCATTAAACACCAGCTACAGAATAGGACATATTAACATCACCCAGTCCCCTCTGAAAGGCATCCAGCTAGCTTAGTTAGTATTTATTTTCGATTGAGTTTCTGATAGGGATTTTGGTGTTATTTCAACATTTCCATTCATCTTCTCTCCTCTTTATCTAAGATATGGGGATTGGATGGCATACTTTTGGGACATGACTTTTGTCAGATATTTGTATGCCTCACCACCACCAGTCAGGTGACTGAGGGGAGTCCGGAACAGAGGTTAAGGCATCCAAAACATTATAAATAAGAGAAAGTCTACAGATGCAGGAAATCCAAAACAACGTACACAAAATGCTGGAGGAACTCAGAAGGTCAGGCAGCATCTATGGAAATGAATAATCAATGTTTTGGGATGAGGCCCTTCTTCAGGACTGAGCAAGAAGGGGGAAAAATTGGGGGGGAAGGAGGCTAGCTGGAAGGTGATAGGTGAAGCCCAGTGGGTGGGAAAGGTTAAGGGCTTGAGAAGAAAAAATCTGAGTTTGAAGCGATTTGGCATGTCAACAAATATGCTCAAAAACTTCTATAGTTGTACTGTGGAGAGCATTCTGACAGGCTGCATCACTGTCTGGTATGGAGGGGCTACTGCACAGGACTGAAAGAAGCTGCAGAGGGTTGTAAATCTAGTCAGCTCCATCTTGAGCACTAACCCATAAAATACCCAGGACATCTTTAGGAAGCGGTGTCTCAGAAAAGCAGCTTCCATTATTAAAGACCTCAAGCACCCAGGGCATGCCCTTTTCTCACTGTTACCATCAGGTAGGAGATACAGAAGCCTGAAGGCACACACTCACTGATTCAGGAACAGCTTCTTCCTCTCTGCCATTCGATTCCTAAATGGACTTTGAAGCTTTGGACACTACCTCACTTTTTTTAATATACAGTATTTCTGTTTTTACACATTTTTAAATAATCTATTCAATATACGTAATTGATTTACTTGTTTATTTATTATGTTTTATTTTATTTATTATTTATTTTTTCTCTCTCTCTGTGAGATTATGTACTGCATTGAACTGCTGCTGCTAAGTTAACAAATTTCACGTCACATGCCGGTGATAATAAACCTGATTCTGAGAGGAGATGAGAGTAGGCCATGGGAGAAAGGGAAGGAGAAGGGGACTGAGGGGAGAGAGATAAACAGGTGAGAAGAGATAAAAGGTCAGAGAGGGGAAGAGGGGAAGGAGGGGGTGAATTGTTTTACCAGAAGGAGAAATCAATATTCATGCCATCATTTTGGAGGCAACCAAACAGAATATAAGGAGTTGCTCCTCACCCTGACGATGGCCTCATTTTGGCACAAGGGAAGGCCATGGACCAGCATGGTGGAATGGGTTTTTTAGTATGACATGCTGACAAGTTGTGACTTTGCTTGCTGGTGCCATTGGCGTGGTCATTGAGTATCTCTGAATAGAGCTGACATCAATGGAGTTCAAGGTTCAAAATTCATTATCAAAGAACATAAATGTCACTACATACTACCTTGTAATTCATGTTCTTACAGGCATTTACAGGAGATAAAGAAACACAATAGAATTTATGAAAAATGATACATAAACTAAGACCGGCAAACAACCAATGTGCAGAGGACAAATTATGCAAACAAACAAACAAACAAACAAATAAATAATACTGAGAGCATGAGTTGTAAAATTCCTGAAAGTGAGACGATTGTCATGGAGTCAGCTCAGCATTGAGGTGAATGAAGTTATCCATGCTGGTTCAGGAGGCTGATGGTTGTAGAGTAGTAACTGCTCCTGAACCTGGTGGTGCACGGCCTAAGGCTCAGGTACCTCCTGCCTGATGGTAGTAGAACGTGGCCTGGGTGATGGGAGGATCCTTGATGACGGATGCTGCTTTCTTGTGACAGTGCTCATTGTAGGTGCACTTGATGTGGGAACAGTGGTGGGTAAAGGGTTAGCAGGGACTGTTGGAGTACTGTGCTCAGATGTCCAACGAAGAACTGGAGGAATAAGGAGCAGACCTCTTTCTTGCTGCTCTGCTCAGGTGTTTGAGTTGTTTTGTTCTTTAATGATTATATGAGCCCAGGCTAACTTGCTGTCGATCCTAGCATTCTAATTGTCGTTTATAGGACTGTGAAATATTTAGAAACTGGGTCATTAAATACAATGTGTTGGTGGTCTATGCCATGAACTTCCCCAATTCTGTGATTTTCATAGAGAATCATAGAGAAATGCAACATGGAAACAGGCCTTTTGGCTCACTGATCATCAAACATACAATTTTACACTGGTTCATCTTAGTCTCCTCACATTCCCCTCTGGCTCCATATGAAAGCGTAGGGATTCCTCCAAGTGGTTTAAGATAGCACTGGTGAAACTCAGCAACTTCTGGGTGGTGGCTAACAAAATAAGGAAAACAACTTCCAAACAAGAGAAAATCTAAGATTTGCTGGAAATCTAAGCAACACATGCACAACGCTGGAGGAACTCAGCAGGCCAGGCAGCATCTATGGAAAAAAAGTACAGCTGACATTTCATGCCGAGACCCTTCAGCAGGACTGGAGAAAAACAAAAGCTGAGGAGTAGATTTAAAAGGTGGGGGAAGGGGAGAGAGAAACACAAAATGATAGGTGAAACTGGGGGTGGGGAGGGAAATGGATGAAGTAAAGAGCTGTGAGGTTGATTGGTGAAAGAGATACAGGGCTGGGGGGGTGGAACAGAAGGCCATGGAAGAATGAAAGGGGGGAGGAGCACCAGAGGGCGGTGATGGGCAGGCAAGTAGATAAGGTGAGAGAGGGAAAAGGGGATGTTGAATGGTGAAGGTGAGGGGGGCGGCATTACTTGAAGTTTGAGGAATCAATGTTAATGCCATAATGCTGGAGGCTACCCAGATGGAATATAAGGTGTTGCTCCTCCAACCTGAGTGTGGCTTCATTGTGACAGTAGAGGAGGCCATGGATTGAAAACCACTTCATACTTTTTCTGGTAAATGATCATCACAAAAAATAGCCTGCAACTTCCCCTTGGACTTGGAGGCAATTTGATGTGGCAGAACTGAGGCCAGGTGAGGCGAGGCAATTTGATGTGGCATAACTGAGGCGAGGTGAGGCCGTGGGCCCATCGCCGAGAACAAGGAAGACCCAAACTTCGATCAACTTAAGTACTGGTCTGAATCAGAAAGGTCTGGTACAGGCTGATTCGAGGCAGCGGGGTCCGGGCCCCAGAGCATATCGATATGACTGAACCTGATGTTTGGATAAAGATTAAAGTGCTGGGCCAGATTGAAAAGGTCAGGATGATTGGGCCCAAGGCCTGGAATGGGCTGGTTCAGATCACTACTCCGTAACGTTTACTCAGCTCTGCACTGATCTAAGGGTCTGGGGACAGACTCTCTGTGGACTTTAGTTCTGAACACTATTTGTTTGCATTTATTGTTTGTCTGATTTGTTTTTTTTCCCAACACATTGTGTGTTCAACAGTTTTCTTCTTTATTTGTGGGTTCTTTGTTTCATGGCTGCCTGTCAGGAGACAAAAATCACAAGATTCTACCTACATCTCTTCATGAATAGAAATTTACACTCACAATTAACCTCCTAACCCACATTTTAGTCATAGTCATAGTCATAGTCATAGTCATACTTTATTGATCCCGGGGGAAATTGGTTTTCGTTACAGTTGCACCATAAATAATTAAATAATAATAAAACCATAAACAATTAAATAGTAATATGTAAATTATGCCAGGAAATAAGTCCTGGACCAGCCTATTGGCTCAGGGTGTCTGACCCTCCAAGGGAGGAGTTGTAAAGTTTGATGGCCACAGGCGGGAATGATTTTTGATTCATGGGAGGAAACAAGGCTTCATTTGGAATACTGTGTGCAGTTTTGGGCCCCCTATCTTAGAAAGGGTGTGCTGATGTTGGAGAGAGTTCAGAGAAGATTTATGAGGATGATTCCTGGAATGCAGTGGCTAACATATGAGGAGCGTTTGTCGGCTCTTGGATTGTATTCATTAGAGTATAGAAGAAAGAGAGGGGATCTCATAGAAACATTTTGAATGTTGAAAGGGTTGGACAGAGTAGATGTGGAAAGATTGTTTCCCTTGGTGGGTGAGTCCAGGACAAGAGGCCATAGTCTTAGAATTAGAGGGTACCCAGTTAAAACAGAGATGAGGAGAAATTTTTTTAGCCAGAGGGTCGTGGATTTGTGGAATTCATTGCCACATACAGCTGTGGAGGCCCAATCATTGAGGGTGTTTAAGGAGGAGATTGACAGGTATCTAATTAGTCAGGGTATCAAGGGATATGGGGAAAAAGCCGGAAATTGGAACTAGATGGGTGAATAGTTCAGCTCATGGGGGAGCTGCGGAGCAGACTCGAAGGGCCGAATGGCCTACTTCTGCTCCTTTGTCTGGTCTTGTCTTGTGATCACTTGGAAAAAAGCCTACACTGTCAGACTTGCAGTGGTGACCCTAGAAAGGTTATAGTGAGCCTAGAAACAACTTTGTGGTTCATTGGATTGGATAGAATCTATAAATTTGCAGATGATACAACCATTGTTGGTAGAACCGCAGATGGAAGTGAGAGAGCGTGCAGGAGTGAGATATACCAGCTAGCTGAGTGGTGCTGCAGCAATAACCTTGCACTCAATGTCAGTAGGACGAAAGAGATGATTGTGGACTTCGGGGAGGATAAAATGAAGAAACACATACCAATCCTCACAGAGAGATCAGAGGTGGAGAGAGTGAGCAATTTCAATTTCTTGGGTGTCAAGACCTCTGCGGATCTAACCTGGTCCCAACATATCGATGTAGCTATAAAGAAGGCAAGACAGCGGCTATACTGCATCAGGAGTTTGAAGATATTAGGTTTGTCAACTGGAACACTTGAAAACTTCTATAGATGTACTGTGGAGCACATTCTGATAGGCTGCGCCACTGTTTGCTATGGGGGAGGGGGGCTACTGCTCAGGACTGAAAGAAGCTACAGAAAGTTGTAAAATTAATCAGCTCCAGTTTGGGTCTAGCCTCTGTAGTATCCAGGACATCTTCAAGAAGCGATGTCTCAGAAAGGCAATGTCCATTACTAAGGACCCCCATCACCCAGGGCATGCCCTCTTCTCATTTCTACCATCAGGAAGGAGGTACAGAAGCCTAAAGGCGCACACAGTGATTCAGGAACAGCTTCTTCCCCCTGCCATATGATTCCTAAATGGACATTGAACCCATAAACACTACAACATACAGAAAATTGCTGGTGAACGCAGCAGGCCAGGCAGCATCTCCAGGAAGAGGTGCAGTCGACGTTTCAGACCGAGACCCTTCGTCAGGACTAACTGAAGGAAGAGTGAGTAAGAGATTTGAAAGTTGGAGGGGGAGGGGGAGATCCAAAATGATAGGAGAAGACAGGAGGGGGAGGGATAGAGCCAAGAGCTGGACAGGTGATTGGCAAAAGGGATACGAGAGGATCATGGGACAGGAGGTCCGGGAAGAAAGACAAGGGGGGGGGACCCAGAGGATGGGTAAGGGGTATATTCAGAGGGACAGAGGGAGAAAAAGGAGAGTGAGAGAAAGAATGTGTGTATAAAAATAAGTAACAGATGGGGTACGAGGGGGAGGTGGGGCATTAGCGGAAGTTAGAGAAGTCGATGTTCATGCCATCAGGTTGGAGGCTACCCAGACGGAATATAAGGTGTTGTTCTGTTTTTGCTCTATTTTAATCTATTTAATATACATATAATTACTATTATTTCTTTCTTTCTATATTATCATGTATTGCATTGAACTGCTGCTGCTAAATTAACAAATTTCATGTCGCATACTGTTGATAATAAACCTGATTCTGATTCTGACGAGAAAGGAGACTGCCAAAACTAAATGCAATTTACATTTTAGAACTGCATATGTGTCTTATCAGGGCTTCTGGAGAACTGTCAGTAACCATGGCCTGCCTAGTCACAGCACATTCAGATGGGTTGGATCCTGCGAATTGACCCGAGAGTTAAAATCTGACTTGCTCTGATAGTGATTGCAACGGGCAGTTTTGAGGCTTGTCTGTTTTGTTTCAGAATCCCAACAGCAGTAACATCAGTGATGCAGTATATTGTAACAAAACCTTTTCTCAGGAGCTTTCTGCCGGTGTTGAGTTTACAGTACATGGTAATAAATCCATGTGTAAATAGACTCCCATTTCCTGACAAGGTTGAAGTATTAACTTTAATAGACGAACTGTGAAAAGGTATTGAAAATTGTGTTAAATATATCCTCAAGTGTATTGACTTATCAGAAATTAATGACATTTTGGTTTGCTTTTCTTTTCATATAGGCACTTCACCATATCTTCAATCTTCAGCCCTCCACTCTCAAACATCTCACTGCTGGCACTTTCTCAGTCCTTTCCCACCACTTCCTCCTCCATAAACATATTCATCCATCCCCAACCACTTCTTTCCATCCCAGACTGTCCATTACTCATTCCCCATGCCATACATATTGATACATCATGCTAAGTCCAGGGCAGAATGGATTTCAACTGTATGAGAGTGATAACGGGTGGCCGGTAGAGAAGTGTCTCTACTAAAGGAGGTGTAGGGTGCTCCTTCCCTCTGTTAGCCTGCCGGTCACACTTGGGCAAGGTGTAGCACCTGCTTAGCTCTTCCCCTACCCCCCCCCCAATTACTAATCAGGGTCACGTGAAGTGATGGGAGCAGACAATGGATAGGCATATGAGTAGACGGTGCATATCACAAACAAGAGAAAATCTGCAGATGCTGGAAATCTAAGCAAAACACACAAAATGCTGGAGGATCTCAGCAGGCCAGGCAGCATCTATACAGTCGACATTTCAGGCCAAGACCCAGCAGCAGGACCTGCAAAGAGTGTTGAGAATGGCTGGAGTCACTTGGCTTGTAAAGGCAATGGTAAACCTTTTCTGTAGAAGAATTCGCCAAACACAATCATGGCCAAAAGACCGTGATCACCCATGTCATATGACTCAGCACATAATGACGATGATGGTAAATGATATCGGCAATAAGCAACACAATCATGATTAAATCAGATCTTAAAATTTGTTTTCATTGGGAAACACAACTGGAGATGAATATTGTCTAGTTTCTCACCTTCTTCACTTCATTCAAGCATCATATGTAACCATTCATTCAAGCATCATATGTAACCATGGAGCACAGTTCTTTATTACACAACATGAGGATTTTCTGCAGTGACATTTTCTCACATTATAAGGCCCCTTCTCTCACAGCAGAGTGGACTTTAAGCAAAGTGAAAGGTCCTGACATTTACTCTCCTTCAGATATATCCCACAGCGGGAACCTGGCCTTGTCTATTAGCTTGTATATAGATGACAGGGAACTGTCAGTAGACATCTCTGAGAGTTAATGCTCATGCTTTCTTTGCATTTGAAATTGTGTGTGACTGTGTTACATTCCAACCATCCAATATAGTAGATATTTGTTAAATACTTCATCATATTGTTTGGCTGTAATCTATATTATTTTATAAAATGGTTTTCCTCCTCCGTGAAATAAATTATTACTCATGACACGACTACTTCCATGAATGTGAAATTGGGAACGAATAGGAAATGTCAAAACTCTGCTGTTGTTTCAAAGTGACAGTGATGTTAACTGACAGAATATTTATGATTTTTATTTCCTATTTCTTTTATTCTTCTATTCTTCATTCTTTCATCCTTATTCTTCAGCTCTGATTTGACTGGTACAGAGCTACTTGGCTTCATGAAACTGTACACACAAGTTACATACACATACACACACGTGCAATTTTACCCTTTTGAAGTGGCACTTCAGCTGAGCATAACTCTGCTATTTCAGACTGAATATGTGCATAGGCCCCCTTATCTAAGAAAAGATGTGCGTCTGCTGGCACTGGAGAGAGTCCAGAGCAGGATCACAAGAATTATCCCCAGAATGGTTAACATATGAGGAGTATCTGATAGCTGCCCATCTGTAATGGTTGGAGTTGAGAGGATTGAGGGGGGAATCTCATTGAAATCTATCAAATATTAAAAGGCCTGGATAAAGTAACATGAAGATGTTTCCTATATTAGGGGAGTCTAGGACCAGAGGGTACAACATCAGATTACAAGGACGTCCCCTTAGAACAGAGATGAGGAGAAATTTCTTCAGCCATGGGGGATGAGACTGTGGAATTCATTGCCACGGATGACTGTGGAGGCCAGGAGATTGGTATATTTAAAGCAGAGGTTGATAGGTTCTTGATTAGTAAGGGCATCAACGTTATGGGGGGAAGGAAGGGATAATAAATCAGCCATGATGGAATGACAGATTTTCTCAATGGGCCGAATGGCCTATTTCTGCCCCTATATCTTATGGTCAGAATCAGAATCAGGTTTATTATCACCGGCATGTGACGTGAAATTTGTTAACTAAGCAGCAGCAGTTCAATGCAACACATAATCTAGCAGAGTGAGAGAGAAAAATAATAAATAAAATAAAACATAATAATAAATAAACAAGTAAATCAATTACATCCGTTGAATAGATTTTTAAAAATGTGCAAAAACAGAAATACTGTCTATTAAAAAAGTGAGGTCGTGTCCAAAGGTTCAATGTCCATTTAGGAATTGGATGGCAGAGGGGAAGAAGCTGTTCCTGAATCACTGAGTGTGTGCCTTCAGGCTTCTGTATCTCCTACCTGATGGTAACAGTGAGAAAAGGGCATGCCCTGGGTGCTGGAGGTCCTTAATAATGGACGCTGCCTTTCTGAGACACTTTTCCCTAAAGATGTCCTGGGTACTTTTTAGGCTAGTACCCAAGATGGAGCTGACTAGATTTACAACCTTCTGCAGCTTCTTTTGGTCCTGTGCAGTAGCCCCTCCATACCAGACAGTGATGTAGGGTGTCAGAATGCTCTTCACGGTACAACAATAGAAGTTTTTGAGTGTATTTCTTGACATACCAAATCTCTTCAAACTCCGAATAAAGTATAGCCGCTGTCTTGCCTTCTTTATGACTACATTGATATGTTGGGACCAGGTTAGATCCTCAGAGATCTTGACACCCAGGAGCCTAAAACTGCTCACTCTCTCCACTTCTGATCCCTGTATGAGGATTGGTATGTGCTCCTTCGTCTTACCCTTCCTGAAATCCACAATCAGCTCTTTCGCCTTACTGACGTTGAGCGCCAGGTTGTTGCTGCGGCACCATTCCACTAGTTGGTCTTATAAAAAGTAAGAGAAGGAAAGCCACAGTTCCCTTGGAAATTTTGGTTTGCGCATAATTAGGCACTTGGCAGGTATCAATAAAAATAATTTAGGCTTTAGAAATGGCAGGGACACTAGCAGAGATACTTAAAACAACCTTAGCCACAGGTGAGGAGCCAGAGGACTGAAGGATTGCTAATGTTCCATTGTTTAAGAGCAGCTCTAAAAATAAAGCAGGAAATTATAGGCCAGTGAGCCTGACATCAGTAGTGGGTAAGTTATTGGAAGGTATGTACAAGTATTTGGCTAGACAGGAACTAAGTTGGAATAGTTAACATGGTACAGTATTGTGTGTGATAGGTTGTGTCTAACTAATCAGAGTTTTTGAGGAATGTTGAGGAAGGCAATCCAAAGCAGTGTCTACATGGACTTTAGCAAGGCCTTTGACAAGGTCCTGCATTGGAGGTTGCTCAAGAAGGTTCAGTTGCTTGCCATTCGGTATGACATAGTAAATATGAATTAGATGTTGGCTTCATGAAAGAAGCCAGAGCACAGAAGTAGATGGTTGCCTCTCTGACTGGAGCCTTGTAACTAGTGGTGCGCCAGAGATATCAGTGCTGGATCTCTTCTTATGTGTCATAAGACCATAAGACATGGGAGCAGAATTAAGCCATTCTGCCCATTGAGTCTGCTCCACCATTGGCTCATGACTGATTAATTTCCCTCTCAACTCCATTCCCCAGCCTCAGCCCCATGACTTTAACATTCTGACTTTTCAGGAATCTGTCAACTCCATCTTGAATACACCAAATGACCTGGCCTCCCCAGTCACCTGTGGCAATGAAATCCACAGATTTCACACTGTTCAGCTAAAGGAATTCCTCCTCATCTCTGTTCTAGATGGACATCCCTCTATTCTGAGGTTGTGCCCTCTTGTCCTGGAGTCTCTGACCATATGAAATATTCTTCCACATTCACTCTATCTACGTTGTTCAACACTTGATAGGTTTTGATGAGAAGCCCCCACTCTTTATTTTTCTAAATTCCAATGAGTACAGGTCCAGAACCATCAAATGCTCCTCATATGATAAGCCTTTCATTCACTGAATCATTTTTGTGAACCTCCTTTAAACCCTCTCCAATCTTAGCACATCCTTTCTTCGATAAGGGGCACAAAAATGCTCTCAATACTCCAAGTGAGGCCTCACCAGTGTGTATAAAGCCTCAGCATTACATCATACTTTAATTGCAGGTCCTCTTGAGATGAACACTAACATTGCATTTGCCTTCCTCACCATTGACTCAATTTGCAAAGAAACCTTTGGGAACTCCTACACAAGGACTCGCAAGTCCCCTTGCAACACGGATTTCTAAATTTTCTCACCATTTAGAAAATACTCTCTACATTTTTATTCCTTCTACCAAAGTTCATAACTATACACTTCCCAATACTTTACTACTGCTGCTACTTCTTTGCACATTTCCCTAATTTGTCTAAGTCCTTCTGCAACCTTTCTGCTCTTCCACCTGTCTTTGTATCATCTGTAAACTTGGCTACAAAGCCATCTATTTCATCATCCAAGTCACTGGCATATAAAATAAAAAGACACGGTCCCAAGATCGACCCCTGCAGAACACCACTAGTCACTGGCAGCCAATCAGTAAAGGCTCCTTTTATTCCCACTCTTTGCCTCCTGCCAATCAACCAATGCTCTATCCAAGTTAGAATACTTCCTGTAATACCATTATCTCTTACCTTGTTAAGCAGCCTCATGTGTGGCACCTTGTCAAAGGCTTTCATGTATCCTGCTCAATACTTCGAAGAATTCTCACAGATTTGTCTGTCAAGATTTCCGCTTAAGGAAGCCATGCTGTCTTTGGCTTATTTTACCTATGTTACCATATGCCTCCAAGTACTCTGAAACCTTATCCTTAACAATTGACTCCAACATCTTTCCAGTCACTGAGGTCAGGCAAACTGCTCTACAATTTCATTTTATTTGCCTCCATCCCTTGAAAATTGGAGTGCTATTTGCAATCTTCCAGTCCTCCAGTACCATGCCAGAACCTAATGATTCTAGAAAGATCATTACTAATGTCTTCACAATCCCTTCACTCCCTCTGCACTGCAGTCCATCAAGTCCAGATGACTTATCTACGTTCAGTTCTTTCAGCTTCCCAAGCACCATATCACTAGTAATAGTAACTTCTAGCCTCAATACTCTTAAACCTCTGGCATATTGCTAATGTTTTCCACAGTGAAGACTGATACAAAATACTTACTTAGTTTGTCTGAGATTTCCATGTCCCCCATGACTACCTCTCCAGTGCCCAATATCTACTCTCATATCTCTTTTACTCCTTATTTATCTTAAAATACTTTTGGTTTCCTCTTTGATATTATTACCTTCATATTTCATCTTTCCCTCCTTATGGCTTTAGTTGCCTTCTGCTGGTTTTTAAAAGCCTCCAAATTCTCCTAATCACATTAAATCTTGCTCTGTTATATAACCACTCTTTTGCTGTTGTGTTGGCTTTGACTTCCCTTGTCAGCCATGCTTGTGTCATCTTGCTTTTAGAATACCTCTTCATTGGGATGTGTCTATGCTCTGCCTTCCAAATTGCTCCCAGAATCTCCCAGCCATTGCTGTTCTGCTGTCATTCCCGCTCATGCTCCATTCCAATCAACTTTGACCAGCTCCTCTCTTATGCCTCTCAAATTCCTTTTACTCCACTGTAATACTGATACATCAGACATTAGCTTCTCTTTCTCAAATGGCAGGATGAAATCTATCGTATTGGAATCACTGCTTCCTAAGGGTCCCTTTACCTTAAGCTCCCTAATCAAATCTGGTTCATTAAACAACATCCAATCCATAATAGCTGATCCCTTAGTGGGCTCAACCGCAAGCTGCTCTTAAAAGCCATCTTGTAGGCACTCTACACATTCTCTCTTGGGATCCAAATTCAGCACCAACTTGGATTTTCCCATCTACATCATCCATATCAATAATTTGTATGATAATATGGGAACCTATATCAGCACATTTGCAGATGACACCAAGATTGAGGGTATAGTGGATAGCAAGAAAGATTATCTGAGCTGAAAAATGGGCTGATGATATTTTGTGCAGAATTAAGTGTGAGGTGTAGCACTTTGAAAGGTCAAACTAGGGTAGGATTTACTCGGTGAACAGTAGAGCACTGAGGAGTGTGGTAGAACAGAGGGATCTTAGAATACAGATCCATAATTCCTTGAAAGTGGTGGCACAAGTAGATATGATCATAAAGAACACGTTTTGCATAATTGGCCTTCACAAATCAAAGTACTGAGTGCAGGAGTTAGTATGTTATGTTAAACTTGTGTAAGACTGGTGAGACTTAATTTGGAGTACTGTCCGCAGTTTTGGTCATCTGCCTACAGGAAATATCTCAATAAGTTTTAAAGAGTGCAGAGAAAATTTACAAGGATGTTGCCAGGACTTGAGTTATAGGGAAATGTTGAATAGATTTCTTCCTTATTTCCTAAAGCATAGGGGGTTGCAAGGAGCAGTGATAGAAGTATGCAAACTTATGAGGAGTATTGATAGGGTAAATGCCTCTTGGTATTTTTTTCCACTGAGGTTAGGTGAGGCTAGTACTAAAGGTCATAGGTTAAGATGAAACATTTAAGGAGAACATGAGGGGAATCACCTTCACTCAGAGGATGGTGAAAGTGCAGAATGAGCTGCCGGTGGAAGTCATGGATGTGGGTTCGACGTCAACATTTAAGAGCAATTGGATAGCTATATGGATAGGAGAGGTATAGAGGCTATGGTTCAGGTGAATATTGATGGAATTAGGCAGATTAATAGTTTAGCATGGACTAGATCAGCCAAAGGGTCTGTTTCTGCACAATGGTGTTCTATGACTCTATGACAAGAATGCCAAAGGGCTCTAATTCCTCCTCCACCATTCAATAGGTTCAGAATTGATTTCATCTTGTCCTCGGCTAACTTTCTTGTCTGATTTCCTAATCCTTTATTCGCCCATAAACGAAAAATCTTACAATCTTGGCCTTGAAAACATCCAACAAATCAACCGCCACAGTCCTCCAAGGTAGAGAATGGCAAAGTTTCGACTACCATCTAAAAGAAGAATTACTCCTTTGTTCACATGAGATGTGCATCCACAGATCTTAAAAGTATACCTTCTTATTGAATAAACAATTCTTCAGCTTCTGCCATTCACCCTTGCAGAGTTGTATATGCTTTTCAATAAGATTATCTCTCATTCTTCCAAAACCCAATAAAGTATACACGAGTTGTTTCAAAAGTCACAGCACAAGATATACTCAATTATTAAATGTAAACTTTTATATACTGCAGGAGCCAGCCTAGTGCCAACACGATGTGGGAATGCTGCGGTAAGATAAATTACATGAATTCTGCACTGTCTTCCAAAGTTGTTTCTTATAAAATTTGCAGCAAGGTAGATACAACTCATCATACTTTTGCAACAAGGATCCAGCTAACAACACAACACACATAACATGCTGGAGGACCTCAGCAGGTCAGGCGGCATCTATGGAGATGAATAAACAGTCAAAATTTCGGGCTGAGACCTTTCTTCGGGACTGACGAGGAAAGGGGAAGAAACCAGAATAAAAAGGTGGGTGGACGGGGTCGGAGGCTAGCTGGAAGGCGATAGATGAAGCCAGGTGGGTGGGAAAGGTTAAGGCTGGAGAAAAGGGAATCTGACAGGAATGGAGAGTGGACCATGGATGAAAAGGAAGGAGGAGAGGACCCAAGAAGAATTAATAGGTGGATGAGAAGAAGTAAAATGTCAGAGCGGGGAATTGGGGGGGAGGGTAAAATTACTAACTAACAATAATACTCAAGAAAGAGTTTGTGATTCCCAAATGTACTTCTTCAAGGAATGAGAAGATTAAATCATCAGCAATTCCAAAACAAATAAGATGTGCCGAGGCAGAACACTCATGTGCAAAAAGCCTTGAAATTATTACTGTAAATATCATTTGAGTTAAACCTGGAATTGAAAAAAAGAACAAACTCCATTCCCTTGCACACGTAAACCTACAAGTTCTTTAAATTTAATGAATCGTGTCTTTTCGAATTACCACACCTTTCACAAACAAAGGTAATAAAGTGATAATCTTAACACAGTAATGCAGACGATACAACAGCTGGCTCTTAACTCCGGTGACCCAGGTTTGATCCTGACCTCCGGTGATGTCTGTGTAGAGATTGCATGTTTCCCTTGTCACTGTAAAGGTTTCCTCAATGGCTCACATTTCCTCCCACTTCCAAAGAATGGGAACTGTACTTCCCTCAATCGCAGGACTCTGCAGAGAATGGTGTGGACAGCCCAGCGCATCTGTAGATGTGAACTTCCCACTGTTCAGGACATTTACAGAGACAGGTGCATAAAAAGGGCCCGAAAGATCATTGGGGACCCAAGTCATCCCAACCAAACACTGTTCTAGCTGCTACCATCCGGGAAACGGTACCGCAGCATAAAAGCCAGGACCTACAGGCTCTGGGGTAGCTTAATTCATGCTGACACAACTGTATTTCTATATTATATTGACTATCCTGTCATACATAATATTTATTATAAATTACTATAAATTGCACATTGCTCATTTAGACAGAGACGTAACATAAAGATTTTTACTCCTCGTGGATATGAAGGATGTAAATGATAAAGTCAATTCAAATTGTTGTAAATTAACTCTAGTGTCCAGGTGAGTGATTGGTTCTGGGGAAAAACTGATATTAACATGAGGAAGATAAAATTGGATCAGTGTCGGAGGAATGTAAATGGGTGCTTTATGGATAGTATTGCCTTGATGGGCCAAAGCACCTTTCTCCATGCTCTGTGACTATGACTCTACAACAACATTCCTAGAAACTGCAAGGGATATGTTAATCCTATGTAATGGTCTTTGAATGGTAAAATGAATTCTGAACACTGAGAACATTTTTTCAAAGATGCTGAAAAATATTTAATGATCAGAGAGACTGGGACTTTTCAGTAAATTGAGCATTCCTCTATAATTCACTGAAAAGTCAGCTTGTATTTTGCCCTCCAGTCCTGGAATGGAATTTGGATCAATAACCTTCTGACTACTACTGGTGTTGTCTGAGTCTGCAGAGAGAAAAAACATACTTAGTTCCATCAGGCAATTTTGCCAACCTATAATGAGATAACATCCTTTTCTTAATAGTTGATTGAATTATCAATTGCACAAATATCATTCTCACTTCATTCTAATTAGTAAAGTCTTATCCAATCCAAGGGGAAGGAAAAAGATCTTACATGCTGAATATTGAAAAATATCTCATTCATAAGTTAAAATGTGCCAGCCTTCATGCCAGGATCAGGATTATTATTCCACCATTTTTAAGTTTTAACTTGGTAATGGATGTTGTATTCTTTTCCTTAGGCCTTTAAGGCTAAGAAATTTGAAGATATTGATTTACATTTGCAAGATAAAAATTAAAGACTATGCCCAGAAGTGGCAACACAACCATAGTGGTGTATAAAATGGGTAATGGACAGCAGGCCAATAAATGTTCAAAGTTCAAAGTAAATTCATTATCAAAGTTTGTATATGCCACCGTATATGAGCTTGAGATTCGTTTTCTTGCAGGCATTCACAGTAGAACAGAGAAATGCAATAGAAACAATGCAAAACTACACCCAAAGACTGACAAACAGCCAATGTTCAATCGAAGACAAACTGTGCTAATTATTAAAACAAGTAAATAAGTAATACTGAGAGCACGAGTTCATAAGTTGTGGAATCGGTTTAGCGTTGAGGTAAGTGAAGTTATCCACGATGGTTGAAGGGTCATAACTGAACCTGGTGGTGTGGGGCCTAAGGCTCCTTTATCACTTTCCTGATGACAGCAGAGAGAAGACAGCAAGACCCTGGATGGTGGGTATCCTTATGATGGATACCACTTTCTTACAGCAGTGATTCTTGCAGAAGTGCCTAATGGCGGGGCAGGCTGTGTCTGCCACTATGGAGCAGGTCAAATGAATGGATTGAAGCTTTCTTTCAGAAGAAATAATCTATCTGTTGGTGTGAAATTCTTGGGAAATATCATGGTATTGGTGTCCTAAGTGCAGAATGAATTGGACACATGAAGAACCCCAAGTGATACTTCAACCTATTTTAGAATTTGTAGTTGATGCATTATTTTTCCTTGTGATTTTTTTATTGTTGCATTCTGAATGATGCAGTACAAAAGCATTGCATTACTCTCACGTATTTTGTAACCTTCACCTAATGAAGAATTGACATATTGGTCACAAACAAAAAAAAAGTCTGCAGATGCTGGAAATCCAAGCAACACACACAAATTGTGGGAGGAACTCTGCTCTCTACTGTCAGGTTGGAGAAGCAACATCTTGTATTCCGCCTGGGTAGCCTCCAACCTGATGGCATGAACATTGATCGCTCGAACTTCCAGTAATGGTCCCTCCCTTCTCTATTACCCTTTCCCTTTTCCCTCTCTCAGCTTATCTCCTTACCTGCCCGTCACCTTCATCTGGTGATCCTCCCCCCTTTTCTTTCTTCCATGAACTTCTGTCCTCCCCTGTTAGATTCGCCCTTCACCAGCCCTGTATCTCTTTCACCAATCAACTTCCCAGCTCCTTCCTTCACTTTCCCCCTCCCAGTTTTGCCTGTCATCTTGTGTTTCTGCTCAGTTTTTCCTTCTCCAGTCCTGCTGAAGGGTCTCGGCCCAGAAGATCGACTGTATTCTTTTCCATAGATGCTGCCTGGCCTGCTGAGTTCCTCCAAGCATTTTTTTTTGTGTTGCTTATCATATTGGTAGTTTGTTGGAATTTTGAAATTATATCAACTAATGCAAGCAAGAGTGACTTCTACTGTTACAATCCACCTTATTGTTAGATGTTCAACAATGCCACAATGTCCTTTGCAGGTAATTTGTCCAGTTGCAGTATAGCATTTAAGTTAATTAATTTATTATGGGATTTATCCTTGCTGATATTCTTGAAAGGACATGCACGAAAGGAGGGACATAATTATCAGGTGGGAAAATAATTATCTAGCCAATGAATATTGTACATAATTTCCATTTTCTACAAAATCATGTCACCAATGTTACAATAAACTTGGCTTGACTTTTGTTGAAACTTTTGTTGGTAAGTTACTTGAGTTTCTAAAAGACCTTTGAGCATATTTGTATATCGTGCACTGAACTTATTTATTATTGTTTGGATGCAAACTAATATGTATTGAATATTTAAAGTCATCCTCCAAGAGAACCACAACCTTGTCATGGTTTGGAGGTTTACGTGCATCAATGACCCGGAGAGCTATTCTGGCTGGAGTCTTAACACGAGGAAATCTGCAGATGCTGGAATTTCGAGCAACACACATAAAAGTTGCTGCCTGGCCTGCTGCGTTCGCCAGCAACTTTTATGTGTGCTGGCTGGAGTCTTGGTTAGGTCACCCATGCCAAACAGGTCAAAGGGTAGAGATCAGACTAAGAGTGGTCTACCGGCTTCTAGGTTTAAGTGTTCAGCTCAGGGCTAAAAACCCTGACCGGTAAAACAAAATTGTTATGGAAACAGCAATGAAGAATCCTTCTACATCTGAGTGCAATGGTATTTCCGAGTCTCCACCCAGAACTTGCATGACTGAAGTAACGAAAACAGAGAGGAAGCTACTGACATGATGAAGAAAGCCCTGAACACTGACACTGCCAGAGATGGAGAACCTTTATTGCTGCCCTAAATGCCTGTGTTGTAACAGGAAATAAGTAATTTACAATAGTCACAAGCTATGCCTGTGCTGAACTAAGAATTGCCTGACCTGGAGTACTGACATTTTGGAAATCACCTTCATTCAGTCCAGCTTTATTTAACCCGCCCAACATGAAGCAATTACCATCTCCTGGGGATAGCGTTATCTGTTTTCTTTCCTGTACAAGAAGTGAATGAATCTGTATATGATGTGAGCGAGCAGGGGAATGGGGGGATCATCTCAGAAGTGCATGAGACAAGTGACCACACTAATTCTATAGAGAAGAATCGAGTGTAGCTGTAAATACTGTTTTTGCAGAAAGAACGTTAAAACTAAAAAAAAGGACAATATATTTATTAGTAATCTTTCAGAAAACATTGTATTTCCAACAGAGCAGCATGACATGTACAAAACATCCAATACACATTTACTAGGAAAATGTAAATACAAAGTATACAATAATTATACAAGGAAGAACACAATTAGAGCAAAGCCCATTGCAGCACCAAGTGGGAATAGCGCTGCTATATTGAGGTAGTGATTTGTGTTGTGCAAGCTAGTTCAAAAAGGGAACTTCTTGATTTTCATGGTGTGGTGCTTCATGTTGTGTGCCTGCTGCCGAATGTCTGCCGTGAAGAAATGGCTGGGCCCAGAGGCTGGGGATCTTTCACATTAGATGTTGACTTCTTGAAGCAGTGCATCACATAGATGCTACCAATCATGGACAGAGATGTGCTAATTTTGTATTGGGCTGAAGTTTTGATAGACTTACTCTCTTCAGCTTATGTTTCTGCACATTTAAATATATTTATTTACCTATTGGGATTTTGCGTGGAATAGGTTCTTCCAGTCTTTGAGCCGCGCCACCCAGCAATCCCCCAATTTAATCCTAGTCTAATCATGGGAAAGTTTACAATGACCAATCAATCTACAAGCCAGTATGTCTTTGGACTGTGGGAGGGAACTGGAACATTTGGAGGAAACCCACGCGGTCACGGAGAGAATGTACAATGCGCTTACGGGCAGCAGCCGGAAATGAAATCATGTCGCTGGTACTGTAAAGCATTATGCTAACCTCTAATTGCCATACCAGATCATGATTCAACTAGTCAGGATACTTAGAACTTAATGCTTAGAAGAGGACAGTGCAGGGACAAACCATTCGCCCCACAGTGTTGTGCCAAACCCGCTAAAAAGTAAATCAAAAACACTCATACACTCTTACCTGCACAATGTCCATATCTCTCCATCTTCCTCACATTCATGTGCCTACCTAAACGTCTCTTACAAAACCTCTAATATACCTGCCTCTACCAACATACTAGGCAGTTTATTTCAGGTGTCCATGACTCACTGAGTAAAAAAAACTTACTTCTCATATCCCCCTTGAATCTACCCACCTCTCACCTTCAATACATGCCCTTTGGTATTAGGCATTTCAACAGCAAATCTGCAGAATTTTTCTAAAGAGTATTTAATGACAAGCCAATCTTCTTTAACTTCTCTGAAAGTAATAGCACTCGAGCACTTTACTTGTGATTTTATTATGTGCTGAGTCCAGAAAAGATAATTTGATATGTTAAAGCCCATGAAGTTAAGGCTGCTGACACTCTCCACCAATGTAGATTGGCTTCTCTTCACCCTCCTTCCCTTTCCTGAAGTCAACAATCAGTTCTTTTATTTTATTGATGTTGAACAAGAGGTTGTTATTGCCACACCACTCAAACACTTACCTCACTCCTGTATGCTGACTCATCACCACCTGTGAATTGTCCAACAGTAGTGTCACTGGGGAATTTATAATGGCACTTGAGCTGTGCTTAGCCTCACAGTCATGTGTTTAAAGGGAGCAGAGCAGGGATCTATATACACAGCCTTGAGGCTTTGATCAGTGAGGAGATGTCACCAATCCTCACTAACTGAGGTCTGCTGATAAAGAAAACAGCAATTGCAGTTCAAATATTTAACTACTTCCGAAAGAAGTTTCCATTGTTGAATTCAGTATCTGAAGACTTCAACTAAAATTGACTATTTTTACCTATGTATCAATCAATATGACTGTAGCGTTTACTAAACTTTTGATAGTCTTTAGGTGAGTAGTTCCTTATTCAATGATTCAAAGGTTCAATTTCATATCAGAGAATGTATACAGTATGCAAAGTGAAATTCTTACTCCTCACAAACATACATGAAACAGAATAAAACCCCAAAGCATGAATAACAGAAAATGTTAGAACCCCAAAGCACCCTTGTCCCCCTTGATCCGGTCTTTCATCATATGAAAGTCCTGCCATCCCAGGAATCAATCTGGTGAACCTTCTTTGTACTCCCTCTATGGCAAGAATGTCTTTCCTCAGATTAGGGGACTAAAACTGCACACAATACTCTAGGTGTGGTCTCACCAAGGACTTGTACAACTGCAGTAGAACCTCCCTGCTCCTGTACTTGAATCCTCTTGTTATGAATGCCAGCATACCATTCGCCTTTTTCACTGCCTGCTGTACCTGCATGCCCACTTTCAATGACTGGTGTATAATGACACCCAGGTCTCGTTGCATCTCCCCTTTTCCTAATCGGCCACCATTCAGATAATAATCTGTTTTCCTGTTTTTGCCACCAAAGTGGATAACCTCACACTTATTCACATTAAATTGCATCTGCCATGAATTTGCCCACTCACCTAACCTTTCCAAGTCACCCTGCATCCTCTTAGCATCCTCCTCACAGCTACCACTGCCACCCAGCTTCGTGTCATCCGCAAACTTGGAGATGCTGTATTTAATTCCCTGGTCTAAGTCATTAATACATATTGTAAACAACTAGGGTCCCAGCACTGAGCCTTGCGGTACCCCACTAGTCACTGCCTGCCATTCTGAAAAGGTCCCGTTTATTCCCACTCTTTGCTTCCTGTCTGCCAACTAATTCTCTATCCACATCAATACCATACCTCCAATACCGTGTGCTTTAAGTTTGCACACTAATCTCCTGTGTGGGACTTTGTCAAAAGCCTTTTGAAAATCCAAATATACCACATCCGCTGGTTCTCCCCTATCCACTCTACTAGCTACATCCTCAAAAAATTCTATGAGATTCGTCAGACATGATTTTCCTTTCACAAATCTATGCTGACTTTGTCCGATGATTTCACCAATTTCTCTCTCCCTCCTTTTTTAAAAAGCAGGGTTAGATTAGCCACCCTCCAATCCTCAGGAACTAGTCCAGAATCTAAAGAGTTTTGAAAAAATATCACTAATGCATCCACTATTTCTTGGGCTACTTCCTTAAGCACTCTGGGAGGCAGACCATCTGGCCCTGGGGATTTATCTGTCTTTAATCCCTTCAATTTACCTAACACCACTTCCTACTAACATGTATTTCCCTCCGTTCCTCCATCTCACTGACTCTCGGTCCCCTATTATTTCCGGAAGATTATTTATGTCCTCCTTAGTGAAGACAGAACTAAAGCAGTTATTCAATTGGTCTGCCATGACCCTGTTCCCCATGATCAATTCACCTGTTTCTGACTGTAAGGGATCTACATTTGTCTTAACCAATCTTTTTCTTTTCACTTATCTATAAAAGCTTTTACAGTCAGTTTTTATGTTCCCTGCCATCATAATCTTTTTTCCCTTTCCTAATTAAGCCCTTTGTCCTCCTCTGCTGGACTCTGAATTTCTCCCAGTCCTCAGGTGTGCCGCTTTTTCTGGCTAATTTGTATGTTTCTTCTTTATAATTGATACTATCCCTAATTTCCCTTCTCAGCCACGAGTGCACTACCTTCCCTGGTTTATTCTTTTGCCAAACTGGGATGAACAATTGTTGTAGTTCATCCATGCCATCTTTAAATGCTTGCCATTGCATATCCACCGTCAACCCTTTAAGTATCATCTGCCAGTCTATCTTAGACAATGGAAACATATGACAGCTATAGACTCAGGGAGCACTACAGCAGAGAAACAGTCCCTTTTGGGCCTTTCTAGTCCACCTGTCTTAAATGTTGCAATCAAACCCACATCTTTCACTTCTGCTGGCAGCTTGTTTCACATTCACACCACCCTCAGTCTAAAGGAAGAACTTTCCCCTCAGTTCCCATTAAAAATCTCACCTTTCACCTTTAACCTATGACTCCTTGCCCTAGTCTCACTCAACTTCAGTGGAAAAGATTTGCTTGCCTTTACCCTAACTACACCTGCTAATTTTGTATACCTCTATCAAATCTCCTCTCAAACTCTTAAACTCCTGAAAATAAAGTCTAATTTATTCAACCTTTCCCTATAACTCAGGTCCTCAAGTCCCAGCAACATCCTTGTAAATTTCCTCTGTACTCTTTCAATCTTATTGTTATCTTTCATGTAGGTAGGTGACCAAAACTGCACACAGTTTTCCAAATTTGGTCTCACTAATGTCTTATATAATTTCAACATCACGATTCCTGTCCTCCTTGATGAGATTTATGAAAGCCAATGTGCCAAAAGCTCACTTTATGACCCTATCTACCTGTGATGCCTATTTTAAGGAATAAGGGATATGTATTCCCAGATCCCTCTGTCCTACTGCCCTCCTCAGTGCTCTACTGTTCATGGTTCGAGTCTTATCCTGGTCGTTCCTCCCAAAGTGCTACATGTTGCACTTGATTCTGCATTAAATTCCTTATGATATTTTCAGCCCATTTTTCTCGATGATCAAGATCCTGCTGCAAACGCAGATGATCTTTCTCGCTGTCCACTATCCGTTATGTTATGATTTGGATGACGGAATTGATGGCTTTGTTGCAAAGTTTACAGACAATGTGAAGGTGGGGGGGGCAAGTAGTTTTAAGGAAGTATACAGAGTGCAGAAGGACTTAGACAGATTAGGAGAATGAGCAAAGAAATATCGGGTGGAATACCGTGTTGGGAAATGTATAGTCATGTACTTTGGTAGAAAAAATGAAAGAGATGACAAACTTCTAAGTGGAGAGAAAATACAAAAACAAAACTGAGGTGCAAAGGGACTTGGGAATACTTGTGCAGGATTCCCTAAAGATTAATTGGCAAGTCGAATCTGTGGTGAGGAAGGCAAATGCAATGTTAGCATTCATTTCAAGAGGACTAGAATATAAAAGCGAAGAAGTAATGTTGAGATTTTATAAAGCACTGGAGAGGCCTCACTTGGACTATTGTAACAGTTTTGGGCCCTTTTTCTCAGACAGGATGTGCTGAAACTGGAAAGGGTTCAAAGGAAGTTTAAGAAAATTATTCCAGGATTGAATAGCTTGTCAGATGAAGATTGTTTGATGACTCTGGACCTGCATTTGCTGGAAATGAGAAGAATGAAGGGTGATCTCTTTAAAACATATCAAATGGTGAAAGGCCTTGATAGAGTGGATGTGGAGAAGATGTCTCCTGTGGTAAGTGAGTCTAAGACCAGAGAACACAGCCTCAGAATAGAGGAGTAACTTTTTAGAAAGGAGATGAGAAGGAATTTCTATAGCCAGAGAGCCATGATTCTGTGGAATTCTTTGCCACAGGCAACTGTGGAGGTCAAGTCTTCATGTATATTTAAGGCGAAGGTTGATAGATTCTTGACTGGTCAGGGCACGAAGGGATATGGGGAGAAGACTGGAGATTGGGGCTGAGAGGAAAATTGGATGAACCACGATGAAATGGCAAAGCAGACCCAATGGGCAAAATGGCCTAATTCTGCTCCTATTTCTTAAGGTCTTCTAACCTTGGTGTCATCCGCAATTTGCGGATCCAATTTACCAGATTATAATCCAGATTTATGATATAGATGACAAACGACAATGGGCACAGCACTAATCCTTGTGGCTGTGCAGGTACAGTAAATAGAAGAGTCCTTTGAAATTATGGTCCATCCCCATAAGACTCTTGTCCTGCTTCATTTCCCTGGGACTGCATGATCCTCAGGGTCCGGCTTTGGCGCTAAGTGAGCCCTGAGTCTTCCGTCTCTGGAGAGCCAGGCTCAACGTAAAGAGGAGTGATATCACCTGTGAGCTGAGGACCCTGCTTGACAATAGGGGAGGCCCAGGAATCAGGGTTGCACTTGATGTACAGTAGTTCAATGCTGAGGACATGGTCATACAATAGGGTGTGGAGTGAAGTGTGTGTGTGTGTGGGGGGGGGCGGTGGGGGTGTAGGAGGTGACGGTTTGAATTCTTACCTCAAATATTCAGCCACTGTCCAAGTACCTGCACAAAACAAGGTTTCCCAGTCAATCAGGCAAACATGTCAATAGGTATTATCACCCAGGGGTTTACCAACCCTACCTCAACAGCCCATTGAATATTGGCACTCTATTTCAATACCTAAATACTTTCCTTTCAGTTGTGGAAAGATGGTGCTATCTAGACCTGTTGTCAACCCTAATTACCTGACCATTGCACAGCACTCCTTATAATTGATCTACCTGCTGGAACTAGGATTCCAACTTGCCAATCTGTAAAGGGTGGGAATCTGTGAGCATGGTATAATTGTGCATGTTTCAAGGTTCCTCCTCACAGTAGGAACTAATCTGTTTTGACACACTGTGCATTCTTCTACCTCTGCTCAGTTGATCATTTCAGTTGAGCATTCTACCATAACCAGGATCCCTGGAAATTTTAAATTGCGTTAACCTGATTATACATTTTTCTGAGAGAATATCTACATACAGCTATTTACGGCCTGTTACACCGCTGGCGTTTAGGGCAGCAATGGAGATCCTCCATCTCTGGCAATGTTCCGGGCTTCCTTCATCGTGTTAGTAGCTTCTGCTCAGTTTTCACTACTGTCAGTCATGCAAGTCCTGGGTGGAGACTCAGGAATACCGACAAGCTGAGATGTAAAAGGATTCTTCATTGCTGTTTCCATAACAATTTTGTTTGACCAGTGAGGGTTGTTAACCCCGAGATAAACCCGAACCTGGAGAACTGGTAGACCACTTTTAGTCTGGCCTCTAACCCTTGACCTGTTTGATATGGGTGACCCTACCAAGAGCCAAAGCATAAAGCCCTGACTTCAGGCAATATAGTTCTCCGGGCCAATGAGGCATGCAAGCCTCCAAACCCTACAACAACGTTGTGGTCCTCTTAGAAGTTCTACCAAAAATTAGCAAATAAACCACGACTTTCCCACAATGCCTTTGCCTGACATCTGTATTCAGCAATTTAATGATACAAGTCAGAAATTTTAGTTGATGTTATTCAATATACAGTATTCTTGATACCATTGAAGTATAAATATGAACAAGGTATGATAAGTCAAAGTAGATTTCACCATATGGTGCATTATCAACATTGCCATGATTATCAAAGGACTGCACCTGCTTACATTTCTCTTTTCAAGATTATTTTATGTTGACACCAGAGCTATTGGCAAAATAGCAAACATGTTTTGCACATTTCATTCAAGGGCCTAGCATTGGGCTATGACAATGATACGTAATGCCTCTCAGCTGTGCCTGACTTACATGAACACAAGAATAGGGCCCCATTGGGACAATCATCAAATATGATAACAAGTCTTTATGTGGCTGTCTTATTTTTTTTTGAACAGAATTCTTTTCTGAGTGAAAGGCTGTGACCTGACAGGCCCCTGGTACATCATGAAAGATGGTACAAATGATCTGGATAAGGAAATGAAAATATTGGAGATGTTCACAAGCAAGAGAAAATCTGTAGATCCAGGAAATCAAAGTAATGCACACAAAAATTTGGAGGAATTCTGCGGGCCAGGTGGCATCTATGGAAAAGAATAAACAGTCAGAATTTCAGGCTGGGACCCTTCATTCTAATGAAGAATCTTGGCCCAAAACACCAACTGTTTACTCTTTTCCATAGATGCTGCCTGGTCTGCTGAGTCCCTCCAGCTTTTTGTTTGTATTATTATATCAGTTCTTGTCCTTGTGTTTCACATTCAGTGTTTCATGTGAGGGAGCTTAGGACCAGAAGGTCAAGTCTCAGAGTAGAAGGATATCCCTTTAGAACAGAGATAAGGAGGAATCTCTTTAGCCAGAGGGTGGTGAGACTGTGGAATTCATTGCTTCAGATGTCTGTGGAGGCCAAGTCACTGAGTACATTGAACGTGGAATTTGGTAGGTCCTTAATTAGTAAGGGTGCCAAAGGTTATGGGGAGAAGGTAGAAGAAAGAGGGATAATAAATCAGCTATGATCGAATGGTGGAGCAGACTCTATGGCCTAATTCTGCTCCCATGCCTAATGGTCTTGAGGTCTTGTTCACGCAGTTTTGCTGCTGTGCCTGTAGGATGGAATTCAAGCCAAATTGTATGACAGCATGAGACGTTTGTAATCAATTATTCTCAAGAAGAGAAAGCTGTTCATTTCAGTATCGTGTTAATGCAAACTGGCCTGTAGCAGTTCTATCTTACATTGACCCAAATAAAAGTGGATAATATCTTATTGCTCAATAGGAAAAGTGTTATGCATAACTTGGGAGTCTAGTTCATTGTGAATGAAGGAACCCTACAGTTCTTCATCTGTCACTTCTACAAAACTCAATTCATAAAAACCTACTGTAGACAAATCACAGTCTTTCTATTAAACAGTCAAGTTCTTCTTGTGATGCGAAGCCAATAGCCCAGCTCCAGAGAATGAGCATACTTAATCATAAAGCAGATATTATGAATTATATATCACACATTTGAAAATCAAGTGTTAAAAAGCGTTATCTACATCATGCACTTTGAAAAATTATTTCCTTCCTCACTAATTTTATTCTGTCAACCAGAACATTCCATTCCATTCAAGAACAATATCTCAAAAATATATTAGTTATTACAGAATTATTCATATCATGTCCATCTTCCCCTGAAAAAAGCCATCTGACTACAATATTCTTACAAAATTGAAATAACGTCATAGATTTTCTTAGAACAGAAGGCAAAATATCACCACTGCATGCATCTCTGAAAATTAGCTATCCAGGGTCATAATCTCTGCTTCTAACTTGGACCTTTTGAAATGTATCTTCTTTAA
Source organism: Mobula hypostoma (assembly GCF_963921235.1). Taxonomy (NCBI): domain Eukaryota; kingdom Metazoa; phylum Chordata; class Chondrichthyes; order Myliobatiformes; family Myliobatidae; genus Mobula; species Mobula hypostoma. Next base: position 10,002,049 of record NC_086105.1, on the reverse strand, counting down.
ACATTTATCTCCTCATTTAAAAGCTATTATAGATTATGCTTCAACCATTATTTTTGTAGGACAACTCATAATAACAAATCCATAGAATTAAGAATTATCTTTTTACCACATTTTAGTCTTCTTCTTATCAGAGTTAAAATTTCCTTTCATTGCCAATAAAAATAACACTTCCCTATATAGTACTCACCCAATGCTGTAGATAAATTCTGAGGATGTTTTTTTTTTCATAATTTCAACCGGATCTCTCCAATATTTTCATCTAATTCTCTCCAAACCTAAAACCTTTAATCATTCATTATATATGACTATATGATCCAAGAGCAGTAAATGAACGCTCAGCCCCTCAACTGTTCTTCCATTAACTAAGATTGTGACTGATTTGATTCTAACCTGAGCTTTGCATTCTTACTTATCCATGGACAGTCACTTGTTTATCACAGATCAGTCTAAAGCAGACTTACAAAAAATTAGACTCTCTCTACTGTGTTGCCCTTTGATGAAGAGATCCCAAAGGCTTACAGACCTTTAAGACAAGGGTTCCCAACCTAGGGTCTGTGGACCTCTCGGATAACGGGAAGACTTCAAGGTATAAATAAGGTTGGGAACCTCTGCTTTAAGAGAAAATATTACCTCTGTTCTCCCACATGAGGAAAAATCCTCTCCACATACACTTTTCTATCAAGAGTCCTTCAGATCTTATAAATTCCAACCAAATTGACCCTCACTCCTCTCATCTCCAGTGAATATCCTACCTGACTTCATAAGATAGGCAACCATTTCAGTGATCAATTGATTAAATCTCTGAACTTTTTGCAGCAAACATTACTGTAACGAATCTCTATTATCCCTTCAAATGTGCAGATATCACTTGCTAGGCCTGCTTTTCTTGTCCAAACATAATTTTTCCTTGCCTGAGTTGTCAGAAGTTGGTTCGGAATTCACTGCTTTAATAGGTCTGGAGTCACAAATAAGCCACGGTTGGAGATAACAACACATTTCCTTCCCTAAAAGGCACTGGTGACCAGATCAGGTTTCATAAAAACTTTATAGTCAGCCTTTGTAAATCTACAATTTTATTTTGTGTGGATTAGCCCAGAATACCTCACCAGTAATGAGAAAGCTGCTCTTACCACTGACCTACACAGTGAGACTGCCCTATCTGTAGTGGAGCAGTTCCCTGTGAAAAGCCAAGCTGGTCTTTAATGTTAAAGCTGTCTCCATTGCTATGAATATATTTGCATATGAAACAGCTAAAAAAAAGTCAATTGGTTATTTCCAACAGTACCTATTTTTATTTTCTCCCCCAAACGCTTTGATTTGAATTCAAGCCTTTTGATCTGAAGTGCCGGTGTTCAGTTTGCTGCTGCGTTCATTTAATCCCCACGTCACCCTGACCTCTTCTGCAATAGCCTTGCCATATCTGAATACCCAAAATGGTAGCCCCTTTTTTAATTCTATCAATTTATAAAGATATTTACTAATACCTAAGATTAGGGCAGATGCAAATTCCAGGGCTTGCGATAAAATATAAAATAGAACATAGAGCGTGGAACAGTAGAGCACAGGAACTGGCCCTTTGGCTCACGATGTTATGCCGAACCAGCTAAAAAGTAATTTTAAAAAACTAATCCCTCTTACCTACACCATGTTGTCTGTTCCTCCATCTTCCTCACATTTATGCACCTATCTAAACAGTTCTTAAAAAGCCTCTAATATACTTGCCAGCACATCCTGGGCATCCAGCACTCTCTGGGTCGAAAACTTACTACTCATGTGCCCTATGAACCTAACCCCTCTCACCTTCAATGCATGCCCTCTGGCATTAGACATTTCTACCCTGGGAAAACAATACTCTCTGTCTCTCTGTCTATGCCTCTCATAATCTTATAAACCTCTATCAGATCTGCCTTCAGCCTCCACTGCTCCAAAGAGAAGAACTCAAGTTTGTCCAGCCTCTTTTGATAGCACATGCCCTCTAAACCAGACAGCATCCTAGTAAATCTCTTCTGTACTCTCTCCAAAGCCTCAGCGTCCTTCTGACCAAAACTGTATAATTTATTCTGGGGGATTTATCAGTAGAGTCAAAATTACCTTGGTTAGAGAACTTACAGTATACCTAGTAATTGGATTTCACCCCATTTTTGTTGCTATATCTTGACAATGTTGCATTGAAGCTGAGAAGAAAAGTCATTAAAATGAGACGTTAAGTTTTGAAAAATTATTATAGTGGTCTACTCCCTTTAAAACTTAATATAGTCATTCATAGATTGTGGCTGTTACTTATGATCACAGCAGCTACCCTTATCCATTGAGTGTTAGCTGGAAAGTAGGTCATGGCTTTTCAAGTGATCTCTCTGTGACAGCTGCACAGGTGGCCATGGTGGTGAGAGAGGAGGATGGGGGGCACACCGGCAAACATTGGAGGAGAGCGATAATGGCATAGAGGTCTTCAAACTGACATGCAGTCGGCTGCAGTCTTGAGGCCACAGATCAAGGCTGCTGTGATCAGATGTTTTGATCTCTGCTTGGCACGGCCAGAAATGGTATTTTAAATGCATTGAAATGACTGAAGGGATTCATAAAATATAGAAATGCTATCCCAGTCTGAACACTTTAAATCACACTGGTTTTGCTGCTCTCAATATAATGTACTCCAGTGAAACTGTGAGTTGGCACAAGAGGTTGCATCCTGAATTTTCAATTCAATTTCTGTTGTTAATTATTGAACTGTGCATGCTAAGTCAAAGTCAAAGTAAATTTATTATCAAAGTACATATACTGTATGTTACCACTTACTACCCTGAGATTTATTTTCTTGCAGGCATTTACAGGAAAAATAAAGAAATATAATAAAATGTATGAAGCACTGTGCATAAAGAAGACTGACGAAGAACCAAAGAGCAAAAGAAGACAAACTACAAATAAAAATAATATTGATAACCTGAGTCATGGAGTCCTTGAAAGTGAGGTTGTAGATTGTGGAATCAGTTCAGAGTTGTGTGAGTAAAGTTATCCAGGAGTATGATAGTTATAAAGTTATAAATCTTCCTGAACCTGATAGTGTGTGACCTAAGGCTGCTACGCCTCCTTCCTGATGGTAATAGTGAGAAAAGAGCATGGCTTTGGTAATGGGTGTTCCCCTGTTTTGACAGCACTCCATGTGAGTGTATTCAATAGCTGGGAGGGCTTTGCCTGTGATGGACTGGGGTATATCTACCACTTTTTCAACCTTTTCCATTCATGGGCAGAGGTGTTTCCATACCGGACTGATGGGGTGGTGTGAGTATTTCAGAGTCTCCTGGGATTTTCACACACAACAGTCTCTAGAGTTTCCAGAGAATGGTGCAAAGAGCAAAAAAAAACAATCCAATGAGTGGCAGTTCTGTAGATGAAAAACTTTGCTAATAAGATTATAAAATTATGATGGGTATGGATAGAGTGAATGCAAGCAGGCTTTTTCCACTGAGGCAAGGGGAGAAAAAAACCAGAGGACATGGGTTTAGGGTGAGGGGGGAAAAGTTTAAAGGGAACATTGGGGGGGGCTTCTTCACACAGAGAGTGGTGGGAGTATGGAATGAGCTGCCAGACGAGGTGGTAAATGCGGGTTCTTTTAACATTTAAGAATAAATTGGACAGATACATGGATGGGAGGTGTATGGAGGGATATGGTCCGTGTGCAGGTCAGTGGGACTAGGCAGAAAATGGTTCGGCACAGCCAAGAAGGGCCAAAAGGCCTGTTTCTGTGCTGTAGTTTCTATGGTTCTATGGTAAGAGAGGTCAGGGGAGAATGGCCAGACTGGTTTAAGCTGACAGAAAGGTGACAGTAGCTTAAATAACCACACATTGCAATAGTGGTGTGCAGAAGAGCGTCTCTGAATGCACAACATGTCAAACCTTGAAGTGAGGGGCTACAGCAGCAGAAGATCATTAACAAACACTCAGGGACCACTTTATTAGGTGCCTTCTGTACCTTCTGTACCTTTCGAAGAGCTTATTAGAACTGAAACTCCTTTTTACTGGGCTGGTCAGCCCCTCACTAATAAGTCAATGGATGTAGGGGTGAGATAACCATCTTCCTCGAGCTCCATACGTCTAGGGTCGATATGACTTGGATCCCACCAGACCGGGAGAGCCAGGATGTTTCGACCACCTGCACCCCATCTGAGTGAACACTGTGTAAATACTACCCACATGAAATTAGCTATTGGCAAGAAATAACAGATCGTACACTGCAACAATTATAAAGAAAGTATATTTACAACTTTCAATTTTATCGAACAGTTGACAGGAAAGAGAAAAGAAAAAAAAACTAAAAGGGCCCATTACAGTTAACCCAGTCCAAACGTGCACATAAGTTGGAGCTCATCTTGAAATTGTCTTTCACTCATACATTGGACCCAAGGTCTCCGTGAAAGCACACACAACCTTCCGAATGTTGCTTGAAATCCATCTTGAACAAATGGGCTCCCCCATGGGAGTATTAGTCCTTCCTTCTTGAAGTTACTCATCTCCACAAAGCACCTTGTGCAAAAGGGGCAGCATCCTCAGCCACCTTCCCTCCTGCATTCTCCCAGCTCCCTTCAAAAAAAAACTGTGACCCACACCACTGTCCTTCACAAATCCTCTCTGCCCCTCATTCTCTAGAACCTTCTCCATCCTGACTGGCTGACCAAACATTCCTAAGTTGAACAACATAGCCCTTTGTCTTTAGCTCAAACCCAAACATGCTAAAAGCAGAACAGACTGCTCTTACAGAAATGAAAAACCTACAGCATCGCTGTAAAAATCTTAACCATGGTGATATAGAACTCTTCAGATTAAAGGCAGGTGGAAGACCATGATCACCAACATCTTATGACAAGGCACATAATGATGATGATCTGAACCTAATTAAGTGGCTACTGGGTGTACATCTACACCACAGTTCTTCAAAAGTAAATGTATTTCTGATGTAGCTAATGTAACGGGAGTCTAGAATATGATGGAAAAGTGAAAAACGCTCCATTGGCACCAGTCATTATTGTGTAAGGAGCTATATGATGCCAGAATAAATCAAACCATCCTCGATTTAAATGGGTATGCTTGAACTCATAGAATTTATTGGAAAAGACTTTTTCTTTGGACTAAATTATCACTCAATAAATATAATTCAGGCAGCAACTAGATATGTTTCTTTATAATTAATGTATCTCTGGTTTCAAGATTTGTTGTATGCCCTTTCTTCTGTTGGAGACTAATCAAGCTTGAGTAATCCCATTATTTCAGTAAAATGCCACCATTCCAGTTTCATAAATAACAACATCTTTCATGTTCAGATTTTGTCTGAATATTAATTTCCTTCCACTATGCCCTCTCTGATTAACAAAATAATTTTATTTGGTATTCACAATAAGGCATTTTCAGGAGTTCTGCTTGCCATATAAATTCAGTGACATCTTATCTGGATATACTGTAGAAGCTCTTAACTTTCAGATGCTGTTGAACTACGGGGCCCCTGGCACTGAGTCTGGCCCAATGGCTCGGAGGGGTAGGGAACTGAAGAAGATGGCAGCAGTAACAGTGGACTCTATATTTAGAGGGATAGATGGATGATGCTGTGGATGCGACAAAGAAACGTGGATGGTAGTTTGCCTCTGATGTGCCAGAGTCTGCGATGTTTCTAAACGCCTCCACAATATCCTGAAAAGGGAGGGTGAGCAGCCAGAAGTCATGATACATATTGGTACAATGACATAGGTAGAAAAAGGGAGGAGCTTCTGAAAACAGGACACAGGGAGGTAGGAAGGAAGCTGGTACCTTGAGATTCCTGCCTGTGCCATGCAACATCGAGGATAGGAATAGAATGAGCAGATAACGCTTGGCTGAAGAGCTGGAGCAGGGTGCAGGGATTCAGATTTCTGGATAATTGGGACCTCTTCTGGGGCATGTGTGACCTGTACAAGAGGGATGGGTTGCACTTGAATCCAAGGGGGACCAATATTTTTGTGGATAAGTTTACTAGACTTGTTGGGGTGGTCATATAAAGAGTAAAAGATTAGATTAGGTTATGAGGTCGCGCAGTCCTCTTTTATTGTCATATTGGTAATTTGGTTTATTGATAATGCATGCATTAAGAAATGATACAATATTCCTCTGGTGCGATATCACAGAAACACAGGACAGACGAAGACTGAAAAACTGACAAAAACTACATAATTATAACATATAGTTACAACAGTGCAAGCAATACTGTAACTTGATGAAGAACAGGCCATTAGCACGGTAAAAAGTTCAAAGTCTCTCGAAAGTCCCACATCTCACGCAGACGGGAGAAGGAAGAAAACTCTCCCTGCCATACCCGACCACAGTCCGACTCTGAGTCATCCGAAAACTTCGAGCTCCGACCAGCCCTCCGACACCGAGTACCGAGCACCATTTCTATCCGAACGCTTCGACCCCAGCCCTGGCTGCCAGCGGCAAAGCCGAGGATTTTTGGGCCTTCCCTCCGGAGATTCTCGAAAGGGAGGTGAGAGTTCATATTGGACACTGGAAAATTATGCTGGTGAGGTAGTAATGGGGGACAAATAAATGACAGATGAACTCAATGAGTACTGTGCCTCAGTCCTCACTGTGGAACACATTAGCTGTGTACCAGAGGTCTGTGAGTGTGAGGGAGCAGGAGTGAGTGCCATTGCTATTACAAAGGAGAAAGTGCTAAGCAAACTCAAAGGTCTGAAAATGGATAAGTCACCTGGACCAGATGGACTAAATTGCAGTCTTGAGAGTGGTTGCTGAAGAGATAATGGATGCATTGGTCATGATCTTTCAAGAATCACTTGATTCTAGCATGGTCTCGGAGGACCAGGAAATTGCAAACTTCTCTCCTCTCTTTAAGAAGGGAGGAAGGCAAAAGAAAGGAAATTATAGGCCAGTTGGCTTAACCTCAGTGGTTGGGAAAGTGTTGGAGTCTATTATTAAGGATGAGGTTTCGGGGTACTTGGAGACTAATGATAAAATAAGTCAAAGTTAGCATGGTTTCTGTAAAGGGAAATCTTGCCTGACAAATCTGTTAGAGTTCTTCGAGGAAGTAACAAGGAGGGTGGACAAAAGACAGGCAGTGGATGTCACTTACTTGGATTTTCAGAAGGCATTTGATAAGGTGCCACACATGAAGCTGCTTAACAAGATAAATTCCTATGGTGTTACAGGATAGATACTGGCATGGATAGCAGAATGGCTGAGAGGCAGGAGGCAGGGAGTGGGAATAAAGGGGGCCTTTTTCTGATTGGCTGCCGGTGAATTGTGATGTTCCTCACGGGTGAGTATTGGGACCGCTGCTTTTCACATTTTTTGTTAATGATTTAGACCGTGGAATTGATGGCCTTTGGCAAATTTTGCACTTGATATGACAATAGGTGGAGGGGTAGGTAGTGTTGAGGAAGCAATGTGATTCCAGCAGGACTTGGACAAATTGAAGGAATGGAGAAAAAAATTATAGATGGTATACAGTGTTGTGAAATGTATGATTATAGATTTTGGTAAAACGAACAATAGTGCAGACTATTATCTAATCAGGGAGAAGGTTCAAATATCAGAGGTGCAGAGGGATTTAGGAGTTCTCTTCCAAAACTCCCAGAAGGCTAATTACAAGTTGAGTCTGTGGTAAAGAAGGCACATGCGATGTTGACGTTTATTTCAAGGGGAATAGAATATAAAAGCAAGGAGATAATACGGAGGATTTATAAGACACTAGTCAGGCCACACTTGGAGTGTTGTCAACATTTTTAGGCCCCTTATCTCAGAAAGAAGGTGTTGTCATTGGAGAGAGTCCAGAGGAGGTTCACAAGGATAATTCCGGGAATGAAGCATTTGGCTGCTTTGGGCCTGTACTCACTGGAATTTAGAAGAATGCATGGGGATTTCATTGAACCTACCGAATATTGAAAGAACTAGATAAGGTGAATATGGGGAGGATGTTTCCTATGGTGGGGGTATCTAGAACTAGGGGGCACGACCTCAAAATTGAAGGGCAACCTTATAGAACAGAGGTAAAGAGGAATTTTTTTAGCCAGAGAGTAGCGAATCTGTGGAATGCTCTGCCACAGACTGCTTTGGAGGCCAATTCTGTGCGTATATTTAAAGCAGAAGTTTCCTGAATGCTCAGGGCATTAAAGGATATGGCTAGAAGGCAGGTGCATGGGGATGAGTGGGATCCAGGATCAGTCACGATGGAATGACAGACTCGATAGGCTGAATGGCCTAATTCTGCTCCTATGTCTTATGGTCTTATACATTGGGTAATTGAACAATCACGGAAATCCAAACAAATGTTGGAGATCTCAATCGAGTGGATATGAATACAATGCTTCCTATGATGGGAGAGTCTAAGACCAGAGGACACAGCCTCAGAATAGAGGAGTGTTCCTTTAGAATGGATATTAGGGGGTATTTCTTTTGCCAGAGAGTGGTGAATCTGTGGAATTCATTGCCACAGCAGCTGTAGAAGCCATGTTATTGGGTATATTTAAGGCAGAGGTTGATCGGTTCATGATTCATCAGGGCATGAAGGGATACAGGGAGAGGGCAGGAACTGAGGCTGAGAGGGAAAATGGATCAGCCATGATGAAATGGTGAAGCAGACTTGATAGGCCATATAGTCTAATTCTGTTCCCATACCTTTTGGTCTTATGGTCTAAATTCACAGTTTCATAAAGGTGTGCTCTCTTGTTACGACGGATTCCAAACTTCAAGATCCTGGCCTCAGTGCCTCCTTATCTACATGAAGTATTGACGCAGGAAAGCAGCATTCATCACTAGGGCCCCAACTACCCAGGTCATACTCATTTCCTGCTGCTGTCATCAGGACGAAAATACAGAAGCCTCAGGACTCACATCACTAGGTTCAGGAGCAATTATTACCCCTCAACTACCAGGCTCTTGAACCAAAGGGGATAACTGCACTCAACTTCACTTACCCCAGCATTGAAATGTCCCCACAACCAATGGACTCACTCTCAGGGACACTTCATCTCATGTTCTCGATTCTTATTGTTTGTTCACTTATTTTTATTATTTCTTTCTTTTTGTATTTGTACAGTTTGTCTTCTACACTCTTTGTTTACCAGAAGGAAACACAGAAACATAGAAAACCTACAGCACAATGCAGGCCCTTCGGCCCACAACACTGTGCCGAACATGTACTTATTTTAGAACTTACCTGGGATTACACATAGCCCTCTGTTTTTCTAAGCTCCATGTACCTATCCAGGAGTCTCTTAAAAGACCCTATCATATCCACCTCCACCACCGTTGCCAGCAGCCCATTCTACGCACTCACCACTCTTTGAGTAAAAAAACTTGGCATCTCCTCTGTACCTTTTTCCAAGCATCTTAAAACTGTGCCCTCTCATGCTAGCCATTTCAGCCCTGGGAAAAAGCTTCTGACTATCCACATGATCAATGCCTCTCATCATCTTATACACCTCTAACAGATCACCTCCCATCCTCCGTCACTCCAAGGAGAAAAGGCCGAGTTCACTCAACCTATTTTCATAAGTCATGCTCCCCAACCCAGGCAATATCCTTGTAAATCTTCTCTGCACCCTTTCTATAATTTCCACAACCTTCCTGCAGTGCAATGACCAGAACTGAGCTCAATACTCCAAGTGGGGTCTGACCAGGGTCCTATATAGCTGTAATATTACCTCTCAGCTCTTAAACTCAATCCCACGGTTGATGAAGGTCAATGCACCGTATGCCTTCTTAACCACAGAGTCAACCTGCGCAGCAGCTTTGAGTGTCCTGTGGACTCAGACCCCAAGATCCCTCTGATCCTCCACACTGCCAAGAGTCTTATTATTAATACTATATTCTGCCATCATATCTGACCTACCAAAATGAACCACCTCACACTTATCTGGGTTGAACTCCACCTGCCACTTCTCAGCCCAGTTTTGCACCCTATCAATGTCCCATTGTAACCTCTGACAGCCCTCCACACTATCCACAACACCCCCAACCTTTGTGTCATCTGCAGATCTACTAACCTATCCCTCCCCTTCTTCATCCAGGTCATTTATAAAAATCATGAAGAAAAGGGGTCCCAGAAAAGATCCCTAAGAAATCGATATTCATGGCATCAGGTTAGAGAGTACTGCTATGGAATATAAGGTGGGTGGCCTGATCTCAGCACATTTGGAAGCAGTCGACCAACTCATCAAAACAGGAATGGGAATTGGAATTAAAATGTTTGGCCACCGGGAAGTACCACCTGTGACGGATGGTGTGGAGGAACTCGGCAAAGCGGTCCCTCCCCAACTTACAGTGGGTCTCAACAATGTAGAGGATGCCTCATTGGGAGCACCGGACTCAATCGCACCAACCCCAGCAGATTCGCAGGTGAAGTGTTGCCTCATCTGGAAGGGCTGTTTCAGGCCCTGAATAACAGTGAGGAAGGAGGTATATGAGCAGGTGTGGCACCCCGGCTGTTTGCAGGGATAAGTGTCTGCAGGGAAGTTAGTGGGGAGGACAGACCCACCAAATGTTTGAACCAATGATCTGGAGACATACATTCAACACTCACCACAGCAGCTGGGTATGTAAATTCAGCTCATTAATTAATAACATCTGTAATAAAAAGAAAGATTAGTTTCAGTTGAGGTGACAATGAATTGATTAACCTGCTGTTAAAAAAAACACCTGTTTCATCTGATCAACATACATCAATGTTGCTGGTGAACGCAACTTTGATGTATGTTGCTTGAATTTCCAGCATCTGCAGAATTCCTGTTGTTTGTGTTTCATCTGATGTTATTTTAGAAAGGAAATCCATTGTCCTTAAAAGTATGGTCTTGATGTGCTCACAGTTGTGGGCTTGACTGCCTTGTCAAGGAACCGAGCAAACAACTTGGTTCAAGGAAATCAGGTTTGGTAATAAATCTTGCTAGCAAGCACCCATATAATAGTAATGAGTAAAAATTAGAGTGATTGTATGCCTCATGCAATGTTTAGTAGTCAAGATCCGTGTTGAGTTAATTACGTTCCAGTCAAATGTAAATGTATATCATTTAAATATACTCAGTGTATATTTAAAATAAAATAGCCACTGAGTTCATATTAATGCACAAACAAAAATCTGAGTTTATACTATATATATATATACACACACACATATATATATATATATATATATATATATATATAGTATTCTGTATCCTTGCCCCCTTCCTCTAATCTTTCATTTTTTGTCACCTGCCTACTACTTCTCCCTACGTCCCCTCCTCCTTCCATTCTTCCTTTCTCCTATGGTCCACTATAGAACCATAGAACCATAGAAACTACAGCACAGAAACAGGCCCTTTGTGCCTTCTTGGCTGTGCCGAACCATTTTCTGCCCAGTCCCACTGACCTGTACACGGACCATATCCCTCCATACACCTCCCATCCATGTATCTGTCCAATTTATTCTTAAATGTTAAAAAAGAACCCACATTTACCACCTTGTCTGACAGCTCATTCCATACTCCCACCACTCTCTGTGTGAAGAAGCCCCCCCTAATTTTCCCTTTAAACTTTTCCCCCCTCACTCTTAACCCATATCCTCTGGTTTTTTTCTCCCCTTGCCTCAGTGGAAAAAGCCTGCTTGCATTCACTCTATCTATACCCATCATAATTTTATATACCTCTATCAAATCTCCCCTCATTCTTCTACGCTCCAGGGAATAAAGTCCTAACCTATTCAACCTTTCTCTGTAACTGAGTTTCTCAAGTCCCGGCAACATCCTTGTAAACCTTCTCTGCACTCTTTCAACCTTATTTATATCCTTCCTGTAATTTGGCGACCAAAACTGAACACAATACTCCAGATTCGGCCTCACCAATGCCTTATACAACCTCATCATAACATTCCAGCTCTTATACTCAATACTTCGATTAATAAAGGCCAATGTACCAAAAGCTCTCTTTACGACCCTATCTACCTGTGATGACACTTCTAGGGAATTTTGTATCTGTATTCCCAGATTCCTCTGTTCCACTGCACTCCTCAGTGCCTTACCATTAACCCTGTATGCTCTATGTTGGTTTGTCCTTCCAATGTGCAATACCTCACACTTGTCAGTATTAAACTCCATCTGCCATTTTCCAGCCCATTTTTCCAGCTGGTCCAAGTCCCTCTGCAGGCTCTGAAAACCTTCCTCACTGTCTACTACACCTCCAATCTTTGTATCATCAGCAAACTTGCTGATCCAATTTACCACATTATCATCCAGATCATTGATATAGATGACAAATAACAATGGACCCAGCACTGATCCCTGTGGCACACCACTAGTCACAGGCCTCCACTCAGAGAAGCAATTCTCTACCACCACCCTCTGGCTTCTTCCATCGAGCCAATGTCTAATCCAATTTACCACCTCTCCATGTATACCTAGTGACTGAATTTTCCTAACTAACCTCCCATGCGGGACCTTGTCAAAGGCCTTACTGAAGTCCATGTAGACAGTATCCACTGCCTTCCCTTCATCCACTTTCCTGGTAACCTCCTCGAAAAACTCCAACAGATTGGTCAAACATGACCTACCACGCACAAAGCCATGTTGACTCTCCCTAATAAGCCCCTGTCTATCCAAATACTTGTAGATTCTGTCTCTTAGTACTCCCTCCAATAACTTACCTACTACTGACGTTAAACTCACCGGCCTATAATTTCCCGGATTACTTTTCGATCCTTTTTTAAACAACGGAACAACATGAGCCACTCTCCAATCCTCCGGCACTTCACCCGTAGACAGCGACATTTTAAATATTTCTGCCAGGGCCCCCGCAATTTCAACACTAGTCTCCTTCAAGGTCCGAGGGAACACTCTGTCAGGTCCCGGGGATTTATCCACTTTAATTTTCCTCAAGACAGCAAGCACCTCCTCCTTTTCAATCTGTACAGTTTCCATGGTCTCACTACTTGATTCCCTCAATTCCATAGATTTCATGCCAGCTTCCTTAGTAAATACAGACGCAAAAAACCTATTTAAGATCTCCCGCATTTCCTTTGGTTCCGCACAAAGCCGACCACTCTGATCTTCAAGAGGACCAATTTTCCCCCTTACAATCCTTTTGCTCTTAATATACTTGTAAAAGCTCTTTGGATTATCCTTCACTTTGACTGCCAAGGCAACCTCATGTCTTCTTTTTGCTCTCCTGATTTCTTTCTTAAGTGTTTTCTTGCACTTCTGATACTCCTCAAGCACCTGATTTACCCCCTGTTTCCTATACATTTCATACAACTCCCTCTTCTTCTTTATCAGAGTTGCAATATCCCTTGAGAACCAAGGTTCGTTATTCCTATTCAATTTGCCTTTAATCCTGACAGGAACATACAAACTCTGCACTCTCAAAATTTCCCCTTTGAAGGCTTCCCACCTACCAATCACAACCTGTCCCAGTCCACGCTTTTTAGATCCTTTCTCATTTCTTCAAATTTGGCCTTCTTCCAGTTCAGAACCTCAACCCTAGGACCAGATCTATCCTTGTCCATGATCAAATTGAAACTAATGGTGTTATGATCACTGGAACCAAAGTGCTCCCCTACACAGACTCTGTCACTTGCCCTAATTCGTTTCCTAACAGGAGATCCAATATTGCATCCCCTCTAGTTGGTCCCTCTATATACTGATTTAGAAAACTTTCCTGAACACATTTTACAAACTCTAAACCATCTAGACCCCTAACAGCATGGGAGTCCCAATCAATGTATGGAAAATTAAAATCCCCTACCACCACAACTTTATGTTTCCTGCAGTTGCCTGCTATCTCTCTGCAGATTTGCTCTTCCAAGTCTCGTTGACTATTGGGTGGTCTGTAATACAATCCCACTAATGTGGCCATACCTTTCCTGTTTCTCAGCTCCACCCATAAGGACTCAGTAGACAAGCCCTCTAATCTGTCTTGCCTGAGCACTGCTGTAATATTTTCCCTAACAAGCAATGCTACTCCCCACCTTTCATTCCTCTGCCTCTCTTATCAGATCCTTCCTTCTCCAGCCCTTGACCTTTCCCACCCACCTGGCTTCACCTATTACTATCCAGCTAGCTTCTTTCCCCTCCCCCCACCTTTTTATTCAGACATCTTCCCCCCTTCCTTCTGGCCCAAAATGTCCACTATTTACTCTTTTCCATAGATGCTGCCTGACCTGCTGAGTTCCTCCAGCATTTTGTGTGTGTTGCTTCAGTATCTTATATGAGGTGTATGGGGTATCCAGGGAGGGGTGGCACCTCTGGTGAATGGGCTTGTTATGTCCATTCTGGGGCATCTCATTCACCTTTGAACCCCACTGGACACTTAGCTCTCACTTGTGGCTCCAAGTAGCTGTTTGTATGCGATAGCGGCCACACATCAGTACACCGTTTCGACAGGTGGGCTAAATCAGGTGAGGTTAGCCAGTGGGCCTCATACCCCGATGAGATAGGGACATGCCTGTCCCAGCATGCAAAGTGGCGGACTGGGTGGATGAGATCTATGGTGAGATCCAACTGCTAGAAAGGCAGTACTGCAACACTCGAGGAGAGCGAAGGGCATGATAAGCACAGAAGATGTCATGGTTATCCACTGCAGCCAAGGAAGACCACAGTTCTAATGCTTGTTTGTACCACTGGACACAGACTTCTGAGATTGAGAAAGTCAAACTGTCTAGTGCAACGGCACTAGACTCTCTCGCATAGGTTTCCTGTCATTGTAGGACACAATGGACAGCCATTCTAATAATATTCAAAGATTCAGAATACATTTATTATCAAAGTATGTATGCAGGGTACAACTCTGAGACCCGCCTTCTCCAGAGACAACCACGAAATGAAGAGAACCACGGAACTGTTCAAACAATAAACGTCAAACCTAATTCCCCCCCCCACCACCCCCCGACACAAGCAAACAAAATCAAATCACGCAAATGGCGACAAAAAAATGAGCGAGAAGCACAGAATATGAAACACAAAAACGAAAGAATCTAAGCATGTTCAGTTCAGCTCAGTGTTCGTTATCTGCAGATGGCCCCGATTTAAAATCGCCCAAACTAGGAGCACCCAGAAACTAGAAACACATCATAATGCTAATATATGTATGCATTACCAGAAAACTAATGGCTATTGATTTACAGATTAAACAGAGGAAGTACATGCTATATTCATCATAAAACAATAAAACATATTTCTCAAAATTATATCTGATTGTCAGATATTATATCTGTTCTCAGCGAATGTAAGTAACAGAACAATACAAATATTGATTTGATATTTTCAGGGATTTCAAGAAATTTAGGTCAAATTTTCCATCTGTTCGTCATCATTGGTTGGAAGAGATAACAACACAATTGCAAATTGAAGTCTTTATAGGTCTGTTTGACTCTTCTTATAAGAGTAAGAGAAGCAGAATGCAGGACACTGGTCTTTC
This sequence comes from Mobula hypostoma, assembly GCF_963921235.1. Classification (NCBI taxonomy): domain Eukaryota; kingdom Metazoa; phylum Chordata; class Chondrichthyes; order Myliobatiformes; family Myliobatidae; genus Mobula; species Mobula hypostoma. Next base: position 9,986,626 of record NC_086105.1, on the reverse strand, counting down.
ATCAGAATAATAAGCCTTTCTTCACAGATATTGCCTCATATGCTGAGTTTTTCCAACGTCTCCAGTTTTTACTTCAGATTTCCAGCATCTGTGATATTTTAATCCCAGTAGTACTCTACACCTCCACTTCCTCCATCCCCTTGCTACCGGTTAGAATTTCACATCTCAATAATTTCTAAGAATTGCCTCTCGCATTCACAATGCAGCAAAATTGAAATAATCAGAACAAGTATTAAAAAGACTTTAACACGAGGAAATCTGCAGATGCTGGAATTTCAAGCAACACACATAAAAGTTGCTGGTAAACGCAGCAGGCCAGGCAGCATCTCTAGGAAAAGGTACAGTCGACGTCTCGGCCCGAAACGTCGACCGTACCTCTTCCTAGAGATGCTGCCTGGCCTGCTGTGTTCACCAGCAACTTTTATGTGTGTTGCTTAAAAAGACTTTCATATGCTTAAAAGTCAATGAGTAGCTTCTTTCTACAAAACATAATATGATAAATTATGGCTACAGTATTAAATCTTCTGGTGTCTAGAAACCAGGCAGAGCCACTATGGTTGTGTCGGAGGATATTCTCTCCTCGAAGAGTGCCACAACCTTGTCGTTGGGTTTGGAGGCTTGCATGGCTCAATTACCTGGAGAACAATGTCGACTGGAGTCAGGGCTTTATACTTTGGCTCTTGGTAGACTCACCCATGCCAAACGGATCAAAGGGTAAAGTGGTCCACCAGTCCTCCATGATCAGGGGCTTAGCTCAGGGCCAACAACCCTGACTGGCAAAACAAACCATATAGAGAAACAGCAGTGAAGAATCCTTCTGCATCTGAGTGGCCAAGGCCAGAGAGAGATGGAGGACCTTCATTGCTGCCCTAAATGCCAGTGGCATAATGGGCAGTAAGTAAAGAAGGAGCACATGCTCACAGCAGATGAAAAGATGTTCGTTTGCTTTTGGAATTACCAGTGGAAATTCAGTAGTGTGTAAGCCCGCAGCATCACAATGATATTGAACAGTTTCTGTACATTCAAGGATCTCACTTTGCCGAGAACACAAAGGAAATTGGGGTTGTGTCCCAACGGTCACAGGAGTCTTTGGCAACAGGGGTTCCTGTTGCTTGATATGTGAAGAGAAGGGTCATGGGTGGACGATCGTTTGTTGGCTGATGGGATGAATTTACAGTCAGTGAGGCAGTGAGAGAACAATTTTAGAAGTGGGAGGAGCATCAAGGATCTACTTTGTTTGCCACATACCTTTACACATAAACTGGTCGTTGATGTACTGGTATCCGCACCGGACTTTGAGACGAATGGTCCTGGGTTCACCCGGTCGGCTCCTCGCACGCTCTCCATCGTGCCGGGTTGAGCATCGGGCTAGCAAGTCGGCCCTGTAAAAGACAAGCAAATGCTAAAGAACCAGCAAGATTGCTACCTGACGTGTCACCATGCCCAAAGAGGAACCACACACAATTTACTGAGGTGTGTGTTGGCATGACATGCAATAAAAACAACATTCAACAGGTATAAAGAATAAAGAATTATATAAAAATAAGGTTAGAAGTACGAATATGAAATACAATGTGCATAAATACATAAACAACAGCATGCATTTACAATGTAAGCAGTATTATAAGAATGTTTTAAAGTGTTTACAGTGCAGTAACCGAGCTTATAAATACAGTGTGGTGTTGGTGGAGGGTGCTAAACAGAATGGTTAATCAGGTTAACTGCTTGGAGTAAGAAATGTTCAAGGTGGTGCGGTTTTTTTTGTTTAAATAGCCCTATAACACTTTACAGAAGGGAGTTTTTTAAAAAAGGGAATTTTCTGGGTGTGTCATTTCCACATACTTAGCATTTTTTTGAAATGGAGATTTGAGAAGTTGTGGTTGTAAGCCTGGTGGGGTGAGGTAAATTATTAGACTTGGGAATGTGATTGGTGATTGGCAGTGAGACAGGAGATGAGTGTTTGCCAAAATGTTCAGTGGACATGTGTACTCGCACAGGCAAGCTGCATCATTCCCTCAAAACCAATCAGTAATCTCCAAGATCTGGGCCTCAATACCCCCTTGGGCAATTGGATCCTGGAATTCCTCACTTGTAGATCCCAGTCAGTTGGTATTGACAAATACATCTCCTTCACAATCTCCATCAGCACAGGAGCACTGCGGGGATGCACGCTTAGCCCCCTGCTCTACTCGCTCTGCACCTGTGACTGTGTAACATTGAATCAGGTTCAGGGGTCTGACGAGTGAGAAAGAAAACACTGGCTGTGAAGAAATATGTTAATCATTTATTTACAAGCAGTAAAAATTCGGCCAAGCATTAATGTTCCCCAGGTCACAGAAACTACAAAACTGAATATTCAACAAACATATTTAGTTAAAAGTGTGTGCAGAGCATACCATCCCAATGGTTACATGCACCACTTGCCTTAAACAAAGGAAGAGAGATCAAGCCCCTTCTATTTTATACCTGGGATATTTGAAACTGGACACCAGGCAGATGACTAATGGAAAAAGCAGCTGTAGTTTCTAAACTAACCAATCACGATGGAAGCAACTTTCAATAATCAGAAAAAGCCACACCCCATCTCACAGGACACCCCACCCCTTGAAAGTTACAAATATGATGATCCAATCCTCAGACTAGTATGACTCTCAGGGTCTCTTTAAGTTACATTTAAAACACAGAAGTGCAATATCCTGTACTCTAAAGCCAATAGTCGATTCCCAGTGTTTATTACGGTAGTCCACCAGCCTCCCTGGGCCCCAAAAGGCTGGCATACTTCCCCTGGAGAGTAATAGCTAAAGGGCTGGTCCCCTGCTTGGTCTGATACATTGATTCTCGGTTGTAATCAATCAGATGAGTGATGTTACCTGACCCGTCAGAAATATAGCTACAACATTCTTGACCTGTAACAGTTCAACTGCCACTTCCCTTTCTGAGCAGGTAATCCAAGGCCATCAAAATCAGTTCCCGGGATGGTCTGGCCGCACCATGTTGAGAAAATCTATCAATCAAAGCATCCTTACTTTGTGATAGCCCTCTTACCAAGGTGCTCATCCAGGCACTGGGGAGGCATACATACAGTGTCATATATCAACCACACCACACTGTGGGAATCACAGGTAGACCTTGGGACTACGTATCCAGTAAGTGCCATTCATTGTCCAGCAAGTGCCCACCTTCACAACACCATCTGGCATAGACACAGCCGTCCCAGGATACCATTCCTGCTCACACTTTCCAACCACCTTGCACCTTGTACCTGCACTCAACATAACACCTACACCAACACTCTGTTGTGTGGAAATCACTTTAAGAGTCAGGACCTTCCAATTAAACAAATGGTATGTAGGGAAATGCCAGCCCTTAAAGCACTTACACCACCAGGGCTATTAAGGCTCAACTCCCTTAAGGGTGTTACCATACTCTGGGTCAAGTTTGGCTGGAATAGATTACTCCCTCCCAGCTCCCCCAAAATAGAATGTCACAACCCGAGAAGCCAGATAATTTCCCCCAACAGTCTTTTCCTTGTCAAAGGGCTCGATATCAGTGGATCCCTTCTACGATGTAGTAAGGAGTCTTCTTACAAATTCACTGAATATTTAGAAATCACAAAACTATCAGAACTACTAGATTTGCTCCCCAAGTGCTCAATTCACTCTGAATGTGGGCATCTCAGATCCAAATTTCTACCCCATCAGTTCAAATTTCATCTGGCCAATATGAAATGAGTTATCCCTGAAACCAATTACATGAGGCAACAGGTAACAAAGTAACAGTTTAAGGCACAATAAACACAAAATAGATTTTAAAAAAACAAGAAACAAATTAACTGCCTTAAAAACACAAGAAACAAAGTAACAGATTAGAACACTAAACACAAAGCCCAGGCTCCACTGCTCTTCTTTAAAGCTTCATATGGAACTGCGAAAACTTAAAACAGACAGTTGAATTCTTACAGAGTAACAGCACACTTATCAGAGAACAAAGGAGAAGGAAAAAGCAATTGGGCAGGGCCCAATATTCACAGTGTTTCTTAAAGGAAAAGTCCTCTCTCTCTCTCTCTCTCTCTCTCACACACACACACGCACACACACACTCACATACACACACACACACACACACACACACACACACACACACACACACACACACACGTAAACTGACGCGTGTGGCCACACCTCACATTTCTCCACATTAATATCATTTACATTCTATTTACAGGGAAGAGGGATGCAGGTCAAATGAGCCCCTCTTTATGACTATGAGGTGCGAACCCCCCTCCAATTCCCACTGCTGGCGAACGTCAGGCACAGCCATTTGTGATGGCTCCAGCAGTGGATGTATAGAATCCTGAATAAAGTGCGAGGAATCTGGCAGTCATCAGGACAGGACTTGAAGAATGACCCTTCCCCCTCAACTCTTTCTTGCTTCCCTGGACAGTACTGCCTCCAGATTGCATAGAGGGTGCGGTTGGGAGCCCTGTTTACCTGTTCCCCAGGGATCCCAGCTTTGAGCAATGCTGAAAACAGTTCTTTACCGGGTATGTGGGATCCTCCACTCCCCATCTGCTTATCCATCTTCTGTACCTGGCTATGCACACCCTCTTCTACATACTCAAAACCTTGTAATAATAGAATCACTGTACTTATAGGATGATCAACAGATGGTGCTATTAAAGGCAGCTCTACCCCTCCAGGCATAACTACTTGTCCTATCATTCCAGAAAGTAATTCCACATCCACTGGTAGGCTACCACTATCGCAGTACAATTCAGTGATAAGAGCCTACTGACATTGAACTTTTGTGCCCCCATCTACTGTTCTCCATTCTGCTTGGGGTTTTAAATTCCATTCAGTAAGAGAATTATACTTAAATTTAACCGTAGTCATTGCTCAAACCTGTAGTGATGCACTCTGTTCAGGGTAAGCAAGCAGTGTTCTCAGATCATTATTGATTGCGTGTTGGGTTGATAGGCTCCTAAAGCACCTATCCCTTTGTTAGATAGGACCACTCTGGTACCCATATCCCCAATACCACAGGGCCAGAGACTCTCTAGACATTTATCTGTACCTAAACTCACTACTTCCACAGTGGAGAATTCCCAGATCTCTGTTGTCTCGGAGGTGCCCATTGTATTACCACCCACACATTCCTGATCCTCCTCCCCACCCCCCAGAAGAAGAAGCTGTAGGCTGATGCCCCAGACAGGAGCACGTGATCACTGTCCCGGCCCAAACTGTTTCGGGTACACAGAGAAGAGGGCAATCATTTTGAAGATTAAACTGTATGTCCATGCTATCCTCCCCCTCCTATTTTCATCATACGGCCAGACATCCCCATTCCACAACCTCACAGTAGAATCATTGCCCTGCCTCATCAGGGCTCGAAGCTTAATAGGGTAGTGCAGCATCTAAGTGCCGTGTCTTCATTAGCTGACAAGCTGTCTCTATATTCTTATCCTCCAACTTTGTAGTCCGACTCTGAGCCACCAATAATGATTCTCTCACAATAATACAACGCTGAATGAAATTTTCCAATTCATTCTTAAAATTCACTATCGTTTTATATCGATGCCTTACAAGTACTGCAAACAGCCACAGAGCACCCCGATGACTATCTTTTTCCTGGGAAAACCCAATAATTTAAGAAAGGAAACAATGTGGCAAAATATAACTGGTCTGACTAATCTACTGGTATTCCATTACTCATCAGCAGGTTAGCAAGACTTCCAAAACCCACACTATTGACAATTACGTGGACAGGAAAGGAATGGAGGGTTATGGGCTGAGTGCAGGTCGGTGGGACTAGGTGAGAGTAAGAGTTCGGCACGGACTAGAAGGGCCGAGATGGCCTATTTCTGTGCTGTGATTGTTATATGGTTATATGGTTATTATCTGTCCAACCCAGGACTTGGCACTTCTCATGCGGGGGTTCCTCTCTTTTAAATAACTTTGTAAAAAAATACATTTCTGCTCAAAAAGCCAGACACTGCTCGTCGCATTGAAATGCAACATTGAATCAGGTTCGCAGGTCTGGTGAGCGAGACAGAAAACACTGACTGGAAATAAATATGTTAATCATTTATTTACAAGCAGTAAAAATTTAACCAACCATTCATATTTCCCAAGTTACAGAAACTGCAAAGCTTAATATTCAACTAACATACTTAGCTAAAAGGGCAAGCAGAGCATACCTTTCCAATGGTCACATGCACCACTTACCTTAAACAAAAGATGAGAGATTAGGCCCTTTCCATTTGCCATTTTTTTACCTGGGATATTTGAAACTGGACACCAAGCAGCTAACCAAAGAGAAAAGCAGCTGTAGTTTCTAAACTAACCAATCACGACAAAGCGAATTGTGATAATCCGAATAAGCCATGCACCCCATGGCACACACTATGTGGCTAATTATAGCTCCAACATCATATACTGTACAAGTTTGCTGATTATACTGTTGTTGTGAGCTGTATCAAAGGTGGTGATGAACCAGCATACAAGAGAGTGATTGAAAATTTGGCTGAGTGGTGTAATAGCAACAACCTCTCACTCAATGTCAATACAACCAAGGAAGTGATTGCAGACGTCAGGAGAGGGAAACCAGAGGTGCATTGGCGAGTAATCATCAGAGGATCAGAGTTGGAGAGGGTCAGTAACTTTAAATTCCTGGGTGTCACTATCTCAGAGGATCTGTCTTGAACCTGTCATATAAATATAATTGCAAAGAAAGCACAATACGCCTCTAATTCCTCAGGAGTATGCGGATGTTTGGCATGCCATCGAGCACCTTGGTAAACCTCTATAGGTGTGTAGTGGAAAGTGTGCGGACTGTCTTTGAGGGGAAAAACCTACAAAGGTAGTGGATTTGGTCCAGTGCATCAGGAATAAACCTCTTCCAACCATTGAATACATCTACATGAAAAGTTGGCATAGAAAAGCAGCATCCATCATCAAAGATCTTCACCACCCAAGCCATGTTCTTTTCTCACTGCTGCCATCAGGTAGAAGGTACAGGTGTCTCAGTACGCACACCACCAGGTTCAAAAATAGTTACTACCCCTCAATCATCAGGCTCTTGAACTAAAGCAGATAACTACACTCATTCTACTTCTGGTGTTCCCACAACTAATGGTCTCATTTTAAGAATTTTTTATCTTGTTATTTCATGCTTATTATTTCATGCTATTTATTTATATTTGCATTTGCACAGTTTGTTGTTCATTGATCCTGTTTACAGTTACTGTTCTATAGATTTGATAGGTATGCCCACAGAAAAAGAATCTCAGAGTTGTATGTGGAGACATATGTGCACTCTGATAATAAATTTTATTTTGAACTTTGAACTTTAACCCTGCTTTTGAATAAGTAACCAAAGAGGCAAGAAACTCATGTATACACCAGTCAAAATTATGGAGGTGACTACAGGTACATGCTGCACACCGTGACATGTCATTGCCCAAGTCCACCGTCCTTCATGTGTTGTCAAAACAACTGAGGGTGGGGGAGGGTCCAAGTTCTGTGCTACGCGCACTGAGTGCCATATGTTCAATTACATTCACTATGCAGAACAATAGTGTAGTGGTTAGCACAACACTTTACACTACTAGAGACACAGGTTCTATTCCCACTGCTGTCTGTAATGAGTTTGTACATTCTCCCCATGACCACGTGGGTGTCCTCCTGGTATTCTAGTTTCCTCCAACAGTCCAAAGATGTACCAGCTGGTAGGTTAATTGGCCATTGTAAATTATCCCATGATTAGGCTAGGATTAAGTCAAGGGATTGCTGGGTAGCTCCATTCGAAGGGCTGGAAGAGCCTATTCTGTGCTGTATCTTAAATGAACAAATGTTTTGTATTTCCTTCAAATGGGCTCAAAAAGTCCACAAAAAAGAATCAGGACGGCTGATGTTTTCAGGATTCCCTGTGAAGGTGGAGCAGCGTATATTGGCCAGACAGGACACATGGTAGAAACCTGCATCAAGGAGCATTAGGAGGTGTATCTGTTTGGGTTACCCTGAGAATTCGGCAGTAGCAGAACATTATATACACAATGACCTCAGAATTGACTTTGATAGCGCAGAACTACAATGTCGCACCAGTGGCTTTTGGGACCACTTGTTGGAGGAAGCCATAGAAATAAGACTAGAGAATAAGAATTTTAACAAAGACGAAGGTCTTGCTCTAAGTAAAAACTGGAATATCATTTGAAATAAGATGGAACAGTGACAACAAGACTGGTTGAGAAACAACCAATCAGGAGGGACGGACAATGGGGGTATATATACCACTGGACTTGACATGTCTAGGCATCATCCCTGATGAAGACGGCAGGGTTTGTCATTGAAACTTCAGGTAAAATCAATACCTGTACCTGTCTGGTAGCTTGCGAAGAATGTATTTGACATATATGCTAGGAAAGCAGAAGATTCTTTTCCTTCATTATCAAGTTCTTAATCTCGCAATGCTCCTATGGTGAAATATAAATCTGCAAGAACCTGAAAGAGTTGATTGTGAGAATTTCAAAGTCTATACTCCACATATACTTCTCATTTATTAAGAAATCTCAAAGACCAAATTTTCTCAGTCATTTCTAAGCCAGCTACACTGTATTGTAATAGCAATTAGCAGACCACTGGACAAAGCTGTTACCAGTACTCATTCGTTCATTCATTATGTGCTGTGTTGTATGGCATGGGCAATCATGGTCTTTCCAGGACCAGGGTCTTTCTTGGCAAATTTTTCTACAGAAGCGGTTTACCATCGCTTTCTTTTGAGCAGTGTTTTTACAAGATTGGTGACCCCAGCCATTATCAATATTCTTCAGAGATTCTCTACCTGGCATCAGAGATCGTATAACCAGAACTTGTGATGACCATCCACCACCGGCTCCCATGGCTTCACATGACCCTGATCCGGGGCTAAGCAGGTGCTACATCTTGTCCAAGGGTGACCTGCAGACTAACGGAGGGAAAGAGAGCCTTACATCTCCTTTGGCAGAGACATATCTCCACCCTGCCACCCACACATATACTGTGCATATTAATTAGCCTTGTGTTCTGACTCTGTTTATACTTTAGTGGAAGTCAGCATAGCTTGTTAAATATTACATACAAAATATGGTACATCAATTCAAATTAGTGCTTGTTTTTAATGACATTTGCTGGATGCAAGAACTGCTCATGGGACAGTCCATGCCTCGGGATGAATCCATCATTATGTTTATTCACAAGCCTTTAGAAAGACCTGACAATTAAAGTGGGACTTTCAGGTGCAAAAAGGCACATAGGCATGGACTAGGAATGTAATTTTTGTATAAATTCTCTGACTGCTGTACCTTCTGGGAAAATATTCTACATATTTCAAAGTTATTTAACGTAGTTTAAATTATGGATACTCCCACATGGCTGATTGAATTTGATTAAGCATTTTTTCTTCGTGATGCGCATATTTCCAACTATGTTAATCTCTTCAACTAGTTACCGCTCTTAAACCCACTAGATACCACAGTTATGAGTTTCTGTTCAACGAAATATTCATCATTGAAATCATTTATTTAATGCTTGGGCCACAGGTTCATTCAAAATGTAATAACTGATTTACTGGCATAATTTTCAGATTAATTGCAATGTGTATATCAAACTCATGCCTCAGTATATGTGACATGTATACATCACATGTACTCAGTTTACTTTATTCCTGATGGGGATAAATTGGATTTGATTCATGATCCATACGAATTTTAAGCAAACTTTAAAAGTACGTCTTTTTAAAATTAAGAGATCTGTACACCATCTATAAATTTGCCAATGACACAAGCATTGTTGGCAGAGTTTCAGGTGGCGATGAGGAGGCGTACAGGACTGAGATAGATCAGCTGATTGCTTGGTGTCGTGACAACAACCATCAGTAAGGCTAAGGATTGATCGTGGATTTCAAAAAAGGAAGTTGAGGGAACACACGCCGATTGTCATCAAGGCATCTGAAGTGGAAAGAGTGAGCAACTCTAAGTTCGTGGGTGCCAGCATTGATGGAGATCTATCCTGGGTGCATGAGATTGATGCAACTACAAAGAAGACACAACAGTGGCTGTATTTCATCAGGAGGTTGAAAAGAATTGTACGACACCAAGGCTGTCGCAAATTTCTGCAGATGTAGGTTCCCTCCGGGTGCTCCGGTTTCTTTCACGGCCCGAAGAAATACCGGTTGGTAGGATAATTGGTCATTGTAAATTGTCCCGTGCTAGAGTTAAATCAGGGGTGGCTGGGTGGCACTGCTGGAAGGGCTAAAAGGGCCTATTCCACACTGTATCTCAATTAATAAACATTCTAACTGATAACATCACCATGTGGTATGGAGGGACTGCTGGACAGGAACATAAAAGACTGCAGGAAATTGAAAACTCAGTCAGCTCCATCATGGGCACCAGCCTCCCTAGCATTGAGGATATCTTCAAAAGGCGATGCCTCAAAATAGCAGCATCCATCATTAAGGACTTGTTCTCATTACTACCATCAAGGAGAAGGTACAGGAGCAGCTTTTTTCCGACCAGCGCCAGATTTTTGAATGGACAATGAACCCATGTATATTACCTCAATATATTTTTGCTCTCTTTTTGAACTACTTCTCCAATTTAATATTTTTAATATATTTTATTGTAATTTATACATAAAACATAGAATAGTATCACACAAGAACAGGTCATTCAGCCCACAATGTAGTGCCAAACCATCTATAAAGCACATCTAAAAAACCCAAGCACTAATCCCTCCTACCTACACAATGTGCATATCCCTTCATCTTCCTTACATCCACATGCCTATCCAAATGTCTCATGAAAGCCTGTAATGTATTTGCCTCTACCACCATTTCAGGCTGCACATTCTAGGCATCCATCACTCTGAGTAAAACACTTATCCCTCACATCCCCCTTGAACTTACCCCCTCTTACCTTCAATGCATGTCCTCTGGTATTAGACATTTCAACCCTGGGAAACAGGAATTCCTGGTATACTCTATCTATGTTTCTGATAGTCTTATAATGACTGATAATGTTATAATGTTTCTGATGATCTATCCTCAACTTCTGCTGCTCCAGAGAAAACAACTCAACCTCTCATCCTGGTAAACCTTCTGCACCTCTCCAAATCCTCAACATCCTTCCTATAATGGGGTGAGAAGAACTGTTCACAATACTCGAGTTGTGGCCTAAAAAGAGTTTTATAAAGTTGCAACATAACATCTTGACTCAATGCCCCCACTAATAAAAGCAAGCATTCCATTAGCCTTAATCGTCTTATTATTATGTTCCAATGTATTATTATGCTGCAAAACAACTAATTTCATGACATATGCCAGTGACATCAAAGCTGCTTCAATTCTGACTTTGACATATTAAGCAATCTGTTGAACTGTTTCATAATTTCATCTATTTGATTATTTATTATTATTATTATTTGATTTGATTATTCCATCTGTTTCATCATGGGGCTAAGCATGACTCCAATGCCACAGTCAAGTTTGCTGACGGCACTACTGTTATTTATTGACACAAGACGTACTGCAGATGTTGGAAAATTAGAGTGATCAACATAATGTGCTGGAGGAGCTCAGTAGGTCAGGCAGCATCTATGGATAGGAATAAACTGTCAACGTTTCAGGCCGAAACTCTTTATCAGGACTGTATATTATTGTATGCACTGTATATGTATATTATTTATTATTTTATATATATATGGTTTTCGCCTTTGGACACTTTGTCTTTTGCACATTGGCTGTTTGTCAATCTTTATATGTAGTTTTTCATTAATTTTATTGTATTTCTTTGTTCCTGTGAATGCCTGCAAGAAAGTGAACCTCTGGGTAGTATATGGTGACATACACGTACTTTGAGAATCAATTGACTTTGAACTTGGAACTTTATTTTGCTGTGGAAGGAAGCAGTGACGTTATAAGACGTTCATGCTGCAACCTAGCATCAAGTAAGACATGAAGTTGGTTTGTACCACAGCATTCAATAAGATAATCAAGTGAATAATATTGACCTTCTTTTACATACTAATTCATTAACTGTTGCTACCTCTTTTTCTATGTTTGACTTTGTAGCAATATGCTTTAGGGTACTGTGGTAAACCATATATATGTTGTAACTGGGTTAACAGTCTGGACACGCCCCTCTGCTGACTGCCCCTGTGGCTCCTCCCACAGATCCTGAATAAAGGTGATTTCGTCCTGCCCCTCCCCCTCAGTCCAGGGGCAGACACTCAGCATGGAGGTCGTATTGTACAGCGAATAAAAGCCTCTTAGTATTTACCCACCTTCGGTCTTTTGGAGTTATTGAAGGTGCTTCAGGTACTTTGTATTTATTTCCATTACTAATCTTGAAGGACAATGGCCCTTTCACAGAGAATTTAGAATCTCTGATCTCCCCATCACTGTGACAGGAGAAATGGAATGCGACATCTAAAATTTTCTGATGATGTTGCAACAAAATGAATTGCTCGGGGAAGCGAATACCATTTGTTTCAGAGAATGGGAATGTGATACACGTTGACAGATCGCAACATCCTTGTTACATTATGAGATTTTCTTAGTCAAATATTTACCTGATTTTGAAATAAGAAGTTTAGTAACACTGCTTAATTTTTAAAAGGTTATAATTATTTTCAAAAAGAGATTTGAAATATTATTAATCCTGTGTCTCATGTGAAATGTATGACATGAGTCATAGGGTCATAGAAAAATACAGCACAGAAAAAGGCCTTTCAGCCCATCTAATCTTTGACAAACTATTTAAACCGCCTACTTCTATCGGCCTGGACCCGGACCACAGCACTCCATACCTGAACCATCCATGTACCTATCCAAGCTTCTCTCTACCATTGGAATTGTACCTGCATGCACCACTTGAACTGGCAACTCGTTCCACACTCTCACCACACTCTGAATAGAGCAGTTGATTCTTATGTTCTCCTTAAACTTTTCACCTTTCACCCTTAACCCACGAACTGTGGATCATTAAATCATGGAATTTGTCAATCCAAATTAAGTTATTCCCAATCACGTGTCCACCGTCAATATTAGGTTTTGCTGGATTTATCCCTGTCAAACAGTGGGTCCATATCAGGAGGGTTCCAAACCCATGTCTGTGCCTTGAGTGTACCAGGAAATGATGATCATACCTCCAACTGTCCCCTTGTTTGCTTCTCATATCTGTCTGACCTTCATTATGAACAGTGATCTATCAATGACTCTACAATTTTAATTTTTTAACTCATCCAGTATATTGCATTCCTCTATAAAATCAATCATATCTGAAGTATTTACTTTCTGAAGACAGACACCAATTAACTATTAAGGAATGTAAGCCTCCACACACAGTTTGGCTTCACCATCAGGCAGTTTATACAGTACCTTTACACTCAACGGCCATTTTATTAGATACACCTGTATACCTTCTCATTAATGCAAATATCTAATCAGCCAATCATGTGGCAGCAGCTCAGTGCATAAAAGTATGTAGACATGGTTAAGAAGTTGGAACAAACATGTTGTTCAGACCAAACACCAAAATGGGAAAGAAATGTAATCTAAGTGACTTTGACCATGGAATGATTTTTGGTGCCAGATGGGGTGCTTTGAGTATCTCAGAAAATGCTGCTCTCTTGTGACTTTCACATACAACAGTCTCTAGAAGTACAAAGAATGGCATGGAAAACAAAAATTAAACATCCAGTGAGCAGCAGCTCTGGAGGTGAAAGCACATTGTAAGTGCGAAATTTCAGGGGACAATTGCCAGACTGATTCAAGCTGACAATAAGGCAATAGTAACTCAAATAGCCACTTGTTGCAACAGTAGTGTGCAGAAGAGCATTCTGAACGCACAACACCTCGCATCACTTTATTTACATACAATCAGTCCATGTATATAACAGTTATTTGTACTTTTTATTTTGGCATCTTCCCCCTTTCATTTCAGACCTGAAGAAGGGCCAAGGCAAGACTATTTATTCATTTCAATAGATGCTACCTGAACTACTGAGTTCCGCCAACATTTTGTGTGTGCTACTTGCATATTATAGGATTGCCATTATGTTCTTATGCATATTGTACTTCTTATGCTGCATTGGATCTGGAGTAACAATCATTTTGCTCTTTACACTCGTGTTCTGAAGTAGGACAAAAATCATCTTGAGTCTTGATCTTTAATCTTAAGTTATTATACATTATATCTTTATCCCCATAGATTCATTTCACACCAACATTGTGCGCAGGTGTATCTCAACTTGAACTAAATAATAATGAACATAAAAAGGCTCAACTGTATAAATCACCTCAACAAATAATTAAGTTGAAGGAGGAGTTGAGAAATACTAGATTCCATTATATTAAGTCTGAAAAATTATGGATTCTTGACAGTATGTGGGTTCTAGTACTTGCAGATTTAACACAGTACAGGCCCTTCCGACTTAATGTATCTGTGCCATCCAATTACCCCCATGTGACCAATTAACCTAGTACCCTGTACATGCTTGGAATATGGGAGGAAGCCAGAGCACCTGGAGGAAACCCACATGATCACAGGGAAAACGTATGAACTCCTTAAAGACAATGGTGGAATTGAACCCTGATGGCCGACGCTGGAACAGCGTCATGCTAACCACGATGCTACCGTGCCATGCCAATTTGTTTTCGATAGTTTTGACATGATGGTGTAAACTCGAAATAATTGTCATACAAAAGCAATGCTAAGAAATCTACATGCAGTTGGCAGTGCTGAACATGTCACATAGTCTCAGCATAGTGTTTTACTCTGCCTCTGAAATTCAGTTTCAGTTAAATCACAGGAGTGAATTTCACTAACAGCATACAATGTACTGACACTATTGTCAAATGTATTTAGCATCACCAACTGGAAAGGAATTTCCAGGCACAAATAAATATAAAAGAACACATTCCATTTCTTGTGAATCTTTATTCATGCCACCACTGTCATTTCTGTCTTGACTTAATAAACCTAATGCATCAGCTGTAATTTGCTATTTTGAAACTAGAGATGAATGGTGAGATTATCAAAAAGTCAAGGAGAATTTCAATTCTGTTACAAGAAGAAATTGCTATGCAAGAGCAAGGCTTTCTTTTAGCGTATCGCACCAGACAGTCAGCCATTCTTGTCTGGCGCACGGTGTCAGGATTGGTCTCCTTTTGGATTAACTGGGTCACGATATGAACGTTCCTAACTTGATCCTTTTCTTTTTTTAACGAGGCCGAGTGGCTAACTTGACGCTCAACCCAGCACAGATGGAAAGCGTGCTTGGGGGTGGGGGGGGGGGGGTGGCCCGACTTGGATTCGAACTCGGGAGCCTTCACTCCGGAGTCCGGCGCTGATGCCATTGCGCCACCAGCCGGCCAGGGCAAGGCTGATCTCTTGTGTAAAAAGGATTTTGGGCAACATTTGAATTATTAATAAAGATAAGATAATGGAGGTGACATAATAAAAGAAATGGGATAAATGTTGGGAAATGAAAATGGGAATAGGAAATAGATAGATGGATGGGTGGGTGGATGGATGAATGAATGAATAAATAAATAATGGGGAAATAAATAAACAGATAGATAGATAAATGCAATATAATTAAACCAGGGAGAGAAAGTTAAAGCTGAATCTGTTCTCCATGACAACAAGGAATATTGTCGTTCATTGGACTCCAGCAGCAATGTTTTCCCTAGAAAGCGTTGAAGTGTTCAGGACGGTCCACGTTAATTAGTTTCAGTGCTTAAAATATCTGGGTTTGGCCTTTTGTTCCAACTTGCAGCTAACAATGGATTGGTGATTCTTTATCTAACTCCAGGCTAACTTTAAGTCAGGATCAGAATCAGATTGAATAAATTTCACAACAATGCCAGTGATATTAACGCTGATTTTAATTCCACCAGATTGGAATGAAGGTCTGTTAACAAGGTAAGGATACCCCAAGCATTGATGCCAGATGGATTAGGTGATTGTATTGTAAGGACTGTGATATTCACATGCACGTCCAAAGAGTCCTGCCTGTAATTGTACATCTTTTACTCTACCATGTCTGATTGATTTGCTTTATGAACTCAGATCAGCTCAATAAATAAGTTTTTTGCCCGTGAATGAGAAGGTGGCTGGGATTTGTACCACTCCAACACTAAATTTCAACCTAGAAGTGGATTTAAATGCACTATTGAAAGCAAGCTACCTTTCCAATGTTGCCAGTACAATCTTAACATAGAACATAGAACATAGAATAGTACAGCATATTTCAGGCCCTTCAGCCCATAATGTTGTGCCGACCCTCAAACCCTGCCTCCCATATAAGCCCCCACATTAAATTCCTCCATATACCTGTCTAGTAGTCTTTTAAACGTCACTAGTGTATCTGCCTCCACCACTGACTCAGGCAGTGCATTCCACGCACCAACCACTCTCTGAGTAAAAAACCTTCCTCTAATATCCCCCTTGAACTTCCCACCCCTTACCTTAAAGCCATGTCCTCTTGTGTTGAGCAGTGGTGCCCTGGGGAAGAGGTGCTGGCTATCCACTCTATCTATTCCTCTTATTATCTTGTACACCTCTATCATGCCTCCTCTCATCCTCCTTCTCTCCAAAGAGTAAAGCCCCAGCTCCCTTAATCTCTAATCATAATGCATACTCTCTAAACCAGGCAGCGTCCTGGTAAATCTCCTCTGTACCCTTTCCAATGCTTCCACATCCTTCAACTAGTGAGGTGACCAGAACTGGACACAGTACTCCAAGTGTGGCCTAACCAGAGTTTTATAGAGCTGCATCATTACATCACGATTCTTAAACTCTATCCCTCAACTTATGAAAGCTAGCACCCCATAAGCTTTCTTAACTACCCTATCTACCTGTGAGGCAACTTTCAGGGATCTGTGGACATGTACCCCCAGATCCCTCTGCTCCTCCACACTACCAAGTATCCTGCTATTTACTTTGTACTCTGCCTTGGAGTTTGTCCTTCCAAAGTGTACCACCTCACACTTCTCCGGGTTGAACTCCATCTGCCACTTCTCAGCCTACTTCTGCATCCTATCAATGTCTCTCTGCAATCTTTGACAATCCTCTACACTATCTACAACACCACCAACGTTTGTGTCCTCTGCAAACTTGCCAACCCACCCCTCTACTCCCACATCCAGGTCATTAATAAAAATCACGAAAAGTAGAGGTCCCAGAACAGATCCTTGTGGGACACGACTAGTCACAATCCTCCAATCTGAATGTACTCCCTCCACCACAACCCTCTGTCTTCTGCAGGCAAGCCAATTCTGAATTCACCTGGCCAAACTTCCCTGGATCCCATGTCTTCTGACTTTCTGAATAAGCCTATCATGTGGAACCTTGTCAAATGCCTTACTAAAATCCATATATATCACATCCACTGCACTACTCTCATCTATATGCCTGGTCACCTCCTCAAAGAACTCTATCAGGCTTGTTAGACATGATCTGCCCTTCACAAAGCCATGCTGACTGTCCCTGATCAGACCATGATTCTCTAAATGCCCATAGATCCTATCTCTACGAATCTTTTCCAACAGCTTTCCCACCACAGACGAAAGGCTCACTGGTCTATAATTACCCCGACTATCCCTACTACCTTTTTTGAACCAGGGGACAACATTCACCTCCCTCCAGTCTTCCGGTACCATTCCCGTGGACAACGAGGACATAAAGATCCTAGCCAGAGGCTCAGCAATCTCTTCCCTCACCTCATGGAGCAGCCTGGGGAATATTCCGTCAGGTCTCGGGGACTTATCAGTCCTAATGTATTTTAACAACTCCAACACATCCTCTCCCTTAATATCAACATGCTCCAGAACATCAACCTCACTCATATTGTCCTCACCATCATCAAGTTCCCTCTCATTGGTGAATACCGAAGAGGAGTATTCATTGAGGACCTCGCTCACTTCCACAGCCTCCAGGCACATCTTCCCTCCTTTATCTCTAATCAGTCCTACCTTCACTCCTGTCATCCTTTTTTTCTTCACATAATTGAAGAATGCCTTGGGGTTTTCCTTTACCCTACTTGCCAAGGCCTTCTCATGCCCCCTTCTTGCTCTTCTCAGCCCCTTCTTAAGTTCCTTTCTTGCTTCCCTATATTCCTCAATAGACCCATCTGATCCTTGCTTCTTAAACCTCATGTATGCTGCCTTCTTCCACCTGACTAGATTTTCCACCTCACTTGTCACCCATGGTTCCTTCACCCTACCATTCTTTATCTTCCTCATTGGGACAAATTTATCCCTAACATTCTGCAAGAGATCTCTAAACATCGACCACATGTCCATAGTACATTTCCCTGCAGAAACATCATCCCAATTCACACCCGCAAGTTCTAGCTTTATAACCTCATAATTTGCCCTTCCCCGATTAAAAATTTTCCTGTCCTCTCTGATCCTATCCTTTTCCATAATAATGCTAAAGACCAGGGAGCGGTGGTCACTGTCCCCCAGACGCTCACCCACTGAGAGATCTGTGACCTGACCCGGTTCATTACCTAGTAGTAGATCTAGTATGGCATTCCCCCTAGTTGGCCTGTCCACATACTGTGACAGGAATCCATCCTGGACACACTTAACAAACTCTGCCCCGTCTAAACCCCTGGAACTAATCAGGTGCTAATCAATATTAGGGAAGTTAAAGTCACCCATGATAACAACCCTCTTATTTTTGCACCTTTCCAAAATCTGCCTCCCAATCTACTCCTCTGTATCTCTGCTGCTGCTAGGGGGCCTATAGAATACCCCCAATAGAGTAACTGCTCCCTTCCTGTTCCTGACTTCCACCCATACTGACTCAAAAGAGGATCCTGCTACATTACCCACCCTTTCTGTAGCTGTAATAGTATCCCTGCCCAGTAGTGCCACCCCTCCTCCCCTTTTTACCTATCTTCTATGCAGTAGTGTGCTGGGGCAACAACATCAAAATAGGTGATGCTAACAGGCTCAATAAACTGATTAGAAAGTCTGGCTCTGTTATAGGAGTCAAACTGGACACACTGGAAGCTGTTGACAAACAAAGGACCCTACAGAAAATCCAGGCAATTCTGCATAATATTTCTCACCCTCTGCATGCCACCTTGGCGGAACAGAGGAACACTTTTAGTAACAGACTAATACAACTGCACTGCTCCAAAGAGCGCTATATGACGTCATTCTTACCCTTGGCCATTAGGCTCTATAATGAGTCAACCTATACCGGGGAAGTTATGAACCCCCACCCCCTCCTGTAAGACTGTTTGAGGTAACTTATTTTTCTTCTTTTTTATTTTTTCTTACTTCTCTTCTAATATGTGTATATTAGTATATCAGTGCACGTGTAATGCTACTGTGATACTGTAATTTCCCTCGGGATCAATAAAGTATCTATCTATAACAGAGGTTGGGCTCATCAGCAACAATGATGAGTCAGCATACAGAGAGGAGGTACAACAGCTTGTGGACTGGTGGGAACACAACAATTTGAATCTCAACATGGACAAAATTAAAGAGATGATTGTGGGCTTCAGGATGGTGTAGGCTGACTGCTCCCTACTGCGCATCAACAGCTCCTCCATGGAAAGGGTCAGGAGCACCAAGTTTCTTCAAGTGCACATCATGGATGATTTCACCTGGTCTTTCAACACCACCTCTTTAGTCAAGAAAGCACAGCAGCGTCTTTACTTTCTGAGGAGTTTGAGACAAGTAAGGATCCACACCCCCGTTCTAGCCACATTCTACCAGAGCACCATCGAAAATGTCCTAACTGGCTGTATCACCATCTGGTATGGGAATTGCAAGACATCCAATTGCCTGACCATTCAACAGATTGTGATGACTGCTGAGAAAATCATCGGGTTTTCTCTCCCTCCACCTCCATCTCGGACGTACACCAGAAATGCTGCATTTACAAAGCCCTCAACAATGTCAAGGACCCCTCCTATCCATCCTACAATCTCTTTGAACTTGTGTCAGGCAGAAGGTACCACCGTATAAGAACAAAGACTTTTAGGCTGAGTAACAGATTCTTCCCCCAGACTGTGAGACTTCTGAACACCCTGCTACCACCCAGAACAAAACCTTCCATTCTCTGCACATCATATTCCAATCTAAGAGCCTCTAAAACTTCCGTACTTGCCTGCCACACCTGGCAGTGTATTCTAGGCACCCACAACTCTGTGTGTAAAAAATTTGCCCTGCACATCTCCTTTGAACCTACCCCTTCTCAGCTTAAGTGCATGCCCTCTAGTATGAGAACTTTCAACCTTGGGAGACGGTTAAAAGTTTTTTGAACTATGCCCTTCATAATCTTAGAAACTTCCATCAGGCCCCATCTCCAGAGAAAGCAACCTAAGAATGTCCAATCTCTCTTGATAGTACATGCTCCCTAACCCAGGCTGCATACTGGTGAACCTCTTCTTCATCCTCTCCAAGGCCTCCACATCCTTCCTATAACGGGGCAGCCAGCAATACTCCAAATAAGGCCTAACCATAGTTGCAATATAACTTCTTGATTCTTGATCTCAATGCAACTATTTAAAGCAAGGGTGCAATTAATTTTCTTTACCATTCAATCAACCTGTGCAGTCACTTTCAAGTAGGCAGCAATAAAAATGGTGAGTGCATATTGCATTGTTAGTTGTATGTGTATATATATATGTACTCCAGATGTTCCGGTTTCCTCCCACAGTCCAAAGACAAACTGGTTGTTAGGTTACTGGTCATGGTGAATTGTCCTGTGATTAGGCTCAGATTAAATTGGGGGATTGCTGGTCGCATGGCTCAAAGAGATAGAAGGACCTATTCCACACTGAATCTCATTAAATTAAAATAAGCAAATAAATATAAAAATTGATTTTGGAGGCTATGTTGAAAATTGTCCATTGCAACGTGTGTCTCATCAACCACAGGTAACAGTCGCTCCTGATTCACACTACAAAAACACTAGGATTTTTAAGATGCTCTGTTAAAACTGTTCTTGGTAGTGTTCCAAATTTTTAAGACTGTCCTCATGACTAGAGAAACCTAATCTTTTTATCATAGCAGTCTAACTACATTAACAGCTCCTTATGGTGTTAATGTTCAAATATAATAAAATGGAACATCTAAAAAGGCACACAATGTGCAAGTTTTGGCTGAACTACAACTGCCCCCGCTTGCAGCCACATAGATAAGGAGATCCAAAGCCAATTAACTACAAATTCGATGTGCTCCTGGACCACAAACTATGTCACACCACAAGAGTGAAACAATTCTACAGGTATCTGAAGATAGAGCTTCTGTATAAAACTCACTGCCTGTAGAACGGTGCATTTAGAATGGAATTGGAAACTTCAAGTCTGTTTGTGAGGAATACACCAAAGTAGCAAACTACATCCCTACCTCCCATATCTCCACTCCAACAAATATGTGTGTTGTGACTGTGAACTGGTGGATATAGAAGTCCTTACAGCAAAATGAGCATCAGGCATCATATTTGAGACATCCTTGGAAGAAGAGGCCTGCCTGACCCAATATTACATGACATTTTTACATGCTAAAGATCAAAGGTAACAGCAGAATAATTCTATAGTTACATTGTATCTACAGTGCTTCCTTTGAATAGATATATTTTTCAAACACCCTCACCTTCACATCCACACTCCAGGCACCCAAAATGAATATTAATTCCCACTGACTCTGGGCTGTATTCATGCATATGTAGACATCTGAGGTCAAACAAAGTGTTTCTTTGTTTGAAATCAACTCCAAAACGTAGCCCCAGGAAGATCATTGTTCAGAGCTGCATATTAAATTCAATCTACAATCCACATTCAAGTCTGAATACTGGCTGCTGTTGAAATTAATATTTGCTGTATACCATAACTCCAGAATACACCCTATCCGTGTGCATCCACAGATGTGGCAGGAGACAGAGGTCTTCAGCAGACTCTCAGAACACATAAACAAGAGTGGAAGTATGTCATCCTAGATCCCAAGGGATTTTATTTTATTTATCCATTTTTCTGGATCTGGACAACTCTTTCTAAGTACAACATTTGTGGTCTATCACTAAGTACCCTGAGAAGGTGGTATTGCACTACCTTACTTTCCATTTTTCTATTTTCTATTTATGATTTATAATTTAAATTTTCAATATTTACTATTGATTTGTAATCCAGGGAGCGGGAAGCGCAGAATCAATTATCACTATGTTGATTGTACGTTCTGGTATCAATTGTTTGGCGAGAATAAAGTGTAAAATATAAAGTATAAAGTATTGAACTGCTGAGAACTATAGAATAATATCATACTGAAATAGTTCCTTCAGACCATTGAATTCACATCAATCACTTATTGACACTACTCCTACCAAATCCTATTTCTATTCTTCGAACATTCTCAACAACTGTGCTCAGATTCTACCATTTAGCTATTCATAAGAAAAAAAAACTACAGTTGCCAATTAACCTAGCAAACTATACAGCTTTGGAGGAAACTGGTACACCAAGTGGAATTTCCCATGGTTACAAGCAGAACTTGCAAACTCCACACCAACATCACTGAAGCTCAAATTGAACCCAGCTCCCTGATGCCACAAAGAAGTAGTTCTATTGGCTTCATCACTGTGCTGTCTTTAAAACATGGAAACAGAAAACCTACAGCACAATACAGGCCCTTCGGCTCACAATGCTGTGCCAAACATGTACTTACTTTAGAAATTACCTAGCGTTACCCATAGCCCTCTATTTTTCTAAGCTCCATATACCTATCCAGGAGTCTCTTAAAAGACCGAATCATATCCAGCTCCACCACCGTCGCCAGCAGCCCATTCCATGCACTCACTACTCTCTGCGTAAACTTACCTCTGACATCTCCTCTATACCTATTTCCAAGCACCTTAAAACTGTGTCCTCTGTGTTAGCCATTTCAGCCCTGGGAAAAAGCCTCTGACTATCCACATAATCAATGCCTCTCATCATCTTATACACCTCTATCAGGTCACCTCTCATCCTCCGCCGCTCCAAAGAGAAAAGGCCGGGTTCACTCAACCTACTCTCATAAGGCATGCTCCCCAATCCAGGCAACATCCTTGTAAAGGATGTTTACAAGAGTCTGATACAACAGGATAGAAACTGTCCTTGAGCTTGGTGGTACATGTTTTCATGCTTGTGTATCTTCTGTCCAACAGGAGAGGGGAGAAGAGAGGATGTCCATGCTGGGTGATGTCTTTGATAATGCTGGCTGCTTTACTGAGCTGCCTTCTGGTGAAATCTTCTCATAGTTCTGTTGGGTGAGGAGCTTTCGGGTTTAGACCCAATGATGATGAAGGACTGGTGATATATTTGACACTGAAGATGAGGGTAGCTGGTAACACTTCTCTTTTGGAGATGGTCATTTCTTGGCATCTCTGTTATTTGTCACTCATCAGTTCACGCCTGAAAGTCGTTTAGCTCTTGATGCATGTGGGTTCCAGCTGATTCATTTGCAGAGAAGTTGCAAATGGAATTGATCATTTTGCAAACATCAGCATTTTGGGTCTAGAATACCTCCCTGAGGTAGTGCTCTGGTGATGCTCTGGGGGTCGCTGGGATTAGATATTACTGATCTGCAAAATATCACAGCCATTGTCTTGTATAGATAATTGGCCTTGGTTTATTATTGTCATATGTACCAAGAAGTGATAAGCTTGCTTTGCAAACTATTCATACAAATCCAATCATTACGCAGTGCATTGATCTAGAACAAGGTAAAACAATAACAATGCAGATAAAATGTAAAAGCTACCAAAAAAGTTCAGCACAGGTGCAAGATCATAACATGGTATATTGTGAGGCCAAGAATCCATCCGATCATACACGAGGTCTGTTCAAGAGTCTGATAACAGTGGGATAGAAACCATCCTTGAGCTTATGGTACATGTTTTCATGCTTTTGTATCTTGTGTCCAACAGGAGAGGGGAGAAGAGAGGATGTCCAGGCTGAGTGGTGTCTTTGATAATGCTGGCTGCTTTACCAGGGCAGATAGAAATATAGATGTAACCACTGAAGTATTTCTGTTTCACCAGGGTGCCTTGATGCAGCACCCTGTCAAATTCTACATTTATGTCAAGGGCTGTTACTCTTGTAGGATTTAGTTCTTAACTGAGATTGTCATCTTGTCTTAAATGGAGATATCCTGATGAAACCCTGACTGGTTGAGTGACAGCAGAGTAATTGGGTAGCAGTGGTCAGATTAGATCTGTTGTGCTTCTTCTGAATAGGACATAGCTAGGCAAATGCCTAAGAACAGAAGTCTAATTTAAATCTTTAGACTCCATGCCATTTTCGGTCAGTTACATTTTAAATTGGTCAAGTCATCCCTATTTATATATTATTCTCTTCTACCTGATATTTAAGACTCCACATTTCAAATTGTGTTTCAATCTGATCCAGCACGATTGAAGTATAAGGTGAGCTAATACTATTTGCATTTGATTTTAAAAATTATAAAATAAAACATGAAGCTTTTTATATAGTAAGGTGAGTCAAGCCAAGTTTTGAAGATTTTGATTGCCATGGTAATAACTCCCACTCAATAGATCTTTGAATATTTAATACAACCACATGGAAATACATGCAATACAAAAGTTGACTTTGAAGTTCAAATTTGAAATTGCAGATTGCTTTGTAAGAATCAAATTGATCTGTAATTAGTCAAATTGAAACATATTCACGATAGGAATAAATATCAATTTTTTTCAAACAACTGAAATGTAGCGAATATCATTTCTACTTTTAATGCCATTTAATAGTATTTTATTTTAAATTATTAATGCATCGATGGTTCTCTCATCTTGGCAGTGTCTTATAGTTTAGATCACAGATAATAGGGTTTAATTGGATGACTGTAACATGTAGCTAGTGCTAAGTTGCTGCATGTCTCAGTATAGAAGCCTCGTGCTGTAGACTTAGCGTAATGTTGATGTGGTTATTTAAAACAAGTCTGCTCCTTTTAAGGGAGAGGTACATACCCACTGGAAGAGGGGTAAGCGGTTTTATTTTTCTTATTTGTGATACTGCGCAGAAAACAGGCCCTTACAGCGCAACGAGCTGTGCTGCCCAGCAATCCACCCTTTTAACAACATGACCAATTAACCTACTAACCAGAACGTCTTTGGATAGCAGGAGGAAACCAGTGTATCTGGAGGAGATCCAGCAGGTTCACAGGGTGAACGTACAAACTCCTTACGGACAGCGCAGGAATTGAACTCTGAACTGTGGCATGCCCCGTGCTGTAATAGCGTTGCAGTAACTGCTGTGCTATCGTTGTTGTAATGTGAGCATTATTAAAAGTAGTTAATACTAATTAGGATCATGGGGAGGGGACTTACTTCTGTTCTTTTAGTTCCAATGTGCACTCAATATAGCGTTCCTGCCATGCCATATGGGTTCTGAAAGCCTCTGTATATACATATCGGTTTTGACATTCGAGACAAAGTTGTTTCTTTGGGCATGAAGTTGTCGAGTGTGCCTTTTTCAAAGCAGAAGTTACCACAATCATGGCACTTCAAATGATACTGAAGGAGACTTACGAAAGGCCACATGATACAGGAGGTAGCAACCCTTACAATTCTCAAAGACTGCTGGTGGAAGTATTATTGACAGAATCTCTGGGAGAGGAGATCAGCTCACCAAAGGGAATGGGAGCCATTAGCAACTCAATTCAATGTCAGTTGCTCGAAGTAATGCAAACAAAGTTTCGGTGGTTTAACAAAGTGCTCACAATGAGTGCAGTCTTTCAGTGTCTCTCCGGGCATACTTATCATTTTCCCACTGAATCTAGTTACCAGTCAGGGCACACAACTAATTTCATATGTAGCACCTTGGCCTCATGCCCCATCTCACAGCTTGTACCTGCTGGTAGCTGTTCAACTAAAGAAGTCACACATTACATGGCACCTGCTCCGACACTGGAATCTCTAGTACCAAACAAACTGGCACATCATCAGAAACAGCAGAGGCTGTTTGTAATAATCCAGATGAACACTGAACTTACCACAATGGAGAGGATGATTCTCTGTATTACTCGAATCAATGCTGTGGATGTGTCAAGAGATGGACGGTATGGAATTGCTGATAGACCCGTTTCTTCATACTTTCACATATACTACTTCTCAGTTCAACCCAATATTCCTCTGTGTACAGTGAAAATAGTTTATCCCATGCATCTTATTCACTCACCATCACCCTCCTTCCCATCCACTTCCACAGAATATATTCCTTGTGCTTTTTTAACCTTTGGATAGCCAAGAACTCCAGCCTGACCAGATGTTGTTAGAAGAACTTTATAGGGCAGTTACTCAATTACACATTCAGAGTCTCAAACTCAGATAGCAGATCAGACCTAGTTTAGGGGGCACACCAGAGGCATGATCAGCCCAGTTAGTGGCAATGAGCACCGAGAGCCAACAGAGATCTAGAGAAAAGCTTGGTAAGGCCACTTTCTCGCATGGGGATGTAGAACGTAGAACAGGAGAGCACAGTCCAGGCCCTTCAGCCCACAACGTTATGCCTACTGCACTGTTAATCTAATGCTTCCATCCTACATAGCTCATAACCTTCCATTTTTCTCTTAATCATGTGGTTATCTGTGGGTTTCTTAATTGTCCCCAATGTATCTGCCTCCACCACCACCCCAACAGTGTATTCCAGGCACCTGCCACTCTCTGGAATCTCCCCTAAAATTTCCTTCACTCACTTTAAAAGGATGTCCTTTGTTATTAGCCATTGCCACCCCAGGAAAAAAGGTACTGCCTGGCCATTCCATCTGTGCCTCTTACAATCATGTAGGTTATCCTGGTGCAGTAACATGGCCTCCGGTTTGTGGAGGTTCGCAGTGTTATCGGCATTTGAAGCAACATGGCAAATGGTGGACTGTCTCCAAAATAACAATGGCTACCCAGGAAATGACATCTCCAATGACTCCAATGTGTAACCTACACGTACAATGAGAAAAGCCACATTACCTTTTACAATTCAGATTCAGATAGTCAGTGGCATGGTTAAAAGCAGATTTTGCCGTTGTGTCCAGTTTTGTTCACCTCAGGGGGCAACATGGTAGCGTAGTGGCTAACACAACACCTTAAAGTATAAGAAACCCAGATTCCCCAGGTTCAATTCCCACCACTGCCCGTAAGGAGTTTGTACGTTCTCCCTGTGACCATGCGGGTTTCCTCTGGTTTTCTCCCAGAACTGGACACACACAATGGAACGATCTGCTTTTAATCATTCCACTAATTATCTGCATCAGATGTAAACAACAATGCAGATTTTCATATATTAAGTGTAGGATGAACATTGGAGTCACTGGAGATGTTTTTCACTTCTTCTCACCTGCTTATTACTTCCTGCTGGGTCCCCTCCTCCTTCCCTTTCTTCTACAGTCCACTCTCCTCTCCTATCAGATGGTTTCTTCTCCAGCCATTCACCTTTCTCACCTACCAGGCTTCACCTATCACCTTCCACTTACCTTCCTATACCCTCCACCCTACCCTTTCACCTGGCATCTTCCCCTTTCCTTCTCAGTCCTGAAGAAGGGTCCTGGCCTGAGATGTCAACTGTCTATTCGTTTCCACAGATACTGCCCGACCTGCTGAGTTCCTCCAGCATTCTGTGTGTGTTGCTTTGGATTTCCAGTATCTGCAGAGTTTCCCGAGTTTGTGATTGACTGTCTCCACGTTTGGATTGGAGCAATAGACGCCTGGCTGACAGCCAGCCACCCAACATGATTGGATGTCCTGCTGATGGGAGCACGCAGCTCTGCAGTGTGTACCACCGTGGACAGTTTATGAAACTCCCAGGAACTGGCAGATGCTGGATCAGATTCAGGTTTAATATCACCAGCATATGTCGTGAAACTTGTTAACTTTATGGCAGCAGTGCAATGCAATACATGATAAATATAGAAAAAAAACTGAAATACAGTATTATATATGATTATGCATATTAAGTAGTTAAATTAAAATAAGAGGTGCTAAAAACATAAATAAATTTTAAAAAGTAGTGAGGTAGCATCCATGGCTTCAAATCCCATATAGGAATTGGATGGCAGAGGGGAAGAAGCTGTTACTGAATCGCTGAGTGTGTGCCTTCAGGCTTCTGTATCTCCACCCTGATGGTAACAGTGAGAAGCGGGCACGTACTGGGTGGTGGGGGTCCTTATTGAAGGACCCTCAGGTTGTCCTTCCTGAGGCACCGCTCCTTGAAGATGACTTAGATACTACGGAGGCTGATGGAGCTGACTAATTTTACTACTTCCTGCAATATACTTCAATCCCGTGTGGTAACCACCCCATCCCAGACGGTGATGCAGCCTGTCAGAATGGTGTATCTGTAGAAGTTTTCAAGTGTTTTAGGTGACAAACCAAATGTCCCCGAACACCTATTGAAATATAGCTGCTTTCTTCCCTTCTTTATAGCTGCATCAATATCTTGTGATCAGGTTAGTTCCTCAGTGATACTGACACCCGGGAACTTGAAATTGCTCATTCTCTTAACAACAGTCTGCTGGCAGAACCCAGCGAGATGAGCGGTATCTGTGGGTGTGGAATCAGAATGGTTTTCTTAGCACTAAAATAAATGTACTCCATCTCCAAATTTTAAGCCATTAAATGGGGTGAAAGGTTTGTGATACATATAAGGACAGTGAAGGATTGTGTCTGAGGAATTGACTGTGTAATATAAAAGATGCCATATTTTGCTCAGTAAATTCTAAAAGTAAAAATGAACATATTGAAGATCATTTCAGACTATTTGTATTATATTAGATATATGCAAATAATAATCAGATTGAAAATCAAATTAATCATAATGTTATAGCTTCAGTGTTGCACAATTATTAGCGAAATACAAAAAGAGATCACATTATCATCAATAGGGAATGCTGTCAAGACTCCATAATTATATCTATCACTTTTTGCTTTGAAACAGCCTGTGTCAAAGGTATGAGTACTTTAACATTTCTTCATATATTTTAAATCTATATTGTACAACCTCAAAGTTATTTAGAATATTATCAATGCTCTTATTAAGAAAGTTAATGTAGCAATTTATTTTTAAAGTTACATTTCATCATTTCAGAATATAATTTCTATGTAAACCATAGAGTCATAGAATCATAGAAGAGTATAGCACAGAAACAGGCCCTTTGGTCCAACTAGTCCATGCCAAAACCATTTAAACTGCCTACTCCCATGGGCTCACACCGGGAGCATAACCCTCCATATCCTTACCAATCATACACCTATCCAAACTAGGCTTAAAGGTTGAAATCGAGCTCACATGCACCACTTGTGCTAGCAGCTCCTTCCAGACTCTCTCAACCCTCTGAGTGAAGAAGTTTCCCCTCATGTTTCCTCTAAACTTTTCACCTTTCACCCTTAATCATGATCTCTGGTTGTAGCCCCACCCAACATCAGTGGAAAAAGCCTGTTTGCATTTACCTTATCTATACCCCTCATAATTTTGTACACCTCCATCAAATCTCCTTGCAATGTTCTACGTTCTAAGGAATAAAATCCTAATCTAGTCAGTCTTTGCTAATAGCTCAGGTCCGCCAGATCCTTGTAAATTTTCTCCGTACTTTTTCATCCTTATTTACATCTTTCTTATAGGTAGGTGACAAAAACTGTACACAATACTCCAAATTAGGCCTCCCTGGTGTCTTATACAACTTCAAAATAATATTCCAGCTCCTGTACTCAGTACATTAATTTATGAAGGCCAATGTGCCAAAAGCTCTTTTTATGATCCTCTCTACCTATGATGCCACTTCCAATGAATTATAGACCTGTATTCCAACATCCCTTTATTCTACCACGCTCTTCAGTGCCCTACTAGTCTCTGTGAGGGACAATAGACAATAGGTGCAGGAGTAGGCCATTCAGCCCTTCGAGCCAGCACCGCCATTCACTGTGATCATGGCTGATCATCCACAATCAGTATCCAGTTCCTGCCTTATCCCCATAACCTTTGATTCCACTATCTTTAAGAACTCTATCCATCTCTTTCTTGAAAGCATCCAGAGACTTGGCCTCCACAGCCTTCTGGGGCAGAGCATTCCACATATCTACCACTCTCCGGGCGAAAAAGTTTTTCCTCAACTCCGTTCTAAATGGCCTACCCCTTATTCTTAAACTGTGGCCTCTGGTTCTGGACTCATCCATCAGCGGGAACATGCTTCCTGCCTCCAGCATGTCCAATCCCTTAATAATCTTATATGTTTCAATCAGATCCCCTATCATCCTTCTAAATTCCAGTGTATACAAACCCAGTCGCTCCAATCTTTCAACATATGACAGTCCCACCATCCCGGGTATTACCCTTGTGAACCTACACTGCACTCCCTCAATAGCAAGAATGTCCTTCCTCAAATTTGGAGACCAAAACTGCACACAATACTCCTGCCAGGGCCCTGTATAGCTGCAGAAGGAACTCTTTGCTCCTATACTCAATTCCCCTTGTTATGAAGGCCAGCATGACATTATAATATTTTGCTTAATATTTTAAGTATTACCTTGGAATGCTGAACTTGACAAAGAGATGGGTAAATTTACAAGACCTTTGACTTTATACTACTGTAGGTTACCACAATTAGAGTTAAATAAGGTTTTAACTCAGTTGCATTAAATCCTGGCACTCTCCTTTACAAGTGGAGCAACTATATACGTGGTCAGAGTCGGAGACCATAAAGACTTGAAAGACACGGAGAACATGATGTTAAGAAATCAGAATCAGAATAAGGTTTACTATCACCGGCAAATGTCACGAGGTTTGTTGTCTTTGCAGCAGCGGTACATTCCAAAGCATAATAATAAAAATAATGTTAAAACAATAAGTTTTAACATATATGCCCTGTTTAATCACTTCCATAGATGCTGTCTGATCTCTCTCTCTCTCTATGCACACACACACACACACACACACACACACACACACACACATATATATATATATATATGTTAGGTCTGCATTCCTTAGAAAACTTAGAAAAATAAGGAGTAATCATAAATATGAGAAAGTCTGCAGGTTCTGGAAATCCAAAGCAACACACACAAAATGCTGGAGGAACTCAGCAGGTAACGCAGTATCTGTGGAAATGAATAATCAGTTGATGTTTCTGGATGAGACCCTTCTTCAGGACTGGAAGGAAGGGGGAGACAACCAGAATAAAAAGTGGGGGAAGGGGAAGGAGGCTAACTGGAAGGTTGGGTGGGGGAAGGAAATGTATTTGTTGGAAGGAGAAACTGTTATTCATGCCATCAGGTCGGAGGGTACCCCAATGCAATTTAAGGTGTTGCTACTCAACCCTGAGGGCGGCCTCATCTTGACAAACATGTCGGAACAGGATGGGAATCAGAATTAAAATGTTTGGCTACCAGAATGTTCAGATTCTGGCAGAGAGAGTGGAGTTGCTGATGAAGTGATCCCCTATTTATGATGGATCTCACCAATATAGCGGAGGCCACATTGAGAGCATTGGGCAGAATAGATGACCATGGGAGGTTCACAGCTGAAGTGTTGCCTCACCTGGAAGGACTGTTGACGGGTCTGAATGGAAGTAAGGAAGGAGGTGACCTTATTGAATCTTACGGTCCCGAGAAGACACAACAGGGTAGATTATTGAGATATTTTCATTACTAGGAGAACCTTGAATGAGGAAATGTCATTACAAGATAATGGAATGGTCATTTAAAGCAGAGGTGTATTGAGTGTGGCAAATCATTAGAATTCTCTACCCTAGGAGTTGACGGGGCTACATCATTAGAAGCATTTAAAGTGAAGGTTGGAAGATGAGGAAATTGTGGCCTGTGAGTACCTGCATGAAGGAGGAGTTGAGATCAGCATGGATCAACAATGATCATGTTGAATGACAGGCCAGGTTTAAGAGGTCAGGTGACCTACTCCTGTTCCTAACTTTTTGTGTTCTTGTGTAATAAGGGCAAAGTGACTCAAAATCTTCTGCAACAAGAAAATTGTATGTAGATCCTTGTATTTGTGTTTGGAGTACTATTTACCTGACAGAAGTGTGAATCACACTGTGGCAGCTTCTGAATTTCAATTTAACTAATGAAACAAATCTGCAATAAAAAGATAAAAACATTAATGTTAATCACTGAACCACTGAATCATCTTAAATCTCTGCAGACACAAGAGTATGTAAATCCCAGAATCTGGAGCGACACAGAAAAAGCTGGAGGAACTCAACAGGGCAGGTTGCTTCTGTGGAGAGCAGATATTTTGAGTCTTCATCTGGACTGGGAATCAAAAGTCTATTTGGTTCATTAATGATCTTCAGGGGAGGAAATCTACCAGAGGAACGTACAGAAAATACTGGAGGAACTCAGCAGGTCAGGCAGCAACCATGGAAATGAATAAACAGTCGATGTTTTGGGCAAGACCCTTCTTCAGGACTGAGAAGAAAGGAGGAAGACGTCCTGTTTGATCATTTTCATAGGTATTGCCTGATCTGCTGAGTCCCTTCAGCGTTTTGTGTGTGTTGATCTGGATTTCCAGCATCTGCAGAATCCCTTGCATTTAGGAAATCTACCATCCTTTCTTCAGCAAGGCTGTATGTAATTTCAGCCCCACAAATATTTGACCCTTAACTGCCCTCTGCTGTGTCAAAGCAATCTGCTCAGAAGAAGATAAGAATAGATTATAAATGTTGCCATTTCCAGTAGCACACACAAAATGCTGGAGGAACTCAGCAGGCCAGACAGCATGTATGGAAAAGAGTAAATGGTCGACATTTTGGGCCGAGACCCTTCATCACAACTGGAAAGGAAGGGGGCAGGAGTCAGACTAAGAAGGTTGGACAAGGGAGGAAGAAGTACAAGGTGGCAGGTGATATGTGAAACTGGAAGAGTGGAAGGGTGAAGTAAAGAGCTGGGAAGTTGGTTGCAGAAAGAGATAAATGGCTGGAGAAGGGGAAATCTCATTGGATAGGACAGAAGACCATGGAAGAAAGGGAAGGGGGATGAGTACCAGAGAGAGATGATGGACAGGTAGAAGAGAATGTATAAGAGGAAAACAGGAATGGGGACTGGTGAAGGGGTGGGGAAGAATTAGCAGTAATGTCCACTTCTTCCCTTTAGTTCACTTTTCAACACAATAGATGTAATTGCCAATGATGCTGCAAATCTGAAATACGGTAAAAACAGAAAATGTTGGAAACACTCAGCAGGTCAGGCAGCCTCTACGGAAAGAGAAACAGAGTTACATTTCAGGTCGAAGATCCTTCATTAGAATAGGAATAATAGGGAAATCAAATCTACTTTAATTTGTGGAGTGGGTGGCAAGGACAGGGGAAGGAAAATATACCAGTTCAGATGGGATCAGACATCACAAGGGAAAGCTGTTGATGAAGCTAAAAAACCATGAACAATGGAAAGTTGCAATGTGCAAAATGCTAAGAACAAGGTGTCCAGCAGGTCAGGCTATGATGGTAGAGAGAGAAGGACTGAGCCAATATGAAAAATAAATGACCTGCAGCAGTAGCAGCCAGTTCTGATACAAACAGAAGAAGTGAGTTATTGTAGGTTGTTAAATTAAACATTGAGCCCAGAAGGCCAAAACGTGCCCAGACATGTGAGTGGTCTGTTTCTCAAGCTGATATTGAGCCTCATAGGAACAGATCAGAAGGCCATGGGCAGTGAGCTCAGAATGGGAACAGGGTGGAGTATTAAAGTGACAGGCAAGCAGAAACAGGAGATTGCCTGTGTGAGCAGAACACCGGTGCTCCACAAAGCACTCATCCATTCTGCATTTGGTTTCTCCAATGCAGCATACACCTCGTTTTTGTTAGAGTGGATTTTTTTTGGGTAGATGATTTGTTTACACTTAAATGACTTTGGCCACCAGACTTCTATTTTAACTGTTTGACAAAGGACTGTGGATTGAGTCCCCCACAATGGGCTTCCTAAAAGGTGTAAATACCAGATGCTTCTGACGCCTGATGCTGTAGCTTCGAAGACAGTATTATCTATACATTATAAGTATTAATTGTCTTCTATTTTAGCATGTAAAATGCCAAATAAATGTATTGTGGATTGAACTAAAGGCTGTGGATACCAACCCAGACATGTTGGCATCAGAAGAAAAGGATGAAGTCAGAAGGTGTGAGGTTTGTATGTAGCTTCAAAAGGAAGCATTGTCTAGGCATTGTCTATAACTTTTTAAGTAGCGATGGCCTTTGTGTTTAGCATATAAATATTGAGCCCACATTGAGCTAACAGACCTCTCTGCGGAAAGCATCTCGGTACGTAGATGCCTGCTGTACCTTGTTGTGTCGAATAAAGAAGCTGCTTTGTATCTACCAGTGACTCTGTCTCTCCGATGGTTTCATCCACCCTACAACAGTTTTGAGCTCTGAAATATATAGAATTTTCAGCACAGAGGAATTTTCAACACAAACCTCTCTGACTCCACCTACTTCCCCTCTCCCTCTCTACACCCTTTCACCCTTCCTTCCCCTTTTTCTTCATTGACCTACACACAGGTGGGGGGAGTGGTGTTTTTTCTGACTGGAGGTCTGTGATCAGTAGTGTTCCACAGGTACTAGGGCT
Source organism: Mobula hypostoma (assembly GCF_963921235.1). Taxonomy (NCBI): domain Eukaryota; kingdom Metazoa; phylum Chordata; class Chondrichthyes; order Myliobatiformes; family Myliobatidae; genus Mobula; species Mobula hypostoma. The sequence goes on along the minus strand of NC_086105.1, from coordinate 9,952,008 downwards.
ACTGTTGTTTGCAAGTGTTGTGTGTTTAAAATTTCAATAATATTTGTTTAAATAATTAATTACAGGTCATATGTTAAAGTATGTTAATTGCTTACATCGTCACGCTACCATATGATATATAAGTGGCTTGAAGTTAGCTCTGCAGGAGTCCTAAAATTTGAGCCTAACTTCAAGGCCTACTTTAGAGCAGGAGTTCCCAACCTGGGGTCCATAACCCCTCGGCTAATGGTTGGGTCCATGGCATAAAAAAAGGTTGGGAATCCCTGTTTTAGAGTCATAAAATCACACATCATGGAAATAGGTCTTCAACCCAACTCGCCAAACTAACTGGATTGCTAGTCCTATCTATTGTGTTTGGCCATAGCTCTCTAAACCTCTCCTATCATGTAGTTATCCAGGTTTCTGAGAGGGGGAAATTTAAATGAGTTTTGCAAGGTATGTCTTTTTTTAATATAGAGTGGTAGGAATGTAAGAAGCTGCAGAATAGGGAACCCAATCAAATGTTTCACGGTCACAACCTTCCGCACCATTGGTAGTATCTGTAGGAGGACCTGCTCAAGAAGTTAACAACCATCGTCAAAGATCCTCATCGTACGGGCCATGCCATCGTGTTGCAACTACCGTTGGGCAGGAGGCACAGCGGCTTGAAATCCCACACTACCTGGTTCAAGAACAGCTATTTCCCTTCAACCATTTGGTTTTTGAAACAGCAGGCACAGCAACACTAAGACCACTTCGATCACTTTGCACTAGAATGAACTTTCTTTTACTCGAAAACATGAGAAGATCTGCAGATGCTGGAAATTCAGAGCAACACGCACAAAATGCTGGAGGAAATCAGCAGGTCAGGCAGCATCTATGGAAATGAATAAACAGTTGATGTTTTGGGCTAAGATCCTTCTTCAGGACTCAAAGAAGGACGCTTCTTTAGATTATGAAGACAGGCAGTCCTCTTTTATTGTCATTTAGTAATGCATGCATTAAGAAATGATACAATATTTCCTCTGGTGTGATATCACAAAACACTGGACAGACCAAGACTGAAAAAACTGACAAAACCACATAATTATAACATGTAGTTACAACAGTGCAACAATACCATAACTTGATGAAGAAGTCCATGAGCACAGTAAAAAGTTCAAAGTCTCCTAAATGACCCACATCTCAAGCAGACGGGAGAAGGAAGAAAAACTCTCCCTGCTATGCCCGACCACAATCTGACTCTGAGTCATCTGAAAAGTCCGAGCCTCCGAATCAGCTCTCCAACACCGAGTACTGAGCGCCATCTCTGTCCGAACGATTCGACCTCAATCTCAGCCGCCAACAGCAGGCAAAGCCAGGGATTTTGAGGCCTTCCCTCCGGAAGATTCCCGACCACGCAGTAACGACAGCAGCGAACGAGCATTTCAGAAATTTCTCCAGATGTTCCTCTGTGCTTTCACATCTGTCTCCATCAAATCAGAATTGTCCACGGCCCCTATTTAACGGATACGATATCATTTTTCACCGGAGGGCTGCGCACGCGCGGCGCACTGCTCTTTCTCCTCCCGTCTTTTACTCAAATTGGGTTTTTCTTGTAATATTTGCCTATGATATATGCTTCATGTATGTTTTATTGTGAATTGTACTCATATGGTGATGTACAGTATGCTTATGATGCTGCTACATGTAAGTCTTTCATTGCACCTGTGCATAAATGTACTTGGACATATGCAATAAACGGCTGAATACTTTTGTTGGAATATTGAGGGGGAGCAATATTAATGATAGGACAGTGTTTTAAAGAAGAGCAGCAGGAGCAGGCAGTGCTTGAAAGTGATAGAACAGGACACACTAAGAAGTTTTGTTAATCGCAAACTGCTGGAGGAACATCTATGGAAAAAAGTACAATGTTTTGGGCTGAGACAAGGGTCTCAGCCTGAAATGTCGATTGTACATAGATGCTGCCTGGCCTGTTGAGTTCCTCCAGCATTTCTTGTGTATTGGTTAGATTTCCAGCATCTGCAGATTTTCTGTAGTCTGTTAATCACTGTTGGTTTCATTGATATAGACATAGAGTAAGAAATTTATGCCAACCAATTCAAAACCTTGTCTTTAATCTCCATTTCTGCGCATATTCTTTTGATAGGAGATGAGTTGTGGAAGGGGTGGCACACAAGAATGAGTAGTTTCAGAGATTTAGAGGGACTGAGGAGGTTTTATGAACATGGAATACTTTCCAAATATTTGCTCCTGGCATGGAAGTTCTTTACGAGAAGTGCATGTTGGAAATCGAAGTGCTTTTGGCATCTCACCTTCTATTTAAGCAATACATGGATCGCCTTTCGACATTAGTTTCTTGGTGGGTGTGGCTTCCTTCGAAAAGATAGACAATAGATTTAGATTTAGATTATGAGAACACTCAGTCCTCGTTTATTGTCATTTAGAAATGCATACATGCATTAAGAAATGACACTATGTTCCTCCAGGATTATATCACAGAAAAACAGGACAAACCAAAGACTAACACTGACAGAACCATGTAATTATAACGTATAGTTACAGCAGTGCAAAGCAATACCATCATTTGATAAAGAACAGACCATGGGCACAGTAAAAAAAAAAGTCTCTAGTCCCGATCAACTCCAGAGTACCCAACAGCAGGCGGCAAAAGGGAGAAACTCCCTGCCATAAACCTCCAGCACCGACAACTGCCGATGCATTGGAAGCACCCGACCACAGCCGACACTGAGTCCGTCCATCCGAAAACTTGGAGCCTCCGACCAGCTCCTCCGATACAGCCTCCCGAGCGCCATCCTCTGCCGAGCACCTTTGATCTCACCCCGATCGCCAAAACAAGCAAAGCTGAGGATTCGGGGCCTTCTGCTCTGGAGATTCCGGACCACACAGTAGCAGCGGCAGCGAAGCGGGCATTTCAGAAGTTTCTCCAGATGTTCCTCCGTACTCTCACGTCTGTCTCCACCAAATCAGAATTGTGCATGGTACCCTACGTGACAGATTACAGATATCATTCACCGGAGAGGCTGCGCGAGCTGCATCGCGCCGCCATCTTCTCCTGCTCCTCCTTAGGACAAATTTAGGACAAATATAAACAGAAGAAACTCTGAAGATGCTGGAAGTCCAAAGCAACACGTACAAAATGCTGGAGGGGTTCAGCAGGTCAGGCAGCATCCATGGAAATGAAGTAACGGTTGATGTTTTGGGCTGAGATGCTTCATCAGGACTGAAAAGAGAGGGAATATGCCAGAATAAAATGGTGTGGGGAGGGGAAGGAGACTAGCTAGAAGGTGAAAGGTGAGGCCAGGTGGGTAGGAAATGTATAGGGCTGGAGAGGAAGGAATCTAATAAGAAAGGAGAGTGGACCATAGGAGAAAGGGAAGGAGGACGGGAACCCAGTGGGCAATGGCAGGCGGGTGAGAAGATGTAAAAGGCAGAGTAGGGAAGAGAGGAAGAGGGAAGGGAAGGGAATTTTTTTTTCTTTGGCTAAAATTATTGGACAATGATTGGTTTGCATTAAAATAACAAATGCCTCTCACTAGAATAAAGTGCCGAATTATGCAATTTGTGGAGACAGTGCTGAATAATTAATAAGGTTCCATTTTAATAATCTGTTGTTCATAATCATTATTTAAATTGTCAAGTTCACCTTCTACTGAATAAATTATTTGCTGAAATGTTCTTCAATCAATGTCCTCATTTCAGAAGTAATGGATCTCCATCAACCAGTTGGTTGCAATTGCAGTTCCTAATCTGTTTTGAGTGAGAGAAGATTAACCCACTGGGAGGTGAACAGGAAAAGTGAAGTGACTTCAAGCATGCTTGTTAGAAAGTGTGGAATAGAAAGAACAAACAACAAAATAAACTGTATTTCCTTCTGAATGCTTACATTCTCCAAGTTGCTTCTATGGTTGTCTTCAGACTAGGATCATTATCAGATTTCTTGTCAACAATAGCTCGTGATATTAATGTTAAATCGATTTTCCAGCTACCTTTACTTTATGTGAAGGTTTGGCAATGATTTATATGATTGTTAACCAACAGAGGTAAAAGAATAATTTCAAACCAATGTGCACAGCACTGCAGCTAATGAGAAATAAATGGCACCTCAAAGACAGGTTTCACAGTCTTTACTAAGCCAGTTACAGTGTATTGTACATAACAATTAGCAGACCACTGGATAATGCTGTTACCAGTACTCACTCATTGGTTCGTTCTGTGATGTGATGTATGACATGGTGCATGGTTGTATAAACTGCTGGTGCACATTTCAAGTCCAGCTATGTGACCTCTGATGCCAGGCAGACAATCACTGAAGAGTATTGAAAATGGCTGGGGTCATCCGTCTTGTAAAGACACTGCCCAGAAGAAGGCAATAGCAAACCACTTCTGTAGAAAAATTTGCCAAGAACAATCATGGTTATGGAAAGATCATGACTACTCAAGTCTTACGACATGGCTCATTGCAAACAACCAAAGCCCATCTAAGAGTCTCCAAAATATCTCTATTGTATCAGCTCCTACCACCAGCCCTGGCAGTGTGCTCTAGGCACATAGCACTCTGTGTATAAAATCTACCTGTGGCATTCCTCTGAACTTTCTCCTGTTCACCTTAAATGGATGTCCTCTGGTAATAGTCATTTCCACCTTGGGAAAAGGTGTTCTCTCTCCACTTTATCTATGTCTCTCATAACCTTTAACACTTTATCAATTTGTGTCTCTTCCCCCTTTGTTCCAAAAAGAAAAGGCCTAGCTTGCTCAACCTATTCTCATAAAACATGTTCTCTAATCCATGCACCGTCCTGGTAAATCTCTGCTGCACCCTCTCTAAAGCTTCAACATCCTTCCTATAATGAAGTGACCAGGACTGAATGCAATACTCCATGTGTAGCCTGACCAGAGTTTTATAGACTTGCAACATTATCTAGTTAAATCCTCTAACTAATGAAGGACAACACACCATATGCCTCCTTACTCACCTGAACAACTTGCTTGGAATCTTTGCGGGATCCATGGATTTAGACCTCAATATCCCCTGGTTCCTCCAGACAGCTAGGAAATCTGCCAGAAACTTGTACTCCACCTTCAAGTTTGGTTTTCCAAAGTGTATCACTTCACACTTCTCTGGATTGAACTCCATTTGCAATTTCTCCACCTAGTTCAGAAATCTTGTCTATATTGCTTCCTAATAAACCTTTCACACTACTGACAACACCTCCAACCTTTGCGTCATCTGCAAATTTACTAACCCAACCATCCATGTCCTCATCAAAGTCATTTATAAAAATCACAAACGAGTCCCAATACAGATCTCTGCAGTACACCATTAGGCACCAACCTCCAGGCAGAATACCCCCCATCTACTACCACCCATTGTCTTCCGTGCGAAGGTCAATGCTGAATCCACACGGCTAAGTCTCCATTGATCACATGCCTCACTAATGTCTGGACATGTTTGGAGTCACATATAAGCCAAACAAGGTAACAACTGTAGATTTAATTCTCTTTAGGATATTAATGAACCAGGTGGTTCCTTGTGAAGATCCACTAGATTTGTATTTACTGCCACTGAGACATGTAGTTATTTTTTAATTCCATTCAATTACTGACATTCTGATTCAAGAGGAGAGAGTGTTAATACCGAGTCAAGACTAACACCTCCTTAGGAGCAGATACAAAATAGTTATTGACTCACTATGTATATCCAAACATGCAATGTAATCTACTTTTTTCCCAATAAGCCACAATTTGATTAGGTCACTTTTATTATATCAATGGTACTAAAGCAGGATATCAACATTCAGTAAAGAATCTAGGTTTGTCCTGTCAGGTAATCTAAAAGAATCAGATGCAGAATCAAAATCACCGGCATGCAGTATGTCATGAAAATTCTTGTTTTTGCAGCAGCAGTACATAATAATGGAAAGATATGTGAATTAGAATACGTATATATCTACTAAATAGTTAAATTAAATAAATATAAAACAAATATAAAAATAAAAAAGTAGTGAGGTAGTGTTCATGGATTCAATGTCCATTCAGAAAGCAGATGGCAGAGAGGAAGAAGGTGTTCCTGAATTGCTGAGCGCGTGCATCAGGCACCTTCTTCCTGATGGTAGCAATGGGAACAGGGCATGACCTGGGTGACAGGGGTCCTTAATGTTGGCTTTCATTCCAGAGAGTATTTTGGATCAAAAGTGCTTGAACTACAGGCAAGCACGGGTTATGGGAATCTAGGAAAACACTACAGTTGGCTCCAGCTATAAGAAGGAGTTTGCAAGCTTTGTTTTTTTTCTATCTGTACTTTGGTTGATTTTATGAGTTCTTTTGGATTTCTTCGTTTTGTGGCTGCTTGCAAAGTGACAAATCTCAAGGTTATATAACATATGCATACTTTGACAATAAATATACTTTGAACTTTGAGTTGTCGTCCTCTCAATTTACATTAAAACAGAATTTACTACTTTGGTTAATGCTAGCAAATATTAATTAATATACAATGAATTAATGCTTAATTGAGGCGAAATTGATCTTAATTCACACAACATTGTTCAATTGTACAAGGATATACACTGAAACTGTAAAACACCTGACTTCCATTATTTAAACACATTCACACTCACCTTTCTTGACAATAGACTCATTACTTATCTTAAGCACCATCTCAGAATATTGATTAACTGATTTATAACGTACATTAGCTTCATTGTAAATACATTGACTAAACAAGTTTTTCACAGCAAGAAAGAATTTGTTTCAAGATTCAAGTTTCAAAATTATTTAATGTCATTTCCAGTACACAAGTGTAAAGGGGAATGAAATAATAGTTACTCTAGATCTGATGCAGCATATAAAAATCACTCTAAGATAAAGAACACAATAAAAACACAATAAATATAAATACATAAGATAGTTTAAAAACATAGATTGGTTATATGTACACAAAGTGACACCAGGCACAGGAGTGTCTGTGTATCAGGTGACTGACAAGAAAAATGAAAATCAAATTGGTAAAAAACAAAATCAAATCCTTAGAAAGAGGTTACATAGGATCAGAAGATGTAGAATCACTGAGGGTAGAGTTAAGAAGCTACAAGGATTAAAAAAAGCTGCTGGAAGTTATATACAAACCTCTGAACAGTAGTCAGAATGTGAGCTACAAATTACAGTGGGAGATAGAAAAGGCACATCAAAGGTCAATGTTATGATAGTCATGGGGGATTTCAATATGCAGGTAGATTGTGATACTCAGGTTGGTGCTGGATCCCAAGAGAAGGAATTTGTAGAATGCCTACATGATGGCTTTTTAGTGCAGCTTGTGGTTGAACCCAGTAAAAGATCAGCTATTCTTGGTAGGCTATTGTGTAATGAACTGAACTTGATTAGGGAGCTTAAGGTAAAGGAACCCTTATGAGGTAATGATTATAATATAATATAATTTACCCTGCAATTTGAGAGGGAGAAACTAAAATCAGATGTATCAGTATTACAGTGGAGTAAAGGGAATTACAGAGGCATATGACAGCAGCATCTCAAAATAAATTAGAAGGGGACACTAGTAGGAATGACAGTAGAGCAGCAATGGCTGTAGTTTCTGACAGCAAGCACAGGACAAGTACATCCCAAAGTAACAGTATTTTAAAGGCTGGATTGCACAACCATGGCTAACAAGGGAAGTCAAAGACAACATACAAGTAAAAGAAAGGGCATAAAATAGAGCAAACATTAGTGGAAAGTTAGAGGATTGGGAAACTTAAAAACCAACAGAGGGCAGCTAAGAAAGCCATAAGGAGGAAAAGGTGAAATATGAAGGTAAGGTAGCCAACAATATCAAAGAAGATACCATAAGCTTTCTTTCAGATATATAAAACATAAAAGAGAGGTGAGAGTAGATGGAAAGTGATGCTGGAGAGACAGTAATGGGGGAGAAGGAAAATGGTAGATGGACTGAGTAAGTATTTTGTGCCAGTCTTCACTGAGGAAGACACCAGCAGTACGCTGGAAGTTCCAGGTGTCAGGGGCAGAAGTGAGTGTAGTTTTGCTATTACAATAAAGAAGGTGCTTGGGAATCTGAAAGGTCTGAAGGTAGATAAGTCATTTGAACTAGATGGACTATATCTCAGGGTTCTAAAAGAGGTTGGTGAAGAGATTGTGGAGGCATTAGTAATGATCTTTCAAGAATCTGTTGATTCTGGAATGGTTCTGGAAGACAGGAAAATTGTAAATGTCACTCTACTCTTCAAGAAGGGAGAGAGGCAGAAGAAGGGAAATTATAGGCCAGTTAGTCTGAACTCCGCGGTTGGGAAGATGTTGGAATTGATTGTTATGGAAGTGCTTTCAGGGTAGTGGGAGGCACATGATAAAATAGGCCTTAATAAACATGGTTTCCTTAAGGAAAAATCTTGCCTGGTGTGAGGGGATGCTGAAGTACCCCTATTAACTGTGCTTTTGAAGAGAGAGAGATAGAGAGTTATTTACCACCGATAGCTTGTTTGTAAAAGAGAGAGACACGAAGAATAACTGTTAGACTGTCACTTCAAGAACTGGTTAACTTCTGAATTTCTGCTGGAGTTGGAGACAGCACCGAGCAGCTCGAAAGTTGCTATGGTGACCGAAGACAGGTTGTTGATATTACTTCAAGGACAGTTCGCCTGCTTGTGCATTTCTTCACAGAGAGGAAGGAGGAGTTATTTGAATGACAGGGGGTACCCAGTACGGTGAGATAAATAGGAGGTCAGATGATACACACCTCAGACACATGTTTGGACACTGAATGAGCATTGTTGTGCCCACAGGAAAAGTGGGTTTTGGAGGATCAATCAGGCGGATCGATCCAATCGCTCAGGCGGATCGATCCAATCGCTCTTGCAGTGGAAAGAGGAAAAGGATTGACTGGTGGGGAGTTGTCCATGTGTCTACCCTCGCCTGAGGGATAGCTCCACCACAGAAAACTGGTCCCCTTTGTTAAAGTCACAGTCAATGACTTTTAAAGGATTTCGAAGGACGACGAGAAGATTGACAGCATCAGCTCACTTGAAGACTCAAATTTCTCTCTCTCTCTCCATCACTGTTGAACTAAATACCACGAACTGAACTGAACTGAACTTTACTCATCATCATAAGACTGCATCTTTTTATCCCTAGACTTAAAGAAGCTTGGTTTTTTCATACATATATTTCCACACTTACTGATTTACTTACTTATATATATAATCACTGACAACCTGTTTGATTTATCTACATTTATATTACTGTATTGCGTAGTTACTGATAAATATTATTAGTTAATAGCAATACTGGACTCCAAAGTGTTTTCCATCTCTGCTGGTTCGTTATTCCCATCATGGGGTTCGTGACACTGGTAAATCTGTTGGAATTCTTAGAGGAAATATCAAGCACGATAAACAAAGGAGAATTGGTGGATTTTGTGCACTTGGATTTTCAGAAGCATGTGACAAGGTGCCACTCATGAAGCTGCTTAAGAAGATAAGAGCCCATGGTGTTACAAGAAGGATATTAGCATGGATAGAGCACTAGCTGAATGGCAGGAGACAAAGAGTGGGAATGAAGGGGGCCTTTTCTGATTGGCTGCCTGTGACCAGTGATGTTCTGCAGGGGTCTGTGTTGGGACCACTTCTAATTATGTCATATGACATAAGTGCTGGCTATAAGGCCAATTCTGCGGATGATACGAAGATAGGCGGAGGCGCAAGTACTGCTGAGAAGGCAGGGAGTCTGTAGAAGGACGTGGACAGATTAAGAGTATGGGCAAAGAAGTGACAGATGGATTACAGTGGAAGGAACTGTGTTGCCAAGCACATTGGCAGAAGGAATAAATGCTTAGACTATTTTCTAAACGGGGAGAAAATTCAAAAATCCAAGGTGCAAAAGGACTTGGAAGTCCTCCTTCAGAATTCCTTAAAGGTTATTCTGTAGGTGAAGCTGGTGGTGAGGAAGGCAAATGCAATGTTAGCGTTCATTTTAGGAGGACTAGAATATAAAAGCAAGGATGTAATACAGAGGCTTTATAAGGTATCAGTGAGGCCTCCTTGGAGTATTGTGAGCAGTTTTGGGTCCCTTAGCCAAGAATAAAGGTGTCTGGCATTGGAGAGAGTTCAGAGGAAGTTCACCAAAATGATTTTGGAAATGAAAGGCTTAGTGTATGAAGAGTGATTGATGGTTCGGGGCCTTTACTCACTTTAATTTAGAAGAATGAGAGGGATCTCACTGAAATTTATTGAATATTGGAAGGTCTCAATAGAGTGCATGTGGAGAGAATGTTTCCTACGGTGGGGGTCTAGGACCAGAGGGCACTGCCTCAGAATAGAGGGACGTCCATTTAGAATACGATTTATTTAGCCAGAGGGTGGTGAATTTGTGGAATCTGTTTTCATAAGCAGCTGTAGGTCACTGGGTCTACTTAAGGTAGAAGTTGATAGGCTCTTGATTAGTCAGGACATGAGGGGTTACGAGGTGAAGTTGGGAGAATGGGGTTGAGAGGGAGATGGATCAGCCATGATGAAATAACAGAGGACACCCAATGGTCTGACTGGCCTAATTCTGCTCCTATGTCTTATGGTAAAGTAATGGTGAGAGATGCATTAGTGGGTGGAGGAGTCAGTCAGCCTCACTGCTTTGGGAAAGTAACTGCTTTTGAGTCTGGTGATCCTGGCATGGATGGTACGCAGCCTTCTCCCTGATGGGAGAGGGACAAACAGTCCATAAGCAGGGCGAGTGGAATCCTTCATGATATTCCTGGCCTTCGTCGGGCACCTTTTGTATATATATCCTTGATGGCAGGAGAGCTAATTGATAGTACATGTCCCACACGGATTGTCAGCTATTTTCACTAAATAAAAATTAAATTTTATTTAAAAGTAATAGACATTCTATGCACACCCTTATACCACAACCAGCAAGCAATATTAGGAACATTACTTTGTAATGTCTTTCATTTGATTTGTAAGTATTACACCAAAGCTTAATGTGAGTCAAGTTCTTAGTCAGCTCCCTTACTTTATCAGCCAGTCTTTGAAATCCAAATCTATCATTTCCCTTAATGACTTCATTAATCATACAAATTCTAATTAGAATCTATGGTTAATGGCCTGATGGCTCATTTGCTATTTTTCTCTACCCACTGTTCAATAAGGGTCTACAATATTCTCTGTGTCTTTCAACAAGAACATATAAGATTCATACTCTACCTAAAATCCAAAGATGAAAGCCTTTCTTGTCATCATTAGAGTAGATCTTCCAAAGCGCTCCTCGGTGATCTCAAGGGACCAATTCTATTGCTTGCTTCAGAATATAAAATCCCTTAGAAATGCACTCTAAATTTGTCAGCCAAAAGAAAATTACATTAACTAGTGTAGAAAAACGAACAACTTCAAAAGTAGAAGTGCTCCAGATTTGGAATCATTGCAATGCTGTTGTAATGAGGCTTTAAAAATCTGTATGTTGTTTCAAAAATGTAAGCAAGATGCAGTCTAGGTTTTTATCACACTTAAACAGACATATTCTGCGGCAATGACTTGTCTATGATTTCTACACAGTGATTTGTGCATCTGAGTTAAGCTTCAGAAAGAGGCGCTAACCTAATTGATTGGAAGCTTACTTGCCTTCTGTCTGAAGAGTGTAAGGTTGTGAGACCCTGCACAAGAGAAAAATGCCAGAGTAACTTTATTATTCTTTCACTGCCGATGGGTAAATTGCTGGAAAAGAACATATTGCATTTCCTGTTTTTTAATTCTTCGTCTGAGTACACATCTTAACCAAAACAATCACTAAAATTGAATTTTCACTACAGTATAAAATTAAAATAACCTTTCTTCGCTCCGAATGGAAGCTTGAATGCATATGGTCGATGTTTGAAAGCTTCCTTCATTGCTGTCACCATTTTTCCAGGAACTACTGGGTATATTCCATAATCTTGCACATCAAAGTTCAAAATAAATTTTATTATTAAAATACATATATGTCAGCATATATGTGATTCATTTTTTGTGGGCATATTCAACAGATCTATAGAATAATAACTATAACAGAATCAGTGAAGGACTGCCCAACTAAGGCATTCTACCAGAGTGCAAAAGACAATAAACTGCAAATAAAAATAGAAGAAGAAATAATAATAAATAAGTAAACAATAAATATTGAGAACATGAGATGAAAAATATTGAAGGTTGAGTCTACTGGTTGCGGGAAAGCACAATGATGGGGCAAGTGAAATTGAGTGAAGTTATCCACTTTGGTTCAAGAGTCTGATGGTTGAGGGGTAGTAATTGTTCCTGAACCTAGCGGTGCGAGTCCTGAGGCTGTTGTACCTTCTTCCTGATGGCACCATGAGAAGAGAGCAAGTCCTAGGTGGTGGGCATCCCTGATGATGGATGTTATATTTCTGTGACAGCATTTTATGCAGATGTTCTCAATTTGGATTTCCATTCAAGGGTATTGGTGCTTCTATACCAACTGTGATGTAGCCAATCAATATATTTTCCATCACACATCTATAGAAGTCTGTCAAAGTTTTAGATGTCATGCCAAATATACACAAACACTTAAGGAAGTAGAGGTGCGGCTGTACTTTCTCCATAATTCTTTCCTGCCCTTCTTTAACTTATTTTAATACTTTCAAATCATTTACTGCAATTACTACTATCTCTTTTTTAACCAGTTCAGAACATTAACCAAGTTAACTTCCACTAGATTCAGTAGTGTAAACAATTTAGACATCTCAAGAAACTGCCAGCCTGCCATTTTCTAGCAAATTACTAGAGATGTTAATCTATAGGACATTCTCCTGTTTCTGGTCATACATCAGTTTTCTCACATTGATCAATCCCACACACATTTTCTAATACACCTAGTCACTCACAGGTTTAAAATACCCCTTTGAAAGAAGGACTCTGCATTGCACGACATAGATCATAAAATGCCAGGATGCACACCAATACCAAAATAATCATTATCTGTAATGTAACATAAACCAGGGTTGAGCAAAAAGCCTCGAAACTTTAATTGCCAACCCGTCATCCTGAACTTAAGATAAGCTCCCAGTTTTTGTTCAGCTGAAGAATAGCACTTTGGCAAGAATTTTTACATTCAAGAAGGGGATGGTTGAAATCGAGAACGTAGAAGTTCATTTTCGATGTACCCAGTCATTTGATGTGGACTATCACGGTCTTTCCAAGACCATCACTGTTCTTGGCAAATTTTCTACAGAAGCGTTTTGCTATTGCCTTCTTCTTGGCAGTGTCTTTACAAGACGGGTGACCCTATCCATTATCAATGCTCTTAAGAGATTGCCTGCCTGGCGTCAGTGGTCCCATGACCAGGACTTGTGATTTGCACCAACTGCTCATATGACCATCCACCACCTACTCCAGAGCTTCACGTGGCCCTCATTGTGGGGGGGGGGGCGTGCTAAGCAGGTGCTACATCTTGCTCAAGGGTGACCAGCAGGCTAGTGGAGGGAAGGAGAACCTTACACCTCCTTTGGTAGAGACCCAAGAAGAGAGAAGAAAAAAAAAGCAGCCTCAATCCATCTTCAACTTTTGGGCTTAACTGAGGTGCATTCGTTGTCAGCTTCTATGAATTATATTGGCACAGTTGTTGCCTACATCAGACTGAATAAAATTAGCACACTTAATGTAACGTAAATGGAAACGAGAGAACTTTCAATTTATTTTAATATTCCTTTGAAATTAATGCCTCCAGCATGGAGTTCAGAGGCCACAGGAGGCTTAAATGCGAAAGATAAATTAATGCAAAGTACACATAGAAGACTAGCAGGAGAAGTTGAGTTAGCCATATGGCCCCTCGAGCTTGCTCAATCCCTACATTACATCTGCACTTCTACATTAACTCTTCTTTTCCACAGTATTCCAAATTCTCATGATTCCCTTAGTTCAAAGTTCAAAGTAAATTTTATTATCAAAGTATCTATATGTCACCATATACATCCCTGAGATTTATTTTCTTGCAGGCCTACTCAAAAAAATTTATTGGAGAGTAACTATAACGGAATCAATGAAAGACCACCCAACTAGAGAGTTCAACTAGAGTGCAGAAGGCAACAAACTGTGCAAATGAAAATATAAATAAATAGTTTTAAATACTGAGAACATGAGGTGAAGAGTCCTTAAAAGTGTGCCCATTGGTTGTGGAAACATTTCAATGGTGGGGCAAGTGAAGTTGAGTGAAGCTTCAAGAGCCTGATAGTTGAGGGGTAATAACTGTTTTTGTACTCCGGTGATGTGAGATCCGGTGGGCAGGAGATTTACTTGATGGCAGCCATGAGAAGAGAGCATATCCTGGGTGGTGGGGATCCTTGATGATGAATGCTGCTTTCCTGCAACAATGCTCCACGTCGATATGCTCAATGCTTAACCCATGATAGACTGGGCCAATTCCACTACTTTTTTTTAGGATTTTCCATTCATCGTTCATGTGACATGGATACGTCTACCTCCTCATTGGAGAGTCAGAAGCATAAGCAAAAATGAGATGGGACATCAGATTTCTTACTCTGAAGAGCAATAATGAGTCTGATATTCAAATCATCTTAGTGTCAACAATACTGGTTGGTTATTTCAGATTTACTGTATTTAATTGCTTGAATTAGAGTTAGATATGGCCCTTGTGGCTAAAGGGATCGGGGGCATGGGGGGAAGGCTGGTACAAGGTTCTGAGTTGGATGATCAGTCATGATCATACTGAATGGTGGTGCAAGCTCGAAGGGCCGAATGGCCTACTCCTGCACCTGTTTTCTATGTGTAAGGGGGTTTTGACTTCTATGTTACTGCGGAGGCTAATTAAAATGGCGTCTTTGTTATGTTAATCTGAGGAATGTGGCTTTGTTGTGTTAAACGTTGAGAAAGTTTGCGCTAGCAGCTTGTTTTTACTTTTGAGTGTGATAAGCGAGTACTATTAACCAATTGGGATAGTTGTTATGGTTTTGGTGTGTTTGAAGATACTGTATGCGCGGGATTTTGGGGCAGAAGGCGGGAGAGCGAGACAGAGGATGGACGAGGTGCTGTGAGTCCACTAATGGGGTCGGACCCCGAGCGGGACGTTCGGAGAGGAGACGGAGACGGACTCGTGTGGAGCGTCTGGTCGACCACTGTTGTTGGTCCCAGGCAGCCGGTCGAGGTGGTCCGAGGGGGTCGCAGGGTGAAGAAGAAGGTCCTTGAGCTCCAACGATTTTTGTGCACGAAGAGATTGAACTTTGATAAATGTGGTGCCTTTTATTTTCCTTTTATATTTTATTCTCTTTTAATTATATAGTTCCAGTAATATCTATAAACTGTATATCATTTAATTGCATCTGGTGTATTGTCTGTTATTTGGGCGGGGTGGGGTACCTCACACAGCATCCACACAAACGAATTACCCAGTTTGCCGGGGCCGAGGCTGTTTCCCTAGACGACAGCGAGCCGAGCGACCCTGAGGGTGGCCGGGGGGGGGGGGGCTGCATATGTTTCTATGTTTCTATAAATAAAGATCCTGCAGGTGCTCTGGTGGGATTTCAGCTTATAATTCTGGATCAATAGCCTTGACATCTGATTACCTTCCAGTATTGACTTTAGTCCAGATATACACAGACTTAACACCTCTCCATGGCTGATACTGTCTTCTGAGTGCCAAAGTTTCTCTTCAATTTATTCTTGGATCAATGGAAATTTCCAAGGAGACAGTGAAAGTGCTTCAAGAAGTTCTCAGGTTCTACTTAAAATGATCGAGCATCCTTCAAAAGTTCAAAGTGCAAAGTAAAATTTATTATCAGAGAATATACATGTCACCACATACGATCTTGAAATTCTTTTTCTGCAGGCATAATTAGCGGATCTATAGAATAGAAACATAGAAAACCTACAGCACAATACAGGCCCTTCGGCCCACAAAGCTGTGCTGAATATGTCCGTACCTTAGAAATTACCTAGGGTTACCCAGAGCCCTCTATTTTTCTAAGCTCCATGTACCTATCCAGGAGTCTCTTAAAAGACCCTATCGTATCCACCTCCACCACAGTCATCAGAATAGTAACTGTGTACAGGATCAATAGACAACAAACTGTACAAATGCAATTATAAATAAACAGCAATAAAAAACAAGGATGAAATAACAAGATATAAGTGTCCTTAAATGAGTGTAGTTATCCCCTTTTGTTCAAGAGCCTGATGGGTGAGGGGTAGTAACTGTTCTTGAACCTGGTGGTGCGAGTCCTGAGGCTCCTGCACCTGTACCTGATGGCAGCAGTGAGAAGAGAGCATGGCCTGGGTGGTGAGAATTTTTGATGATTAATGCTGCTTTTCTACAGCAATGTTTCATCTAGATGTGCTCAATGGCTGGGAGGGTTTTACCCATGACGTACTGGGTCGAATCCACTACCTTTTGTAGGATTTTCCACTCAAAGACATCGGTGTCCCCATACCAGGCCATATCCAGCCAATCAACACACTTTCCACTACACATCTACAGAAGTTTGCCAAGTATTTTGATGATATACCAAACATTCAGTCTCCTGAGGAAGTAGAGGTACTATCATGCTTTTATCGCAATTATATTTATATGATGGGTCAAGGACAGGTCCTCTGTGTTACCAGGTTCGGATATGGCCCAAGTGCGGAGCGAGAGACACTGAAGCAGGTCGATAGTTCACAAACTTTAATGCGAACAGTGGTAAAGGGAAAATAAAACAATAAATGCTAGGCCAAACAGGGCCGTTAACTAAAATTCTCAATGGAAAAATGAAGCCTACACTGCGGGTGAAAAAAACATCTAAACATTAAACGAATACCACTAGTCTTCAGTGTCAGTTGACTCGACAGTCCAATTTCTCAGGGGAGGCCGAATGCAAACAGGCAGCAAAGCATTGCTGTGCTCTGCCCAAGTCTCAACAAGCACTATGACGACAAGTATGGAGTTAAATACTATCACGATTAAATACTAATTAGCTGACACGTGCAAATTCACAAGCACAATTGCAGTATCTACTGCGCTGCCGAATCCGTGGTTGTGACACTCTGAGATAGTGACACCCAGGAATTTAAAGTTACCGACCCTCTCCGCCTGTGATGCTCCAATGAATACTGGCTCATGGGCCTTGGTTTCTCTCTCCTGGAGTCTACTATTAGTTCCTTCATCTTATTGACATTGAGTGAGAGGTTATTGTTATTGCTCCACTCAGGAGTTTCCAATCTCCCTCCTGAATGCTGATTTATCACCCCCATTGGTACAGCCCACAAAAGTGGTGTCATCAGCAAACCTGCATACGGTGTTGGAACTGTACGTAGCCATACAGTCATAGGTGTGAAGTGAGTAGAGCAGGGGGCTAAGTGCATATCCCTGAGGTGCTTCTTTGCTGATGGAAGTTGCAAAAGAGATGTTTTTGCCAATCTGAACTAACTGGGGCCTGCAAGTGAGGAAATCCAGGATCCAATTGTGCAAGGGGATATTGAGGCCCAGGTCTTGGAGTTTACTGATCAGTTTTGGGAGGCTGATGGTGTTAAATGCTGAGCTGTAATGGATAAAGAACATCCTGATGTTATGCATCTTTGCAGTCTAGATGGTCCAGGGTTGTGTGAAGAGCCAACAAGATAACATCTGCTGTAGACCTGTTGCTTTGGTGGGCAAATTGGAACAGATCCAAGTCGCCACTCAGACAGGAGCTGATATCCTTCAACACCAGCTTGTCAAAACATTTCATCACTGTGGATGTAAGTGCCACTTAACCAGGTTACCATGTTCTTTTTGTACACGGGTGCCTGAAGCAAGTGGGTACCACACACGGCTGAAGCGAGAGGCTGAAGATGCCCGTGAATACACCAATCAGTTGGTCAGCCCAGGTCTTCAGCACTCAGCTAGGTAATCCATCCAGACCATATTATTTCCTTGGATTCACTCTCATGAAGGCAGCCCACACGTCATCTTCAGATACTGAGACCAAAGGATCATTGGGAGATATGGTGGTATGCAATGGTTCCTTCCTGTTCTGGTGATCAAAGCATTGACTCAGCTGAAAGCAAGGCTCTGCTGACTTCTATGTCACAAGAGATTTAACTTTGTTGGAGGTTGTGGCATTCAAACCTTGCCACCACTGTCCCTTCTTAATTCCAGTCTACTCTGAAATGTCCACTTTACTCATGAGCTGGCTTTCTGGAGATCATACCTGCATCTCTTGTAGCATTCTTGTTCTCCAGACTTGAATGCCTCTGATCTGGCTCTCAGCAGGTCCCGGATTTCATTGTTCATCCAGACTACTGATTGGGGAAAGCCCTGAACGATTTATCAAATCTAATCAAAGGAAACCCTGGGCCAAAAATTTCTCAAAATAGTGAAGGCATCGACTAACACAAGTCTTAACGAGAAGAGCAGATGCAGTCAAAGTGAAAATATTACCCAGCCAACCCTTGTGTGCGGCAGAGACTGCAACCCAAAACACACAAAACTATGGTGGAAGCAAATCATCCTTGACTTTGAGGGACCATTAGTATTGACTTACCGGAACTTAAATTTCCCAGGTCAAAGGTGAACAGATTTTCATTTGGCTTTTATCAGGTTTGTGATGTTGTGATGACTTAGTTTAGGGTGGTGGGGTGGAGATACATTACAAAGGAGGTGTAAGGTGCTCCTTGCCTTCACTACCCTCCAGGTTACCCTTAGGCTGGGTGTGGTATCTGCTTATTCATACACCCACCCACCCCCGGGTCAGGGTCACAAGAAGACAGGGAGCAGATGGTGGGTGGTCGTATGGTCGTATGAGCAACTGGTGCACTTCACAAGTCCTAGTTATGCCAGGCACACAGTCTCTGAAGAGTACTGATAATAGTCAGGGTCATCAGTCTTATAAAGACACTGTCCAGAAGAAGGCAATAGCAAACCACTTCTGTAGAAACATTTGCCAAGAAAAATCATGATAGAGAAAAGAATATGAACGGCACCGTGAAGACCACAAGCGCCCATGTAATATGACACGGACATAATGATGATGACTAGCTTAGTAATTAATCACTAACTTCTTGGACACACTATACTGTAGCGGTTAGTGTGATGCTATTACAGTGTGGGCAAAGAAGTTTGGAGTTCAATTCCAACGTGTCCTGTAACCAGTCCATACGTCCTCCACACAGAATGCATGGGTTTCCTCCAGGTGCTCCTGTGTCCTCCCACTGTCCAAAGACGTATCAGTTAGTAGGTTAATGGTCATTGTACATTGCGCCATGGTTTGACTCCAGTTAAGTTGGGTTCGATGGGCAACATAGCTCAAAGTGTGGGAAGAGCCGATTTTATATGTACCCCGAGTTAAAATGAAAACTGTAATTCCAGTTGCAGCTGTGACGGGGTGTTTGATGGTGGGAAGGGGGAGTATCCAGCTGTTGTTTGAAGCACTGCAGTTTGATGAGTTGTGATGCACTGCCTCGCCAGAAAGAGGTGTTTGAGAGGATCATCGCTCTTTCTCTTTGCTTTTACACGTCAGCCTCAGGCTCCTGAACCAGTGTGGAAAACTTCACTCACATCCGCTCTGAACTGATCCCACAACCTGTGGATTTACTTTCGAGGATTGTACAACTAACGTTCTTAGTATCATTCATTCATTTCTTTTGTATTCACATAGTTCGTTTTCTTTTGCACATTGGTTGCTTGTTAATCTTTCTGTGTAGTTTTTCATTGTACTTCTTTGTTCTCCTGTGAGTGTCTGAAAGAAACCAAGTATCAAGGAAGTATATGGTGACATATACGTACTTTAATAATAAAGTTATTTTATATTCCTTTATACTTTTATTAGAATCTTCCCGTTGTCTTCTTCCAATTCTCACCACTGCTGCTCCACAGTGGCTCGGTGTAGAACCAGTGTCAGGTGGGGCGAGCCCACATGATGGTGACATTATGCCATCATGAATCTTGACAATCACTTGCTGCTGGGCTGCTCCATGCCAGGACTGATGATAGAATCAATGTCAATGATTTGTTCTCTTAAATTTCGTGTGGTACTACGAGCTTCATTGCATGGAGACTGCCACTTGCCTATTGCTTGTGAGCTGGAGTCAAGAAGTTGTGTCATCAGCAGCTAGCTCTTTGTTGCTCAGTAACCTTTTCCTTTGTTATAATGGTCTAAATCAAATGCCACCGCACAATGAGGGCTGTATTACTGCTGCCAAGTTGCTGGGCTTTGACAGGTCCGTGTCAATCTACTCACCAGTTGACTATCAAGGGATCAAGATTGTTTTAGGTTAGAATATATCTGAGAATTCACCACCACTCATCCACATCACCCCTTAGTTAGTTAACCTTAGTTAGACCCCACTTGGAGTACTGTGTTCAGTCTGGTCACCTCACTACAGGAAGGATGTGGATAGAAACTTACAAAGATGTTGACTGGATTGGAGAGTGTGCCTTATGAGAATAGGTTGAGTGAACTTGGCCTTTTCTCCTTGGAGTGACGGAGGATGAGAAGTGACCTGATAGAGGTGTATAAGATGATGAGAGGCATTGATTGAGTGGATAGCCAAAGGCTTTTTCCTGGGGCTGAAATGGCTAACATGTTGGGGCATAGTTTTAAGGTGCTTGGTAGTAGGTACAAGGGGGATGTCAGAGGTACGTTTTTCACACAGAGAGTGGTGGAATGCACTGCCAGCAATAGTGATAGAGATGGATACAATAGGGTATTTTAAGAGACTCTTAGGTACATGGAGCTTAGAAAAATAGAGGGCTTTGCGGTAGGGAAATTCTAGGCAGTTTCTAGAGTAGGTTACACGGTCGGCACAATATTGTGGGCTGAAGGGCCTGTAATGTGCTGTAGATTTCTATGTTCTAAGTAGTCAAGGACACCACAGAGCAGACTGCATTCCTGTCGCCTGCTTGTTTTCAGCAAGAGGGAATTGAGTGCAGCTGGTTATCTCTGAATTTCAAGAACAACAGCGAACACAGAATGACAGACCTTGAGACTATTAGACTGTAAGATGTAGAAGCAGAATTAAACTGTTCGGCCCATCGAGTCTGCTTCACCATTTCATCATGGCTGATCCATTTCCCTCTCCGTCCCAATCTCTTGTCTTCTCCCCATAACCCTTCATGCCCTGAGTAATCAAGAATCAATCAACCTCTGCCTTAAGTATACCCAGTGACTTGGCTTCCACAAATTCCTGTGGCAACAAATTCAACAGATTCATCCTTCTCTGCCTAAAGAAATTCTTCTTCATCTCCGTTCCAATTGAACATTCCTCTATTCAGAGGCTGTGAAGTGCCTCAAACATCTCCAACTCCTGCCTGGAAGAATTTCAGTTCCTAATAGTTTATTGTTGTGTATTTAATATTTCAGTGATATTTGAGTAATATTGTAAATATATTGTTGGATTAAGCATTCCTTGCTTGTTTAAATAATTCATTATGGGTTATATGTAAATGTACATGAAAGGCATACATCATCACACTGTCACGTCATTCATGCATGCCTCATTTAAACTAAAAGCAAGCTAAGACCCGTTCTTCTGGACTCCCATCTTTTCCTTGCAATTAGTTTAATGTTTTGGAGTTACACAACATGACAATTGTCACAAAGACCTTGACAGCCACTGCTCAAAAGCTTGGCTTTGCAAATTGATTGACATCATGCTCTGCATATATTTCTGCCTGACAGTCGCCTCGTTTACACTTACATCAGTATGGCAGCCAGTGTGATTCATGTCACATCAGAGACCTCAGTGGTGCCTTGATTAAGGATCACGAAAGGTAACTATCATGCAAGGGCTGAAACTTACAGAAAGACAGGTTTGTGTGCAGTATAGCATAAGCTTTATTCAGTAATGGACTCACCACATGAGAATTCCGCAAGGTTGCTCTGTGCACCTACACTGATCTAATCAAGGACTCTAGTGTTTAAATTCTGTACAATGCAATGGCAGGAACATTGAATTTTCCACTTTCAGGTCATCCACATTTTCTGTGTTCTTCACCCATACACAATCAACTGTTCACCAAGCTGTTCTTCCCTTTGTTGATCTTTCCCATCCCCTCCCCTCTCCTGCCTGGTTCTACTATTTGCTATTTGCCATGCTCTTCCCATGTGGTTCTCTCTATCAGCTACCAGCCTCTATTCCAGTGTCCTATATATTGTATGTACTGGTAGTCTTTCCTGTTCCCTCTCAGTCCTTTTGCAGGGTCTTGACATGAAACTTTGACATATAACTGTTGCAGTGCAGGTAAACAATAAGATGCAAGGTCATAACAAGGTAGATTATAAAGTAAAGGGAACCATTTAATGAAAGAGACACCCGGATGGTATGTTACCTCCCAGGTGCCAGGGTCAACGATGTCTCAGATCATGTCTACAACATTTTAAAGGGGGAGGTTGAACAGCTGAAAGTTGTGGTACGTATTGGTATCGAAGACATAGGCAGGAAAAGAGATCAGGTCATGAAGAAGGAATATAGGGAGTTAGGTAAGCAGCTGAAAAGCAGGCCATCAAGGGTAGTAATCTCTGGATTGCTGTTTGTGCCACGTGAGGGTAAGAATAGGATGACGTGACAGATGAATGCATGGCTGAGGAATTGGTGCAGGGGGCAGAAATTCAAATTTCTAGTTCAATGGGATGTCTTCATGGGAAGGTATGACCTGTACAGAAAGGACAGATTACACCTGAACTTGAGGGAGAATCAATATCCTTGTAGGCAGGTTCGAGAACTGTTGGGGAGAGTTTTTACTAATTTATCGGAGGGATGGGAACCAAAGTGATAAGGCTGAGGATGGAGCAGTTGGTGTTCAACTAGTTACAGTGTGCAGTGAGATTGTGAGCAAGGACAGGTGGATAAAAGGGCAAAATTGCAGTCAGTGGGATGAGTTGAAGTGTAACATTCAACCATAGACCATAAGATATAGGAGCAGAATTAGACCATTTGGCTAAATGAGTCTGCTCCACCATTTCATCATGGCTGATCCACTTCCCTCTCAACTCCCTCTCCTACCTTCTCCTCATAACTTTTAATGCCCTGACCAATCAAGAACCTATCAGCCTCCACCTTAAATACTCCCAATGACTTTGCCTCCACAGTCGCCTATGGCAATGATTCACCATTCTTCAGGCTAAAGAAATTCCTCTTCATCTCCCTTCTAAATGGACATGCCTCTATTCTGAGGCTGTGCCCTCTGGTCCTAAACTTCCATACGATAGGAAACACCCTCTCCACATCTGCTCTGTCTAGGCCTTTCAACGTTCAATAGATTTCACTGAGATCCCCATCATTCTTCTAAATTCCAGCAAGTACAGGCCCAGAGCCATCAATTGTTCCTCAAACAATAAGCCTTTCATTCCCAGAAACCTTCTCGTGCGTGTCCTCCGAACCCTCGCCAATGTCAGCATACCCTTTCTTAAATAACAATCCCATAACTGCTCATGATACTCCAAGTGAAGTCTCACCCGTGCTTTACAAAGACTCACCATTACATCTTTATTTTTATATTCTTTCTTGTGTTTCTTGATCTTGTTACTGGACATCCAGTGTCACGTGACCCTGCCACTTTGAGTTGGCCCACACCTTCATTAAGCAGATCCAACACTTGCCTTTATTGGGATCTTTCTCCTCCTTACAAAAATGTTATGCTTATGAATACAGTAAGGTGATATGGTTATTATTCATGTTTGATATGGGGGTGGTGATGTTGAATTGTGAGGAATGAATGCTCAGTTGTGAGGGGTGTCTAGGCAAGGGTTTGTGGGTGTGTGTGGGCCAGGGTTTATGGGGGTGTGAGTGTCACCATTAGGTTTAGGATTAGGGACTGGTTTAAGATGTGATTACGTGGGCAGTGGGAAACTTTTGGTTTAAGATGATGCTACCGAACGAGTTCAAATGCCAAGAAATATGTCTAAAAACATTACTAATAACATCTTTTCCGAAGCAAGTTGCAGTAAACTCTCGCCACAAAGCAAGTGAAGGCGAAGCTGATTTGAAGGATGAGCCGAGCGGGTTCATCGCAAAACTGAAGTGCAACGTGCTCAAGATGGCAACGCAGACAGAGCTAGTATCGCTGTTGGAGATGGAGTGAGCGATTTGGAGAGGAGTCAATGCAGAAGAGTTTCGATGGCCATCCAATTAATCTGGGTGCGAGGTTGGATCTCTCCCAGCACCGTGCCAATTTGGTGAGATCGAGGACAGCTTCAGGCTGTGTGGCCTAAGTGTATTGCTACGTCAGGGTCCGGGACCTCTAGTGAAGCACTACCTGGTGCTTGAACAATTTAACACCGGCCTAGGTAGACTGGAAAGCCCTAGTGCCGGGACCAGAGGCGAAGGTCAGGCTGATTTCACTCGCTCTCCCATAATGTTCACTCGTCTCTCGGCAGTGAACTACTGTAGTTGCTGTACGAATGAGACCGAGGCTCCAGCTGCTTCGGAGAGTGGATCTAAGGACTCAATCTGGTTGTATGATTGTGCTTTTCTTTCTCTCTCTTTCTCTTTCTCTGTACTGGAATTTGGGTCTTTTTGTACTTTGAATATTCTAGTCCTCTCAAACTGAATGCTAACATTTCATTTGCCTTCCTCACTACCAACTCAACCTACAAATTAATCTTTAAGGAATCCTGCACGAGGACTTTCAAGTCCCTTTGCACCTTGGATTTTTAAAATTTTATCCCTATTCAGAAAATAGTCTATGCATTTATTCCATCTACCAAAGTGCATGACCATACACTTCCCAATAATGTCATTGGATATTTAAAGTGGTGTTTGATAGCTTCTTAATTAGTAATAGTGTCAAGTGTTGTGGGGAAAAGGCAGGAGAGGGATAATAAATCAGTCCTGATGGAATGGCCGACTCGATGGGCTGAGTGGCTGAATTCTACTCCTATGTGTTATGGTCTTATTTGTTTGCATCCGTCTGTCTCGAAGGACAATGGGTGATGATGATGTAAGAACACAAAATACTCTGAAGATGCTGGGGTCAAAGCAACACTCGCAACACGCTGGAGGAACTCAGCAGGTCGGGCAGCATCCGTGGAAACGATGAGTCGACGTTTCGGGCCAGAACGCTTCGTCAGGACTGTAGAGGGAAGGAGCAGAGGCCCTATAAAGAAGGTGGGGGGAGGGTGGGAAAGAGAAGTCTGGTAGGTTCCAGGTGAAAAACCAGTAAGGGGAAAGATAAAGGGGTGGGAGAGGGGAGCAGGGAGGTGATAGGCAGGAAAGGTGAAGAAGGAATAGGGGAAAATACAATGGGTAGCAGAAGGAGGCGGAACCATGAGGGAGGTGATAGGCAGCTGGGGAGGGGGCAGAGTGAAATAGGGGTAGGGGAAGGGAGGGGGAGGGAATTACCTGAAGTTGGAGAATTCTATGTTCATACCAAGAGGCTGGAGACTACCTAGACAGTATTTGAGGTGTTACTCCTCCAACCTGAGTTTAGCCTCATCATGGCAGTAGAGGAGGCCATGTATGGACATATCCGAATGGGAGTGGGAAGCAGAGTTGAAGTGGGTGGCTACCGGGAGATCCTGTCTGTTGTGGCGGACGGAGCAGAGGTGCTCAACGAAGCGGTCCCCCAATCTGCGTCGGGTTTCACCGATGTAGAGGAGGCTGCACCGGGAGCACCGGATGCAATAGATGACCCCAACAGACTCACGAGTGAAGTGAAGTGTTATGATGATCATCATCATAAGCCTGGGCGGAAGGTATGGAGATCCTGAGATGACCAGTCTTCAAGGTCCTCCTCTCGGCCTCACCAGTGTAGTGCAAAGGATACCTTATGAAGCAATACGTTTTGGCCCAGCTCGGCTGCAGGAGCTGCCAGAAGGATGTTCAGTGATGTCCAGCCGTCTGAGGGGCTCCACTCCGGATTTGCTGTCCGGGTTTACTCCCGTAGTCTTCGTCTCTCCCGAGGCTGCCCACAAGGCAGTGGGGCTATCACCCATAGCTGGAGATCTGGTTCAAGAGCACCAGGGCGTGTCCACATGTTGGTGGGTCTGCGTGCTACGTGTACAGGGGCCAGACCTCCTCCCCATCCTCTGTAGTTCAGCCTGAGTCCAAAAGGAGTTCAGTTTCCGTGTATTGCCAGTGAGGAGGCACTACATGAGGCTTGCTGTTGGAGAGGATATGTACTGGGAGGGAGAGACTTACACATTCAGCTCTCCTTTTTGTGAGACTGCTAGCCTGCGGTGGAAGCTGAAAGTGAGAGCGACAAGCACTACCCACTACACTATCACACTAGACGCATCCCTATAACAGGGGAGTAGAAGCTATCCTTCAGAGTGGTAGTATATGCTTTTAAACTTTTGTATCTTCTGTTCATTGGAAGAGGGAAGAAGAGAAAATGTCCAGGGTGGGTGGGCACTTTCGTTATTTTGGCTGTTTTACTGAGGCAGTGAAAGGTATAGACAGAATTCACAGAGGAAAGGCTGGTTCCCAGGATCAGCTGAGCAGCGTCAGCAACTCATTGAATATTCTTGTGGTCACGTGCAAAGCAGTTGCCATACCAACTGGCCATGACACCATAACATGTTTTCTATGTTGCCATTGATAAGAAGTAGTGAGGGTTGATGGGAGAGGCTCTATTTCTTTAGCCTCCTGTAGAGGCTTGTTAAGCTTTCTTGGCCACGACATCAATCTGGTTAAACCAGGACAGGATATTGGTGATGATCACTACTGGGATCTTGAAGCTCCCAACATCACTGATGTAGACAGCAGCATCTGCATTATCCCCCTTCCTCTCGTCGATAACCAACTTTCTGCAAGGATCCCTCCCTAGGCAACTCCCTTGCCAATTCATCTGTCCCTACTGATCTCCTTCCCGGCACTTAGCCTTGCAAGCAGAGCAAGTGCCACACTTGACCCTACACCTCCTCCCTCACTATCATTCAGGCCCCAAACAGTCCTTCCAGGTGAGGAGACTCTGTTGGGGTCACCTACTGTATCGGGTTCTCCTGGTGAGCCTCCTGTATATCAGTGAGGCCCAACGCAGGTTGGGTGACCGCTTCATCAAGCACCTATCAGAAAAAGTGGAATCTCTCAGTAGCCACCCATTTCAATTCTACCTCCCATTCCCATTCTGACATGTCAGTTCATGACCTCCTCTACTGCTGTGATGAGGCCACACTCAGGTTGGAGGAGCAACACCTTGTATACCGTTTGGGTATCCTCCAACTTGAATATCGATTGCCCTCCTCACTCCTTCACCATTCCCCATTTATGTCTCTCACATGATCTGCTTACCTACCCATGACCTCCTTCTGGTGCTCCTACCCCTTCCCTTTCTTCCATTGTTTCCTATCAGGATCCCCCTTCTCCAGCCCTTGATCTCTTCCATCAATCGACTTCCAAGCTGTTTACCTCACCATCCCCTCTCCTGGTTTCACCTATCAGCAAGCACCTTGTACTTCTTCCCCACCCCACCAACTTCTTGCTCTGACTCCTCACCTATTTTTCCACACCTGATGAAGGTTTCAGCCCAAGACTGTTCACTCTTTTCCATAGCCTGGCCCGCTGAGCTCCTCCAGCATTCTGTGTGTGTGTGTGTGTGTTGCTTGAATTTCCTGCATCTGCAGATCTTGTTTGGGTATCTCTGCAACCATGTAGATGGAGATAGAGCAGAATTTGGCCCTGCAGTCATGAGTGTAAGGCACAGAGGACACAACCGTGCGGAGCACCAGTGTTGGGAATAATCATGGTGGGCTTGTTGCTGCCTATCCTTAGCTGATTGGTCAGGAAGTGAACAGAATCACACGGAATTCTGCCAGATATCTTTACCAGTCTGTATGCACCCCCACCCCACCCTTCCTGCTGCATTAATGCAAAATTCATGAGCAAAGGTGTATGTTTTTGGTAAAGTGCTAATCAGATTGTGATGATGTACAGTGGGCCGGGGAAAAGGCCTGCACGCACTGAACACTTCAGACCTGCAATTTGGCCGGTATTGAGGAGGTTCCGGTAAAATTTGTGACTTTTGGAGTTGTGCTTGAGATAATGTTAAACTTACATGCTCCTACTTACTACCCGTTACACCACTATTGTTAAGGATAGCAATGAAGGTCCTCCATCTCTGGGCTCTGCGTTCGGGGCTTCCTTCATCATGTCAGTAACTTCCTCTCTATTTTCACTACTGTCACTCATGCAAGTCCTGGGAGGAGAGACAGGAATACCGTCACACTCAGAACTACAATAAAAGGGTTCTTCCTTGTTATTTCTGTAACAATTTTGTTTGACCAGTCAGGGCTGTTAACCTTGAGCTGAACCCCCAAACCTGGGGGACCGGTGGACTACTCTTAGTCTGGCTCTACCCTTTGACCTGTTCGGTATGGGTGATCCTAAACAGCCAAAGCATAAAGTGCTGACTCCAGCCAACATAGCTCTCCAGGTTATGGAGGCTCACAAGCTTCCAAACCCAATGACAAAGCCCTGATTATTTCTTCCTCCTGTACAGCGTTGAGAGACTGCTTTGATTTAACCAACCAATTCATACTCGACCTACTTTACAATGACCCCAAAAACAATGCCTCTTGGCACAGCAGATGGCCATGTTCCTTAGTTGTTCCTGTTCCAGTAATATGCCTCAGGTTTCATCATCAGGAAAATGGCTCATCAAGCAGCATATTCAGGATTGCTGAGTTGGCTCTTCATCATGTTCCTTGCTCTAATTACCGTGCCATAACTCCTTACAAAGGACGTCAGGACTGAACTCTGGGGTTAATGGACTGTGAGTTTATTAGCACCTGCTTACTGTAAAGGATAACTCCTGAAATAAACTATTGAAGGCCACAACAAAGATTTTACTTTTTAATAAGAAGTCTTTACCTGAATGTCAAGTCGATGTCAGAGTAAGTGGATCTGAGGCTCAGCTGTTTCTCTCTGCTCATGGCTTTCGTGTCCAAATGCTATTAGCGTAGCAAGGAAAAGTTAATTTCCTGGTTACCCGATTCATCAAACTGGACACAATTTTGAAGAAAATTGCAATAAAGTCATAGCGATATTGCTAACACCACCAACAGGGTGTGGCTACATGTTGTAAGGGAGTGTTAGCAGAAACAGAAGTCGTGGAGAGGGGGGTTGCAGTAAGTGGCACCCTAACTTGAGGCACGAGACCTGATGGACCGTTAGCAGAGCAGGCGCTTGTGAAAAGAAAAGGATGAGGCACTGGAACACAGGAAGAACCATCGCTCTGCAGGCAGCGAGCACTCACCATCACAATGCATCTGAAACTCGGCAATCTCATCCAGCCAGACATTACTGGGGACACATAAATTAGCAGCCAGGGTGCCCAACAGTTCTCCTTGACTCACAACACAGAACAAGTTCATGCAATTTAACAGTCAAGTTAACTTTCTCTACAGATCTATGAAAAACAGGTCGTGCAACAATACCGCACTGGCCAGAACCAAGAGGAGAAATAGAGCCAATCAGTGAAGCTGCCAACCCCAAGCATTCCTCCTGAGGAGTTCAAGCAACCTCAGCTGCATATGTGTGCTCAAGAACCACCTTCGGTGATTATGAGACCTTACATGATTGGTCAATCAAACTAACTGGAATAGTATACAGGTTGCTTGTTGAACAGCAGCTCTATCCTGACTAACATTCAGATTCCAATCTGAATCCTAGTCAACGTAATTTTCGCTGCTGCGATCATCTTCATCTTTGCCTCGCCATTCCTTTGCATACCGCTACCGTCATTCCATCCAAGTCAACTTGCTGCCTTTGTCAACATCCAATAGGCATTCCCAGTGTTAATTTTTTAATTTTAATTTAGCCCCATTAATGATGGATAAATATGTACTGCGCAATCTCTATGAATCTGAAGCTTTGAATTCCGATCCTGCTAAGAAACAGAAACTACAGGAAGTGCAGCAATACAATGTTACGTACCTGGAGTATGGCTTTATTCCATTCCTGTCAGATCAGTGATGCCCCGTGTGTCTTATCTGTAAGACTGGATTGTCTAATGAAGTCATGAAACCATCAAGATTGCAGGAACACTTCCATAAAAGACTCCCTGAGAAGGCTACTTATGGTATTACTCAGTTCAAGAAGATAAAAGAAGCATTTGAGAAGCATTGCACACTCAAGTCATTTGCCAAGAAAGCTAAAAATGGCCTTAATAGTGGTCTCATTGCTTCTTATAACATTTCCAAATTGATAGCTAAGTGTGGAAAATCTCATACAATTGAAGAAAGATTAATAATGCCTGCTGTATCAGAACTGCACACCACTGTTCTCAAAATGGATACCAGTACTTTAAAATCAATTCCTCTGAGTAATAACTCTGCAGCTCGTCATATTGACAAAACGAGTGAAGACATTGAGTAATCACTGTGTATAGAGCTACAAAAACAGAACTTGGGATACAACTGAATGAATCAACTGCGTGAGACATTGCTAATGGCATACATATAGTTTACCAAAAATAGAAAAGTTTATGAAGAGGTTCTCTTTTGTAAAAAGTTAAAAACAAATATCAATGGAGAATCAATCTACGATGAGCTCAAAATGTATATTGAGGATAGAAGTATTTTGATTATGAACATAATTTCTTGTGCAACAGATAGAATACCATTTATGACAGGTTGCCATGCTGGTTTAGTGGCATTTATGAAAAAAGAAATTCCAAGTCTGTTTGTAATCTATTGTACAATTCATCATCAACATCTTGCAGCCAAAAACCTCAGCCAGCGACTTTCTGCAAGCATGATGCTTGTAAGATCTGGTATCAACAAAATTAAAGCTCAGCGATTAAATAGTAGAAAATTTCACCAGTTATGCCAAGATAACAATGAAGAGTTAGAATGCTTGCTTCTTCACACTGAAGTGCATTAGCTGTCAAAAGGCTGCTGCTTAAAATGTTTCTTTAATCTTTTTGACACTGGTTAAACTTTTGCTCAAAGTCAGCAAGAGTTTGGGAAACAAGATTGAACTTCGATGTGGAGATGTGGCATACCTAGCCAAACTTTATGACAAAATGTACATTCTAAATATGAAACTGCAGAGTGAGAATTTCAATTTAATCCAGGCAAAAGTGTAGTGTCTACTTTCTTCAGAAGATTAGAAATATATAAGCAAAACATTGAGAGAAGAATATTCTCGGTTTCCCTGCATGGAAAGTATGTTACTGTTTTTCACAGATGGTGAGTTGCAAGACTACTACTTACAAATGCAGTCACTGAAGAAGGATTTTCAGAATCTATTCAAGTTTTTGAATGATCCGGAAATTCCAGACTGGGTAACTAATCCGTTTCTTTTCAAGGTGGAAAAACAGGAGAGGAGCTTGCAAGAGGAATCTATCGAAATTCAGAATAATGAAGAAGCAAAAATGTTTTTCAAAAATGAGGACTTTTCTGGCATGTGGCTACATTGTCATACAAAGTTTCCAGGTCTTTGGAGAAGAGCCAAACTGCTTTTCCTTGCACTTCTGTCCTCCTACCTTATTGAAAGAGGCTTCAGTGCAGTGAACCACATGCTCACAAAAACAGAAACCTCTTGAAATTTGTTACGTGTGGGGACCTAAGGCCTTAACTTGAACCAGATATTTCAACTCTTGTTAAAAACCATCAAGCTTAAGGATCACACTGATATTGAAGCTGCACGGGTACTGTGTACACTAGGTTTAAAGACAAATAAAAATTGAAAACAGAATCATTTTTCTCATGTTAGCATATGGTAGACATGTTTTTACACTATGGGGGTGCTGGAAGGTATATTGTGCCTAAGAGGGACGTTGGCATGTATGGAAGTGGCTAAAACAGGTTGGGAAGCACTGATCTATGGAAAGGAATAAATAGACAACGTTTCGAGCTGAGACTCTTCTTCAAGATTGGAAATGAAAGGGGAAGTTGCCCAAATAAAGAGGCAGGGGAAGGGGAAAGAGGATAGATAAAGGTAAAGCCAGGTGGGTAGGAAAGCGAAAGGACTGGAGAGGAAGGAAACTGAAAGGAGAGGAGAATGGACCCTAGGAGAAAGAGAAGGAGGAGACCCGGGGGGAGGTGATAGGCAGGTGAGAAGAAGCAAGCCAGAGTGAGGAATAGAAGAACAGCAGAGAAGGAAGGAAGGAAGGAAGGAGAAATCAATGTTCATGCTATCAGATTGGAGACTACCCAGACAGAATATAAGGTGTTGCTCCTCCACCCTTAGGAAGGCCTCATTTTGATGCAGAGGAGGCCATGGACCGACGTGTCGGAATGGGAATGGGAATAAGAATTAAAATGTTTGGCCATTGGGAAGTTCCTCTTTTGGCTGATAGAGAGGAGGTGCTCAACGAATCGATCCCCAATTTATGACAGGTCTCACCAATGTCAAGGAGGCTGCAACAATCTCTGAGGAAAATGGAGAGGGGGAGTTAAGGATACGTTTAATGGTAGGGCCCCCTTTGAAGATGGCGTAAGTTGCGGAGGATGATGTGTTGGATGTGGAGGCGCTTGAGGGGGGGTGGTCTCTCTGATCATTTGGGCTGTTCCTTGCAGGAGGCCCTGGCTATGTAATGCTGGTGCATTTCCAGCTGAGGTGCAAAGTGAATGCCCTCCAGCCGAGCAAGCAGACATTTACCAAGCTCAGGCTGTCGGTGTCCGGACTTCAGTCCTGGAATACTCTGTAAGGAGTTTCAGTATGCCATCCCTGTAGAATGCACGGGTGCTCTGCAGGTTCTCTGGTTTCCTCCCATGTCCAAAGATGTACCAGGTAGGTTCGCTGGCCATTGGAAATTGTCCTGTGATTACGTTAGGGTTTAATTGGGAATATTGGGGGTTGGTAGTGGGCGCAGCTCAAAAGGCTAGAGGGGCTATTCCACATGTACCCCAAATAACCAAATAAATAAATATGAACTGAGGAAGAGATTTAAATTCATAATAACTGTATAACATTTAACCAATGCCAATGTGTTTGAAGGATCATACACAGATAGCAGATTTATTTATAATATGATCAAATGGTTGAAGGACATGTTACACTGCAGGAGGTAATGTTGACCTCTGTATTAACATCCCAATTTACAATCTTCATAAACTTTAAGCTCTTCAACACATGAAAGTTGTTTTAGTTAGTCCTGATGAAGGGTCTCAGCCCAAAACGTTGACTGTACCTCTTCCTATAGGTGCTGCCTGGCCTGCTGCGTTCACCAGCAAATTTTATGTGTGTTGGTTTCATATAAATTCAGCTTATACTTTGTAGCTAATAAAAATATACATCAGTGCAATTTTATTTTTCATTGTGGGGTTTAGAACACTATAACATAGAAGTAGGCCCTTCAGCCCATCTAGACCATGCTGGACTATTATTCTGCCTAGACCCATTGACTACATGCACCCAGACAATAGCCATCACATTTATGTAACTATACATGGGTTCTTTCCGATCAGAAAATGTGTATTTTGGGTTATGCAGCAACCACAAAGGGAACGAGAAGGGATAGAGCTACAGACAGAGAGACAAGGGTCACCAGAATGACAAAGTTATCAGTAAGATTAAGAATTCATTGGTGAAAAATTCTGGCATTATTCCAGGAGAAACATCAACTCAGCAATTCAATTCAATTCAAGTTTAATTGTCATTCAACCATACATGAATACCCATGAATGCAGCCAAACGAGATGGCATTACTCCAGAATCAAGGTACAAAACACAGTACCAAAAGTAACACACAGCACAAGGCGCATACAAGATAGCAAGCACATGTAAGATGCCAGTAAGGTACAGCCACACAAAAAAGTAGTCCAAGGCCTGAGTTCATGAATACCGCAGAAATCTGCAGTCGAATAAATACAGCTTGTCTTCTGCTGAATGGACACTGGGGCAGCACCACAGAGCCTCTGGTGGAGCGCATCAGCTCCGACATCTCTTCGAGCAAAACTTCAAGCTCTATCTTACATAAGAAAAGAAAGCAATAACTGTAGCAAACCAAAGTTTTCAACGTGAATGGTACCTGAACAGTTCCATTATTGTCTGGGTTACTAAGCTATTCCTCTATAATTTATTCACGGACAAAACTACATTGTAAACCAAGGAAACAAAATATGTTCTGTGGAGAACTGAATCAGAAAGATTTAAGGAAAGAAAGAAAGATTAGCTTTATTTGTCACAAGTACATCGAAACGTAGTGAAATGCATTTTTTGCATCAATAACCAACACAGTCCCAAGGATTGTACTGGGGGCAGCCCACAAGTGTTGCTACACATCCAGCACCAACATCGGATTCCCACAACTCACTAACACTAACCCATGCATCTTTAGAATGTGGATGGAAACTGGAGGACCCAGAGGAAACCCATATGGTCAAGGGGGAAAATGTTTAAACTCTTTACAGACAGCAGCAGGAATTAAACTTTGATGGCTGCTTGCTGGCACTGTAAGCCATTACACTAACTGTTATGCTACCATGGTACCAGTGAGGAAAACAGATTTTAAATTGCATAAAGTGCTTTTTGTTCATGTGTCCTAGCCAGTGCACTATACAGTATACCTCCAACAAGAAGTACGGAGCAAATCAAAACAGGCTCTTGTTCTGAAATATAACTGAGAGGAAGAATAATACTTTCAAAAAGCTACATTTTTTTGGTGCTGGAAATCAACTGAGTGTTCATACAGAGGGTTCATACAGTTTCTCAGAAACATCAAAGTGCTCAACAACTTTATAAATTGCAGAACACACAAAATATAGAGGGAATAACTTCACTCAACTCCACTCACCCAAACACTGATCCAACAAACTATAGACTCACCTTCAAGGACTCTTCAACTCATGTTCTCAATATTATTGCTTACTTATTTATTACTATTTTGTTCTTTTTCTGTTTGTATTTGCACAGGTTGTTGGCTTTTTCACATTGGTCATATGTCCATCTTTGTTGGGTGCAGTTTTTCCTTGATTCTGTTGTTGTTCTTTCTATTTACTGTGAATGCCCACAAAAAATGAATCTCAGGGTAGTATGTGGTGACATGTATGTACTTTGATAATATAATTTACATTTAATTTTGAACTTTTAAAATACTGAAGCATCTACAGATGGAAATGGATAGTTAATGCTCCTCCAGCATTTTATGTGTTGCTCCAGGTTTCCTGCACCAGCCAGCTTTCTTCTGTCTCCATTACACATTGCAGGCAATAATACTCCATGTCCTCCTCTTCTGTCATGATGAGGCCACACTCAGGTTGGAGGAGTAATACCTTATATTCTGTCTCGGTAGCCTCCAACTTGATAGCATGAACATCGATTTCTGGAAATTCCAGTATTGCAGCCCCCCTCCTCTTTCACCATTCCCCATTACCATTTCCCTCTATCACCATATCTCCTAACCTGCACATCTCCTCCCCCTTTTCTTTCTTCCATAGCCTTCTGTTCTCTCTTATCAAATTCCCACCTCTTCAGCCCTTTACCTCACCCCTCCCTCCCCTCCCAGTCTCACCTATCACTTTGTGGTTCTTCCTTCCCTCCCACCCCACCTTCTAACTCTGATTCCTAATCTTTTTTTCTCCAGTCCTGATGAAGGGTCTCAGCCCAAAATGTCAACTATACTCTTTTCTATAGGTGCTGCCTGGCCTGTTGAGTTCCTCTAGCATTTTGTGTGTGTTGCTTGAATTTCCAGCATCTGCAGATGTTCTCTTAGAAACATGGAAACATAGAAAACCTACAGCACAATACAGGCCCTTCGGCTCACAGTGCTGTGCCGAACATGTCCTTACCTTAGAAATTACCAAGGGTTACACAAAGGCCTCTAGTTTTCTAAGCTCCATGCACCTGTCCAGGAGTCTCTTAAAAGACCCTATCGTATCCGTCATCATCACGGTCGCAGGCAGCCCATTCCACGCACTCACCACTCTCTGCGTAAAAAAACTTACCTCATCTGTACCTACTTCCAAGCACCTTAAAACTGTGCCCTCTCGTGTTAGCCATTTCAGCCCTGGGAAAAAGCTTCTGACTATCCACATGATCAATGCCTCTCATGATCTTATACACGTCTATCAGGTCACCTCTCACCCTTCGCCACTCCAAGAAGAAAAGGCCGAGTTCACTCAATCTATTCTCATAAGGCATGCTCCCCAATCCAGGCAACATCCTTGTAAATTTCCTCTGCACCTTTTCTATGGTTTCTACATCCTTCCTGTAGTGAGGTGACCAGAACTGAGCACAATAGTCCAAGTGGTGTCTGACTAGGGTCCTATATAGGTGCAACATTACCTCTCAGTTCCTAAACTCAATCCCACAATTGATGAAGGCCAATACACCGTATGCCTTCTTAACCACAGAGTCAACCTGCACAGCAGCTTTGAGTGTCCTATGGACTCAGACCCCAAGATCCCTCTGATCCTCCACACTGCCAAGAGTCTTACCACGAATACTATATTCTACCATCATATTTGACCTACCAAAATGAACCACTTCACACTTATCTGGATTGAACTCCATCTGCCACTTCACAGCCCAGTTTTGCATCCTATCAATGTCCCGCTGCAACCTCTGACAGCCCTCCACACTATCCCCAACCCCCACAACCTCTGTGTCGTCAGCAAATTTACTAACCCATCCCTCCACTTTCTCATCCAGGTCATTTATACAAATCTTGAAGAGAAGGGGTCCCTGAACAGATCCCTGAGGCACACCACTGGTCACCAACCTCCATGCAGAATATGACCTGTTTACAATCAATCTTTGCCTTCTTGGATCCCATGCTCCCTTACTTTCTCAATAAGCCTTGCATGGGGTACCTTATCAAATGCCTTGCTGAAATCCATGTGTACTACATCTACAGCTCTACCTTCATCAATGTGTTTAACCACATACTCAAGAAATTCAACCAGACTTGTAAGGCACGATCAGCCTCTGACAAAGCCATGCTGACTATTCCTAATCATATTATGCCTCTCCAAATGTTCATGTATCCTGCCTCTCAGGATCTTCTGCATCAACTTACCAACCACTGAAGTAAGACTCACTGATCTATAATTTCCTGGGCTATCTCTACTCCTTTTCTTGATTAAGTGAACAACATTCGCAACCCTCCAATCCTCCAGAACCTCTCCCGTCCCCACTGACGATGCAAAGATCATCGCCAGAGGCTCAGCAATCTCCTCCCTCACCTGGGGTTCATCCCATCTTGTTTGTGATTTGAATGTATTACTTTAGGCTGTGATGTTGGCCTCAGTTGAGAATATTTATTGAAAAGTTAACTAATTACTATTTATTGTTCTCTTCACTTGATTCTTCATTTGATTATATTGTACTTTTTCTAATCAAGAGACCAAAGATCAAGTGATCATTGCTTTGAAAAGGTAAGCAGCGTCAGATGCTGACATGAGGAAGTGTCTTTAAAACTTGGTCAATGTCTGAAAGGGTGAATTGCCACCTATCAACAGTTAACCTTCCAGTTTCACCTCTTCCACCATCATTAACTTTACGAAATTGTACCTTATGGGCTTAACAATTTGTGGAATTCAACACGTTATCAGCTATGTAATCTTCTCCTCAACTCCAAACGTCTCCTCAGGCTGACCTTTATTATTCAAGCCAAAATGATGAAAATACCTGATCAGAAAATACCAAAAGAAGCCAGTGAACAAATTCTCTGAAGGGAGAAGAAATGTCATGAAATAAGAATGCAGATCTTCATTAGGGAAATTAGGGAGACTAACTCAAAACTACTTCATGCTCGATAGAAAGTCCATAAATATAGTGCGATCACTCAAGTCAAGGATGATGTTCTTCAAAGGCAGGGGTTCCCAGCCTGGGGTCCACAGACGCCTCGGGTAATGGTAGGAGTCCACAGTAGAACAAGAGTTGGGAACCCCTGTTGGCACAAAGAGGGTTGGGAATCTCTCTTCTAAGGGGTCGTCTATTAGCAGTGTAGAGGCTGATCTGGGAGCCACATATTCTGGGCAGTGTGGGCAAGAGCCATGGTTAGTGGTCGGGTCTTTTGCTATTCAATCTCTCCTTTCACAGCTGTTGCTCATTCTCTGTGGCACAACGGAGATCGTTCTCATAAAGTGCAGCTCCTTCTTGAACACATCTCCTCCAGGTGAATCTATTGAGTGCAATGTCTTCCTAGTTTTTAAATGTAATTTTGAATTTCTTTAGGTGGATTTTAATGCCATCTTTGAGGCATTTCCTTTGCCCACCAGGAGTTCTCTGTACTTCTTTCAACTGGGAGAAAAGGATCTTTTACTCTTTGTGCAATCGCATTAGCTGGACTTCGCTAGAATAAAGAAAACTGACACAGATTTGCCACATGAGAACATATTGATCCAAAAACAAAACATACACCGATAAAACGTGCACTTCCGTTGCCTGGAGAGCTTACCCACTGCAGAGCTATGGGCAAACCGCTCAGCATTAGATTCAGAATCAGAATCAGAATCGGGTTGATTATCACCGGCATGTGATGTGAAATTTGTTAACTTAGCAGCAGCAGTTCAATTCAATACATCATATAGAAGAAGAAAAAAATAATAAGGATAAATAAATAAATAAATAAAATACAGTATACACATATTGAATAGGTTAAAAATTGTGCAAAAAACAGAACTAATATACATTAAATAAGTGAGGTAGTGTCCAAGGGTTCAATGTCCATTAAGGAATCTGATGGTAGAGGGGAAGAAGCTGTTCCCGAATCATAGAGTACGTGTCTTCAGGGTTCTGTACCTCCCACCTGATGGTAACAGTGAGAAAAGGGCATGCCCTGGGTGCTCATGGACAGAATAACTGCTCCAGTAAGCTGATTTCAATAAAAGCTTCAAATGTTTGCCCATGACTTCATGGCTTTCTTCAGTATGCTCCAGTTTGGTCCCTATTCCTAAAGACATGTAGATTATTAGATTAATTGTCTCTCATATGTAGGTGAGAGGAGAATTCCAAGGAAATTGGGGAGTAGATAAGAGGATTATTGTAAATGAGTGCTTAATGGTTGGCATTGTGTCAATGGGCCAAAGGACTACTTTCTGTCATAAGAATAAGTTATTTACTCCTTTGCTGGGTGGCAGGGCGGAGGTACGTCTCTACCAAAGGAGGTGCAAGGTGCTCCTTCCCTCCCCTAGCCTGCAGGTTACCCTTGGGCAAAATGTAGTACCTGCTTAGCCCCTCCACCCACCCACCCCGTTCAGGGTCATGTGAAGCCATGGGAGCAGGTGGTGGATGGTCGTATGAGCAGCTGGTGCATGTCACCAGTCCTGGTTGTGCGACCATCGGAGCCAGGAAGACAATCTCTGAAGAGTATTGAAAATGGCTGGGTGTTAGCCATCTTGTAAAGACACTGCCCAGAAGGAAAAAGCACTTTGGTAGAAAATCTTGCCAAGTACAATCATAGCCATGAGACCACAATAACCTACATCATATGATGTGGCACATAATAATGATGAGTCCTTCAAGGTACCATGCCTCTTAAGGAGACTGTGAGTGATCTGAGGCTTAACTCTTTTGTCCTACAACTATTAATAGCATTGGTTAACAAGCTATGACATTAACAGCTGTTAGTCTTGGAAGACAGTTCCAAAATTCAGCTGTGTGAAGATGTGCTTCCAAACTTCAGTCTCTAAGGACCAGACTTTAGTTTTCAGACAATCACCACCAGTCATAGAATCTTTCCCGACCAGAAGAAATATTTTCCCCCTCACTACACAATGTGCTTCACTTAATAGAATAGAAACTTCAATCAAAGCAGCCCTTAATTCTACAAATCCCAGAGAATACTTGCTTTGTTATTTGATGGACAGCTCTCTTTCTTCATTGAAAGCTGGTGAGTGACATTGTGAGGTCAATAGATTTATTAAGTTAAGGTGTAACAGCCTTTATTAATTGGGTCGTATTTTGTTCAGAAACCATCCATCTGTCTTCTTGCTTGGGGCTCCATTTGTCACCAGGGAGATGAAGAGGAAGGTGGGTAAAATCTGCTGTTCAGAGGTCTCAGATGCCTACATCGTGTTAATGAGGCTGGAGCGTACTTGGTGATCGAGAATAAATTCGAATCAGAATCAGGTTTAATATCACGAGCATATGTTGTAAAACTTGTTAACTTTATGGCAGCAGTACAATTCCATACATGATATATAGAAGAGAAAACTGTAAATTATAGCAATTATATACGTATATTAAATTGTTAAATGGAATAAACAGTGCAAAAACAGAAGAAAAAGTAATGAGGTAGTGTTCTGGGTTCAATGTCCATTCAGAAAGCGGATGGCAGGCAGAAACAACCTGTTCCTGAAATGTTGAGTGTGTGTCTTCACACAACTGTACCTCCTTCTTGATGGTTACAATGAGAAGAGGGCATGTCCTGAGTGGTGTGGGACCTTAATGACCAGCACTGCCTTTTTGAGGCACCACTACCTGAAGGTGTCTTGGATACTAAGGAGGCTGGAACATGACTTGTTGTTCCTTCCCACACTTTGTGCCACATTGGCAGTAACCTTTGTTCTTTCTTTAGCATTTTTGTTTGTTTTTCTCAAGGGTGAGTTCTGGCTCGACGCGCAGCCCAGCATGGATGGAAAGCGTGCAAAGAGCGGGCTGGATTCAAACCCGGGACCATCCAGCTTGATGTTCGGTGTGGATGCCACTACACCACCGGCCGGCTAGTACCCATGATGTAGCTGACTAACTTAATCAGGATCAGAATCAGGTTTATTATCACTGGCATGTGTCATGAAATTTGTTAACTTAGCAGCAGCAGTTCAATGCAATACATAATATAGAAGAAAAAAACAAAATAAAATAATAATAATAATAATAATAATTACTAAATAAATAAGTCAATTACAGAATACATATATTGAATAGATTAAAAATCGTGCAAAAATTTGAAATGATATATATTAAAAAAGTGAGGTAGTGTCCAAGTGTTCACTGTCAGTGTGGAACCGGATAGCAGAGGACAAAATGCTGTTCCTGAATTGCTGAATGTATGCCTTCAGGCTTCTGTATCTCCTACCTGATGGTAGCAGTGAGAAAATGGCATGCCCTGGGTGCTGGAGGTCCTTAATAATGGACGCTGCCTTTCTGAGACACCGCTCCTTGAAGATGTCCTGGGTACTTTGTAGACTAGCACCCAAGATGGAGCCGACTAAATTTACAGCCCTCTGCAGCTTCTTTCGGTCCTATGCAGAAGCCCCCACCCCCTCATACCAGACAGTGATGCAGCCTGTCAGAATGTTCTCCACGGTACATCTATAGAAGTTTTTGAGTGTATTTGTTGACATACCAAATCTCTTCGAACTCCTAATGAAGTATAGCCACTATCTTGCCTTCTTCATAACTACATCGATAAGCTGGGACCAGGTTAGATCCTCAAAGATCTTAACAACTCTCTGCAACTTACTTCGATGCTGTGGGGTAGCCCACTCCCCAATACCAGATGGAGATGCAGCCAGTCAGAATGCTCTCTATGGTACATCTATAGAAATATTCGAGTGTTTCAGGTGACACACCAAATCTCCTCTAACACCGAATTAAATATAGCTGCTGTCTTGCCTTCTTTATAGCTGCATCGATATGTTGGGACCAGTTTATGTTCTCAGAGATATTAACACCCAGGAATATGAAATTGCTCACTCTCTCCAAGTCTGATTCCTCAATGAGAACTAGTGAGAGTTCCCTCTTCTTACCCTTCCTGAAGAGAAGGTTACCCTTCCTGAAGGGAAATTCCATTGGAATAAAATCAGCCTCAAGGAGCTCTGTCCATAAACTGATTGCCATTAAAAATTCTACTATTTGGTGGGACAGGGGGTAGCTTATAAAAATAGGAAATGCAACTCAGAACCATGCAAAGAGTTGTTACATGCCATGTAGCCAAAGTTGCTGTGCAGTAACATTGAAGAAGAGAATCAGAATCAGGATAAACATAAAAGGTGGACAAAATCGAAAAGGTTGAAGACAGGACTAAAGGTGTTGTATCTGAATGAATGCAGTATACAGAGTTGGGTAGATGAACTTGCAGCACAGTTGCAGATTGGCAGGCAAGATGTTGTAGATATCCCAGAATCATGGCTGAAAGATTATATCTGGGAGCTTAACGTCCAAGGACTCACATTGTATCGAAAGGTTAGGCAGGACTGCAAGGGGGTGTGGGGGCGGGGGGCAGATGTGCTCTGTTGGTAAAAAATGAAATCAAGTCATTAGAAAGAGGAGACATAGTTGGAAGGTGTTGGATTATTGTGGATAGAGGTAAGGAATTGCAAGCGTGAAAAGAATCTAATGGGTGTTGTGCACAGACCCCTGAACAGTAGTAAGGATGTCACAAATTACAACGGGAGATAGAAAATGCATGCCAAAAGGGCAATGTTACAATAGTCAAGGGGGACCAATATGCAGACAGATTGGGGAAATCAGGTTGGTGCTGAATTACAAGAGGGGGACTTTCTAGAGTGCCTATGAGATGGCTTTTGAGAGCAGCTCATGGTTGAGCTCACTAGAGGATCAGCTGTTCTGAATTGGGTGTTGGACAATGAGCCAGAATTGATTAGAGACCTTAAGGTAAGAGAACCCTTAAGGACAAGTGATTGTAATATGATCAAATTCACCCTGAAATTTGAGAAGGAGAAGCTGAAGTCATATGTATCAGTATTATAGTGGAGTAAAAGGAATTACAGAGGCATGAGAGAGGAGCAGGCCAGAATTGATTGGAAAAGAACACTGGCAAGGATGATGGCAGAGCAGCAGTGGCTGGGATTTCTGGAAGCAATTCAGAAGGTACAGGATATATACATCCCAAAGAGGAAGAAGTATTCTAAAGGAAAGATGACACAACTGTGGCTAACAAGAGAAGTTAAAGCCAACATAAAAGCCAAAGAGAGGGCATATAATAGAGCAAAAATTAGTCAGAGATTAGAAGATTGGGGAGCTTTTAAAAACCAACAGAAGGCAACTAGGCAACTAAAAAGTCATTAAGAAGGTAAAGGCAGAATACGAAATGAAGCTAGCCAATAATATTCAAGAGCATACCAAAAGTTTCTTCAGGTACATAAAGTGTAAAAGTGAGGTGAGAGTGAATATTGGACCACGGGAAAACAATGCTGGAGAGGTAGTAATGGGGAAGAACAAAAAGGCAGACGAACTGAATAAGTATTTTGCATTAGTCTTCACTGTGGAAGATACTAGCAGTATGGTGGAAATTCCAGGTGTCAGGGGTATGAAGTGTGTGAAGTTACCATAACTAGAGAGAAGGTTCTTGGGAAAATAAAGATAGATAAGTCACTTGGACCAGATGGTGTACATCCCGAGTTCTGAAAGAGATGGCTGAAGAGATTGTGGATGCATTAGTAATGATATTTCAAGAATCACTATATTCTGGAATGTCTCTACAAGATTGGAAGATTGCAAATATCACTCCAGTCTTCCAGAAGGGGAGAAGGCAGAATCATGGGAACTATTAGGCTGGTTAGTCTGACCTCAGTGGTTAGGAACATGTTGAAGTCAATTATTAAGGATGAGGTCTCTGGATACTTGGAGGCACATGATAAAATAGACCACAGTCAGGGAAAATATTGCCTCACAAATCTGCTGGAATTCTTTGAAGAAGTAACAGGCAGGTTAGACAAAGGAGAACTGGCTGATGTTGTGTACTTGGATATTCAGAAGGCCTTTGACAAGGTGACACACATGAGGCTGCTTAACAAGCTACGAGCCCATGGTATTACAGGAAAGATTCCAGCATGGATAAAGTGGTGGCTGATTGGCAGGAGGAAAAGAGTGGGAATAAAGGGAGCCTTTTCGGATTGGCTGCCAATGACTAGTGGTGTTCCACAGGGGTCAGTGTCAGGACCGATTCTTTTTACATTATAACTCAATGATTTGGATAATAGAATTGATAGCTTTGCAGACGATATGAAGATAGCAAGTGGGGCAGGCAGTTTTGAGGAAATAGAGAGGCTACGGAAGGACAGACAGATTAGAAGAAATGGCAGATGGAGTACAGTGTCAGGAAGTGCATAGTCATGCAGTTTGGTAGAAGAAATAAAAGGGTTCACTCTTTTCTAAATGAAGAGAAGATACAAAATAAAAACACTGAGGCGCGAAGGGACTTGAGAGTTCTTGTACAGGATTCCCTAAAGGTTAACTTGCAGGTTGAGACTATGCTGAGGAAAGCAAATGCAATGTTAGCATTCATTTCAAGAAGACTAGAATATAAAAGCCAGGATGTAATGCTGAAACTTTATAGAGCACTGGTGAGGCCTCACTTGGGGTATTGTGAACAGTTTTGGGCTCCTTATCTTAGAAAGTACGTGATGAAACTGGAGAAGGTTCAAAGGAGATTCACGAAAATGATTCCAGGATTGAACGCCTTGTCATATGAAGAGCATTTAATAGCTCTGGGCCTATATTCAGTAAAATTCAGAAGAATGATGGGTGACCACATTGAAATCTATTAAAAGACCTTGATAGAGTAGATGTGGAAAGGATGTTTCCTATGGCTGGAGAGTCTAAGCCAGAGGACACAGCTTCAGAGTAGAGTGGTGACCTTTTAGAAAGGAAATGAGGAGGAATTTATTTTACCAGAGAGTGGTGAATCTGTGGAAATATTTGCCACAGGCAGCTGTGGAGGCCAAGTCTTCAGGTATATTTAAGGCAGAAGTTGTTAGATTCTTCATTGGTCAGGACATGTAGGGCTATGGGGAAAAGGCAGAAGTTTGGGCTGAGAGGAAAATTGGATCAGCTATGATGAAATGGTGGAGAAGACTCGATGGGCCAAATGGCCTAATTCTGCTCCTATATCTTCCGGTCTTATGGTCTTATGGCCTATCAGGTTTATTATCACTGACATTTAGTGGGTGGTGGGATAGAGA
The DNA here is from genome assembly GCF_963921235.1 of Mobula hypostoma. Lineage (NCBI taxonomy): Eukaryota > Metazoa > Chordata > Chondrichthyes > Myliobatiformes > Myliobatidae > Mobula > Mobula hypostoma. Next base: position 9,907,292 of record NC_086105.1, on the reverse strand, counting down.
TGTGTCTACCAAAGGAGGGTAAGTCACTCCTTCCCTCCATTAGCCTGCAGCTCACCCTTGGGCAAGGTCATGGGAGGTTAGTTAGGAAAATTCAGTCGCTAGGTATACATGGAGAGGTGGTAAATTGGATTAGACATTGGCTCGATGGAAGAAGCCAGAGAGTGGTGGTAGAGAATTGCTTCTCAGAGTGGAGGCCTGTGACTAGTGGTGTGCCACAAGGATCAGTGCTGGATCCATTGTTATTTGACATCTATATCAATGATCTGGATGATAATGTGGTAAATTGGATCAGCAAGTTTGCTGATGATACAAAGATTGGAGGTGTAGTAGACAGTGAGGAAGGTTTTCAGAGCCTGCAGAGGGACTTGGACCAGCTGGAAAAATGGGCTGAAAAATGGCAGATGGAGATTAATACTGACAAGTGTGAGGTATTGCACGTTGGAAGGACAAACCAACGTAGAACATACAGGGTTAATGGTAAGGCACTGAGGAGTGCAGTGGAACAGAGGGATCTGGGAATACAGATACAAAATTCCCTAGAAGTGTCATCACAGGTAGATAGGGTCGTAAAGAGAGCTTTTGGTACATTGGCCTTTATTAATCGAAGTATTGAGTATAAGAGCTGGAATGTTATGATGAGGTTGTATAAGGCATTGGTGAGGCCGAATCTGGAGTATTGTGTTCAGTTTTGGTCACCAAATTACAGGAAGGATATAAATAAGGTTGAAAGAGTGCAGAGAAGGTTTACAAGGATGTTGCCGGGACTTGAGAAACTCAGTTACAGAGAAAGGTTGAATAGGTTAGGACTTTATTCCCTGGAGCATAGAAGAATGAGGGGAGATTTGATAGAGGTATATAAAATTATGATGGGTATAGATAGAGTGAATGCAAGCAGGCTTTTTCCACTGAGGCAAGGGGAGAAAAAAACCAGAGGACATGGGTTAAGGGTGAGCGGGGAAAGTTTAAAGGGAACATTGGGGGGCCTTCTTCACACAGAGAGTGGTGGGAGTATGGAATGAGTTGCCAGACGAGGTGGTAAATGTGGGTTCTTTTTTAACATATAAGAATAAATTGGACAGATACATGGATGGGAGGTGTATGGAGGGAGATGGTCCGTGTGCAGGTCAGTGGGACCAGGCAGAAAATGGTTCGGCACAGCCAAGAAGGGCCAAAGGGCCTGTTTCTGTGCTGTAGTTTCTATGGTTTCTATGGTTCTATGGTCTAGCTTAGACCCCTAATCAGGGTCATGTGAAGCCACGGGAGCAGGAGATAGATGGTCGTATGAGCAGCTGGTGCATGTCACAAGTCCTGGTTACGTGACCACTGATACCAGGCAGACATTCTCTGAAGAGTATGGATAATGGCTAGGATCAGCTGTCTTGTAAAGACACTGGCTGGAAGAAAGTAATGGTAAACCACTTCTGTAGAAAAATCTGCCAAGAACAGTCATGGTCATGGAAAGACCATGATCGCCCATGTCATACAACACAGCACATAACAAACCAACAAACAGTATATCATAAATTTTGTCGTTTTGCAACAACAACATGGTGCAATACATAAAATATACTATGAAATACAAGTATAAATATATATTTTTTTAAATTAATAAGTAGTGCAAAAGTAGTGAGGTAGTGTTCATGGTTTCACTGTCAGTTCAGAAATCTGATGGTGGAGGGGAAGAAGCTGTTGTAAACCATTGATTGTGCATCTTCAGGTTCCTGAACCTCCTCTCTAATTGTAGTAAGGAGAAGAGAGCTTACCCTAGGTGGAGGGTATCCTGAGTGATGGGTGCTGCCTTCCTGAGGCACGGCCTTTCGAAGATTCCTCAATGGTCGGGGAGGTTTAGCGCCCATGATGGAGTTGGCTGAGTTTACAATCCTCTGCAGGTTTATTCGATCCTCTGCCATCACCCCTCCATACCGGAGGGTGATGCAATCAGTTAGAATATTCTCCACAGTAGAAATTTGTGAGAGTCTTTGGAGTCTTATGAAGTCTCCTCGAACTCCTGATGAACTACAGCCACTGTCATGCTTTCTGTTTAATTGCATCAGTATGTTGGGTCCAGCATTGATCCTCAGAGATGATGACACCCAGGAACTGGAAACCACTCAAACATTCTACAGTGGACCCCTCGATAAACTGGAGTGTCCCTCGACTTTCCCTTCCCGAAGTCCTCAATCAATTCCTTGGTCTTACTAACTGCAACCAGTTAGAAACATCACCTAAAGGTCATCCATTAGTGCAGCTTTCCCATGAAGTTTACGCTGTTGGTAATGATATCTTGTTACAGATACAAGCAATGATATCATTACTACCTTGCTGTAAGCTTTATGGGAGAGCTGCACTTATGGAAGATCCTTGAGGTGATGATTATTATGAATTGCTTCAGTGTGTCCAGCTGCTACAGAAAATACCAGAGTGAGGTAGCAGCAGCCATGGGAATTCAGTATCACAACTCACCAGATATTGCTCCGTCCATGAACATGAACCGCTGATAAAATCAGGCAGTCAGTTCACTGATTACTGTGGCTAATTGTTGCTAGTTCACCTCATCACATCGCTTCATAGTTTTTTAACTATCGCTTTCTGACTTAGTTAAAGATAACACAATAACTTGGAAGAGAAAAGATTTTACAGTTTGTACCGTCACCTGATCCTCTTTAATTAGCATCAAAGCTATTACAGAAACAATGTATTTCATTGTTAATGCATTACTTGAGTAATGATTTTGCCTGAAATAACTGAAAAGTATTACATTTCTACTTCATGATAAAATTTAAAAATGCATTTTATGCTTGCAACATCAAATTAGTTATGTTAATATTCTGGTTGGTGGGGTCGAGATATGTCTCTTCTAAAGGAGGCTTAAGGAGCTCCTTCCCTCCGCTGGCCTGCAGGTCACCCTCAGGCAAGATGTAGCACCTGCTTACCAACACCCCCCAATCAGGGTCATGTGAAGCCATGGAGCAGCTGGATGGTTGCATGAGCAGCTGGTGCGTATCACAAGTCCTGGTTATGTGACCACCGATGCCAGGCAGGCAATCTCTGATGAGTATTGATAATGGTCGGGGTCACCTGTCTTGTAAAGACACCGCCTGGCAGAGGTTAATGGAAAACCACTTCTGTACAAATATTTGCCAAGAACAATCTTGGTCATGGAAAGACCACGATCACGATACAACATGGCACATAAAGAACGATGACAGAGATACACATGCCCGTGCAAATGCCTCTTAAATGTTGTTATTGCACTTTGGCAGCTCGTTCCAGATGTGCATCATGCTCTGTGTGAAGAAGCTGCTCCTCTCGCCCTTTTTGGTCTTTCCCCTCTTGCTTTATATCTATGCCCTCTAGCTTTTAATACAACACGGCACATAATGAATGAATGAATGAATTTATTATTCAGATTTATTAATTCTATGCATTCGAGTGAATGTTATATGAAAGAGGCAGAGTGAATCTAGCCTCCTTGTCTTTCCAGGAGCAAAATTTAAATGATTTTGTTTGTGTAATTATTATGTTACTGTCTCATATACTGAGATACATGTAAAACATTGTGTATCTGAATGATGAAACCCTTTTTCTTAAGTGAGGTGAACATTATGGGACAGAGTTTAAATTTTGGGCAGAATTGCTAATCTGGATGCAAATACAGCGAGCACCAAATTGTGTTCCAAAGCTGAAAGATTTTGGAAATCAAATACTTTGCAAACCCATTTGTGTATGGACAATTAAAATTCCCATGAAACTGCACAAGTGAGTAGTGCTTCAGAATGCAATCCATTTTAAAATTTTTGCTTTAAATTGTATTCCTTGTTCTACTCAAGGGTGTTAAAATGAAAAGAGCTGTAATATAATAACCAAAAAAATTTTTTTATATCAGGGCCCACACAAGCCCTTAGTAAATTGCTTTTTAAGTATGCCTCTAAGAGCCCTAATATCTAACAGAAGTAGCTCAATTTTTAGGACCTATTTAAAATCTCAAAAAAGGCTACAAATGAATTGAAGCTCAATTTGTGTTGGATGTAATTTCCACTTGAGATACAAAGTTCATTTTCCAAGCAGATTATGTAAAATATATGATGGTAGCCATATTCAGACCTTATCTCTGGAGCATTTAACAATGAATTATCACATAGGCATTACCAACTCCTTAATAAAGAGACACTGAATTACTAAAGCTTGAACTGTCGTGGATCTGGGAGAGAATGAGAAACTTTAGAGAGAAAGCATACAGGGGCAAGATAAATCAGTTAGTTAAGTGGTGCCACAGAAACAAACTCGCACTTTAAGTTAGTAAGAGCAAGTACTGATTGTGGACTTAAGAAGGGATGAGATGAGGGAACACACGTCGGTAGTCATCGAGTGATCAGGAGTGGAAAGGGTGAGCAATTTCAAGTTCCTGGGTGTTAATTTCTGTGAGGATTTATCCTGAGTCCAATACATCGATGCCATTACAAAGAAGGCACAACAGCGGCTATATTTCATGAGGAGTTGAGCGACACTCGCATATTTCTACAGATGTACCAAAGAGAGAATTCTAACTGGATGCATCACTATCTGGTTTGGGGGTGGGGAGTGACTGAAATTAGCTGCAGAGAGCTTAGTCAGCTCCATCATGGGCACTAGTCTCAGTAGTATGCAGGACATCTTCAAGGAGTGGTGTCTCAGAAAGGCGGCAACCATTATTAAGGACCCCTATCATGCAAGACATGCCATCTTCTCATTGCTACCATCAAGAAAGAGGTAAAGGAGCCTGAAGGCACATATTCAATGATTCAAGAACAGCTTCTTCCCCTCTACGATCAGATTTCTGAATGGACATTGAACCCATGAACACTACCTTACTAGTTTCTATTTTTATTTTTCCACTAATTTAATTTAACTTTTTAAATATGTATGTTCTTCATATGTTTTAGAGTCTTTGTTATTATGTATTGCAATGTACTGCTGCCACACAACAACAAATTTCACGACTTATGCTAGTAATATTAAACCTGAAACTGATTCATTATACCTGAGGTACAGATTCTGCAAGAGAGCATCAATGAACACCATTATGTCTGCTTAGTAATTAAAAAATGTCTTCTTATGTTCATCAAATGTTTTGATATACTTCGAAGTATCTGCAAAAAACACACCGTTGCTATTTGGACTAGAATATAAAAACAATGATGTAATGCTTTATAAAGCATTGGTCAGTCCGCACTTGGCGTTGTGTGAGCGGTTTTGGGCCCTCTAAATAAGGAAGAATGTGTTGGCATTGGGGAGGGTCCAGAGGATGTTCATGAGATTGATCCCAGAAATGAAAGAGTTCACGTATAAGGGATGTTTGATAGCTCTGGGTCTGTACTCGCTGGAGTTTCGATGAATGAGGGGGTATTTCATTGAATCCTACCAAATATTGAAAGACCTAGTGGACATGGAGAGGATGTTTCCTTTTGATAATGAGTCTAGGACCAGAGGGCACAGCCTCAGAATGGAAGGGCATATATTTAGAACAGAGATGTGAATGAATTTTTTTTTAGCCAGATGGTAGTGAATCTGTGGAAATCATTTCCACAGATGGCTGTGGAGGCCAGGTCATTGGGTATGATTAGGGAGAAGGTTGATAGGTTCATAATTAGTAAGGATGTCCTAAGTTAAGGGGAGAAAGCAGGAGAATTGGTCTGAGAGGGATAATAAATCAGCCATGTTGGAATGGCTGAACTGGCTAATTCCACTCATACGTCTTGTAGTCTTACAACTAATATACTACCCCAAATTACAATCACACCTCACTTGGTGCAATGTCTTCCTTTGGCCACATTATTTATTCCTCCACACAGTGTATTAATTAGATGAAGTTCAAAGCTCAAAGTTAAAAGTAAATTAATTATCCAAGCATATATATGTCATCATATATGTCATCACCCTAAGGTTCATTTTCTTGTGGGCATACTCAACAAATCTGTAATAGAATAATAATCATAATAGAATCAGTGAAAAACTACACCAACTTGGGTGTTAAACCAGTGTGCAGAAGACAACAGGTTGTGCAAATAATAATAAATAAATAAACAATAAATATCACAAACAGGAGATGAAGTGTCCTTGAAAATAAGTCCATAGGTTGTGGGAGCATTTCAATGATGGGGCAAGTGAAGTTATCCCTTTCGGTTCAAGAGCCTGGTGGTTGAGTGGTAGTAGCTGTTCCTGAACCTAGCTGTGTGATTCCTGAGGCTCCTGTATCTTCTTCCCGAAGGCAGCAGTGAGAAAAGAGCATGTCCTGAGCGATGGGGGTCCCTGATGAAGGATGCTGCTTTCCTGCGACAATGCTTTGTGTAGATGTGCTCAATGGTGGGGAGGGCTTTACCCGTGATGGACTGGGCCAAGTCCACTACTTTTTGCAGATGAAAATAAAACAGTAAAAATGAAATTGTAAGGATCATAACAGAACAATGAAAAGCAGACAGCTGTTGGTAAAAAAAAACTTCAAGTAAAAAGGAATCTGAAATGACAGGTCAGGGCATATCATTAACTAAGGAAAAATAAACTGAATTAACTGAATAAAATGTATTCAGCTTTCTTTCCCTCAACAACACTTCTAAGTGGTGAAATATAATTTTCAATAAAATAGTTTTGCCAATAAGTCCATATTTCACACTAATGACTAAATGTACCCATTAGATTCCCCATTGAGTCATTAATATCTTTACTAAAATTTCTACTTGTAAAGTGAAGGCTTGCAATTAGAAACACTTCTAATGACCTCAGAATGTCCCAAAGTAATTCACAGTCATTTAGGATTTTTGAAGTGCAGTTAGTGTTACAATATGGGTAAATGTTGCAGCCAATTTATTTATTGCTCTTTTCTGGTTCTGATCATAGGTCTCCAACCTAAAGCATTAATTCTTTCAACTTTTCACAGATACTGTCCTGGAGTTTTGTTTTTGACACTTTTGGTTAAAGTTCATAGTCCGGTCCCAGTTGCAACAATAATATCAATAACAAGATAATCCAAGCCTCTTGAGACAGGCTGCCCAGCAATCCCCCAATGTAATCCTAGCCTAATTATGAGACAATTTATAATGACCAATTAACCTACAAACGGGTACGTCTTTGGACTGTGGGAGGGAACTGGAGCAAGCAGAGATAAAATTTTCAGAGGGGCAAAGAATGCGGGACTAGAGGCGCTGTATTTAAATGTACGTAGTATTCGGAATAAGGTGGACAAACTCATGGCGCAATTAGAGATTAGTTGGTATGACATTGTGGGCATCACTGAGTCATGGTGGAAAGAAGAACATAGGTGAGAGCTTAATATCAAAGGGTACATTTTGTATTGAAAGGACAGACAGGATGGTATAGGCAGTGGTGTGGCTCTGCTGGTAAGAGAAGGAATGGCATCGTTCGAAAGAGTTGACAAAGAGCCAGAGAATGTCGAAGCTTTGTGGGTGAAGTTAAGAAACTGCAAGGGTTAAAAAATACATTATGGGAATCATATGTAGGCCTCCAAATAGTAGCCACGATGCGGGGTTGAGATTGCAAAAGGACCTGGAAAAGGCATGTAATAAGGGTAATGATGCAATTGTAATGAGGGACTTCAATATGCAAGGTGATTGGGAAAATCAGGTTGGTGTCAGATCACAAGAGAGGGAATTTGTTGACTGCCTACGAGATGGCTTTTTAGAGCAGCTTGTGCTTGAGCCTATTTGGGGAAAGGCTATCTTAGATTGGGTGTTATGTAAAAATCCTGATTTTATTAGGGAACTTAAAGTAAAGGAAGCCTTGGGAGACAATGATCATAATAAGATTGAATTCATACTGCAATTTGAGAGGGAGAAGCATAACTCACATGTATCAGTATCACAAAGGAATAAAGGGAATTACAGAGGCATGAGAGAGGAGAGGAGCTTGCCCAGGTGGATTGGAGGAGGATACTGGTGAGGATGACAGCTGAGCAGAGGTGGCTGAGTCTGGGAATATTTCACAAGGCCCAGGATAGATACGTCCTACAGAAGAAGAAGTTCTCAAAAGGCAGGGGTAGGCAACTGTGCCTGACAAGGAACGTTAAAAGCTACATAAAAGTCAAAGAAAGGTCACATAATACAGCAAGACTAAGAGGGAATTTGGATGATTGGGAAGTTTTTAAAATCCAACAAAAAGCAACTAAAAAAAGATACAAGAAGGGAAAAGATTAAATATGACGGCAGACTAGCCAAAAATACAAAGCAGGATATCTAAAATTTTTCAGTTATATAAAGAGTAAAAGGGAGGTGAGAGGTGATATTGGACCACTGGAAAATGATGCTGGTGATGTAGTAATGGGGGACAAAAAATGACAGATGAACTTAATGGATATTTGGAGCAGTCTTCACTGTGGAAGACACAAGCAATGTGTCAGAGGTCAGTGAGTGTCAGGGAGCAGGAGTGGGTGCCATTGCTATTACAAAGAAAGAAGTGTGAGGCTAATTCAAAGATCATAAGGTGGATGTCACCTGAACCAGATGAATCCTAAGAGAGGTTGCAGAAGAGAAAGTGAATGCATTGGTCATGATCTTCCAAGAATCACTTGATTCTGGCATGGAAAATTGCAAATGTCACTCCACTCTTTAAGAAGGAAGGAAAACAAAAGACAGAAAATTATAGGCCAGTTAGCCTAACCTTAGTGGTTGGGAAACTGTTGAAATCTATTATTAAGGATGATGTTTCAGGATACTTGGAGACTAAGGATAAAATAAGTCAAAGTCAGCATAGTTTCTGTGAAGGGAAATTTTGCTTGACAAATCTGTTAGAGTTCTTCGAGGAAGTAACAAGCAGGGTGGACAAGGTGAGGCAGTGAGTCTCATTTACTTGGATTTTCAGAAGGCATTTGATAAGGTGCCACACATGAGGCCGCTTAACAGGATAAATTCCTATGGCATTACAGGAAAGATACTGGTATGGATAGCGGAACGGCTGACAGGCAAGAAGCAGTGAGTGGGATTAAAAGGGGCCTTTTCTGGTTGGCTGCCAGTTACTAGTGGTGTTCCTTGCGGGTGAGTATTGGGACCGTAACTTTTCACATTGTTTGTCAATGATTTAGATAATGGAATTGATGGCCTTGTGGCAAAGTTTGCAGAAGATATGAAGATAGGTGGAGGAGTAGGTAGTGCTGAGGAAGCAATGCGATTGTACCAGGACTTAAACAAATTGTAAGAATGGGGAAAAAAGTGACAGATGGAATACTGTTAGGAAATAGATGACAATGCATTTTTGTAAAAAGAGAAATAGTGTGGATTATTATCAAAATGGAGAGAAACTTCAAACATCTGAGGTGCAAAGGGCCTTGGGAGTACTCGTGCAGGCCTCCTAGAATTAATTTGCAGGTTGACTCTGTGATAAAGAAGGCAAATGCAATGTTGCCGTTCATTTCATGGGAAATAAATTATAAAAGCAAGTACATAATGCTGAGGCTTTATAAGACACTAATCAGGCCGCACATGAGGTATGGTCAACGGTTCTGGGCCTCATATCATAGAAAGGATGTGTGATCATTGGAGAGTAGTAGTATTTATCGATTAATTTTAAGGTTAGCACATAAAATTTAAAAGAAACACTGGAAATTGAAAATAAATGGGGGCACAGTAGTGTAGTGGTTAGCACAACACTTGACAGTACCAGCAACTTGGGTTCAATTCTCACTGCTGCCTGTAAGGAGTTTGTACGTTCTCCCTTCGAATGTGTGGGTTTGGTCCGGGTGCTCTGATTTCCTCCTACAGTCCAATGAAGTACTGATTGGTTGTTGTAAATTGTCCCGCGATTAGGCTACAGTTGAATTGGTGTTTTGCTGGGCAGTGCAGCTCAAGGGGCTGGAAAGGCCAATTCCACACCCTATCTCAATCAATAAATAAACAGGAAAATACTTTAATTACTCAGCAGGTTTATTTACTTCATTTTTTATTTTTTATTTAGAAATACAGCATGGAGTAGGCCCTTCTGGCCCTGTGAAACACAGCAACCAACTACCCCAACAACCCCAATTTAACCCTAACCTAATCACAGGACAATTCACAATGACCAATTAACCTAACTGGTAGGCCTTTGGTTTATAGAAGAAAATCGAAGGAGCTAGAAGAAGCCCATGCTTTCTAAGGGGAGGGCGTACAGAGACTCCTTATGAATCATGCTGAAATTGAACTCTGAACTCTGACACCCCAAGCAGTAATAGCATTGATCTAGCCACTATGTTACCATGGAGCCCAGGTGAGGTGGTATGTGTATGAAAAGTTCAAAGTTTAGTTTGATATGTCACCATATAGAACCCTGAGTTTAATTTCCTTGTGGGCATGCTCAATAAATCCAATAACCAAGCCATAATTTAAACAATGGAAGACTGCACCAACAGGGCAGACAACCAGTGTGCAAAAGAAAAACAAACTGTGAAAATACAAAAAGAAATAATAATAATAATAAATAAGCAATAAATATTGAAAAAATGAGATGAATAGTCCTTGAAAGTGAGTCCTTTGGTTGTGAAGTTATCCCCTCTGGTTCAAGAGCCTGATGGTTAAGGGGTAATAGCTATTCCTGAACTTGGTGGTGTGAGTCCCAAGGCTCCTGTACCTTCTACCTGATGGCAGGAGCGAGAAGAGAGCATGGCTTGGGCAGCGGGAGTCCCTGATGATGGTTGCTGCTTTCCTGCAAGAATGCTCTGTGTAGATATACTCAATAGTGGGGAGAGCTTTACCCATGATGGACTGGGCTGTATCCATTACTTTTTATAGGATTTTCCATTCAACAGCATTGCTGTTCACATAGGAGGTTGTGAAGCAGTCAGTCAGTATACTCCCCACTACACTTCTATAGAAATTTGTCAAAATTTTAGGTGTCATGCTGAAACTTTGAAAATTCCTAAGGAGGTAGTGGCACTGCTGTGCTTTCATTGTGACTGCACTTATGTGCGATGCCCAGGACAGATTCTCCAAAATAATAATACAGAGGGATTTTAATTTGCTGACCCTCTCATCCTCTGATCCTCTGATGAGCACTGGCTCATGAACCTCAAGTTTCCTCCTCCTAAAGTCCAATAATCAGCTTCTTGGACCTGCTGGCATTGAGTAAGAGATTTTGTGGCTTTGAGGCACTCAGGCAGATTTGTCACTACCTTTGACTCAGCCTACAACTGTCACCAAACTTAAAGAGGAACACAGCTGAAGTTTCCGGTCGAAAACCCTTTATTAGAAGGCTCTCCAACTTAAGAGATAACTTTTGTAACACACACAAAGTACTAGAGAAACTCAGCAGTTTGGGCAGTGTCTATGGAAAGGAATAAAGAGTCGACATTCATTATGATGGGTCTTAGCGCGAGATGTTGACCCTTTATTCCTTTCCATAAATGCTGTCTGACCTTCGGAGTTTCTTCATCTTTTTGTGTGTGTTACTCTGGATTTCCAGCATCTGCAGAATCTCTTGTGTTTATGTTAATTTGATTTCAATTTCCTCAGAAGCCATCTGACCTGCTGTGTGCTTCCAGCATTTTCTGATTTTATTTTCTTTGTTGTAGGTTGTCTTTCATTTGCAGTTTTGAATTAATATGGATTACATTGATGACTTACTGCAACCCTTCAGCTTCACGGCTGGCTAGTACTTGTGCAGTCTATTTCACACTGAGCAAGAAATGACTTCAGACTCAAGACACCAGCAGGAGTGTCCTTCTTTAGACTATCAAGCCAGGCTTATTTATTTAGTGTCAGTACCATTCTCACCAAACCGCTACTGTGTGAATGTATGACTCTAGTGTTTCACGCTGGTTCCCTCAAACACCTGAGCAACTACCAAGTCTGTAAGTGCTTCAGACTTGAGATATACTTCACTGTGTGAACATCCCACTTTTGTTCCAGTAAAGTTCAAAAAATTTCAAAGTAAATTTCATTATGAAATTACATACCTGTCACCATACCCAGCCCTGAGATTCATTTTCCTGAAGGCATACTCAGCAAATCATAGAATAGTAACTATAACAGAATCAAAGAAAGATCAACCAGAGTGCAGAAGACAACAGACTGTGCAAATGCAAATATAAACAACTAGCAATAAATAACGAGAACATGAGATAATGAGATAAAGATCCTTAAAGTGAAATAATTGGTTGTAGTGTCATGTACCCCGTGACGGGGATAAAGAAACCAGCAGAATTAGAAACCACTTTGGATTCTCGTATTGCTATAAACTACTAATATTTATTAGTAACTATGCAATATAGTAATATCAAAGTAAATAAATCACACAGGTTAGCAATTAATATATATTTATAAGTACGCAAATCAGTAAGTGTGCAAATATATGTATGAAAACCAAGCTTCTTTAAGTCTAGGGGTAAAAAGATACAGTCTTACGATGTTGAGTAAAGTTCAGATCAGTTTGTGGTATGTAGTTGAATAGCGATGGAGAGAGAGAGAGAGAAAGAGTTGAGTCTTCAAGTGAGCTGTTGCCGTCGATCTTCTCGTTGTCCTCCGAAATCCTTCACAAGTCACCGACTGTGACTTTAACCAGGGGGACCGGTTTTCCTGTGGTGGAGCTATCACCCCGGCAAGGGTGGACACGTAGACAACTCCCCACCAGTCAACCCCTTCTCCTTCACTGGAAGAGCAATTTGGATCAATCTGCCTGATCGATCCTCCAAAAACCCACTTTTTCTGCGGGCACAACAATGCTCATTCAGTGTCCAGATCATGTGTCTGAAGTCTGTATCATCTGACCTCCCATTTATTTCACCAGGCTGAGCATCACCTGTCATTCAAAGAGTCCCTCCTTCCTTTGTCTGTAAAGGATTGCGAGCAGGCAACAAGTCCTTCGAAGTAACATCAATAATGTCCTGTCGGTCACCATAGCAACCTTCGAGCTGCTCAGTTTTTATCTCCAAAGTAAAACTCCAAAGTTAACTCCCGTGTCAGTCCAACCATCGATCTTAGTCTCTCTCTCCTTTCCAAACAAACCATCAATGATAAATGTCTCTCTCTGTCTCTCTTCAAACAGTTAATAGGGGGCACTCCTGGATCCCCTCACAGTAGGAACATTTCAGTGATGGTGCAAGTGAGTGTACTTATCCATTTCAATTCAAGATCCTGATGGTTGAGGGGTAGTAACAGTTCTTGGACCTGGTGGTGCGAGTCCTGAGGCTCTTGCACTTTCTACCTTATGGTGGCAGTGAGAAAAGAGCTTGCACTGGGTGGTGAGGATCTCTGATGATGGATTCTGCTTTTCTACGACAGGTGTGCTCAGTGGTTAGGAGGTCTTTGCTCGTGATGTACTGGGCTGAATCCATTACCTTTTGAAGGATTTTCCATTCAAAAGCATAAGTGTTTCCATACCAGGCTGTGATGCAGCCAGTCAGTATACTCCACTACACATCTATAGAAGCTTGTCAAAGTTTCAGATGTCAGGCTGAATCTCTGCAAACTCCTGAGAAAGTAGAGGCACTGCTGTGCTTTCTCTACAATCGTACTTACGTGCTGTGTCCAGGACAGAGTCTCTAAAACAGCAACACCCAGCATTTTGAAGCTGCTAACCCTCTCCACCCCTGATCTTCCGATGGGTAGAAATAGTGACCGCTAATTGAACATCTACTTCAAATTACAGACTTTACACATTGTTGATAATTTTTTTTTAACCTGTTGGAACCACTAGTCTTGTTATTGCCAGTAAAACAGAAGTTATGAGTTTACAGCTGCGAGGTATAGTAGCATGCTTTTTCCTATCTGAGGTGATTTGAATAATTTATTTGCTTCTTGTCTTTCATTTGGGGAAAAAAATCCCTGAAGCAAAGGAGTCACTTCAGATATTACAGCCATTATATCAACGAAAGCTAACAATTTATGGCAATCTTTGGAAACTTGACATGGGAAGAATTGCTGGGGGCATTTTATATTAAATACATTTTGTGTGAACCTTTCATTAACATAGCCTCCTTGAGTTCTCATCTCAAAATGTTCTGATAAAAATAGCTTTTATAAATAAATTATTTTCAGAAAGGAATAACTATATAATGATGGTTCAGGAATTTGTTGAGGGCCAACTTTTGTATAATACAATTAAGAGGAATTGTTTGTAATTCTTGGTGCAAGGTTAGTTTGAATGCTGATGTTTAAAGCAAAATAATCATTTTATAAGGTTTTTTTTATGTTTATCGCTGTATTTACTAACTGACTAAGGGTTCTTGTGCTGAATGACTTCATGATTCTATAATGATAACAAATCCCTTAAGGTGGTAATGCAAACAAAAATGGGTCTGATTGCAAAAGACCATCAATTCCCAGTAAAACTACTTCTGAAAAGATGATGAGGGAAAAGAGTTGCAAATTTATTTATTGAGGTAGAGCGCAGAATGGGCCCTTCTAGTCCTTCGAGCCACACCGCCCTGCAATACCCCAACTGAACCTTAGCCTAACCCTAGGGCAACCTACAATAACCAATTAACCTACCAACCGGTAAACCTTTGGACTGTGGGAGGGTACTGGCGCACCCAGAAGAAACCCACGCAGTCACGGGGAGAAGGTACAAACTTCTTACAGGCTGCAGCAGGAACTGAGCCCAGTTCACTGGTAATGTAAAGGATTTTGCTACCCTGAGTTCCCCCAGCATTTTGTGTGTGCTGCTTGTAACTATGTCTCTAGTTCGGCTGCTGAAAAGAAAGTAGCTTAGAGTAAATACATTAATATTTTTGAACTCAAAATGGGGTTTTCTTTGACATCTGGATTGGGAAATGTATCAATGGAATCAAACATCTCAAATAAACTTTAATACCAAGTAACTTGTTGACAATTCAATAGAAAATAATTGAAAAGCGTTTTCAAATGGAGGCAAATTCCGATGTTATTCAATCATCTGGCATACTTAGGCCATAAACTTTACGATGAGAAAGGCCTACAGGAAATTGTCTGAGGCTTTTTGTAAGTCTCTGTTGGGAGGAGTGCCAAAGATAACTGTGTGTCATCTTACCAAGATCAGCAGTGAGTTCAATGCTCTAATGACGACATCCTCTACAACCTCTCACTCTCAGAATTATAATTTGTTCCAAAGAAGTCTCATATTTTAGACTATAAATTCTTTGATGTCAAAATAGGTAGACCAGTGGCAGGGCTCAGAATGCACAGTGGTACAGCAAGTCGAGTGATTGCCTCAAAGATCCAGAAGAACAGGTTTAAACCACAACCTCCAGTGTTTGGACCTGACATCATAGGTTTTACCTGTGTCCTCTGCTTTCTTCCTCCATCCCAACAATGTGCTGTAACACACACAAGGAACAGTGGGAGAAATCAGCAGGCTAGGCAGTACCTGTGGAAAAGAGTAAACAGACGACGTTTCGGGCCGAGACCCGTCATAGGATTGGAAAGGAAAAGGGAATGGGTCAGAGTAAGAAGGAGTACACGGTGGCCGGTGATAGGTGAAACCAGGAGAGGGAGAGGGGGAAGGGGGAAGTAAAGAGCTGCAAAGCTGATCGATGAAAGAGACAAAGGGCTGTAGAAGAATGAAAGATCATGGAAGAAAGGGAAGGGGAGGGGCAACAGAGGCAGGTGATGGGCAGGTAAAGAGATAAGCTGAGAGAGAGAGAGAGAGGAAGGAAATGGTGAAGGACGGGGGCAGAGGGGTGCAATTCCTGGAAGTTCGAGAAATCGATGTTCAAACAATGTGCAAACAAGCTAACAATAGATAGATAGATATACTTTATTGATCCCAAGGGAAACTGGGTTTTGTTACAGCCGCACCAACCAAAAATAGAGCATAAATATAGCAATACAAAAAACCACAAACAATCAAACAACAAAATACAAACTATGCCAGATGGAAATAAGTCCAGGACCAGCCTATTGGCTCAGGGTGTCTGACCCTCCACGGGAGGAGCTGCAAAGTTCGATGGCCACAGGCAGGAACTACCTCCCGTGACGCCCAGTGTTGTATCTCGGTGGAATATGACTCGAGTCCTCGTTCCTCGATCGTAATATGACCCGGATTGCACCATCCGTTGTTAACCAGAACAGTACGCCCCCAATTCCTTTACGCTTACCGCTCTCAGTGCTGGTTTGTAGGTTAATTGGCCACTGTAAATTGCCCCAAGGGTGTTGATGGGTGGTAGAATCTGCAGGGGAATTGGTGGGAATGTGAGAAGAATAAATGTGATTAAAGTAACAATGGATGGCTAATACCGGCCATAGACTTAACAGGCAGAAGAGCCTGTTTCCAAATGTCTATCTCTATAATACTTGATGCAGAACTATAATTAAAAGCATATAATGTTCACTAATTCCATAAGCAAGTTTGCAGATTTGGACATGAATGCTAAAGAAAACAATTGGTAATTATAACTCCAACATGTTATTTATTGAGCTTGGCAAGTTTGCAAGAATGTTTTCATGTTGGGGGCGGCACAGTAGCATAGTGGTTAGCACAACGCTTTACAGTACCAGCGACCCGGGTTCAATTCTTGCTCCTGCCTGTAAGGAGTTTGGACGTTCTCCCCATGACCACATGGGTTTCCTCCTGGTTGTCCAGTTTCCCTCCCAAAGACCAAAGACATACTGGTTGCTAGGTTAATTGGTCATTGTAAATTGTCCCGTGGTTAGGTTTGGGTTAAATTGGGGGATTGCTGGTCGGCATGGTTCAAAGGGCCAGAAGGGCCTATTGCAGACTGTATCTCTAAATAAATACCATAAATGTTGGAGCTACAAACTTCTACTGATATGCTTTTTGCTTGTCTAAATGCAAAGGACTGATCACAAAGGCAAAAGTAGGACATTGCAACAAACGATTTATTTTTATTTAGAATAGAGCAAATTGGCATTTCACAGCAGTTGTCCCAACAGAAGATCTTATCCTTCCCTGCTGAGCAAGCTAATAGCATCCTAACATGCTTGCAGATGGTTCCAGGCTAAAGGACTTAGAACAAAAAAAGGTCATCAAGGAAATGATAAAAACTATCAAAGAAATTAAAGGTCACCTGCACTGTCCTTTTTATGACTGGTGCTGGATTTCTCTGCTGTGAAGAACGCAAAGAAGTTTCATTGTTTTGCATTAACTGCCAACAAAGTTTGCAAACATGTAGCAATTACATTTCTGAAGAAGTTCTTACTTACTGCCCATTATGCTGCTAGTGATTAAGACAGCCATGAAGGTTTTCTTCATTGCTGTTTCGATAACAATTTCATTTTTGACCAGTCAGGATTGTTAACCATGAGCTGAACCCCCGAACCTGGGGGACCGGTGGACCTCTACCCTTAGTCTGGCCTCTACCCTTTGACTGGTTTAGCATGGGTGACCCTACCAAGAGCCAAAGCATAAGGCCCTGACTCCAGCCAACATCGCTCTCTGGGTCATTGAGGCACAAAAGCCTCCAAATCCTACAACAACGTTGTGGTCCTCTTGGAGATCCGAAGAAGTATTTGTGAAGATTTAGGAGACTTCATGGATGAAGAATTTTTTCTGTAGTTAGACGTGAGGAAAACTCTGTATGATGCCGAACTATAATTAAAAGCAATTAATGTTCACTAATTCCATCAGCAGGTTTGCAGATTTGGACATGCATATTCAAGAAAACAATTGCTAATTATAATTCCAAACTCTGTAATCTGGTTCTCAAACTCCAGAAACTCTTAATGAATACCATCTTTTATCTGTTGGCACATAAGATCAGTGGCCATTCTATTAGGTACACCTGCTCACTAATGCAAATATCTAATTAACAACTCCATGCATAAAAGCATGCAGACGTGGTCAACACGTTCAGATGTTGTTCAGACCAAAGATCAGAAAGGGGAAGAAATGTGATCTAACTGACTTTGACTGTGGAATAATTGATGATTAAGGGAGCTAGGGCTTTACTCTTTGGAGAGAAGGAGGATGAGAGGAGACATGATAGAGGTGTACAAGATAATAAGAGGAATAGATAGAGTGGATAGCCAGCGCCTCTTCCCCAGGGCACTACTGTTCAATGCAAGAGGACATGGCTTTAAGGTAAGGGGTGGAAAGTTCAAGGGGGATATTAGAGGAAAGTTTTTTACTCAGAGAGTGGAATGCACTGCCTGAGTCAGTGGTGGAGGCAGATACACTAGTGAAGTGTAAGAGACTACTAGACAGGTATATGGAGGAATTTAAGGTGGAGGCTTATATGGGAGGCAGGGTTTGAGGGTCGGCACAACATCGTGGGCCGAAGGGCCTGTACTGTGCTGTACTATTCTATGTTCTATATCAGAAGGTATCTTCTGGTTTGAATATCTCACAAACTGCTGATACCCTGGGATTTTCAAGCACAGAAGTTTACAGAGAGTAGTGCGAGAAGCAAACAAACATCCAGTGAACGGCATTTCTGTGGGCAAAAATGCCTTGGTAATGAGAGAGGCCAGAGGAGAATAGCCAGATTGCTTCAATCTGACAGAAAGGTGACAGTAATTCAAATAACCATGTGTTACAACAGCATCTCTGAATGCACAACATGCCAAACCTTGAAGTGGATGGGCTACAACAGCAAAAGACCGTGAACATACAATCAGTGGCCTCTTTATTGGGCACGGGAAGTACCTAATAATTTCTTGATCTCTTGATCTAATTACTGGCCTTAGGCAGAGCATTGATGATGTGATCACATCATTGAGATTGATGCGAGGGGGAAATGACTCTGGTGTTCGCATGAGTAGTAACTGGACACACCGCTGCATATTTGCAATGTGTGTAACTTCTGCCAGAAATGGGCAGAAACACATTAAAGCCTTCAAAATGCCCTTCATGTACCAACAGGCCTGTTCCTCTCATCAAACCTATGCCCTGTTAAGAATATCTTTGCTCTTGCCGGACCCAACAATATCTTGGGAATGCAGAAGACGAGTGTTGGCCAGAGAAATAGTGAGATACATATCCAACACATGCTTAGTTGTGAAGCAACAGAGAATTTACCGTCACTGTTAAAAAGTTATTTCTTTTTTTTAATAAATCACTTTCTAGACTTCCAGTTCCTCTTCCCATTTCTATTGTCTACTTATTGCCATGGAGACTGGAAGCACCGAGTCAAGACCCAATTCATACACTGTTACGGTACAATGCAGATATAAATTCACTCAATTAAATCATTTGCAACTAAAAAAGGGTGGCATCAGTAATGTTGTTCATGGTTGTCATGTGAACCATTGGGTTTCATGTTCCTTTGGAAAGGAAACATTGGTCTTTGTCTGGCCAGGCAGTGATGTGACTCCAGATTTCATGGCAATGAGATTGGTTGTTGATTTTTCTCTGATATGCACATCACTAGCTTCTGTGCTGCTTCCCCTCAGCACCAGACTGGATACTTACTGCCTGTTACACCACTGGCCTTTAGGGCAGTAATGAAGGTCCTCCGTCTCTGGAGGTGTTCAGGGCTTCCTTCACCATGTCAGTAGCTTCCTCTCAGTTTTCACTACTGTCAGTCACACAAGCACTGAGTCGAAACTGAAGAATACTGTTGGACTCAGATGTAGAAGGATTCTTCATTGCTGTTTCTGTAACAGTTTTGTTTTACTAATCAAGGTTGTTAGTCCTGAGCTGAATCCCCAAACCTGGAGGACCAGTGGACCACTCTTATTCTGGCCTCTATCCTTTGACCTGTTTGACCCTACCAAGAGCCAAAGCATAGAGCCCTGATTCCAGCCCACATTGTTCTCCCGATCGTTGAGGCATGCAAGCCTCCAAACCCAATGGCAAGTTTGTGGTCCCCTAGGAGGACCAGTCTGGATGGTAAACTGGGTTTTGTTCTTCAGTTCTCTGGAGCTAAACTATGGATACTCAAACTTCTAACTCAGGTGTTAAATTTCAATATTGTGAGCTACATATAACAGCAGGAGTTCACATTAGCAGTTAAAAGTGTATGTCATATAAAGTTTGTTATATTCATTTACGTGTAAAAATGACATACAATATTTTTCAGCCACACTAGTTGTTCCATTTCTAGTTTAGTACACCCCACTGATGGTATAAATCAAATTTAAACTGATTTCTGTTATTACGATGGTGCTTTGGTTAACAATATGTCTCAAACCATACACCATGCAGTGCATAAATTAAAACATATTTATTTAATATTTTTTTTGTATTTGATAATTTGCATATTTTTCACATTGGTTGCTCGTTCATCTTTGTGTGCAGTTTTTCATTGATTTGGTTGTGTTTTCTTGCACATACTGTGAATGCCAGCAAGAAAATGAATCTCAGGGTAGTATATAGTGATGTATATGTTCTAGGGGTGTATTGAGTGTCCAGAGAGGGATAGCACCTCTGGTGAAGGGACTTGTCATGTCTATTTCAGGGCAGTTCACTCACCGGACACTCATCTCTCACTTGCAGCTCCAAGTAGCTGTTTGCTTGTGATAACGGCCACACCCCAGTACGCCACTTGGACAGGCGGGCTAAATCGGGTGAGCGTAGCCAGTGGCCTCGTATCTTGGTAAGAGAGGGACATGTCCCAGCATGCAAAGTCATCCTCGGCGGACTGGGCGGATGAGATCTACAGTAAGATCCAATGGCCAGGAAGGTGGTACTGTAATGCCCCGCGGAGAGCAAAGAGCATGACAAGGCACAGAAGGTGTCATGGTCATCCTCAGCGGCCAAGGAAGATGCCAGTTTCTGATGCTTGTTTCTACCACTGGTCTCAGACTTCTGGGGCTGAGAGAGTGAAACTGCCCGAGTGCTACAGTTTTTCCACTTTAAAAACTCTCCCGCACAGGTTAACTGTCATTGTCAAACATGATGGACAACCACCATATGTACTTTGAGAATGAATTTACTTTGAACATTGAACCATGAGAATTTGATTATAAAATAAATACCCATATATCATTCCACTGACACTTCAGATATCAGTATGACATTCACTGGCCCTGTATGTATGAATAGGTTCAATACCATGAATAAAGTTGCAAATTTAATTTAAAGAAATAAATTATTTCTTTAAATTAAATTTGCAACTTGATTAGACAGGAAACAGAATAAAAAATATTCATTGCGTCCAAGAACTGTTACCGGTGAATCAAAATTGTAATGAGAAAATGCATTGAAAGCTCAATATTTGGCTGTGGATTGCTAAGGAGGAGAAAAATATTAATACAGAAGTTACAAAAACAGATCATTTAGTTCAGGTGATAGATATGTCTGCACAAGAAAAAGTAATTCCGATATGTCAGTCTACTGCCGCGATGAAGCCACACTCAGGTTGGAGGAGCAACACCTTATATTCTGTCTGGGTAGCCTCCAACCTGATGGCATGAACATCGATTTCTCAAACTTCTGGTAATTGTGCTTTCCTCTTCAGCATTCCCCATTCCTGCTTCCCTCTCTCACATTCCCCTTACCTGCCTGTCACTTCCCTCTGTTAATCTTCCTCTGTTTCTTTCTTCCATGGTCTTCTGTCAGGTTTTCCCTTCTACAGCCCTTTACCTCTTTCACCAGCCAACTTCTCAGCACTTTACTTCACCCCCTCCCAATCTCCTGGTTTCACCTACACCTTGTACTCCTTCCTCCCCTCTCCCCACTTTCTTATTCTGACTTCCCAGTCCTGATGAGGGGTCTCGGTCCAAAATGTTGACTGTTTACTCTTTCCTATAGATGCTGCCTGCCCTGCTGAGTTCCTCCAGCATTTTGTGTGTGAACTCAACATGTCAGGCAGCATCTTTGGAAACGAATGAACATAATGATTCTGGCCAAGACCCTTCACCCAGTCCTGCATGTTACTCTAAATTTCCAGTATCTGCAGAACCTTTTGTGTTTATTGCTGTCTGTTACTACCCCCCCCCCCCAAGTGGTTTGTTAATTACTCAGCCTTTAGCCGTATCTGGAATGTTTCAGTCCTCCAAGTCTTACATTATCTCCCTCTTAAGAAACAACACAAAACAGATTGCAAGGAAATCGCAATTCATTTAATGTTTCGTCTCCCCCAGGATAATGGAGGGATCAGATCTCAAAGAAAGAAAACAATCAAGTACACAGCAGCTTTATGTCGATACCTCCAACTGGTTCTCAGGGTGAGGGCATGATTGAACTATTCTCCAATTATTTTCCAGTTAAATTTTACTACCAGCTATATCAGAAAATTGTAGTTAGCAGGTGTATTATCTGATAAAGTCTTGAAATCACAATAGTCTACTTCTCTCAATTCATGGGTGCTTTGTTCTTACAGTCAGCTAATCCAAATTAAAATCATTTAAAAAAAATTGGAAATTTGTTTCACAATTCAAACCTCCTAATAGCAATGCAAGTTATTGATTCATTGCGATTGGTGATCCCACCTAAATTGGTTTCTCCCGCCACCACCTCTAAGGAGCTTGTACATTCTCCTCATGACCGCATGGGTTTCCTCCGGGTGATTTGGTTTCCTCCCATATACCAAAATGTACCCATTGGTAGGTTAATTGATCCTTGTAAATTGTCCTCTGTTTAGGTTAGAGTTAAATTAGTGGGATTGCTGAGCTGCATGGCTCAAAAGATTGGAAGGGCCTATTTTGTGCAGTATCTCAATAAATCCTGCTGGGAAAGGAGAATAAAATAAATGAAAAGCATAGAACACTATAGACCAGTACAGGTCCTTCATGAAGAACTGGAAAACCAGTCATTTCCCCCCTCATTCAGCATTCATTCATGAGACATATGGAGAAGAAAGGGACCTTTACCCAGTTAAAAAATGAATAACAGAAAGAAATGGGCAATTTTTTTGTAGTTAGAAATGTTGAGAAAGGTGATAAAATCGATGCATCATTGGATTGCTCGCTTACATCAGCAAGGAACGCTGAGCTCGACTATCAGCCAGGCAGTGAGTTGCTGGCATGGTTTGTGCTGGTATGATTGGCTTGAGAACAAAGAAGCAGCTGGTGTTTGGGAACTCCAAAACTCCCTGATGGCTTATGACGTTTTTACTCTGCTTGTGACCGATCAAAGAAATGGCATAAGCAAGCGCAGTTGATGCTTCTTGGGGAGAGAGGCTGCATAACTTTGACTGTTCAATGCCATTGCAATACACAGTGGAAGATGTGTTAATTTTTAAATGTCACTCACATGAAGATTGGTGCCTCAAGATAGATTCCACAAGCTGCTAGTTAAACCCAGAGCATTCAGGAGTGAAGCTAGAATAGACTTTTACAGATACAAAGGATGGTAGAAGTTTGAAGCAACCTTCCACAAATTGTGGGTGAATTGTTTATATGTTTTTCATTCATACACATGTTTTAGAATCGCTAGCAAGGCTGTCATTTATTGCTTATTGCTGGTTGCTCTAGAAAGCCAATGGGAAGTCATTTTTTTGAACTGGAGTGATGGTTAAATTGGAAGGGCTTTGCTGTTGTCTCCATGCGATGACGGTTCTTGCAGTCATTCTGCAATGGACGATTCTCTATAAATGACATTTAATAAGGAATATGGGACAAAGGTGGATATTAGGTCTCCAGTACTCCAGATGGTGGATGGTAGGTTGGACAGCCGGCCAACTTGGCTGACGAACACAACCTGGAGGGTTGAACCTGCCGCATTCATCTCCAAAATAAAAAAGCCTGCTGCCAGGTAACCGTAAGGTGATCCCAGATGGACAGGCTACAGAGGACCTCTTGTTTGTTTCTGTGTAGATTTATCTCCAGCAGAGATCTGATGCAACTGGGATTTTCCAGATCTGGACTCACACCAACCTACAGCATGGTTCTCTCTCAATTTAGGTAAGTAAGATGCCCCTACCGAGAGAACACATGCACTTTATAGTGGGCAACCTAAAATTCTGTCTGTGTGTCTATATGCAATAACTGAGCTTTAGTTCTTCTAGCCAAATGAAATAAACAAGCAACACACTCAAAATG
This sequence comes from Mobula hypostoma, assembly GCF_963921235.1. Lineage (NCBI taxonomy): Eukaryota > Metazoa > Chordata > Chondrichthyes > Myliobatiformes > Myliobatidae > Mobula > Mobula hypostoma. The sequence continues at coordinate 9,883,476 of NC_086105.1, read as the reverse complement.
CTGGAGGGTCTCAGCAGGCCAGGCAGCATCTGTGGAAAAGAGTACAGTCAACATTTCCGGCTGAGACCCTTCAGCAGGAAATAGACAAGCCTTAATTTTAGATTTACAATGGTGTTGCCGGGACTGGAGGAGCTGAGTTATCAGGAAAGATTGAATAGGTGACAACTTTATTCCCTAGAATGTAGAAGATTGAGAGGAGATTTGATAGAGGTGTACCAAATTATGAGGGAATCGATAGGGAAAATGCAAACTGACCTTTTCCACTGCAGTTGGGTGCGACTACAACTAGAGGTCATGGGTTAAGGGTGAAAGGTGAAATATCTAGGGGGAACATGAGGAGAAACTTTTTCACTCAGAGAGTCGCGAGAGTGTGGAACGAGCTGCCAGTGCAGGTGGTGGATGCAATTTTGATGTCAACATTTAGGAGAAGTTTGGAGAGGTACATGGATGGGAGGGGTATGGAAGGCTAAAGTCCTGGTGCAGGTCAATGGGACTACAGTTTAAATGGTTCAGCATGGACTAGATAGGTCAAAAGGCCTCTTTCTGTCATGTAGTTTCTATGAATCTATGACTTTAAGGCTAGTGGAAGGTAAATGATTGATTGGTAAGAAGCTGTCATTCAAGAAAACCACTTAAACAGACACTGCAAAATAGCAAAGAAAAAGATAAAGATTAATATTTGGATGAGTAAATCAACAATTATTATTGCTTCATAATTCTTACAATGGTGCACATCCCAGAAATGCAGAGGTTGGTAGAACATAGAACATATAATGTTGTGGCCATCACTGAATCGTGGCTGAAGGATGGTTGTAGTTGCGAGCTGAATGTCCAAGGTTGCACATTATATCAGAGGGATAGGACGGTAAGCAGAGGGGGTGGTGTGGCTCTACTAGTAAAGAATGGCATCAAATCAGTAGAATGATATGACTTAGGATCGGAAGATGTTGAATCCTTGTGGGATGTTAAGAAACAGCAAGGGTAAAAGGATGTTGATGGCAGTTATATGAAGGCCTCCCAACAGTGGTTGGGAGGTGGACCACAGATTACAACAGGAAATAGAAAAGGCAAGTCAAAAGGTCAATGTTATGGTCATCATGGGAGATTTTAACACACAGGTCGATTGCGAAAATCAGGTTGGTAAAGGATCTCAAGAGAGTGAGTTTGTTGAGTACCTGAGAGATGGATTTTTAGAGCAGTTTGTTGTTGAGCCTACTAGGGGATCAGCTATACTGAATTGGGTGATATGTATGAACTGAAGGTGATTAGGAAGCTTAAGGTAAAAGAACCCTTAGGAACCAGTGATCACAATATGACTGAGTTCAACTTGAAATTTGATAGGGAGAAAGTAAAGTCTGATGTAGCAGTATTTCAGTGGCGTAAGGGAAATTACAGTGGTATGAGAGAGCAGTTGGCCAAAGTAAATTGGAAGGAGCTACTGGCAGGGATGTCAGCAGAGCAGCAATGGTGTGAGTTTCTGGGGAAAATGAGGAAGGTGCAGGACATATGTATTCCAAAAATGAAGAAATACTCAAATGGTAATATAGTACAACCATGACTGACAAGGGGAGTCAAAGCTATTGTAAAAGCAAAAGAAAGGACATACAACAAAACAAAAATTAGTGGGAAGATAACGTATTGGGAAGCTTTTAAAAACCAACAGAGAGCAACTAAAAAAACTCATTTTAAGGGAAAAGATGAAATATGAAAGCAAGCTAGCAAATAATATCTTTCTTTTTAAATCTTTTTATTGAGTAAGTATACAAAAAAGGTAAGCCATATAAACATTAATACAATGTTAAAGTACAATAAAATTCCAAAAGATAACAATACCAGAAAGAAAATACTACAAACAATGTAATTTAAGCATAAGAAACCAAGATAACATAATAGTATACTAGATTTTATATATATCAATGGAAAAAAAAAGAAAAAAAAACCCCCCAAAAAAAAACCCACCGTGCAACTACCTAAAAGCAAAGCAAAGCAATGGGCTAACTTGAAACCAAACAGAGTTAAACTTAAAATCACGTCCTCAATCCCGACCTCCATTAAAACAGTGAAAAAAAAACAAGAAGGGTAAATATTACATTAAATGAAAATATCGAATAAAAGGTCCCCAAATCTGTTCAAATTTAAATGAAGAATCATAAAGGTTACTTCTAATTTTCTCCAGATTCAAACATAAAATCGTCTGAGAAAACCAAAAAAAGGTAGTTGGAGCATTAAGCTCTTTCCAATGTTGTAAAATACATCTTTTCGCCATTAAAGTAAGAAATGCAATCATTCTACGGGCTGAAGGGGAAAGATTACTAGAAATTTTAGGTAGTCCAAAGATAGCAGTAATAGGGTGAGGAGAGATATCTATATTTAATACCTTAGAAATAATATTGAAAATATCTCTCCAAAAAGTTTCCAAAGTAGGGCAAGACCAAAACATATGAGTTAAAGAGGCTATCTGCCCCGAACATCTATCACAGAAAGGATTAATATGCGAGTAAAAACGCGCTAACTTATCTTTGGACATATGTGCTCTATGAACCACTTTAAATTGAATTAGGGAATGTTTAGCACAAATAGAGGAAGTATTAACTAATTGTAAAATCTGCCCCCAATCATCCACAGAAATGGTAAGCCCCAATTCCTGTTCCCAATCTACCCTAATCTTATCAAATGGAGCTTTCCTAAGTTTCATAATAATATTATAAATCATAGCCGATGCACCTTTCTGACATGGATTAAGGTTAATTATCGAATCTAAAATATATATAGGAGGAAGCATTGGAAAGGAAGAAAGTATAGTACTTAGGAAATTTCTAACTTGTAAATATCTAAAAAAATGTATTCTTGATAAGTTATATTTATTAGATAATTGTTCAAAAGACATAAGGGAACCATCTAAAAATAAATCCAAAAACCGTAAAATACCCTTAGTCTTCCAAGTTTGAAAAGCGCGATCCGTAAAAGAGGGAGGAAAAAATATGTTGCCTAAAATAGGAATCGCTAACCCGAATTGATTAAGATCAAAAAATTTTCTGAATTGAAACCAAATGCGCAAAGCATATTTAACTATCGGGTTAGAGACCTGCTTAAGGCGTTTCGAATCAAAAGGAAGAGAGGAACCTAAAATAGAACCAAGTGTATAACCCTGAACAGATTGTAATTCCAATGCTACCCATTTAGGAATAGATAGTATATCCCGGTCAAGTAACCAAAATTTCATATGTCGAATATTAATAGCCCAATAATAAAATCTAAAGTTAGGTAATGCTAAACCTCCATCTCTCTTAGCTTTCTGTAAATGTATTTTACCCAGTCTCGGATTCTTATTCTGCCAAATAAATGAAGAAATTTTAGAGTCAACTTTATCAAAAAAAGATTTAGGAACGAAAATTGGTAATGCCTGAAACACATATAAAAATTTTGGCAAAAAAAACATCTTAACTGCATTAATACGACCAATCAAAGTTAAATATAAGGGAAACCATTTAGATGAAAGTTGAGTAATATGGTCTATTAATGGTAAAAAGTTAGTCTTAAATAAATCTTTATGTTTACAAGTAATTTTAATCCCAAGATATGAAAAGTAATTATTAATCAATTTAAATGGAAATTTATAATATAAGGGAAGATGTTTATTAATCGGAAAAAGTTCACTCTTACTAAGATTTAATTTATAACCTGAGAAAAGACCAAATTGTGCTAATAACTCTAAAACAGCAGGAATGGATCTCTCAGGATTAGAAATATATAAAAGTAAATCATCAGCATAGAGTGATAATTTATGGGACTTTAATCCCCGAGTTATCCCAGTAATATTTGAAGATTCTCGAATAGCAATTGCAAGAGGTTCTAATGCAATATCAAATAATAGGGGACTAAGAGGACAGCCTTGTCGAGTACCACGAAAGAGAGGAAAAAAAGGTGAGTTTAAGGAGTTAGTACGAACCGAGGCTACAGGGGAGTGATATAACAGTTTAATCCAGGATATAAATTTCAAGCTAAAATTAAACATTTCAAGCACCTTAAATAAATAAGGCCATTCTACTCTATCAAAAGCTTTCTCGGCATCTAAAGAAATAACACACTCAGGAACATTTTGTGAAGGAGTATAAACGATATTTAACAATGTACGAATATTATAAAAAGAGTAACGACCTTTAATAAAACCCGTTTGGTCTTCCGAAATAATAGAAGGAAGTACTTTTTCTAGTCTATTTGCTAATAACTTAGAAAAAACTTTAGAATCAACATTTAATAAAGATATTGGTCTATAAGATGCACATTGAGCAGGGTCTTTATCCTTCTTTAGTATTAAAGAAATTGATGCTCTATTAAAAGATTCCGGAAGTTTACCAAGTTTCAAAGAAGCCTCAAAAACCTTATAGAGCCAAGGAATCAATAAAGAAGCAAAACATTTATAAAATTCAACGGTAAACCCATCAGGGCCAGGAGCTTTCCCCAGATTCATAGAAAAAATAACATTCTTAATCTCATCCATTGTAATGGAAGTATCTAATAAAGAAGACATATCCTGTGAAATCTGAGGGAAGTCTAACTTATCTAAAAAATCATTCATATATTTAGAATCTCGAGGAGACTCTGATTGATATAAAGAAGAATAAAAATCACAAAAGGTTTGATTAATCCCCACATGATCCAATATCAATCGATCATTTTGGTTATAAATCTGATTGATTTGAGATTTAACATAATTAGATTTCAATTGATTAGCCAGCAGCTTGCCAATTTTATCACTGTGAACATAAAAATCACTTCTTGTTTTCTTTAATTGGTTTACAATCGAGGACGAGAGTAGTAAACTGTGTTCCATTTGAAGTTCAGTTCTTTGTTTGTATAGCTCCTCAGAAGGAGCCATAACATATTTCTTATCAATTTCTTTAATCTTGTCCACAATTGCCATCTCCTCCTGCTTCTGTTTCTTCCTCAAAGCAACGGAATACGAAATAATCTGACCCCGAATATAGGCTTTAAAAGTTTTAGTTTGTTTCTCTTTGGGCTATATACATTATTGAAGTATTGGTTACGTCCTTTTTCCCCGGTATCTTTTGTATGTTCTGTTTCCTCTCCGGGTTTGTGGGTCGCGCCTATTGTCAATCCTCCTTGTTATGGGTTGACTTTAGGATTTATGGAGTCTATTATTAATTTTGTCTCCTGGAATACTAATGGTCTTAATCATCCTATTAAAAGGAAAAAAGTTTTTAAAGTGTTCCGGAGACTTAAAGCACAAATTTTATTTTTACAAGAGACCCATGTACGGAGGGGGGACAGACTACGTTTTTTCAAATTCTGGAAGGGACAACAATTTCATTCGAACTCCAATGCTAAGATTCGAGGCGTCTCTATTTTTATAGACTCCTCAGTTACTTTTATACAACAGGATATTATCTCTGATCCGAATGGTAGATTTTTACTGGTTAGTGGTTTACTATTTAATAAAAAAGTAGTTTTGGTTAATGTTTATGCTCCTAATATGGATTGTCCGGAATTTTATAAATCATTGTTTGATCAGTTTCCGAATTTGAACGAGTTTTCATTGATTTGGGGCGGAGATCTTAATACCTGTTTATCTCCAGCTTTGGACCGTTCGGCTCCTTTACGGACTTTACCTAATAAATCTGCAAATTTGATTAATTTTTTCCTTTCTGATTCTGGGTCGACGGACATTTGGCGTTTTCTGCATCCTCAGGAAAAAGATTTTTCCTTCTTTTCACATGTTCATCATTCCTATTCAAGAATTGATTATTTTTTCATTGATTCTCGTCTCATTCCTTCAGTGATTAAATGTGATTATGATTCTATAACCATTTCGGATCATGCTCCACTTAAGCTTTCTATTAAAATTATGGCCAATATACCAAACAATAGACAATGGCGTTTTAATTCGCTGTTGCTTCAGGACTCGGACTTTGTTAATTTTATGAATGAACAGATTGAGCTTTTTTTTACAATTAACCATACAGAAGATATTTCGGTTAACACTCTTTGGGACACTTTTAAAGCAAATAATATCAAAGTGGATAGTAAAAGTTTTTTTCAAGTATGTTAAAAATAAAAGAGAAATGAGAGTGGACATAGGACTGCTAGAAGATGAGACAGCAGAAGTAATAACAGGGGGACAGGGAGATGGCTGATGAACTAAATAAGTATTTTGCGTCAGTCTTCACTGTGGTAGACACGAGCAGTATGCCTGATGTTGTAGTTCATGAAGAAAGAGAAGTGGATGCAGTTACTATTACAAGAGAGAAGATGCTCAAAAAGCTGAAAGACCTAAAGATACATAAGTCAGCCAGACCAAATGAACTTCACCCTAAAAGAGGTAGCTTTAGAGATTGTGGTGGCATTAGAAATGATCTTTCAGAAATCATTGGACTCCGGCGTGGTACCAGAGGACTGGAAAATTGCAAATGTCATTCCACTCTTTAAGAAAGGAGGAAGGCAACAAAAAGGAAATTATAGACCAGTTAGCCTTACCTCAGTGGTTGGGAAGATCTTCGAGTCAATTGTTAAGGATGAGGTGATGGAGTATTTGGTGACACAGGACAAGATAGTACAAAGTAAGAATCGTTTCCTTAAGGGAAAATCCTGCCTGACATACCTGTCGGAAATTCCTTGAGGAGATTACAAGTAGGATAGATAAAGGGAATGCAGTGGATGTTGTATATTTGGACTCTCAGAAGGCCTTTGACAAGGTGCCACACATGATGCTGCTTACCAAGTTAAGAGCCCATGGTAATACAGGGAAGTTACTAACATGGTTAGAGCATTGGTTGATTGGTAGGAAGCAGCGAGTGGGAATAAAAGGATCCTTTTCTGGTTGGCTGCCAGTGACTAGTGGTGTTCCGCAGGGGTCAGTGTTGGGACCACTTCATTTTATGCTGTATATAAATGATTTAGATGACGGAATAGATGGCTTTGTTGCCAAGTTTCCAGATGATATGAAGATTGGTGGAAGGGCAGGTTGTGTTGAGGAAACAGGATGCAGAAGGACTTAGACATATTGGGAGAATGGGCAAGAGAGTGGCAAATGAAATACAATGTTGGAAAATGCATGGTCATGCACTTTAGTAGTAGAAATAAATGCATGGACTACTTTCTAACCAGGGAGAAAATCCAAAAATCTGAGATGCAAAATGACTTGGGAGTCCTTGTGCAGAACACCCTAAAGGTTAGCTTGCAGGTCTCGTCGGTGGTGAGGAAGACAAATGCCATGTTAGGATTCATTTCAAGAGGTCTAGAATACAAGAGCAAGGATGTGATGGTGAGGCTTTATAAGGCACTGGTGAGGCCGCACCTTGAATATTGTACTTTGAACTTTACACACTTCTATCGATTTAGCTCTCATCCTCCTTTGCACCAAAGAAAAAAGCCTTAGCTTGCTCAACATTTCTAATACAAGAGTGCATATTTTAGTGAGTGCATCGAAATTGCCCCTGGTATGTAGCTGAGTAGTAGAATCTCTGGGAAAATGATGGGAGTGTGGGAAGAATGAAAATGGGATTGCTGTTGGATCAGCTGTCAAGTGGAGTTTATTGTTATGAATACAAGTGGAGTCGGGCAGATATTCTTGCTTGCTGCAGCATCCCAGGCATGAAGGTTTAGACTATACACAAAGCATAAATTATACACAAAATTATGTCATACAGCATAATTATGACAGTGAAAAAACAAGACCTTTTGAAAAGTAAACAAAGGCGAGAAGACCATGATAGTATAAGAGGTGGGGTTACAACTTGAACTGTGGCTGCTAATGGACTTCTGTGTGTGTATACATAGCAGAGTTTATTTTAGTTTAAAGATAACATAGATAATGACATCTATTTTCCAATAAAGTTCAAAATACTTCAGGCTAAGTGCACAAAAAGCTTAATAGGTACAATAAGCAGCTTTTCTTTCAGTCAGCAATACACAATTCCATAAAACCATATGATATAGGATCAGAACTAGGCATTTGGCCCATTGAGTCTACTCCACCATTTCACCATGGCTAATCTATTTCCCTCTCAGCCCCAATCTCCTGTCTTTGCCCCGTATCAATTCTGCCTTAAATATACCCAATGACTTGGCTTCCACAGCCGCCTGTGGCAATGAATTCCACAACTTCACCACTCTCTGGTTAAAGAAATTCCTCTCCTCATGAAATGTGTTGCTTTTTGTGTTCTGTGTTGTTCAGCTGACCATGGTGGGCATGTTACTGTATGTTGGCACAGAAATGTGTGGCAACACTTGCAAACTGTCTCCAGCACTGTCTTGGGTGAGTTGGTTGATAACACAAACAACGTATTTCACTGCATGTTTTCATGTACACATGACAAATAATCTTGAATCTTGGGTTAAGCTGACCTCCCACTACCAAAGACCTGAGCAAAAAAAAATTACAGTTAACATTTCAGTGCAGGACCAAAAAAATTCTATACTGACAGATATGTTGTCCTTTACATGAGATGTTGGTGGTCCAACTCTTGCTGGCTGGGGCAAGTAGTTCCAGAGGGAACCGTGAGCATTCAGCCAATCTAGTGCATGTGAGCAAATGCTAAGAAGCTGGATCTTACTTGACACATTAATGGGAAGGAATTGGTCAATTTGCCTGGATGCTAGATCCAAGTGGGGAACAGCCGTGAGATCAAGTCTTCACAGGATTATTTTGGGGATATTGTCACTCAGATCCTTTGCCAGTCAAACCTTGGGCATGATCTGAGACTATGCTGATTTCAATGGGTTTGTGAGTTATGTACAGGTGTCTCCCGCTTTTTTAACATTCGTTTTACGAAACCTCACTGTTACGAAAGACCTACAACAGTTACCTGTTTTCGCTAACAGAAGGTGTTTTCACTGTTATGAAAAAAGGCAGCGCACGAAAAAAGCAGTGCGCGATAAAAGGCAGCGCGCGCTCCCAGCAGCCAAGCTCATCCCCCGGAACTGCATTCTAGCCGGCATTGCTTAAACACGTGCCTGTGAGCATCTGTGATTTATGTCGATTTATTTTGAGCATCCGTTAGCAAGATGAGTTCTAAGGTATCAGAAAAGCCTAAAAGAGCTCGTAAGGGTGTTACACTTAGCATAAAACTAGACATAATTAAGCGTTTCGATCGTGGTGAATGAAGTAAGGACAAAGTGAGTTTGGCTTGTGGAAGATGAAGATGATGTTGAAGAGGTTTTGGCATCCCGTGACCAAGAACTGATAAATGAAGAGCTGATGCAATTGGAAGAGGAAAGGATAAGACTCGAAACCGAATGCAGTAGCAAACGGACCAAAAATGAAGTTGTCCAGGAACTGAACGTGAAGCAACTGCATGAGATTTTCACTTCAATGATTGCAGAAAAGTACGACTTTAATTTTGAAAGGGTATATAGGTTTAGGGCATATTTGCAAGATGGTTTGAGCGCTTACAAAGAACTGTGTGATAGAAAAATGCGCGAGGCTAAGCAGTCAAGCATATTGGCGTTTTTAAAGCCTTCCACATCAGCCACAGCAGACGACGAACCTCGACTTTCAACATCGAGGCAGGAAGACATAAAAGAATATGACCTGCCTGCCCTGATGGAAACAGACAACAATGAGATGACACCCAAGTGTCCCACCACCCCAACCCTGGGCTGTGGACTGATACATTGCCGTGGAGAATGCAGCGGTAACCAGGACGCACCCAGCACATCTTTAAGAAAAAAAGCGGAAATAAACAAGCTAATCAATTAGGTGCCGTCGGGCACGTGAATGTCGGCCCAGATCAAAAGCGATTGCCGATTGCATTGCCTCTGATCTGGGCCGACATTTACGTGACGGGCGGCACCTATTTAATTAGCTTGTTTATTTCCACTTTTTTCTTATAGATGTACTGAGTGCGTCCCGGCTACCGCTGCATTCTTCGCGGATCGGTATCGGTCGGTGGCCTGGAGGTTGGGAACCACTGCACCACCCCACCCTCCAGCGACTCAACCTAACTCCATCGTCAGTGTGCTCGGCGTGTCTTCCCAATTCCGGTAAGTGATACTATGTTTGTACACTGTACGTACATTATTTCTATTTTATATAGGCTGTGTATTTTTATGCATTATTTGGTATGATTTGGCAGCTTCATAGCTTAAAGGTTACTGGAGAGAGTGTTTCTGCTGAGAGCGTTTGCACATGATTTTCACTATGGACAGCAGTGCTGCGATGATTGTAGAGAAGTATTTCTACTTTATATAGGCTGTGCATTTATCATATCATTCCTGCTTTTACTATATGTTACTGTTATTTTAAATTTTATGTGTTATTTGGCATGATTTGGTAGGTTATTTTTTGGGTCTGCGAACGCTCACAAATTTTTCCCATATAAATAAATGGTAATTGCTTCTTCACTTTACGACATTCCAGCTCACGAACCGTTTCATAGGAACGATCTACCTTCAGATGGCGGGGGAGACCTGTATTGGAAAGTGAAAGGAGAGGTAAGCACCCTTCTTCTTAATGATTTTCCCATTTTTATTATTTCTTTCTGTTTTTGTTTTTAAACTTAAGAATAAAATATCTTAATGTTGCTCATTCTTTATTTAATTCTAAGAATTTTTAAATGTCTCTGAATATTAAGGGAGATTTGTGACCATAGCCTGCACTTTCTGAGACCTCAAATGACCTACCACGTTAATCGGAAAGGTATGAAACTTTGCAGATAAATTCTTCAGGTTGTCCTGTCCAAAATTTACACTTCAACCAATTAGAAAGTAGACTCTTTGACCCTACAATTACTGTTATTTATGAGATTTTTAAAATTTTTGTTTTGCATTTTGTTTTCCTGGAATTCTTGGCACTAAGCTCACCCTGGGCTTCAGTTGTTACGCATTTAAAACTGTTCAATATTAATGGATTCTGGTTTTTTAATCCAAGGTTCTTTCAGAAGTCAGGAAAGAAGCACAAAGCTTGTTGCTTCATGATCGTTTTATTAAGAGTTTATAGAACAAAGAGAATTTGAAACAGACATACACTAGTTGGAAAAGAGAGAGAAACTAAAGAACAAAGATGGCACCTAGCATAGAACAGCTATTGTTATACTACTGGGTTAAGAAAAATCCCATTCAAATCTATAGATAAGTTTTAACAATTAGAAAGCACTTATTCAATATTGCAATACCAAATGAGATTACTTATTCACTTAATGCAGAACAAAGAATCATCCTGAGCTTTCTAGAATTATACTTTGTATACCCACCAGAGGTTTATTAAACTGTTATGTGCACACTATAGCCACTAGGAATCATTGTAAGCAGTTACTTGTACATTAGCAATTATATAGAGTACAAGCAGATAATTGTTAAACAGCAAAGAAAATAAATTAAATAGTCTAATCTGAGAAATAAACAATCGGATGCAACAACATTAACAAAAAACTGAGAGTACGCCTGCAAAATTAATGATAAACAGAAATATTTGTGATTAGCTGTGCAGTGTTGGAATAGACATTCTGATATTAATCCTGCAAGCAGAACGGATGAAGTTATTCATTTATGACCTGATCAAGTTCTTGCATTTTGCAACGTTTATCAATTCAAGTTTTCTGTCAGTAGTTGCCATACATAAAGATTCAGTGAATATATATAAGAGAATATTGATTATCAACTTTCCCATTTTGAGGTCTCAACCAATAAGAATTTTGCCCATTCATAATGGCTGCTGAAAGGGATGCTTCCAATTGAATTTAAAAGAGGCTAATAATACATTGACAAAGAGGTAAATTGTTTTTTTTTACATTTATCAAGATACAGAGAAAATTTTTGTTCAGCGTGAAATCCATCCAGATTATTTCATTACAACAGTGCACTGAGACAGAACAAGGGAAAACTGTACAGAATGCAGAATATATTGCTACAGTTACAGAGAAGATGTGATGCAGGCAGACGATAATGTGCATGGCCGTGATGAGGAAGATTGTGTGGTGATCTGACAGACATGTAAAATTATAGGAGGCAGGTGGAAACTTTTCTCCCTTACAGGAGATAAAAAAGACAAAAGGACATGGGTTTATGGTGAGAAAGGAATTTTGAGGAGATTTGAGGGAGGAGATTTAAAAAAAATCCATGAGAATTCACTGCCAGAGAAGATTACAGTTAGACATAATCATGACATTTAAGAGACATTTAGACAGGCACCTAAACAGACAGGATATTAGAAGGATAAGGACCCAAAGCAAACAAATACGAGATGTATAGATGAGCATTAAGGTCAGTAGAGGTGTGATGGGCTGAAGGGCCCGTTGCTGTGATGACTGTGGATTTTAAGACACAGGGATTTATTAGAATTTCAATTTTACATCTAATATAGTTTTCACATTAAAATGAATCTTTTAATACGAGGCTAACATGTCGGCAGCATCCATTTTCTAATGATCTTATAAAGATTTTTCACTA